>NC_133929.1:12665381-13372881 GCF_964199755.1 Larus michahellis | reverse complement strand
TGTCCTAGTTTGGGGTGGAGCAGAGCCAACTTTCTGTTCAGTGAGAGAGGCTCTTGCTTATACCTGTTGCTGTGGCAACCAGGGTCAGCTGACTTGATTGTTTACCCTGTGGAGGGGTCACACCTGTGGGGAGGAGTGGACAGATCAGGTGACCCAAAACTGACCAATAGGGTATTCCATCCCATCTGCCATGCTCAGTATAAAAGCTGAGGGATCAAAGGGTCAGATTGGTTCTTCAATAATTGATGTTTAAGGGGTGTGGGTGTGGGTGTGGGTGTGGGTGTGGGTGTGGGTGTGGGTGTGGGTGTGGGTGTGGGTGTGGGTGTGGGTGTGGGTGTGGGTGTGGGTGTGGGTGTGGGTGTGGGTGTGGGTGTGGGTGTGGGTGTGGGTGTGGGTGTGGGTGTGGGTGTGCAGATAGAAGGAAGAATTCTTTCAGCAGGGGGGCTGCTCCGGTCCATGGTCAGCAGTTCTCCAGTCTGGGTAGGAACTCATCTGCTGATTGTAAATGTTGTCCTCAACATTAGAGGTGCCCTGCCTCCAGCCAAGAGGAGGAGAGGGATAACTGAGTTTATTGGACTGTGCGGATTCAATGGCCTGGCACATTAGAGCCACAAAAGTATAGAGCCCTGGTGGACACTGGTGCACAGTGTACCCTATTGCCATCAAATCATAAAGGGACAGAATCTGTCACTATTTCTGGAGTGACAGGTGGGTCTCAAGAACTGACTGTATTAGAGGCCGAAGTGAGTCTGAATGGGAATAAATGGGAGAAGCACCCCATTGTGACTGGCCTAGATGCTCCGTGCATCCTTGGCATAGGCTGCCTCAAGAGAGGGTATTTCAAAGACCTGAAAGGGTGTTGATGGTGCGTGAGACGATGCAGGCAGGATTCAGGACCAACCACGAATGAAAGGCAAAGAACAAATTTAATCTTGATACCTCATGGATTGGGGAATCTCGGAAGCAGCACCCAGCAGAGGCAGGAAAGCAGGGGATGCAAGCACTGTGGAGTGTGAGAGAGTCCTTGTTAGCAAGAGAGCGAGAGCACACAGACTCCCTGTTCTTGCTTGTATTTCAAGGGTTCAAGCAGGCATTGTTTTCCCACTGTGCTTTGATCATCTTTAATAACAGGGTAGGATTCTCAAGTGGCTAGATAGTGTCCCTGAGTCCATAGCAGACTTACGTTATGTTCTACTTGCAAGCACATAAGACTGAACAATTAGTGTGATGTATGTGTTTCCCAGCACCCCAGGTGTGAGTCCCTTGAGCATGTTTATAATCCTCCTTGCCAATCTTCTGTTACTTTCCCCCAGGTGGGCTTTTGGTATAGCAGCTGTAGAGACTGAGGATATTACACAGCTGTCTACCTTACTTGGCCTTTCAGATGACCCTTCTGTGGTGGGACTGCTGAAGGTTAAAGAACAGCAGGTGCCAATTGCTACTGCCATGGTGCATCAATGACAGCATCACACTAACCAAGACTCCCTGATTCCCATCCAGAACCTGGTTCGTTGGCTGGAGACCCAAGGAGTGATCAGCAAGACTCACTCACCCTTTAACAGCCCTATATGGCCAGAGTGAAAGTCTGATGGAGACTGGAGGCTAACAGTAGACTATCGTGGCCTGAATGAGGTCACACCACCACTGAGTGCTGCTGTGCCAGACAGGCTAGAACTCCAGTATGAACTGGAGTCCAAGGCAGCCCAGTGGTATGCTACAATTGACATTGCTAATGCATTCTTCTCTATTCCTTTAGCAGCAGACTGCAGGCCACAGTTTGCTTTCACCTGGAGGGGCATCCAGTACACCTGGAATCGACTGGGGTGGAAACACAGCCCCACCATTTGCCATGGACTGATCCAGACTGCACTGGAACAGGGGGAAGCTCCAGAACACCTGCAATACATTGATGACATCATTGTGTGGGGTAACTAATCAAGATTCTTCTGAAAGCAGGTTTTGCTGTCAAAAGAGGTAAGGTCAAGGGACCTGACTGAGACATCTAGTTCTTCCAGGAGCAAGTGGGTTGCCTTAATCACACAGCGAGCTCGAATAGGAAACTGGAATCATCCAGGAATTGTAGAAGTGATCACAAACTGGCCCAAAGGCAAAGACTTCCCAATGCGACTAGATGAGGTGGTGACTCATGCTGAGGAAGCCCCACTGTATGATGAACTCTCAGATAAACGGTATGATCTGTTTGCTGATGGGTCTTGTTGTATTGTAGGAAAACATCCAAAGGTGGAAAGCTGCTGTGTGGAGAACTAAAATAATGAAATGCCAAACAAATTAAGAATGATATTTCTTATAATAACAAGTGAAGACAATTTAAATAGTCCATATGCATCAACCTCCCAGAGATGAATGATCTGTTTATTTGTTAGTGTAAATGGGATGCGTTTGTTAGTTATTATTTGCTATGTCTTGAGAATTTTTTAAGAGTGAAATTCAGCCATATACCCAAGATGGGCCAAAGGAATATCATATAGCTGTATTTTTGAGAATTACAATGGCTTATTCTGGCCGTCTTCATGTATGTGAAATTTACTCAAAGCTCTTGGCCCTCTTCAAAAGGAATTAGGTCACACATTTTTACAGAGGCAGTCCTTGACAAAATACAGGTGAGAAGTGAATATGCTTTTCCAGAAAAAGATAACATCTGGGATAAAACAGAATGATGATAACAAACTACATATCCAGCTGAGATATAAAACAGAGGTCTGATTCCCTTGTTCTCTTCAGAGATCCTACAGCATTTGCTAAAAATGGCTCTGTGAATTTTTTTGTAGATTAATCTTTGTAGGACATGTGATCAACATTGTAGTCACCAGTATACATCTGGTAGAAAACTCAACATATGAATCGTAGTTTCGTTCTGTGCTCTGAAAGTCACATAAAAGTGTCTGAAACACTAGGATACAATATCACTGGGTATGGAACCATTTCAGCCAACATTTTTGTTATGAATTTTAAAATGGAGCAGTTTTAGAAAGCATGATGATATGATACCAATAGATGCCCTTATTATGGTAGCGTTTAGGGTCCTAAACCAGAAACAGGATCCGATAATATAACGCCATGGAAACAACAAAAGACTCTTTCACAGAAGACCTTATAATTTATACAAATAAACAAAATATAAAAATAAACAATGGGTAGAAAATGTAATGGAAACAAATCAACTTATTAAAAGCTTTCTGATTCTATTAGATACTGACATTACTTCCATTATTTATTTGTCAGACATAGTACCTATGACAAAACACATCTCAAGAAGGGAAGTTTTATTTAGAATAGAGTTAGTCTGTGTGGAATAAATACTAAATTGGCTAAAAAATACAAAAGTACAGCATTGTTCACACATTAAGGAAAAGTATAAAATCAAGAGGCTTCTGAGGTAGAAAATAGCCGCAGCTGGCATGAAGGACACAACATCTGTGGTTCCCTGATAAGCTACATGAGGTATGGGACGGGATGCAATTATTCCGTGGCTTTACCTTATGATGTTTAGCGGATACAGGAATGGGATGATACCATGAAACAGATAAGCTGCCAATTAGCTGCCCGCTAGATGCTCAGAGCCAACATTTTGTCAAATTTTGATGAAATGCTGTCCTTTGTGTGAACTTTGCTCATTACAATGTCATTATAATACCAAAACACACCTCCATCCCGAAGGCTACCCGCCTCCAAGGTGCGACCACTCCTTCTTGAGTCTGCGCCCTGAATTTCTCGTCAACTATACCTTTAATTGTGAAGCGAGAGAAATTTACACCAATCGTGATAAAAGTATGTATGACTAAAGTCACTCAAACTCTACCTTGAAGATAACAAATAGTATAAAAATAGCCCAAGAGAGGGGGGATACCCAGGGAAGACACCATCACAAAGAATTACATCACTGACTTCTGGGATCAGTCGAGGGGCTGAGCCTCTCTTCCCCCCTCATAGGGACGCCTTTGGGTAAGACTTCGATTATACCGAGTGCTTCCTCGGGAAACTTAGAAATTTCTCTAGAGACTCTCTTTTCCTACATTTAAAGCCAGGCTATATCGTTTATAACTTTGTCGCGCGTTTTGTATATGTAACAATACTTTCATTTGCACGTGCTTTGCAGACAGTGTATTTATCACCGGCAATCCTAAGAACCTATATATCTGTTGTTTAAATAAACTGCACTTTTTTTTAAGTAGCTAGTCGTTTTGGTTTCTCACTGAACGCGACCAAAGACTCGAGAGTGGCCGTGCTAGTTCATGAGCACGACTAGACTGAAGGTGCAGTCCACTATTAGTGTATCCAAATCGTAATAGTTTAATACATATTAAACGCGATTGGACTGATAGTGCTGAATTGGGCATCACTCAGAATTTAAACCTAGCCGCACCTAGCCTCCCACCTCAGTGAGGAGTGTTAGAACGCAAGGGGGTTTATCTTCTGCCAAAACCGCTTTGCCCCTTTTCACGCAACAGAATTTTGGCATATTCGGCAGGATTGCCATGGATAAACTGCTGCAAAAATATGATTGTGCCCCTTCCCAGGCTGGGAAGGAGTGGGCCCGTAAATTTTGGAAGGATGAAGAGAAAGTGGTGGAACGTATTGAAGAGTGTCGGGTTTCACAGAAGCTCAGAGCGGGGAAAGGCAAAGGTGTGATTTGTGCGGTGTTAGGCGCCTGTTTATCTTGTGCACAACAAGAAGCTAGGGAAACCCCTGCTCCTAATCTGATTTCTGCTGTAGAATATGCAACCCTGAAATCGGAGAATGAGGTGTTGAAGTCATCACTAGCCTTTCAAAAGGAGACAGGAGAAAAATTAAGAACTCAAGTTGATAAGCTTGTGAGTGAGAATGAATGTTTAGGAAACCGGAATGCTCAACTTGGGAGTGAAAATCACCAACTTAAAATGTTATTGGAAAGGGTGACTGGGCTCTTAGATAAAATGCAGCCCTCGACCCAGGTCCAACAGATTCGTAAATTAATGTGTTATCCAAATTCTGGAACCCAGACCGGAGATTTTTGGTCTAATAGTGAAGATGAGGAAGAAGATGAGGAGGGAAGGACTTTTACTGTGAAATCTCGAGTCTTTCCTTTACGACCTCTGATTAAAACTGAAACCACAGTTGATGAGGATGATGAGGAAGTCTGCAACACTGTGCGTACTATTCCGTGGACACCAACAGAGTTAGCGAAAATAAGGGAAAAATATTCGAGGCGGCCAGAAGAATCAGCTGTTGAGTATGTGTGGCGAGTTTCTTCTGAAGGAGGAGATAGAATTATGTTGAGTGAGGAAGAAGCAGGAGACTCTTGGGGACCAGGAGTGTTTTTAATTACAATGGACGGGGATCATAATTATTCCCTAACCGCTCGAGCAGCCTTTTGGGCAGGTGGTATGGATCCGCGAGAGAGGGGAGAGCCATTAGAGATTAGAGCTACAGGCTACTCTGAACTGTTTGCGTCGATACGGAAAGCAGCTTGTCTGCAAGCCATGTATGACAGAGAGGAATTTCGGAAATCCCCAATGTCAGCTGCTATCGACCCCGATCGATTAGCCCCTCTCATCCATGGTCTTCCCGATTGCCTGAAGCCATTTGTTGTTCGTACTCAAGATCGCATACGAGAGGCTCGGGATGCTCATGGGCGGGGCCGGCGTCGCTACATGCCCACCTGGAATGAATATGTACAGGAAATAGACCAATATGGGCGCCGAATGGGCTGGGCCAGCCTAACTAGCGAAAAATCCTCTGAACACCCCCGAAAGGTTCGCCAAGTCCGAACTCACACTCAAAACCCCAAACCGGTGGAAAGGTTTAAGCCTGATAAGGACCGGAATGAGTTGTGGCGTAAAGCCCTACAATTAGGGGTGCCCCGACAATTCTTGCACGGTGTCCCTACGGGAGATCTCCGTACACTGGTCCAATCTCTAACTAGAAAGAATAATTCGGCTGGGGAGAAAAGTCTAACCAGAGAATCCCCAAGCTGTGAGAAAATTGTGCCTTCTGCACCGGAGCGTAATTTGATTGATTTGTCAGAGTCCCAGTCAAAAAACTCCTATCCCCGGGGAGGGCAGTGAGCCACCCTGTCCGGCGGGTACTAGCTATTCAATGGCTCTCTCATAAAGATTCTGAACCTATTATCGCCATTCCTGTCGGACCCCGGAGGATGTCAGTAAACTTTATTATTGATACCGGAGCCCAAATGTCTGCCATCACTAACGAAACGGCACAACTTCTAGGTATAAATCCCACCAGACGCGGAGTCAACTTCACAGGAATTGATGGTGTGGTAAAAACATGCCCCGTTGCAAAAATTAACCTCTGGTTGCCAGGAGAGCAGCGAATGACCAGGGCGGAAGTGTTAGTGGGTGCCTCGCGTACTAACCTCCTAGGATTTGACGTGCTGCGTGGGCGAATGTGGAAATTCCCAGATGGAACTGTGTGGAGTTTTGCAGGATGCGAAGAAGTAATAGACACAGTGAAATTGAGTCTCTTGGAAACTTCCATACCTTTACCTCCCTCTAAAATCACTAATGTCCAGCAGTATCCACTGCCTGCAGCTGCGCTTGCAGGAGCAGACAGGGTGGTATCAGATTTAGAAAAAAGAGACATCATCAAGAGGACTCACTCGCCTTATAATTCACCAGTGTGGCCGGTAAAGAAACCAAACGGGCAATGGCGTTTCACAATAGATTACTGAAAGTTGAATGCCAACACTGCACCCCTCACTGCCGCAGTTCCAAATATCGCGGAAATTGTGACAATGATACAAGGAGCTGCCCATCCTTGGATGGCTGCCTTAGATATTAAAGACATGTTTTTTATGATCCCCCTCCTTGAGCAGGACAAAGCGCGGTTTGCATTCACGTGGAAAGGAGTCCAATATACCTTTAACCGACTTCCACAAGGATACAAACATTCCCCCACTATTGCTCATAATGCTTTAGCTAAAGTGCTATCAGAGATTCCTGTTTCACGGGGATGTACGGTATACCAATATATTGATGACATCCTAATAGGGGGAGAGAACCAAGAAAGTGTAAAAGACATGATGGAAAACATCCGAAAAACATTACTTGATTTAGGATTGGAAATTCCAGACTCAAAGTGTCAGGGACCTGCACAGGAAGTTAAATTCCTGGGGGTCTGGTGGATTAAGGGAGCTGCTTCTGTCCCTCAGGATACCCTGGAAAAAATAGAGCATGGACAGAATCCATCCAGCGTGAAGGAGTTGCAGCAAGGTCTGGGAACTTTAAGTTATTGGCGTAAACACATCCCTGGCTTTTCCATCATTGCTCGCCCCCTTTATAGTTTGCTCAAAAAGGGTAGATCCTGGGAGTGGACTGAACAACACACTAATGCTCTGCAATTACTAATAAAGGAGCTAAGGTTATTCCAACAGCTTGGTCCTATACATCCAACTGACCCTGTCCACGTAGAATGGGGGTTCAGTGAACATGGTTCCCATTGTAATTTATGGCAGAAGGGACCAGCAGGACCGGAGAGACCATTAGAATTTAGCTCTCACTCCTTCAATGATACTGAGAGCAGATATTCAGACCTTGAGAAGGGTTTACTGTCCCTAGTGCGAGCGTTGCAACGAACAGAGCAGATAAGAAGAGAACAGAGTGTGATCATTCGGAGACCTTTCCGCCTCCTAGATGTGGTCCGTAAAGGGACAACACCACCAGCTGGCATTGCCCAGAAACCTACAGTTCGAAAGTGGTATGCTTATTTAGAAGGCATTAATGAAATCATGCCAGTCTCTGAAGGCAGTGTTAAAGTATCCAAGCTGCAAAAGGATATAGATGGTGCCCTATTGTTCCAATCCCCACCAAACAGACCATCTCAGATCCAAGAAGCTCCTCCTTTGAAGGAAGGCAGTGATCTTACAGGAGTGTGGTTTACTGATGTGTCATCTCACCGTGAAAACAATAAGTGGAAATATAAGGCCGTAGCACTGGAAGTAGCAACGGGAGAAAGAGCGATTGAAACAGGGGAGGGTAGTGCACAAGTAGGGGAACTCAGAGCTGTCCTACTAGCTGCACAACATGGAGCCACCTCCATTTACACTGACTCATATGCTGTTTTTAAAGGAGCCACTGAATGGATAGGACACTGGGCAGCCAATGATTGGCAGGTGAATAGAGTCCCGATTTGGGAGACGGACAGTTGGAAGCAACTGTTAGAAATAGGAGGACAGAGAACATTGCACATTGGTTGGGTAAAAGGCCATGATCATTCAAACTCGATCACTGCTCAATTCAACCAACAGGTAGATAGCCTCACGCGGCTACAGCAAATTGACATTGTAGATGATGGTCGGGAATGGGAACGCTTACTTGAATGGTTACATGTTAAACGTGGCCACACAGGCCGTGCTGACCTGTATCAGGAAGGTCTAGCCCGGGGGTGGCCCGTGTCGGTTAAGCTGTGCGAACAAATAGTAACTGCCTGTTCACAATGTCGCCTACGACTCAGCAAAGATCATCCGAGTAAGGCGCCTCCCTTACACATTCGGGACAAGAAAACGTTGTGGCATTCGTGGCAGATTGACTACATTGGGCCCTTGAGATTATCAGGTGGGAAAAGATATGTCCTGGTAGGAGTGGAGATTATCTCCAGCCTCAGTATGGCCAGCAGTTTCAAATCAGCTACCGGGGACAACACAGTGAAAGGCCTAAAAGGGTGGTTCAGCACACTTCCCCTTCCCGAGGAAATCCAAAGTGGTAACGGTTCACACTTTACCGCTTCGGTGGTACAAGATTGGGCCAAAGAAGAAGGGATTCGATGGGTATTTCATACTCCCTATTATCCCCAGGCTAATGGCATTGTTGAACGCACCAATGGATTGGTTAAGCGTTTTGCAAAAACTCATGAACTTTGTTGGCATTTGCGATTGGACGATGCCATCTATCAATTAAATAACAGATGGAGTGGAGACGGCTGTCCTAAAATGAATGCTTTCTGTGTATCTGCCAATATTATCTCTCCAAAGGCTCCCAATGAACCGGGAAAATACCCTGGAAGATTTCACCCTGGGCAACCTGTGCTAGTGAAAATGCCTCAAATTGGGACGGTACCAATGGTGCTAGCTACTCCCAAAAATCCCTATGCATGGGAAGCCAAGGACTGTTCAGGGAAGATACACCGGATCAGCACCCGGTGGATCTCGCCTTCTTTTTAACCCCGTCGGTCGCATAAGACCGAGCAGATTTTCTTTTCCTTTCTGTCTTACAGGAACCTTGGATGAGCTGTACAGACGGATTGGCCTACGCTAACCTTGAGTGTCTCCAGGGAATCCTGACATTGATCCTGGCAATAATACTATTTTTATTATGTATGGCTACCTGGAGGCCTAAATTCTAAAATGACGAATTGGCAGATGGAATTGATGCTATTCAGTTTTACCTTTTTATTCCCTGTTGTTTGTAGTCAGAGAGACCCAGAGTGGCCATGGTCTCAAGCCTTTGTTAAACACAATGCGATGGCAGGTACAAGAAAAGGGAAAATTGAGTTTGGCCACTGTAGTTCTACAGGAAAATGAGGTGTTACATGAGTGGACCTGGAATAGTTGGTACCCAGTCCTGAAAGGTAAGGCAGGGGTGGAAGCCCGAGTAGGGTGTAGAATGATCAACGGCTCAAACCATGAGAAGGCCATGAGAATAGAGATATTTCGCCCTCAGAACCCACGCTCAATGACAACAAAGCACTGTGTCACCGACGAGTGGGATTGCTGGTATAATTTTACTCTTGTGGAACCCACTCTTGTAACTTGTCGTTGGCAACAGGATGAAATAGCGCTGCTATTTGAATTCAAGATAGACGTAGCACCTGACCTTTGGGATAATGCATTGTCACGGTACACTGCAAGCACCGGAACACCAGGAAACAAAAGGGGTTTAAATCTCTCCACTCTGGTTATACAAGGAAGTGAAGTATATTCCAGAGATAAATGGAGATGGAATGATTCACTTCAAATGGCTAAAATCGAGGCCACCCTTGGAAAGAGAATACACATTGGTTGCCGATTTATCAATGGGTCAACTCACCACAGGCCAACTTTAATTAAAACCATCTATGTAGACTCTACCAAACCAGACAAATACAACACTGACTGTTACAAAATTATGGAGCCAAATTCAGATTGCTGGCACAATTTCACTTTTATCAAACCTACAGTAGTGTATTGTATTTGGGGCTACAAGGGCACAGAATTGCTATTTGAATTTATGATTGACTCAAATACACCTGAACTTGCCGAAATAAATCCAGAACCTACACCCCCACAAACTCTCAAAAGCGTACCTTCTAAGCCCTCCATTAGTCTAACTCCTTACATTTTCAACATTGGCCCTTATGTTATTAAACACACAGGTCAACAACAGATACTGTTTAATCCCACATATTCCCTCAAACGAGTAGAATTGTCAATGCAGATTAAAATCTCTGCGATCAAACCCACTTGTTTACCATTCCTAAGTACTTCTTATGCAGGATGGTCAGCATGGTTACGCAGACGAACTTTTGCCACTTCACAACGACTGAAGAGGGATGTGACTGGTATCTTAGGAACAGGCCTGGGAGTCTTAAATAGTATAGATGCTGAGATACTTGCCAACAAACTAGTCACAACCACTACTGATCTGGACAAATTAAGACGTCCCCTACAGTCCTCTCTATTAGCATTGGGAAACCACCAATGGCTTTTATCGAATATATTGCCTCAGTGGGAAGAAACGGGTGAAAAAGACCATCAGCTGATCACAGATGCACTTGGTACAACCCAAAACAATGTTTCCTTGGCTCTTAGTTGTATCCAAGCCCAATTGTGGATGCAATCTATGACAGCCACAATCATAAGGGAAGGTGAGGAAGGCACCTTGCCCACCGAAATTCGAAAAGTAATATGGGATAACGCAATTGAATTTGAGAAAAAATTTCAGTCCTGGTGGTATCTGGTTAATTTCACCTATGATCCCATTGAGAGCAAGGCCACAGCTTTTGTCTTAACAATACGCAATGCTTTGGTATACACCATACACCCAATCATTGCGCTGGGGTTGAATCACCAAGGAGCCATACTCTATCCAATAGAGCACAGAGTGTGGGCACAACAAAATGAGAATAAGTGGCAAACTGTTGATGTTGACGCATGCGTTTCACGAGACCAACAAGGATTCATTTGTGAGAGTAATACCCTGAAAGCACAAGACATTTGTCTTGACACCAACCAGAATGTTTGTCACTTTGAGATACATCCCGATGAAACCCCAGAGACTGTGCTTGTATATATTGGGAAAGGGTGTGTTTGCATGAGGTCTCCCTGTACTCTTGTATTCATAGATGACATAGTAGTTGATATAAGTAATCACTCAAACCTTTGTGTTTGTAACTTTACTAACATTATCGGATGTGACTTCAATTATTCAGCTCCTGTTACGTCTTTTCAATTGCTACAATCTAATTATACATTGATTCGAGATTTGTTGCCTACCCCCATCGGAATGAATCTCTCACTGGTGAAGAAGTTACTACAACACGATGAATTGAAGCGACTGTTGAAAGAGGCCCAAGAAAATGGACAGAGAACTTTGATTACCGTCCATCATGATGTTGAAGAAATACACCAAGTGCTGGAAAGAGTCAAGAGAGACGGAGGATCTCTCTTTTTGGATGGTCACCGACAGTTACAGGACTTTATAACAAGATGCTCCATCCTGTTGTTGTTTTACTAATACTCATTGTTTTGTGCTTCGCTTTGACAATTGTTTTGTATGTTAGACTTTGGATTATGATGAAAAGTTTAACTCATTTGATCACTCCACGAGATGTATTTGCACTTGATATCCCTCACCACAAGAGCACATGTGATCTTTCCTGTCAGTATTGAGTATCGTGGAGCTTGAGTGACTGTAGTCACGGGGTGGATTATGTGGAATAAATACTAAATTGGCTAAAAAATACAAAAGTACAGCATTGTTCACACATTAAGGAAAAGTATAAAATCAAGAGGCTTCTGAGGTAGAAAATAGCCGCAGCTGGCATGAAGGACACAACATCTGTGGTTCCCTGATAAGCTACATGAGGTATGGGACGGGATGCAATTATTCCGTGGCTTTACCTTATGATGTATAGCGGATACGGGAATGGGATGATACCATGAAACAGATAAGCTGCCAATTAGCTGCCCGCTAGATGCTCAGAGCCAACATTTTGTCAAATTTTGATGAAATGCTGTCCTTTGTGCGAACTTTGCTCATTATAATGTCATTATAATACCAAAACACACCTCCATCCCGAAGGCTACCCGCCTCCAAGGTGCGACCACTCCTTCTTGAGTCTGCGCCCTGAATTTCTCGTCAACTATACCTTTAATTGTGAAGCGAGAGAATTTTACACCAATCATGATAAAAGTATGTATGACTAAAGTCACTCAAACTCCACCTTGAAGATAACAAATAGTATAAAAATAGCCCAAGAGAGGGGGGATACCCAGGGAAGACACCATCATAAAGAATTACATCACTGACTTCTGGGATCAGTCGACGGGCTGAGCCTCTCTTCCCCCTCATAGGGACGCCTTTGGGTACGACTTAGATTATACCGAGTGCTTCCTCGGGAAACTTAGAAATTTCTCTAGAGACTCTCTTTTCCTACATTTAAAGCCAGGCTATATCGTTTATAACTTTGTCGCGCGTTTTGTATATGTAACAATACTTTCATTTGCACGTGCTTTGCAGACAGTGTATTTATCACCGGCAATCCTAAGAACCTATATATCTGTTGTTTAAATAAACTGCACTTTTTTTTAAGTAGCTAGTCGTTTTGGTTTCTCACTGAACGCGACCAAAGACTCGAGAGTGGCCGTGCTAGTTCATGAGCACGACTAGACTGAAGGTGCAGTCCACTATTAGTGTATCCAAATCGTAATAGTTTAATACATATTAAACGCGATTGGACTGATAGTGCTGAATTGGGCATCACTCAGAATTTAAACCTAGCCGCACCTAGCCTCCCACCTCGGTGAGGAGTGTTAGAACGCAAGGGGGTTTATCTTCTGCCAAAACCGCTTTGCCCCTTTTCACGCAACAGTCTGCCAAATCTAGAAACAAATGGAGGCAATTAAAGCAGGATGTTAATGTTTCTCAAAATCCTCTCCTAACAACTTGCTTACCTAAAATTTGGATATGAGTTACCTCATCTAATTGCAGACATCCAGACAAGTTGCATCCAGTATCTAAATATCTAAGCCAGGTATATAAGTTCCTGCTATCGTCAATAGAGACAGATGGATAGACATCTCCTCAGCCTGGTTCATCTCAGCTTCTTAGTTACTAAGGCATTACCTCCAAACTGGATGAACTACCTCCTGGACATCCCTACTCTTTTCCATCAACTTCTGAGTAAGTCTACACAACTCCTTGAAATTACATCCCTACCTTCAATGCAGCATTAAATCCAGTCTTGGCGCTCTAAGAGTGGCAGCCCTGTAGTATTGTATTGACATTGCTGATAGAAGGCCACACTGTTTGTCCAGAGTTTGCAAGGCCTGAAGTCTGGGGTTAGCAAGGCCTGCACTGTCTGATCTTTTCTTGACCTGCCTGCAGCTCTGTTTTACTTGGTTTAGCTGTAAATGCCTTTTTTTTTTTTTTTTCCTAATTGACCAGGCGTCTATGGCTGATTTGCTTTGCTTTTGTTCCTCTTTGTATGGTACAACCACAGTTATATATAGATAGCAGTAATAAACAGTTATTCTATGTAGAATGAGGTATTTATGACAAACACAATGACATAGCGTAGAGAAATACAGACCTGGTATCACAGCAGAGGACTTGAGAAGTGGGGACGTGGGATATGCTGCAGAGAAGTAAAGTCATGGATTGATAAAAGATAGGGCACACATTGCCACTGGAGACCCCATGGCCATTAACAACTCATCCATGGTCAGTTAATGACAAACAGACCTGGAGCTGGGAAAAACTAGTATTAGGGGTAACAAAGAGAACAAAGAGATAATATGTAACATTCATAAAAGGGAACATATATAGTACATTTGGGTGTAACGTGGAGGTGCAGATCAATGAAGAAAGAGCAAGATGTAAAAATGTGTTTGGAAATATGTAAAAATGATCCCACATGGATCCTAGAGTGAGGAACATCAGCATGATATTATTCCCAGCTAAGGACTCTGAATGCTGAAAAGTCACCATAACCCCTGCTGCCATCACCACCACCAGAATGAAATCACTGACCTTGGGGCCCTGAGGAAGAGGGTAAGCATAACATCAGTAAAAGGGGTGGAAACTCAGATGTATAACAATTTTAACTGCATCATTCTTTCTTTTCTGTACAACTAGGTCTGGACTAATAATAATTAGACTTCAAAGATTTCAATTGTAGTAACAATAAATTCTTTCCAATGAAAGATCACATGTTGGCCAGGATTTTCACTACTTTATGTGGCAGCGAGTGTCTGTCTTGTCTGTGCTGACCAACTGCATTTATTTGATGTCAGTAACCATCAAGATTCATAAATCAGACATTGTCCTACAACCTTGGTGAAGCTCACTAAGGCTATTCATTAAATTGTATAATAGGACTTTATGCACTATGAAACCATGATCACAATTTTGATTTAACCTGAATAACCAGAAAAAGCCTTTATACAATCTTAAGGAGCTAGTATATTTACCTTTTATGTGGGAAATCAGCCTGTCTTTCCTGCTCTTCCTCAAGACATCCAAATTGTAGCTGATGTATCTCTATCAAGTACCCCAGTCATCCTGCACTAAGATATTCTAAGAAGCTAATATTAGCTGCCTTAAAAACAATAATTACAGTGACATTGCACTGAATTTGGGGCTAGACTGTAGCCCTTTTCTATAAAGCTGCCAATGGTGTCAAGGACTAATTAGACTTGAGGGGTGTGATGTTACCTGCAAGTCTACATAGCTGTAAAATTCTCATGTCCACAGAAATATGTTTCTTACAACTGGATATGTCATAAAATTAAGGATTTATAGACCTGGAAAAGAAGAGGAGCTGATATTTTGGGTTACAGTAGGTTTCCATCATGATCACTATTGAGTGTCAAAGCCTACACTGCTATAAGGAATTGTCTACGTTGCAGTAAAACTTATTCTAGACTTGTGGCCAAAATTCTTCCTCTTTTCACTTCATCAGCCCTTGCTTTTCACATGCCTGTCTTTATTTCAAACAATGTAAGCACAAATGTTTGTAAGTTGCTGGAAATGAAGACAAGAATTTACCCCATAATGTCATTGGAATTGAATGTTGTGACTGGATAAGTCTCCAACAGAGAACGAATATAAGTACTGAAGCAAAGCAGATGTTTATTTTCTAAGCTGGAGACCATTTTTCAATCACAACATACCATTTCCTTATTATTAATTCCATTACAACATCATGTTTCATTGCCAAAGAAAAAGCAAGTAAATAAAATAGAAGAGTGACCCACAGACTCAGAAAATCAGATGTTGGTTGTACTAGTTAAAAGACCAAGTAATCACTATACTTGGATAGGTGGAAAACTTTGGTGATTACATAAATTTTATATGGTCATGCATAACATCTGTGTAGATAAAAAGTCCAATGATGACCACTGGATGCCAGAATTTTATCCAGAGTAATAGTCTTCCTTATTTTGTTCAACAAGTGTCATGTTTTGGGCCAGGTTGGCCAATGACAAGACAATAGATGCTCTCCCCCACTTCTCACTCCAAGGAGAGGAGGAGAGATAGAGTTATGAGTTTAGAAAAACCTAAACTACTTCAATGAAAATATTAATAATAAAAAAGGAAATAATGAAATAGATACAGTATATACAAATAAACACAAAACTGTATCAAGCTCCCAGGGAGATGTCAGTAGCGGGCGCTGGGGAAGTTCCAGACTGGACTCAGTGATGAATGGGAACTGGATTCTGGAACACACTGATGAGGATCAAAGCCAGACAAACTGGCAGTGTCCTCCTCAGATATCAGTCATCAAAGAAGCAGCCAATGGAAAAGTCAGATTATCTGCCTTCCCCATTCACCCAGGCAAACATTTAGGGCTACAACACAAATGAATTTAAGTGCTGCAGTAACTTCAGAGAGAGGGGTCTTGACCCACACAGCAACATGGGACTGGATCTGCTGTATCCAAGGCTGCTGAGGCAGTTGGCTGATATCCTTGCAAGAACCTCTCTATCATCTCTGAAAGGCTGTAATGATCAGGTGAAGTTCTCAATGACTAGAGAAAGGTAAATATTGACTCTATCTTTAAAAAAGGCCAAAAAGATGACCTAGATATTTACAAGTTGGTTGGCCTTACTTTGATCTCTGGGAAAATCATAGAGCTAGTCTTTATTCTAATTAATTCTAACTTTTTCACAGTTAAAGTTCTTTTGATTTTCTTTGAGGATTAAAAACTTAAGCAAAGATTTAGGAAGATCCACAGCAAATTCTTAGTTGATGTGAAGTCCTGTCACAGTAATATTCAATAGATAGTGCATAATGTAAGATATAAAGTGTATAATGCTGGGTATATTTAGAAAAAGAGGGAAAAAGGACAGTTTATAACAGTGATTATATTCTGGTTCCTTCAACAATAACATATATTCCAAATATTTTTGTGGTATATGAAGGCACGGACTCCGGCTGTGATGAGCACAAAATTATTTATTGCTTCTCAAGCCTCGGCTTTTATACCCGAGCTCTAAAACTTTCCATGCACCTGCTAGGCAAGCAAACACATATTTCAGATCACTAACCCAGTCGCCTTATTCAGTTCCCACCAAGATAAGCACGCGAAGCTGTTTTCTTGTTCCATGTTTATATTGGACCAGTTCCTCTTCGTTCCATCTGTATCAACATCTGCGTTCCTGTTTCTGTGTGCTCTGCTCACTGTGTCCTTGGCCGTACGCAGGCCTCTGCTCGTAGATCTGCCACATCTCCCCCTTTTTTGTTTAACACCAGACCATTTGTTAACAAGGTCGCCATGACTTGTGCTTCTACTCGTTGTGACGCTCTTAGCAGGTTATATACTAAACACAATTAAAAACAAAATCAAAAAGAACCCTGCTAAGGCAATAAATACCCAGATTCCTAAATTTAGCCCAGAAAGCAAATTTCTTTGGATTTACCCACGAGAAATCCTTTTGTAATGTTTCAAATACATCACGGTTCATTAAGTCTTGAATCTTTAGTATTTGAGCTTTTAGCTGATCATGTAAAGGACGAATGTTTTGTTGCAACGACATGTCAAAAGCACCTTGGAGATGGTATTTAACCATTTCCCAGCCATGTAGCGACATATTCCAGGGGAGAGATGTAACACAAAGTCTTCAAGAGTTGTACTCCCAATCACAATACAGAGAAAGACGTGTTTTTAATGCATTTTGCCAATCCCCTATCCATGTTACTGCTGCTTCTAAGGCTTGTAATCTGGCTAATATTTCTTCATCTATATGTTCTTGTATATCTAATTCTTCAGTTACATTAGATAAAGTTTCTCCTACAATCTTAGCAGTCTGGACAGATTCAGTAAATGCAGCAACGGCTATATAAGCTGAAGCTAAAATAACAATTGCAGATACTATTGCAAAAATCAGCCATCCTAAAAATCATTTAGAGCGTCTGCGTGTTTGGTTTATTTCTTCTTGCAAAATTCTGCTAAAATGTCCTAACCCTCCAGAACCTTCCCATTCTCTGGTAAGGCTGATGGGCAACCACACTTCCGCTCGTCATCGCAATAGAAAAAGATATGAAATATTATTGGTTATTGCATCATGTGTAGATATACATGTTTTATACCATACTCATGTTAAATTTACACAATAAGATTGATTGCATTCTTGTACACTTGCATTTTGAGCCAAAGCAAACATACGGATGAGAAGTACAAATCATTACAGAATTTTCTTGCTCACAACTTCTATTTGTTGTAGTATTATCTATGGTTGGCTTATGAAGACTTCTGCTTACAAATACAAATCCCATTCGCCAGCCCTAAGTATATAACCCAATATACAAAAGAATCTACATGAGACAGAAAAGAGATAAGCATTAAAAACTGAAAGATTAATAAAAATACCCATCCTTAGGTATACCTGCTTTTACTCATTTATTGGCTCGACTGGTTCCAGGCCTCCCTTTTCCCGTACTGCACTCGGCTGATGAGCTGGCTTAACGAATTTTGCAGGAATCCAGTAGGAACCTGAGGATAAAGACACACAAGCATACCCTTGACCCCATGTTATCAGGGGGACTGGTCCTTCCCAGCGCCCCAATTCAAGGTGCTTATAATACACCTTCGGTTGTTCAGGCCATTCAACAGTCCTTCTGAAATGTCGATCTACTGCTGTGGATGACAAAGAAGACATGTTTAGAAAATTTAAAACATGAGATGCTTTATACAATCACTCTTGAGGTGTCATACCTATGGGATTCCCCCTTTTTTGTTTAGCAAGCATGGTTTTTAAAGTATGATGCATACGCTTCAGAATTGCTTGCCCAGTCAGGGAATGAGGAATACCAGTGACATGTTTAATACCCCATGTTTGTAAAAAGGCCTGTACTTTAGCGGACACATAAGCTGGTCCGTTATCAGTTTGAAAGATGCATGCAGCAAAAATGGAAAGAGGCTGGATCCTGCAAGATACAGAAAGCTGAAGTTCAACAAAAATAAATTGTGCGCTGAAGCAATCCACTGGTTAGATGAACAGTACTCTGAAACAGACACTACAGAGATTGATAGGTTATATGACTTGCTTGCAACTGAAAGAATTCAGATTTTAGTCAACATAACGTACTTTCAACTACCTATCACTTTTTTGTTTGTTTATTTGTATTTTCTTGCTGCCTGTAAAGACTGTATGTGTCTCAAAACGCTGTGGAAGAGTAAGATAAACTTTCATAAGTGAGTTTCTGTTCAGGGATAGGATGCAGGGGAAATTATATTAAAAAGAAAAACAAAACAAAACAAAAGAATGAAAACATATGAAAGCCTCATTTGTTTTTCCAATATGTTTCATAGTCTAAAATGAAGACAGTAACAATGAAAAACGTTATGTATGTAAAATACTTCCATTCAGAATAGAAAAGACTTTTTTTAGGACAGCATCCATAATGGTAATACTCGCACTTCAGCTCCGTTTCAAAACTGGCAATATTTTCTATTACAACTCCTGTATATTACAGCACTCCATAACACGTCAGACTCTAGGTATGATCCTATTATTGATATATAGTGATATGTATGTGCTGCACACATCCTGATTTTGTGAGAGGTGGCAAGTAACAACATACTAAATCCATATCATGTTACTGTATTGGTTATAAAAGTATGAAGAGATGGGAAAAATTCCCTACTTGGTGCTCATAGTCTAGAAAATTATCTTAGACACCTCAGCCTTTTCAACGTCTAAAACAAGGTGTAATGAATACTACTCCTGTGTGCAGAACAACTCTGTCTCTAATATTAGGTACATTTGTTGTTATTCAAAGGTAAATGATTTTATATTTAGTCATTCAATAAGTATCCTGCTTACTCTTTCTATGAAGTTACTGAATTATGAACAATGCACTTCCATTTCTTGAAGAAAGAACCTACTGCACCCTAGTTTCAATGAACAACTGCTAATAATAATGAACAAGTGCTAATAGTTCCAATTTGTCCATCTAATTTTTTTCAAGAAAATGGACGTGAGGGTTTTGTTCATTTATTCCTTCATATCATCAAAATTCCAGAAAATTTACATGTCTAGTTGTGGTACACCATAGAAAGAGTTTAGAGGTCAAGAAAGCAAAGCAAGTTGTGTCTGACAACTAATCAAAGGTATGGATTTGAAGATAATAAAAACACAAAAGGCATAAATTAATCTGAGAGCCAATCAGAATTTTTTGGAAGTGAAATATTGACTTCAAGCATTTGAAAAAGTGCTCTGCAAGCTGTTCATAACATTTCAGACATTTCTCTTCATCTCACCCAGGACTGAAAATTTTCACTTTTCATAGGACCAATCATTTGCACGAATTGCCTCTTAGCCAAGCCATGACATATCAGTCAATGTAGTAATTGGAAGTAGCCTCTATTTTCCCCTAAAAAGTTTCTTATGACTCAATTTATACATGTTTACATAATAGTTTGCTTAGTAGCTTCTAACTATCTTATTTCATTTGTAAACATTTTCTTTCCCTACATTGTAAACTTACCTTCTAGTTAACTACTAGATTTTTCATTCTCATCTGTAAATTAACCATCAGACAATCCATTAGTATTCCTTAATTTGCCAGAAGGACATATAGTGAATACCTTGCATTCCTCTGCAGGTACGATGACCACTGATTTTACAGTGTTTCAGGTAACTGAACCTTTGGTAATGTAATGAAAGAGTTTCCAGTTATGGAATTAAATACAATAGCATGAGGGGTTTTTTTGCCTTAACACAAACTGCTTCTGAATTCACAGAGTGATATTGCTCCTTTCAATTATCAGAACACTTTAAAGACATTTCATGTTTCATGTCACCCATTACTACATAGCTGTGGAATAATTACTAAAATGATCAAAAATACATCATTGTTCACACCTTAAGAAAAGGTATAAAATCAAAAAGCTTCTAGGGTAGAATACAGCTACAGCTGGTATGCAAAGAATCCATGACATCTGAGATACCCTGATATATTGCTTGCAAAGCAACACAGGGTATGGAGCGGAATGTAACCTTCCACGGCCCTGCCCTGTGATATACAGCAGATATGGGAACAAGATGGTACTATGGAACCAATAAGCTGCATACCTACTACCCTGAGCCAACAGTCTGCAGAATTTTGATGAAATGCTGTCCTTTGTGCAAACTTTGCTCATTATAATGTCATTATAATACCAAAACACACCTCCATCCCGAAGGCTACCCGCCTCCAAGGTGCGACCACTCCTTCTTGAGTCTGCGCCCTGAATTTCTCATAATCTGTACCTTTAAATGTGAAGCGAGAGAATTTTACACCAATCATAATAAAGATATTTATGACTAGAGTCACTCAAACTCCACTTTGAAGATAAAAAAAATAGTATAAAGATAGCCCAAGAAATGGGGGATATCAGGGAAGAAATCATGAACAAGTCAAGGAGGACTCCATCACAGACTGCCTTTGACTTCCGGGATCAGTCGATGGGCTGAGCCTTTCTTTCCCCTCATAGGGACGCCTTTGGGTAAGACTTAGATTATACCGAGTGCTTCCTCGGGAAACTTAGAAATATCTCTAGAGAGTCTCTCTCCTACATTTAAAGCCAGGCTGTATCATTTATAACTTTGTTGCGCGTTTTGTATACTTAACAATACTTTCATTTGCACATGCTTTGCAGACAGTGTATTTATCACTGGCAATCCTAAAAACTGATGTATCTGTTGTTTAAATAAACTGCACTGTTTAAGTAGCTAGTCATTTCGGTTTCTCACTGAACGTGACCAAAGACTCGAGAGTGGCCGTGCTAGTTCATGAGCACGACTAGACTGAAGGTGCAGTCCACTATTAGTGTATCCAAATCGTAATAGTTTAATACATATTAAACGCGATTGGACTGATAGTGCTGAATTGGGCATCCATCACTCAGAATTTAAACCTAGCTGCACCTAGCCTCCCACCTCAGTGAGGAGTGTTAGGGTTTATTTTCTGCCAAAACCGCTTTGCCCCTTTCACGCAACAGAAAATCTGGCACAGCGAGCAGGGTTGCCATGAATACACTGCTGCAAAAATATGATTGTGCCCCTTCCCAGGCTGGGAAGGAGTGGGCCCGTAAATTTTGGAAGGATGAAGAGAAAGTGGTGGAACGTATTGAAGAGTGTCAGGCTTCACAGAAGCTCAGAGTGGGAAAAGGCAAAGGTGTGATTTGTGCGGTGTTAGGCGCCTGTTTATCTCATGCACAACAAGAAGCTAGGGAAACCCCTGCTCCTAATCTGATTTCAGCTGTAGAATATGCAACTCTGAAATCGGAAAATGAGGTGTTGAAGTCATCACTAGCTTTTCAGAAGGAGACGGGAGAAAAATTAAGAACTCAAGTTGATAAGCTTGTGAGTGAGAATGAACGTTTAGGAAACTGGAATGCTCGACTTGGGAGTGAAAATCTCCAACTAAAAATATTATTGGAAAGGGTGACTGGGCTCTTAGATAAAATGCAGCCCTCAGCCCAGGTCCAACAAATTCGTAAGTTAATGTGTTGTCCAAATTCCGGAACCCAGACTGGAAATCTTTGGTCTAATAGTGAGGATGAGGAAGATGAGGAGGAAAGGACTTTTACTTTGAAATCACGAGTCTTTCCTTTACGACCTCTGATTAAAACTGAAACCACAGTTGATGAGGATGATGAAGTCCATACCACTGAGCGTACTGTTCCATGGACACCGACAGAGTTAGCGAAAATAAGGGAAAAATATTCGAGGCGGCCAGAAGAGTCAGCTGTTGAGTATGTGTGGCAAGTTTCTTCTGAAGGAGGAGATAGAATCATGTTGAGCGAGGAAGAAGTAGGAGACTCTTGGGGACCAGGAGTGTTTTTAACCACTGTGCCTGGAGATCATAATTATTCCCTAACCGCTCGAGCAGCCTTTTGGGCAGGTGGTATGGATCCACGAGAGAAGGGGGAGCCGTTAGAGATTAGAGCTACAGGCTACTCTGATGTGTCTGCATCAGTACAGAAAGCAGCCTGTCTGCAAGCCATGTATGACAGAGAAGAATTTTGGAAATCCCTAATGTTATCCCCTATTGATCTAGAACGATTAGCCCCTCTCATCCGTGGTCTCCCTGATTGCCTGAAACCGTTTGTTGTCAGCACTCAAGATCGCATACGAGAGGCTCGGGGCAATCGTAGGCAGGGCCGGCGTCGCTACATGCCCACCTGGAATGAATATGTACAGGAAATAGACCAGTACGGGTGCCAAATGGGCTGGGACAGCCTAACTGGTGAAAAATCCTCCGACCACCCCCGAAAGGTTCGCCAAGTCTGAACCCATGCTCAAAATCATAAATCGGATGAAAAGTTTAAGCCTGATAAGGACCGGAACGAGTTGTGGCATAAAGCCCTAGAACTGGGGGTACCACAACAATTATTGCATAGCGTCCCTACAGGGGATCTCCATATACTGGTCCAATCTCTAACTAGAAGGAATAATTTGGCTGGGGAGAAAAGTCTAACCAGAGAATCCCCAAGCTGTGAGAAAATTGTGCCTTCTGCACCGGAGCGTAATTTGATTGATTTGTCAGAGCCCCAATCAAAAAACTCTTATCCCCGGGGAGGGCAGTGAGCCACCCTGTCCGGCGGGTACTAGCTATTCAATGGCTCTCTCATAAAGACTCCGAACCTATTATCGCCATTCCTGTCAGGCCCCGAAAAATGTCGGTAAACTTCATCATTGATACCAGAGCCCAAATGTCTGCAATCACTAACGAAACGGCATGACTTCTGGGTATAAATCCCACCCGACACAGAGTCAACTTCACAGGAACTGATGGTGTGGTTGTCGTGGTTTAGCCTCAGACGGCAACAAAGAACCACGTGCCACTCGCTCGGGCCTTCCCGATACAGGAAGAATCAGAAGAAAAGGCAAGACTCTTGGGTTGAGACAAAGGCAGTTTAACAGAACAGCAAAGGGAACAAGCAAACAACAACACAGACAGAGGAATATACAAACACGATTACAGAACCGCTGCTCCCCGCAGCTCACCAACCAGACCAGGGACGCCCCAGCCCGCTCCAAGCGGCGACTTCCTGCCCCCTCCCCCGGCAGCCCCCGGCAGCTCAGGGTGGGCATGGCTCATATGGCATGGAATACCTGGAAAAATTAACCCTATCCCCGCCGGAACCAGGACATTATCCACCCCTTATTCCATACCATCTATGCCATGCCCATATCTTACAGGTTCCAATGAATTGCCACCACTCTCCCCTGTCATATATATATACATATATATTCATGCAGATATAATGCCCTTAGTTTATGGGCCATCCCTCCAAAAGTGTCCGTTGAGCTCTTGTAATCCATGGCTTTGGGCTCCATCTGTTAGAACAGTCTCTCAGGGCAGGTGAGATGCTGGGTGGTGCTGGTCTGTTGCATGCTGTATTTTTCGGAGCTTGTGACTGGTGCACCCGGTGTGGCTCATGCACACAGTCCTTGGGCTGAAGATGTAGATCTTGAGGAAGTTGCTGGGCGCCAGCTGCTGAGATCAGTTCTTATCCCATCACCCCTGTGCCTTACTCGTAGTACAACTGATAGCAATTATAGCAATGAGGACATACAGTGACAGTGTTACTTAGTAATTAACAACACACAATCTGATTCATTGGCTATTCTCGCCCAAAATCAGATCCCCATGAGGTACACATCGGACTTCCCCATCCTGCCGCATCACCCACCAAGTGCACCCAGGTCCTTGGACAAAAGCAATCCCATGGGTGGGTTTGCCTTTGCCTGAGGCAGGACTAACCCAGACTGTCTTCCCTAACATATTCTTCATGTGCACTACGGGGACTTTATCCCCTTCTACAGTACGTGGAAGTTTTGATTGGGCAGGGCCAGCCCGATTGGTAGATCCCCTGGTGTTAACTAGCCAGGTAGCCTTTGCTAAATGTGTATCCCAGTGTTTTAAAGTCCCACCACCCATTGCTCTCAGTGTAGTTTTTAACAATCCATTGTATTGTTCTATCTTCCCAGAGGCTGGTGCGTGACAGGGGATGTGATATACCCACTCGATACCATGCTCTTTGGCCCAGGTGTCTATGAGGCTGTTTTGGAAATGAGTCCCGTTGTCCGACTCAATTCTCTCTGGGGTACCATGTCGCCACAGGACTTGCTTTTCAAGGCCCAGGATAGTGTTCCGGGCAGTGGCATGGGGCACAGGGTATGTTTGCAGCCATCCGGTGGTTGCTTCCACCATTGTGAGCACATAGCGCTTGCCTTGACGGGTTTGTGGCAGTGTGATATAATCAGTCTGCCAGGCCTCCCCATATTTATATTTCAGCCATCGCCCTCCATACCAAAGAGGCTTCAAACGCTTGGCTTGCTTGATTGCAGCGCATGTCTCACATTCATGGATGACCTGTGCAATAGTGTCCATGGTCAAGTCCACCCCTCGGTCACGAGCCCATCTATATGTCACATCTCTGCCTTGATGGCCTGAGGAGTCATGGGCCCACCGAGCTATGAATAGTTCACCCTTATGTTGCCAGTCCAGATCCACCTGAGCCACTTCAATCCTAGCAGCCCGATCCACCTGCTGGTTGTTCTGATGTTCCTCCGTGGCCCGATTCTTCGGTACGTGGGCATCTACATGGCGTACTTTCACAACCAGATTCTCTATCCGGGCAGCAATATCTTGCCATAGGTCAGCAGCCCAGATGGGTTTGCCTCTGCGCTGCCAGTTGCCCTGCTTCCACTGCTGTAACCACCCCCACAGAGCATTTGCCACCATCCATGAGTCAGTGTAGAGATAAAGGACTGGCCATTTTTCTCGCTCAGCAATGTCCAAAGCCAGCTGAATGGCTTCCACCTCTGCAAACTGGCTCGATTCACCTTGTCCTTCACTGGCTTCTGCAACTTGTCGTGTAGGACTCCACACAGCAGCCTTCCACTTTCGATGCTTTCCCACAATCCGGCAGGACCCATCAGTGAACAGGGCATATTTCTTCTAATTTTCTGGCAGTTTATTATATGGTGGGGCCTCTTCTGCATGCGTCACCTCCTCCTCTGGTGACATTCCGAAATCCTTGCCTTCTGGACAGTCCATGATCACTTCCAGAATTCCTGGGCGACTGGGGTTTCCCATTCGAGTTCGCTGCGTGATCAGTACAATCCACTTACTCCATGTAGCATCAGTTGCATGATGTGTGGTGGGGACCCTTTCTTTGAACATCCAACCCAGCACCGGCAGTCGAGGTGCTAAGAGGAGCTGTGCTTCTGTACCAACTACTTCCGAAGCAGCTCGAACCCCTTCATATGCTGCCAATATCTCTTTTTCTGTTGGAGTGTAGCGGGCTTCGGATCCTCTGTATCCCCGACTCCAAAACCCTAGGGGTCGACCTCAGGTCTCCCCTGGTGCTTTCTGCCAGAGGCTCCAGGTAGGGCCATTCTCCCCGGCTACAGTGTAGAGCACATTTTTAACATCTTGTCCTGCCCGGACTGGCCCCAGGGCCACTGCATGGACTATTTCCTGTTTGATTTGTTCAAAAGTTTGTCGTTGCTCAGGACCCCATTTAAAATCATTCTTCTTCCAGGTTACTTGATACAGAGGGCTCACAATTAGACTGTAATCTGGGATATGCATTCTCCAAAACCCCACAATGCCTAAGAAAGCTTGTGTTTCCTTTTTACTAGTTGGTGGAGACATAGCTGCTATTTTGTTGATCACATCCATTGGGATCTGACGGCGTCCATCTTGCCATTTTATTCCTAAAAACTGGATCTCCTGCGCAGGTCCCTTGACCTTACTTCGCTTTATAGCAAAACCAGCGTTCAGAAGGATTTGGACTATTTTACTCCCTTTCTCAAAAACTTCTTCTGCTGTGTTTCCCCATACAATGATGTCATCAATGTATTGCAGATGTTCTGGAGCTTCCCCCTGTTCCAGTGCAGTCTGGATCAGTCCATGGCAAATGGTGGGGCTGTGTTTCCACCCCTGGGGCAGTCGATTCCAGGTGTATTGAACGCCCCTCCAGGGGAAAGCAAACTGTGGCCTGCACTCTGCTGCCAAAGGGATTGAGAAGAATACATTTGCTATATCAATCGTGGCATAGGTCTTGGCTGCCTTGGACTCCAGTTCGTATTGGAGTTCTAGCATGTCCGGCACGGCAGCACTCAGCGGTGGCGTGACTTCATTCAGACCACGATAGTCTACAGTTAGCCTCCACTCTCCATTAGATTTTTGCACCAGCCATGTGGGACTGTTAAAGGGTGAGAAAGTCTTGCTGATCACTCCTTGAACCTCTAGTTGACGAATCAGCTTATGGATGGGAATCAGAGAGTCTCGGTTAGTGCGATACTGCCGCCGATGCACCGTTGTGGTAGCAATCGGCACCTGTTGTTCTTAGACCCTCAACAGCCCCACAACAGAAGAGTCCTCCGAGAGACCAGGCAAGGCAGACAACTGTTTAACTTCCTCCGTCTCCAAGGCAGCTATGCCAAAAGCCCAACCATACCCTTTTGGGTCCTTAAAATACCCTCTCCTGAGGTAATCCATGCCAAGGATGCATGGAGCCTCTGGGCCAGTCACAATGGGATGTTTTTGCCACTCATTCCCAGTTAGGCTCACTTCCGCCTCCAGTACAGTCAACTCTTGGGATCCCCCTGTCACCCCAGAAATACAAATGGGTTCTGCCCCTCTATAGTTGGATGGTATTAAAGTACACTGCGCACCCGTGTCCACTAGAGCCTTATACTCCTGTGGGTCTGATGTGCCAGGCCATCGAATCCACACCGTCCAATAAACCCGGTTGTCCCTTTCCTCCACCTGGCCGGAGGCAGGGCCCCTCTAATCCTGGTCATAGTATCCATTACTCACTTCTTGCAGAAATGACTTGGAAGTTCCTTCAGGAGGATCAGAAGCAAGATCAGGCCTTCTGCTCTGTCTGGGGAACTGCCCACTGGAAACTGGGGCGGCACTTTTCCTGGAGGGATCCCCTTTTGTGGTTGTCCTTCCTTGCAACTCCTGTACCCGTGTCCGCAGGGTCGAAGTAGGTTGTCCATCCCACTTCCTCATGTCCTCCCCGTGGTCACGCAGGTAGAACCACAGGGTGCCTCGTGGTGTGTACCCTCTGTACTCTCTCTCTTGAGTGGGGAAATGCCTGCTTCTAATAGCTGAGATGCTGGCCCGTGCAGGTGGGGAGTAGGACATATTCTCTTCAAGTTGCTGGACCTTCCGGGACAGTTTCTCCACAGCTGAGACAAGGGGGGAAGAGAGACTTTCTTCATATCGCCGGAGCCGGCCAGCCACCTCATCCACTGTTGGTCCCTCTTCACCTTTCCATTCCATTACTGCCAGTGAGTTGGCATATGATGATGGTGCGCTCTGTACAAACTTCCGCCACATGGGCCTTGTGCACTGCACCTCATCAGGGTCTGTGGGTAAGTCTGCATTGTCCAAGTCATAATAAATCATCTCCCGCATGGCTAATTCTCTCAGGTACTGGATACCTCTTTCCATGGTAGTCCACTTGCTTGATTGACATACATCATCTTCACTGAAGGGGTACCTCTCCCTCACGCCTGACAGGAGTCATTTCCAGAGGCTGAGGGCTTGGGTCTTCTTCCCAATCGCCTTGTCAATACCGCCTTCCCTAGACAGGGATCCCAGCTGCCTGGCCTCCCTACCCTCTAATTCCAGGCTACTGGCCCCATTATCCCAGCACCGGAGCAGCCAGGTGACAATGTGCTCGCCTGAAAGTCGGCTGAAATCTTTTCGCATATCCCGCAACTCACTCAAGGATAGGGATTGAGTAATTACCTCTGGTTCTGCCTCTTCCTCCTGTCCTCGTGATGACCCTGGTTCATCATCATCTCTTACTAAGCGAACTGATTTCTTCGTGTACTTCTTCTTCTGTATGGGGGCAACTGATACCGGCACGGGTTGGTTCCCTGGTTCAACGGCAGTGGCTGCCACAGGGGTTGGAGTAGCCACAGTGGCTGCCACAGGGGTTGCAGTAGCCGCAGTGGCTGCCGCAGGGGTTGCAGTAGCCACAGTGTCCGTCGCAGGCGTTTCAGTAGCCACAGTGTCTGTCGCAGGGGTTGCAGCAGCCACAGTGGCTGCTGGTCTGGTCTCCATCTCTTCCCCCTGAGGGTGCTGCATAATTCTGAGCAGTGCCTGGTAGATACTGGCCAGGGCCCAGCACAGCGCGGTGAGTTGTGCCTCTCTGGAATAGCCACAGCATTTTCCCTTCAAATATTCTACCACTTTATCAGGGTCCTGTAATTGTTCAGGGGTGAAGTCCCAGACCATTGGAGGTGAGAAGTTCTCTAGGTACCTGCCCATGTTCTCCCACATGCCGTGCCACCCCTGACTATCCAGCCTCGGAGCAGACCTCTGGGTGGTAGTCTTAAATAGCTGTTTAACCTTAAACAGGACCTGGAACACATTCAGCAGACATAACAATAGGACCAGGCTGGTTTGAGTATCCCAAGGATATTCAAAATTCTCAAAAGCTGCCATACCTGACCCGAAGGAGAAAAGGGAGGCAAAAGAGCTGGGGAAAGTGTCCCCCCCTGTTTCCCCCACAGACTGGGTGTAATTATTAATAAATTCTGAGAGACGATGCCCAAGGTACGGACAGGACAGCAACACCACATAAAAGCCCCAAAGTAACTGTCTAACAAGTGATGTTATCATCTCATAAGCCGATATTGCACAGGACAACAAAATGATAATCCTCATCCCTCTCCCAGAAGTAACAAAAATCATTGGAAGGAGTACATAAGCCATATAGGAATTCACATGAGATGAACACATGAGCCATGAGAACAAACCAAGCAACATGGTGACCAGCGACTCTTTTCCTAATACAATAAATGCATACAACACATTCGTTTTTTCAAGCTCTAGTTGAATTCTGTCGTTATCTCAACCCTTCGAGCCCCACGTTGGGCACCAAAAAGGACTGTCGTGGTTTAGCCTCAGACGGCAACAAAGAACCACGTGCCGCTCGCTCGGGCCTTCCCGATACAGGAAGAATCAGAAGAAAAGGCAAGACTCTTGGGTTGAGACAAAGGCAGTTTAACAGAACAGCAAAGGGAACAAGCAAACAACAACAATAACACGGATAGAGGAATATACAAACACGATTACGGAACCGCCGCTCCCCGCTGCTCACCAACCAGACCGGGACACCCCAGCCCGACTTCCTGCCCCCTCCCCCTGCCCCCTCCCTCGGCAGCTCAGGGTGGGCATGGCTCACATGGCATGGAATACCAGGAAAAATTAACCCTATCCCTGCCGCAACCAGGACAGTGGTAAAAACATGCCCCACCACAAAAATTAACCTCTGGTTGCCAGGAGAGCAGCGAATGACTAGGACAGAAGTGTTAGTGGGTGCCTCGCATTCTAACCTCCTAGGATTTGACGTGCTGCGTGGGCGAATGTGGAAATTCCCAGATGGAACTGTGTGGAGTTTTGCAGGATGCGAAAAAGTAACAGACACAGTGAAATTGAGTCTATTGGAAACTTCCATGCCTTTACCTCCCTCTAAAATCACTAATGTCCGGCAGTATCCACTGCCTGCAGCTGCACTTGCAGGAGCAGACGGGGTGGTATCAGATTTAGAAAAAAGAGACATCATCAAGAGGACTCACTCGCCTTATAATTCACCAGTGTGGCCGGTAAAGAAACCAAACGGGCAATGGCGTTTCACAGTAGATTACCGAAAGTTGAATGCCAACACTGCACCCCTCACCGCCGCAGTTCCAAATATCGCGGAAATTGTGACAATGATACAAGGAGCTGCCCATCCTTGGATGGCTGCCTTAGATATTAAAGACATGTTTTTTATGATCCCCCTCCTTGAGCAGGACAAAGCGCGGTTTGCATTCACGTGGAAAGGAGTCCAATATACCTTTAACCGACTTCCACAAGGATACAAACATTCCCCCACTATTGCTCATAATGCTTTAGCTAAAGTGCTATCAGAGATTCCTGTTTCACAGGGATGTACGGTATACCAATATATTGATGACATCCTAATAGGGGGAGAGAACCAAGAAAGTGTAAAAGACATGATGGAAAACATCCGAAAAACATTACTTGATTTAGGATTGGAAATTCCAGACTCAAAGTGTCAGGGACCTGCACAGGAAGTTAAATTCCTGGGGGTCTGGTGGATTAAGGGAGCTGCTTCTGTCCCTCAGGATACCCTGGAAAAAATAGAGCATGGACAGAATCCATCCAGCGTGAAGGAGTTGCAGCAAGGTCTGGGAACTTTAAGTTATTGGCGTAAACACATCCCTGGCTTTTCCATCATTGCTCGCCCCCTTTATAGTTTGCTCAAAAAGGGTAGATCCTGGGAGTGGACTGAACAACACACTAATGCTCTGCAATTACTAATAAAGGAGCTAAGGTTATTCCAACAGCTTGGTCCTATACATCCAACTGACCCTGTCCCTGTAGAATGGGGGTTCAGTGAACATGGTTCCCATTGTAATTTATGGCAGAAGGGACCAGCAGGACCGGAGAGACCATTAGAATTTAGCTCTCACTCCTTCAATGGTACTGAGAGCAGATATTCAGACCTTGAGAAGGGTTTACTGTCCCTAGTGCGAGCGTTGCAACGAACAGAGCAGATAAGAAGAGAACAGAGTGTGATCATTCGGGGACCTTTCCGCCTCCTAGATGTGGTCCGTAAAGGGACAACACCACCAGCTGGTATTGCCCAGAAACCCACAGTTCGAAAGTGGTATGCTTATTTAGAAGGCATTAATGAAATCATGCCAGTCTCTGAAGGCAGTGTTAAAGTATCCAAGCTGCAAAAGGATACAGATGGTGCCCTATTGTTCCAATCCCCACCAAACAGACCATCTCCGATCCAAGAAGCACCTCCTTTGAAGGAAGGCAGTGATCTTACAGGAGTGTGGTTTACTGATGTGTCATCTCACCGTGAAAACAATAAGTGGAAATATAAGGCCGTAGCACTGGAAGTAGCAACGGGAGAAAGAGCGATTGAAACAGGGGAGGGTAGTGCACAAGTAGGGGAACTCAGAGCTGTCCTACTAGCTGCACAACATGGGGCCACCTCCATTTACACTGACTCATATGCTGTTTTTAAAGGAGCCACTGAATGGATAGGACACTGGGCAGCCAATGATTGGCAGGTGAACAGGGTCCCAATTTGGGAGACGGATAGATGGAAGCAACTGTTAGAAATAGGAGGACAGAGAACATTGCACATTGCTTGGGTAAAAGGCCATGATCGTTCAAACTCGATCACTGCTCAATTCAACCAACAGGTAGATAGCCTCACGCGGCTACAGCAAATTGACATTGTAGATGATGGTCGGGAATGGGAACGCTTACTTGAATGGTTACATGTTAAGCGTGGCCACACAGGCCGTGCTGACCTGTATCAGGAAGGTCTAGCCCGGGGGTGGCCTGTGTCGGTTAAGCTGTGCGAACAAATAGTAACTGCCTGTTCACAATGTCGCCTACGACTCAGCAAAGATCATCCGAGTAAGGCGCCTCCCTTACAAATTCGGGACAAGAAAACGTTGTGGCATTCCTGGCAGATTGATTATATTGGGCCCTTGAGATTATCAGGTGGGAAAAGATATGTCCTGGTAGGAGTGGAGATTATCTCCAGCCTCAGTATGGCCAGCAGTTTCAAATCAGCTACCAGGGACAACACAGTGAAAGGCCTAAAAGGGTGGTTCAGCACACTTCCCCTTCCCGAGGAAATCCAAAGTGGTAACGGTTCACACTTTACCGCTTCGGTGGTACAAGATTGGGCCAAAGAAGAAGGGATTCGATGGGTATTTCATACTCCCTACTATCCCCAGGCTAATGGCATTGTTGAACGCACCAATGGATTGGTTAAGCGTTTTGCAAAAACTCATGAACCTGGTTGGCATTTGCGATTGGACGATGCCATCTATCAATTAAATAACAGATGGAGTGGAGACGGCTGTCCTAAAATGAAAGCTTTCTGTGTATCTGCCAATATCATCACTCCAGAAGCTCCCAATGAACCGGGAAGATACCCTGGAAGATTTCACCCTGGGCAACCTGTGCTAGTGAAAATGCCTCAAATTGGGACGGTACCAATGGTGCTAGCTACTCCCAAAAAACCCCATGCATGGGAAGCCAAAGACTGTTCAGGGAAGATACACCAGATCAGCACCCGGTGGATCTCGCCTTCTTTTTAACCTCGTCGGTCAAATAAGACCGAGCAGATTTTCTTTTCCTTTGTGTCTTACAGGAGCCTTGGATGAACTGTACGTGGACAGACGGATTGGCCTACGCTAACCTTGAGTGTCTCCAGGGAATCCTGGCGTTGATCCTGGCAATAATATCATTTTTATTGTGTATGGCTACCTGGAGGCCCAAATTCTAAAATGATGAATTGGCAGATGGAATTGATGCTATTCAGTTTTACCTTTTTATTCACATGGCCCAGAGTGGCCACGGTCCCAAGCTTTTGTTAAACACAATGCGATGGCAGGTACAAGAAAAGGGAAAATTGAGTTTGGTCACTGTAGTTATACATGAAAATGAGATGTTTTCAAAACATGAGTGGACCTGGAATAGTTGGTACCCAGTCCTGAAAGGTAAGGCAGGAGAGGGAATCCAAGTAGGGTGTAGAAGGATCAACGGTTCAAACCAGAAGGCGGCCATGAGAATAGAAATATTTCGCCCTAGGAACCCACGCTCAATGACAACAAAGCACTGTGTCACCGACAAGTGGGATTGCTGGTATAATTTTACTCTTGTGGAACCCACTCTTGTAACTTGTCATTGGCAACAGCATGAAATAGTGCTGTTATTCGAATTCAAAATAGATAGAGTTAAACCTGACCCAACTACACAGCCTAGTCTGGTGCCACTCTCGCTATTTTCTGACAAAACTACTTTGCCCCTTAACGCACTGGGCATCTCTCAGAATTTAAACCTAGCCGCACCTAGCCTCCCACCTTGGTGAGGAGTGTTAGATCACAAGGGGGTTTATTTTCTGCCAAAACCACTTTGCCCCTTTCACGCAACAATAGCAACCATCTCTGTACTGATAAATAGTACTTTTAACAGTTCATAGCAACATTAAACCACAAGGCAATAAGGATGGGATTCACCTCAGCTAACTTTAGCCATCTGAAAATTAGGTGATTAATGTAAAGTAATAATGTAAAACAATTTTGTTGTAAATAGAAAAGGGAGAGCATCTTTAGAGGGACATTCATCCCATCTTAAAATAGTGTGTAAGATGGTAGGATGACTTTTCCAGTTAGAGGTTTGTGTCTCACCATTAATTTAGATGGTGTTATGATGACCACTATAGACAAGATGCTCACTAAAATTGCCTACATGCGAGTAAATAAGTCCTACCCTACATGTCACCAAACAGCAAAGAGAAAATTAAATATAAACAAACCACTTGAATTTGGTCACCATTCTTGTACTCTTCATTATTATTCTGATATTTCACACATTCTCATTCATTTAATGTAGTGGGTTTACAGCCCAAAAAAACCTTTTTTTTTTTTTTTTGGGTGGTGTGTTTGCTGTGGGATTTTTGTTAAAGCTGAGGAGTGTTTTTTTTTACTGAGGAGAATGCCACTCACACCATTCCTCCAACAGGATTACTAAGTGTGCATGAAAATATTTGCCTTCTTTCTGGTGTAATGTAAAGAAATAAACGTAAATCAAACAAATGAAGGGCAGACCTAAGAAACAGAGGACTGTACTGTACTGTGGGAAGTAGTAGCTCTGCTTATAGGGGCTATAGTGGGCAAACAAGCCAAGGCAAATCCTCCAAACTGCGGCTATAATGAGAAAAAGCTAATGCAATCCCTGACTGTCTCAACAGATGAATAGGAATAAAGACTGGTTTAACATTTATATATGAAAAAGATAAAAAGATTGTAAAATATATTTTTTTTAATACTCTTAATGCTCATCTTTCAAAAACAACGATGAAAAATCAGAGAAAGATTTCCCTGAAAGAAAGAACTAAAAAAATTATTTAAGAGCCATGGAAAATGCCTTATATTGAGACATTTAAAGAGCTCTACCTATTTACCTTATCAAGAAAAAGATTTGTGGCAGATCTATGAGCAGAGGCCTGCGTATGGCCAAGGACACAGTGAGCAGAGCACACAGAAACAGGAACGCAGAGGTCGATATGGATGGAACAAAGAGGAACTGTTTCAATATAAACATGGAACAAGAAAACATTCTGTCGTTATCTCAACCCTTCGAGCCCCACGTTGGGCGCCAAAAAGGACTGTCGTGGTTTAGCCTCAGACGGCAACAAAGAACCACGTGCCGCTCGCTCGGGCCTTCCCAATACGGGAAGAATCAGAAGAAAAAAAGGCAAGACTCTTGGGTTGAGACAAAGGCAGTTTAACAGAACAGCAAAGGGAACAAGCAAACAACAACAATTACACGGATAGAGGAATATACAAACACGATTATGGAACTGCCGCTCCCCGCCACTCACCGACCAGACCCGAGATGCCCCAGCCCGCTCCAAGCGGCGACTTCCTGCCCCCTCCCCCGGCAGCTCAGGGTGGGCATGGCTCATATGGCATGGAATACCAGGGAGAATTAACCCTATCCCTGCTGGAACCAGGACACACGGGTTTATTTTTCCATCTTTCTTTTTTTCTTTCCTTTTCTCCTGCCTTTCTTTTGGCTCAAGACAAGTTTAGAGGCCAGTCTTTCTCCTCTGCACTCCACTGGCTCTTCCAGCCTGGAGCTAGCTTGTTATAACCTACTTAGTCAGTTGGGTGCTGTCAGTCACTGCTTCAGAATCAATTGTTGCAGATGTGAGCTTGATGCAATGTTATTTCCCCCCGCAGTAACAAACAGTTAATAGATTTTATTTTAGTTATTCTAACTGCTTCGTCTTACAAAAAAAGGGAAGAAATTTAGGGGAGTTGCAGTTGATTTGCAGATAAACTCATGTTCATCAAAATGCGGTGAAATCTTTTGAAGTAGCAATTCCACGTCCAAGTGCAATATTAATAATGATACAAATAATAAATTCAACCTATAGGGAATTTGTTTGCATGAACCTGAATTGTCAGTTCATTGGGATTTTGCTAAAGGACAGGTCTGTCATCAGGGGAGCATGGTTTTCTTATAAAAAAAAAAAAAGCACAAGCATAGCTACATTTGGAAAGTCAGAACATTTGTATCGTTATTGTATTATTTTTTATTGTTGTTGTTGTTGTTATTATTATTTCCTCCAGAGAAAATAAAAATTTTTGGTGCTTCTCCTTGCTTTGGAGGGGTGGTCATGACTGAAGGTTGTCCTTGTATTTATATGACTTTACACACCTTTGTTATTATATCAAATTGCTCTCATGCAGCATTCTCCCAGATGCTGCTGGCTTTCAGGGAGAAGCAGGAGGGAGAGTCTGGGTAGTTACTTGTTCCAAAGCCAGTGCTGACTTTTCCTGATGTTGTCAGATCAGGTTACCATTGCAGCTCCGAGGTCTTAATTGCATTCCAGGCAGCCTTGGCTCTAATTTTAACCCTAGTCCTTAGGAAATATCAATGTTTCAGGGTGGCAGATTTTAAAACCAATGATGGGAACACAGCAAAGGAGCCTTGTAAGTTATATATTCAAAAAAAGTGCTTTCAATGATTAGGACAGCTCTGTGTGAAGGGAGATAAAGGCTGCATTTCATCTGTCCCAGGCCCTCAATGAGCGTGCCCTGGACCCCAGTGGCTTGCACACCAGAGTTTGGTTCCCAGAAGATCCAGGGAAAAAGACTTCAGGCCTTTCTCTTCTTATGGTGAGGAGATATAACTAGGAAACACTGCCCTTGATTCCACCAGTTAGACTGTCTTTCAGTTGCCTTTCTCATGGTGAATTTATCTCAGTTCCTGTGAAAAAAATATGTACCTCTATTATCTACAAATAAGCAAATGTCGTGGTTTAGGCTGGATCGGCCAATGACGAGACAGATTCTCTCCCCCCACCTCTCCCTCCACGGAGAGGAGGAGGAGAGAGAAAGAGATTTATGAGTTTAGAAGTATATTAATAATAAAATAAAAAAGGAAATAATGAAATAGATACAGTATATACAAAACCATATCAAGCTCCCAGGATGATGTCACCAGCAGGCACTGGGGAAGTCCCAGACTAGACTCAGTGACAAATGGGAACTGGATTCCAAATCTGGAGTCAGGAACACACAGATCGGGATCAAAGGCAGATGAACAGACAGGGTCCTCCTCAGACATTGGCCATTGAAGAAAGAGGGCTGACCCTTTGATCCCTCAGCTTTTATACTGAGCATGGGGCAGATGGGATGGAATACCCCTGTTGGTCAATTTTGGGTCACCTGTCCTGTCCATTCCTCCCTGCAGGTGGGACCCCTCTACGCTTTTCTGTTTCTGACCCTCCAACGGGGCAAATAACGAAATTAGCTGACCTTGGTTGTTATAGCAAGAAGTATAAGCAAGAGCCTCTGCATACCATTCCTTGGCATGAACTACAAGCATAGGTCTTATCACTCTGAGAACGAATATTTTTCTGCACAATATGCTGTTAATTTCAGAGAGTTTAGTTAGTTAGAAGAGGCCTAGCTAAGAAGTAAAATTACTGATCAGAAAGTTGGTTTTGTTTTACTTCAAACCAAGACAGCAAATATTTCCCAAGCTTTTCACAGAAAGTGATAAGCCAAACGGCAAATTTGATGGATATGAGAAGTAGGAAGAAAATGCCACCTTTTACTTCCAAACAAGGATAAGGTAAGGCTGAGATAGTACTGGAGTTCTCATTTCTAGTGGACAGTGTTACTGAAGGAAGACACAAATCTTCTGATAGCTGAAGTCAACAGCAGAATTACTACCAGGTGATGATAGTTCAGGTTATGTCTTCTAATATGATTGTTCTCAGAAGGGGCAGAAATTAGCGCTCTGAAAATTTTCATGGGACATTTTGGGTTGCAATGGAAAGAAAAACTAAAGCACTAAGATTTTAATGAGGTAATTTGAACACTCTTATGCTTTTTGCTGAAACTGTTGTTTGACCAAATCAGGAAGTACATAGAGAAATCCTGACTGGGAGGAGGGAACATTTTCACTGTCACCTAGAATGACCTCCTTTTTGGCCATCACATGAACTGGGTCCTGTTCTCTGTTTTCATGCCTCGCTGCATTTCTGAGCACAAAGACAGACTCTCACTTTGGGCAAAGAGGGGCCATAGGCAGTAGGCTGGAGGTCAGAAGATTCCCCTTCCACCAAGATTCCTGAATGTAGGGGTCCTATATCAGCACAGCAGAAAAAGGCTCCCATATCCTAGGTTTTTAAAGCTGAAAAACAGCGATGGTACACACAAACCTGTAAAGAAATGGCTCCCAGGATTTTTTCATCTCTGGAAATCATTTACAGATAAATGTTTTAACTCCAAATACTGCCATAGACTACTTAACTCCCACAGGATTCATGAACCTGCTTTTAGCTACTACTATCATATTTGGTTCTTACCTATGAATGTGGATATCTTGAATATATACCTTTGTGTGAACAAGAAGCTTCAAAAGGCCCTCACCAGTGGAAATTTAGAACAAATATTTCTTAAAGCAAGTGACCAACATAGAAATAAAATGGACAGTCTGTAAAAATAAAAAAGGAAGATAAAAACTTTTAGAAAGTAATATCTATATATTAATTTAACATAGAGATTAAGAATATATTTTATATATTAGAAGAAAAAAAATTATTATTGCTATAATATGGGTCTCATACAAGTCTTGGAGCCCTCAAGCAGTTGAAAGTTACCCAGCAATGAAAACCTGCCTAGCGTTGCTAAATACTGCAATGTTTGACTGCCCACCCATCGCAGTTGCCCCTGTTTCAATGTGAAAGTGCTGACCTGCGAGAGATTTTACTTACCATTCATTTATTTATTTAAATTATTTCTACAGGGCCAAGTGAGTTCTGGGAAATGTACCAGACTGTGATCCCTAGAAACTCAACTTCTCCTATTTATCTAAAGAAAAACTAACAAGAAATTGCGTAGATCCAAAACGCTATACTCTCCCTTCCCCTCCTCTGCCCACACACAAGTCCACATAGAGAACTGCAGGCACCATTTCCTGGAAAAGTTCAGTTTCTAGGTTGAAAGCAAGAGTTATGCTGAGTATATTCTGCCTAAATTGAAATTTGGCTGAAATTTAGGGGGTCTCTTCTAAGAAAGCAATTAGGAACACTTGCTCTCAGTTCCACCTGCTCCTGGCAGCACTTAGTCCCCTCTTAGGATAAAGCATCAATCTACCTTAGACTGAGTAATCCCCAGCACTACATTCACATATAGAACTAGTAACACATATCTCACCACATCCTGGTTATATTAAGTACTAATTTTTTTTCAGTTCTCTTGTAAATAAAATGCCCTTTCTGAGTATGGAAGATTAATCTGAATTTCCAGTTCATGTTCCTTATTTTCTAGAAGACTGTCCTAAATATTAGGCTATACAGAAGACTAGGTCCTTCTTTGTTCAGTTTATGAATTTTGCATTTCACAGTCAGCAGATTGGGAGGAATTTATCTTCTATACAGCGTAGTTTGTAAGTAAGCAGACTAAAATAAGCAGTCTAAATATGATCCTGGGTGCTTTGTCCTTACTTTTGGAAAACAATGTTATATCATAATATCTTTATCCTTGCCTAACTTTACTTCAAGTTTCTAATGTTTCATTTATTTAGGAACACCATCACTCATACTATTAATTTCTTGCATTTAAAAGTTGGGGTTTTTTTGCATTTACTCTGGCTCATCCTGGCTGTCAATCTCCCCTACCTACCTGCTAACTGAGTAAAGGATTCTGACTGACTTGAAGAACAACTCTTGGTCTGGGATTTTTTCTAGAAATCAAAGATAAGACAATGACAAAATTAAATGATTCTATGCATTTTATCCTCATATCTTAAGAGTAACTGGAATGATAAATATATATTATACATATAGATCTATTCCTCTGTGACTGTTTATCTGCCCATTATGCTTTGACTGAACATGTAATTTTCCTGTGTAATTTTAGGAATCAGGTGTGCTTTTGCTGTCTGTAAGAGGCTGTTTCTCTCTACAATAAGCTCTCCATACTTAGGAGAATGAAGACTTCTAGCCCAGTGTTGCTTAATTAAGTCAAAACCTGAAGAGAAGGATGCACTTCAAAAGTTCCTTTAAAAGCTCTAAAAGGTAATACTTCAGTTACACACATTCCCTGAGCTAAAAATGAAAAAACAGAAGTGTATCTTTTCAGAATAGGATTTCTCTTCCATGCCTTTTAGCCATTTCAATCAGGTGTTCAACCTAAATTGGTCACTTAGCTCCCCCTCCTCCCTGTCAATGGAAGGATATGCAGAGGAAAGTTGTCCACATAGAATCATAGAATGGTTTGGGTTGGGAGGGACCTTAAAGATCATATTGTTCCAACTACCCTGCCATGAGCACTAAAACTAAACCAGGTTGCTCAAAGCCCCATCCAACCTGGTCTCGATCACTTCCAGGAAAGGGGCATCCACAACTTCTCCAGGCAACCTGTTCAAGTGCCTCACCGCCCTCACAGTAAAGAATTTCTTCCTAATAAATTTCCTCTCTTTCAGTTTAAAACCGTTACCCCTCATCCTATCACTACACTCCCTCATAAAGAGTCCCTCCCCATCTTTCCTGTTTGGCCCCCTTTAAGTACTGGAAGGCTGCTATAGGTCTCCCCCGAGCCTTCTCTTCTCCAGGCTGAACAACCCCAGGCTGAACAACCCCATCTCTCTCAGCCTGTCTTCATAGGAGAGGTGCTCCAGCCCTTTGATCATCTTCGTGGCCCTCCTCTGGACCCGTTCCAACAGATCCATGTCCTTCTTATCTTGGGGGTCCTGAGCTGGATCCAGTACTCTAGGTGGGGGGTCTCACGAGAGCGGAGTAGAGGGGCAGAATCACCTCCCTCGACCTGCTGGCCATGCTTCTTTTGATGCAACCCAGGATGCAATTGGCTTTCTGGGCTTGCAAGTGCACATTGCCGGCTCATGTTGAGCTTCTCGTCCACCAGCACCCCCAAGTCCTTCTCCTCAGGGCTGCTCTCCAGCCATTCTCCACCCAGCCTGTATTTGTGCTTGGGATTGTCCCGACCCATGTGCAGGACCTTGCCCTTGGCCTTGTTGAACTTCGTAAGGTTTGCACAGGCCCACCTCTCAAGCCTGTCCAGGTCCCTCTGGATGGCATCCCTTCCCTCCAGTGTGTCGACTGCACCACACAGCTTGGTGTCATTGGCAAACTTGCTGAGGGTGCACTCAGTCCCACTGTCCATGTCGCCAACAAAGATGTTAAACAGCACTGGTCTCAATACCAGCCCCTGAGGAACGCCACTTGTCACTGGTTTCCACTTGAACATCGAGCCGTTGACCACGACTCTGAGTGCAACCATCCAGCCAGTTCCTTATCCACCGAGTGGTCCATCCATCAAATCCATGTCTTTCCAATTTAGAGACAAGGATGTCATGCTGGACAGTGTCAAATGCTTTGCACAAGTCCAGGTAGATGATGTCTGTTGCTCATCGTAGAAGGCTAACAAATTTATCAGGCACAATTTGCCTTTGGTGAAGCCATGTTGGCTATCACCAATCACCTCCTTATTTTCCATGTGCCTAAGCAGAGATTCCAGGAGGATCTGCTCCATGATCTTGGCAGGCACAGAGGTGAGACTGAATGGCCTGTAGTTCCCTGGGTCATCTTTTTTTCCCTTTTTGAAAATGGGGGTTCTGTTTCCCCTTTTCCAGTCAGTGAAAACTTCACTGGACCACCACGAATTCTCAAATATGATGGATAGTGGCTTGGATACTTCATCCGCCAGGTCGCTCAGGACCTGCAGATATATCTCATTGGGTTGCATGGATTTGTGCACTTTCAGGTTTCTTAGATGGTCTCGTACTTGATCTTCTCCTACAGTGGGCATTTCTTCATTCTCCCCAGTCCCTGTCTTTGCCTTCTGCAACTTGGGCTGTGTGGCTAGAGCCCTTGCCAGTGAAGACCAAGGCAAAAAAGTCATTGAGTACTTCAGCCTTCTCCATATCCCGGATGACCAGGTCTCCCATTTCCTTCTGGAGAGGGCCCACATCGTCCCTAGTCTTCCTTTGATAACTGATGTACCTGTAGAAGCTTTCCTTGTTGCCCTTGACTGACATCCCTGGCCAGATTTTATTCTGTCAGGGCTTTAGCTTTCCTAACCTGGTCCCTGGCTGCTCGGACAATTTCTCTGCATTCCTCCCAGGCTACCTGTCCTTGCTTCCACCCTCTGTAGACCGCCTTTTTCTGTTTGAGTTTGTACAAGAGATCCTTGTTCATCCACGCAGGCCTCCTGGCATTTTTGCCTGACTACTTCTTTGTTGGGATGCATCACTCCTGAGCTTGGAGGAGGTGATCCTTGAATATTAAAACTTTCTTGGGTCCCTCTTCCCTCCAGGGCTTTATCCCATGGTAATCTACCAAGCAGATCCCTCAAGAGGCTAAAGTCTGCCCTCCTGAAGCCCAGGGTAGTGAGCTTGCTGTGCGCCCTCTTCACTGCCCTAAGGATCTTGAACCATTTCATGGTCACTGAGGCCAAGGCCATCCTTGAGTTTCACATTCCCTGGCTGCCCCTCCTTGTTGGTGAGAACAAGGTTCAACATGGCACCTCTCCTCATTGGCTCCTCTATCACTTGGAGAAGGAAATGATCATCAACATGTCCTGCCTTGTTTGATAATTACTCCAGCGGAGCTACCTGACTCTTCCATGACTATTGCCGGAGCCTAGAGAGCCACCTTAAACCAGCTACTTCTATCATAAAGTTGCATAAAGTTAGTTTAAATTAATCCCAGGCTTAGTTTAATTTCCTGCCAGGCCATACATTCATTTTACCACTCTTGAACTGAACTTTAAATCCTGGGTATGACTAATGCATCCCTTAGTATACCTTTCCCTACTAAAGATCTCTTAGCACACTATTTTGTTCTTTGTATGAAGAGCCTTGCCTGTAATAAAATCACCTATCTAAGTTAAAAAAGTAACACTTTAATTTTCTGCAGTTTCTGAATATTTTTTTTCCTGAATCATCTCCAGTTTTTCCATTTCCTTTCCTATGGAAAAAAATAAAAAGGAGAATGAAAGAAAGAAAATAAGCATTAACTAGGAACTTCTCTCCAGTTAAACATCCACCACAAATTCCATATTTTCTTTGGACTTGGGTTTTTCCTGGATATGGATCCTCACTGTATGGGTATAAACTATGCTACTTCTTCCTAGATTTCTTAGTTTCTGTTGGGCTTCATTTAACTGAGGCTTTTCACTTACTGACAATCTACACCAAGTTGAACAAGATGCCAAGCTTATCCTTATTTATTGTACTTTTATTTTTTGCTCCTGCTTTTTATGATTAGCAATGTTATATTTATATTTTATGTTTACTTCATAATCATTAATGGAGACAATAAATAACATAAGGCCTCACAATTATTCTTCCACAAGAGACATCCTTCTGAGGAGTGACATAGCTGTTCAGTTTTTTTACCCGTGCTTTATTGTTACTCTTTCCTCTGTTCTGCTAAAAAGCAAAAGCAGGATGGCAGGCTGCCTGTTTGCTCTTGTCCAGGCTGGTGCTGGGAGCAAGTCAAATCATCTAAACTGAGATAAAACTGCAGTTTCTCTGGGACATGCTAATTTAGGAGAGGCTTCTGGCGAGTGGGGCAGAAAGGGAATGACTTATATAGCCAGTAGGGAACCTGCAGCTGTTGCACCTCACGCAATATATGTGGGCTAAAACCAGTGGCTGTTTCTTCCTCCTTAGTCTTGGGGTTTTTGGGGTTACTTTTACATGTTTTCAGACAATCTTTTTTATTTTTTTTTCCTCAAAGCCCACAGCTTTGCTTAAAAAGCTATCACTTAGTTTGTTAGACCATTGCCATACATGCTGCAAATTCTTTAGGTGCTACACTGTACAATTGCACAAGGTTAAGTGAAAACTAATAACCAGTTAGAACAGTGTGGCGGTGTGCTCTCCCCTTTTCCCCCTTCTCCCCGCCCCCCCCCCCCCCCCCAGCTCCTGCTCAAGCCATGGCCATCAGCGGGAGTTGTTATGAGTTGCACTTGAACTATGGGGGATGGCTGGCAACATAGTCAAAACACGGCCTGGAGCGGGGACCTAGGTATCTTGTTCCTTTGTGAATATGACTATAGGTCAATTATCTTACTCCATAAATAGCGGACAGCCCAAGAGCCCTTTGAGCTCTCCTGCACGGCAGTGGGCTGCACGACAGGATCTCCCCTTGAGTGGGGACGCTCGCTTAAGGTTCTTCTCCTCGAGGTTGAGAGATTCCTTGCCGCAACAGATTCTCGGTAAGCGACTAATAGCATGCTAAACTTTGAAATCTTAGCTAAGTCATATAAAGGATTGATTGCACATATATAATCCTTTAGACATAAACCGTTGACCAAGTCTGGGACTAGGATTGGATCCAGCCGCACCTAGACTCCTCTCTGAGAAGGAGTTTAGAAAGCAAGGGGGTCCTCTCTTGAACCTCGTGACTCAACGGGAGGATCTCCCTGAGACCTTGTCTGACCCTGGCCTCTATGCAGTAAATAATCAAGCGTACCCTGGCATCGAATCTCGTAAAACGCTGTCTCATTCACTACTAACTTTGTTAAATCACTGTTTTATGTTAATAAACATTTCACTACTTCTCTCTTACAGGTGAAGTTAATCACTCCGCCCGCGACACCTGGCGTAGTCGGCAGGATGTCAGGAGTTATCACTAATTATTTACGGAGGCATGGAGTGAACCGGAGCCCCAAATTCTCAGAGGAATGGGCTTGTGATAATTGGTACAATTGGGAAGTTGTTGAAGAGCACTTAAAAGCAATTAGGGGCCGTACAAAGGATGGAAAAGATGAGGAAGTCATCTGCAAGATGTTAGGCACTTGTTTAGAAGCTGCATACCAAGACAGGGAGAATAGAAATAGGAGAGAGCAGGACCTAGAGAAGGAAATAGAGAGCAGGGAGGCAGCTGAGTTACTGATATCTTTTAAAAATGAACAGCTGCAAAAACAATTGCAGGAAGAAAAGAAAAGGCAGAAACTAGGAGAAAAGGTTGAAATGATGCTTATACAGGCTCCCCACCCCCCTGACGTTGTACAGATTAGGAAACTGATAGTATCCCCTGAAGATTGGGACGGAAACATTTGGGGTGATCCTGATGATAGCGAGTCAGAAGAAGATGTTCCTTTGTTCCCCACAAATCCTCCCGAATATGAAGCCAGACCCATTGTTAAAGCAGAAATAACTGCGGGACCTCGGGGTACTAATCCATGGCATAGTACGCGAACCAGCCCCTGGGATCCGTTGCAATTTGCAAGAGAGATATAGCAGAAACCCTGGTGAAACTGAAACGGAATACTTGTGGCGAGTATGCTTAACTGGCGGCGACTAAATCATGTTAAGCTGGGATGAAGCCAGTGGTTACTGGGGTCCAGGAGTTTTCTTAAATTCAGAACCTGACCCGACAGATACACCCCATTCTATCACCAGACGAGTAGCTTATTGGGCGGGAGGAATCGACACCATGGAACGGGGTGAGCCCTCTATAATCCCCATTAAATCTTTAAGTGAGTTATCCACAGCCGTCACAAAAGCCGCTTGCATACAAGCCATGCACGAACGAGGACGCCACTATGTCCCACTATCTGCTGCAGTAGATTTTGCGGTGTTAAAACCACTGATCAGAGGAGCCCCAGCAATTCTTAAACCTCACCTAGTTGCAAAACGGGATGAGATTAGAAGAGATACCGAATTTAATACACAGGGCAATCATCCTCCCAGGCAAATCCCTACATGGGCAGAATTAATGCACAGCATTGTTTACTGCCGTGAAATGGGCTGGGACGACGGTGCAGCAGTTGAAAAACAAAGCCGGAAATCCCGGGGAGGAGATCACAAAGTAAGACCCGTGCAACAGGGAACAGGAATTAAATCAAAGGGAAATAAAAACTTGCAAACAGAGTCTCAAGAACAGAGGAAAGAATTGTGGAGGAAAGCATTAGCACTAGGCATTCCCAGAGCCGCGATTCAAGGTCGGCCTACTGGCATTATCTTGAGTCTGATTGAAGCATTCCTGAAACGAGATAACGGTGGAAACAGAGACTGTATTTCAACTTCTTTAAAGGAGGATAATCCCTTTCTCCCTCTTAAGGAGGAATTGCGGGACACCAAGTCAAAAAACGAGTAATGTCTGGAAGGCAATTGGGCCTGCCTGTCTGGAAAGTGGAGGCTTATCAGTGGATAAGTGATGATGGCCCATACATCTTAATTCCAGTTGGTCCTTGAAGACAATTAGTAAAGTTTTTAATAGATACGGGGGCACAAATTTCAATACTAACACAACAAGATGCCGAGAAGCTGGGCGTGCGATCCGGACGGCAAAGAGTTAGAATTACAGGTGTGAATGGGGGAACTGATGTATGTCAAACTGCTAAGGTTAGTTTATGGCTCCCAGGCGAGAAGCGCATATCGTCTACTCGCTTTGCAATTAAAGTTCATCATGAAAATATTTTAGGTTTTGATATTTTAAACGGCCGAACCTGGTGCCTGCCGGACGGCAGCGTGTGGTCTTTCGGCTCAAGCACTGGCCTTAACCCGTGCAGAAACCGGGAAGCCGCGGTGCAGGTGCTCCGCTCAGCCCCTGCACTCCCCGAGTCAAAGATTACAAACGTACCGCAGTACCCGATCGCTGCTGAGGCACAAAAGGGCATTTCTGAAGTTATAGCTGATTTAGAGAAAAGACAAATTATCTCCAGAACCCACTCCCCGTATAACTCACCCGTCTGGCCGGTTCGGAAACCTGATGGGAGGTGGCGTTTAACAGTCGATTACCGCCGTCTAAATGCTAATACAGCCCCGCTAACCGCCGCTGTACCAAACATTGCAACTTTAACAGCTACTCTGCAAGCAGCTGCCCACCCATGGATGGCGGCATTAGATGTAAAGGGTATGTTCTTTATGGTTCCCTTGAAGGAGGAGGATAAAGAGAAGTTTGCTTTCACTTGGGAGGGAATACAATATACCTTTAACAGACTCCCACAGGGGTATAAACATTCACCCACAATTGCTCATGCTGCGCTTGCCGAACTTTTGCAGACAGTCCCGCTCCCCCAAGGTGTGAAACTGTGCCAATATATAGATGATATTCTGATTGGAGGAACTTCTCCTAAGACAGTGGGGGAAGCAGCAGCAGCAGCAGTGTGGCAAGCACTAAATAAAGCAGAAATTGAGGTTCCACCTGGAAAATGTCAGGGACCAAGTAAAGAAGTAAAATTTTTAGGTACTTGCTGGATAGCAGGCAGTGCTGTGATTCCTCCGGATACCTTAAGAAAAATTGAAGAGCTGCAAATGCCCCAATCAAGGGAGGAGTTGCAACAATTAATGGGAACTTTAGGATATTGCAGGAAGCACGTGCCTGGATTTTCTGTAATTTCCCGTTTTGGGCTCTTGGGCTGCCCGCTATTTATGGAGTAAGATAATTGACTTATAGTCATATTCGCAAGGGAACAAAATATCTAGGTTCCCACTCCAGACAGTGTTTTGACTCTGTTGCCAGCCATCCCTCAAAGTTCAAGTGCAACTCATAACAACTCCCGCTGATGGCCATGGCTTGAGCAGGAGCCGGGGGGGGGGGCACGGAGGGAAGGGGGAAAAGGAGAGAGCACACCGCCACAGGGAGAAAGGAAGAGAAGTAGTAAACTTTTGTAATACAAAAGGTATTTTGTGTACAAAAAGCTGAAATCTACAATATCTTGAGCCTTCCTAACAACTGCAGGAACAGAGTATATACATTGCCTAAGCACGATTTGTTCCAAATTGAGATTTTGTATTCATGCTAATATTTTTAAATGCCATTAAAAAAGAAAAAAAATAAATTAATGTATTAAAAAATAACAGCTGCTTCTAAATCATTCTTCTTTCTTATCCTAGTCAACAACACTCCAAGTCTTCTGCTTGGCTTCTTTCCGTCTACTGCCACTGTTTAAAGTTGGCAAACAGCCTCATCCCCATTTGTCTGCAAGTCTGGGAAGAATCTGGAGGTTCCTGAAATATCCCATCCCAATTATTAATAAAATAACTGCAGCCCAGGAGTCCTTCTTTATGTCTTCAAGAGACACAAGTGATATCATTAGAAATATTTTTGGAAGCAAGAGAGAGATGACACAAAAAAACATTAGGACACTACAAAATATGCTAAGGTTCTGAGTGTTTAAAGTTTGGTTTGTTAGTTTTTTTCCCCTCGTTTTTTTTCTTTTTTTTCCCCAAGAAATTTATTTATTTTCATTTACATTTAGATTAGGTTCCCAGCAGCAGATGGAAAGAATTTAAGTCAATTTGCAATAGGAGACAGACATTCTAGCCAATGAAAAATCAAAGAAAAATAGCAACCATCTCTTGCTCTCCTTTTGGACAATTGTCTTCAGAATAATCTGCATCATGGAAAAAAAAATAATCTTCCCAGGGCCAGATGGGCTCCATGCCTTAGTGCTGACAGAAGTAGCAAGAAATACAGATAAAGAAACCTGTTCATAGATCTATTTAAAATCTCTTTGGAACAATAGTAAACTGTCTGGCACAGTTAAAGTCTGTCTGTATTACATCAAATCAAGAAGTTCTATTAAATCAGGAATGTGATGGGTCCCAGTCCAAGTTACAACTGACTTCCTCATTGTGCTGGAGTACAGCAGATCCATCCTTCCTAAATTCAGATAACTCAGGAGCTTGAATCAGAAGCCTCTCCATCTCAGGTTCCCTTTCTAGTCAGCAGGAAGAGATAAGCACTTCTGTCCAATGATTCAATGCCCCTTAAAATCTGAGTTAACTTCTGACGGGGACTATTATTTTCCATTGACTACAGTATAAAGCTATTCTCCAAGCACAGGAAAAAAAGCGTGATGAATATGGGCTATAATATTCATCTGTCTCGTCTTTCCTGCATGTAACACTGTAGAGTGAGATAAGTTATTATAAAATATGGATTACAGATAATAAAAGTATTCATCATGGCTGCTTAAGGACACACTCTTCAACTCTCCCTGGACCATGAACGATAATGCTAAGCAAATAACTTGTCACAGGCAACATTGCACTTCCATTTAGCTATTCAAACAGACAATAGCACCGATGACTTCTTGTCATTGCCCATAACATCACAGAATCTCCTGGAATTTGAGATGTTTCCCCCTGGCAAGAGGAGGCCTCTCGGGCCTTTCAAGGATGGAAGTCCACTTTCTCTTCCCACGCCTGGCTGGCTGTCACTATTGCTCCTTACAGATGTTTCTCTAATCTCATCTCGAGGGCTGTCAAAGGTAGACACAGCACAGCTTTCGCAGACAACCTTTTCTATTGCTTCTCTAGCCTCACTGTCATGAGCTTTTCCTAATATGTAAAGTAAATTTTCCCTGTTGGATATTACAACTTTTCTGTCTTTTTCACTGTATCAGGACAATGAAAAATAAAGGTTATTACTTTATTTGAAGACTGTGATCATGTTCTCCCTCACGATGCTCTTAGGCTGAGCAGCATCCGTTCAATCTTTTCTCCTAGGTGATGGTTTTTAGACCTCTGATTGCTGGCCTTCCCTCTGTTCTCGATAATTCCCCCCTATTTATCCTGGAAGGCAGCATCTAAACTGGACGATGTCCTTGCTGAGGCCCAAAGCTGAACAGGTTTTGTATTCAGTTATGAATCTCACCATAAAGTTTACCTCTATTATGGTGATGTCATATCACTGGTTATATTCATCTAATGATCAATGAAAAAGACATGAGGGTTTTTTTTCTGTTGATTTGCTGGTTGAGCAAGTTATTTCTATCCTGTAATTTTACAGATTCACAGAATCGTAGGGGTTGGAAGGGACCTCTGGAGATCATCTAGTCCAACCCCCCTGCCAAAGCAGGTTCACCTAGAGCAGGTTGCATAGGAATGCATCCAGGTGGGTTTTGAAGATCTCCAAAGAAGGAGACTCCACAACCTCTCTGGGCAGCCTGTTCCAGTACTCGGTCATCCTCAAAGTAAAGAAATTCCTCCTCATGTTGAGATGGAATTTCCTGTGTTCCAGCATGTGACCGTTGCCTCTTGTCCTGTCACCAGGCACCACTGAAAAGAATCTGACCCCATCCTCTTGACACCTGACCTTTAGATATTTATAAGCATTGATGAGGTCCCCTCTCAGTCTTCTCTTCTCCAGGCTAAACAGACTCAGGTCTTTCAGCCTTTCCTCATAAGAGAGGTGCTCCATTCCCTTAATCATCTTTGTAGCCCTCTGCTGGACTGTCTCCAGTAGTTCCCTGTCCTTCTTGAACTGGGGGGGGGGCAGAACTGGACACAGTACTCCAGGTGCAGCCTCACCAGGGCAGAGTAGAGGGGGAGGATGACCTCCCTCGACCTGCTGGCCACACTCTTCTTGATGCACCCCAGGATGCCATTGGCCTTCTTGGCCACAAGGGCACATTGCTGCCTCATGGTCATCCTGTTGTCCACCAGGACTCCCAGGTCCCTCTCCAGCATTTCACCCCCCAACCTGTACTGGTGCATGGGGTTATTCTTCCCCAGGTGCAGCACCCTACACTTGCCCTTGTTGAATTTCATAAGGTTCCTCTCCACCCAACTCTCTAGTCTGTCCAGGTCTCTCTGTATGGCAGCACAGATTTCTGGTGCATCAGCCATTCCTCCCAGTTTTGTGTTATCAGCAAACTTGCTGAGGGTACACTCTGTCCCCTCATCTAGGTTGTTGATGAATATATTGAACAAGACTGGACCCAGTACTGACCCCTGGAGAACACTGCCAGTTACAGGCCTCCAACTAGACTCTGTGCCCCTAATCACGACCCTCTGAGCTCTGCCATTCATCCAGTTCTCAATCCACCTCACTGTCCATTCATCTAGCCCACTCTTCCTAAGCTTCCCTATGAGGATGTTATGTGTCAAAAGCCTTGCTGAAGTCAAGGTAGAAAACATCCACTGCTCTCCCCTCATCCACCTAGCCAGTCATTCCATCATAGAAGGCTATCAGATTGGTCAAGCATGATTTCCCCTTGGTGAATCCATGTTGACCACTCACGATAACCTTCTTTTCCTCTACATGCTTAGAGATGCTGTTCCATCGTCTTTCCAGGGATGGAGGTGAGGCTGACCGGCCTGTAGTTTCCTGGTTCCTCCTTCTTGCCCTTTTTGAAGACTGGCATGACATTAGCTTTCCTCCAGTCCTCAGGCACCTCTCCCGTTCTCCAGGACCTTTCAAAGATGATGGAGGGCGGCTTCTCAATAACATCTGCCAGCTCCCCCAGCACTCGTGAGTGCATCCCATTGGGGCCCATGGATTTGTGAGTGTCACTTTTGCCCAAATGATCTCTAACCTGATCCTCCTTGATTGAGGGAGAGCCTTACTCCAGGCTCTCTCTCTCCTATCTCCAGGGTCTGGGTTTCCTGAGGGCTGGCCTTAGCAGTAAAGACTGAAGCAAAGAAGGCATTCAGTAACTCCACCTTCTCTGCATCCTCCGTCACCAGGGCACCTACCTCATTCAGCAGCAGGCCCATGTTTTCCCCAGTCTTCCTTTTACTGCTGATGTACTTGAAGAAACCCTTCTTGTTGTCCTTGACATCCCTTGCCAGGTTTAATTCCAAGTGGGCCCTAGCCTTCCTCATTGCATCCCTGCATACTCTGACAGCGCTCCTATACTTCTCCCAAGTGGCCAGTCCCTTTTTCCACATTCTATAAACTTCCTTCTTCCATCCAAGATTATCCAGAAGTTCCCTGCTCAACCATGCAGGTTTCCTGCCTCCTTTGCCTGATTTCTTGCTCCTAGGGATGCACCAATCTTGAGCTTGGAAGAAGTGGTGCTTAAATATTAACCAGCTCTCTTGCACCCCTCTTCCTTCTAGAGCCTTAGCCCATGGGATTCCTCCAAGTAGGTCTTTGAAGAGGCCAAAGTCAGCACTCCTGAAGTTCAGGGTTGTAATTCTACTTTTTGCCCTGCTTCTTCCATGCAGGATCCTGAACTCCACCATCTCATGGTCACTGCAGCCAAGGCTACCCCCAACCTTCATACCCCCAACTAGTCCTTCTTTGTCAGCACAAGGTCCAGCAGCGCACCTCTCCTCATTGGTTCTTCTACCACCTGTGTCAAGAATTTATCATCAATGCTCTGCAGAAATCTCCAGGACTGTGCATTCCTGTCTGTGTTGTCTTTCCAGCAAATGTCAGGGTAGTAGTCCCCCATGAGAACCAGGGCCTGTGATTGTGAGGCTAAAAAAATATTGGAATTTACAATATGACAGTCTAGCTCTAAAAAAGCACACAACATTTTTGAAGTTTTCAGTATCTCAACAGAAGCTGTAAAAATATGATTAAAAATGGTGAGAATGAAAAAAATATAAGTTTATTTATTTGTATGTTGTTTTCAACCACATTATTTTAATAGAAAAATAAACCAAAATGACTTTTTAAAAAAAATTTATTAAAGAGCAGAAGAGCTGGCACTAAAGCTGTGAAGTAGGGTTAAAAGTAGGTTTTATTAGGTGCTTAATAGTCACCAAGGCTATTGAGTCTTAACTTCGGCATTTCACTGCATCAGCTGTATGTAGAGAAAAGGAAAGAGAAAATGAAAATTAAGAAAATTTTCAATTAGATACAGTATCTTCATTTTGAAAAGATTTTAGGTCCCGATGCAATTTACTTGAGACTGTAAGTCAGAGGACCGTCCTATTCCCCAAATACTCACTCTGGCTATCACTTATTGCTCATTTAACAATGACAAGAACTTTACTGTTTAAATATTTGACATTCCATTCAAATGTGAAACAGCACAGTGGAAACTGGTTCACAGTCCCTGACACAGGGTCCCTTATAGGAGAAAAGTAAGGACATGTAAGAGCAGAAGTCAGAAAGTCAAAGGCACAGAACAGGGTACTGTTAGCAAAGGATGTAAAATGGATCAAGGAAAAGTTTTCTAAGAGTCTAAGAAATGAAGGGTGGACAAAAGAAAATGTTAAATCTGCTATTTAGCAGAGGGGGGAAAAGCAGATAATAGATGATAAGGAGAAGGCTGAAATGCATAATGAGTGTGTTGCTTTAGCTTTCACTGAAAAGGCTGATAGTAACAAGGTACTTAAGGCAGTGATACTTAACAAGGGAAGAAAGAGGTCACAAGGCAGTATTAGGATAACCCAGGTTAAAGAATATTGGGATAACCTGAACATTGTCAAATCAGCAAGGCCTGATGAAATTTAATCATCTACACTGTTAAAGTGTATGCCAGAAGCGTAAGGGAACTTTTAGCAACTATTTTTGAGAACTCATTGAGAAGGTCCAAATGAACTTGGAAAGGGCAGTTATATTCTGGGATTTGAAGGAAGCATATCAATGAAACTGCAGGTCAGCAATTTTGTCTTCTTTGGTACCCACTGTTGAGGGTGTTTATTACAGGCCACCTGATCAGGATGGGGAAGCTGATGAGGCCTTCTACAGACAGCTGAAAGTAGCCTCACAATCACAGGCCTTGCTTCTCATGGGGGACTCCAATCACCCTGATATCTGCTGGGAAGGCTGCAGCACAGCCAGGCATGTACAGTCCAGTAGGCTCCTCCAGTGTATTAATGATAACTTTTTGACTCAGGTGGTGGAGGAGCCAACAAGGAGAGGTGTACTACTGGACCTAGTACTGACAAACACAGAGGGACTGGTGGAGGGCATTAAGGTTGGGGGCAGCCTTGGCTGTAGTGATCATGAGAAGATAGACTTCAGGATCATGGGTAGTATGCACAAAACAACAACAAGTAGGGTTATAACCTTGGACTTCAGGAGGGCTAACTTTGACCTCTTCAAGAAACTGCTTGGAGAGATCCCGTGGGCTAGGGCTCTGGAAGGCAAAGGGGCTCAAGAGAGCTGGTTGGTATTCAAATACCACTTGCTCCAAGCTCAGGATTGGTGCATCCCTGAGAACAAGAAATCTGTCAAGGAAAGCAGGAGACCTGCATGGTTGAGCAGGGAGCTTCTGAAAAAGCTCAAGTGAAAGAGGGAAGTTTACAGCATGTGGAAGAAGGGACTGACCACTTGGGAAGAGTACAAGAATGCTGCCAGAGCATGCAGAGATGAAACAAGGAAAGCCAAGGCTGCCTTGGAATTAAACCTGGCAAGGGATGTCAAGGTCAACAGGAAGGGCTTCTACAAGTATATTGGAGGCAAAAGGAAAACTAGAGAAAATGTGGGCCTGCTGTTAAATGAGACAGGGGCCATGGTGATGGAGGATGCGGAGAAGGTGGAGTTACTGAATGCCTTCTTTGCTTCGGTCTTTACTGATCAGCCCAGCCCTCAGGAGTCCCAGACTTTGGAGAAAGTAACAGGGAAAGTCTGGACAGAGGAAGACTTCCCCTTGGTTGAGGAGGATTAAGTGAGAGATCAATTAAGTCAACTGGATATCCACAAGTCCATGGGTCCTGATGGGATGCACCCGAGAGTGCTGAGGGAGCTGGCAGAAGTCATTGCTGGGCTGCTCTCCATCATCTTTGAAAGGTCCTGGAGAACAGGCGAGGTGCCTGAGGACTGGAGGAAAGCCAACGTCACTCCAGCCTTCAAAAAGGGCAAGAAGGAGGACCCGGGGAACTACAGGCTGGTCAGCCTCACCTCCATCCCTGGAAAGATGATGGAACAGCTCGTTCTGGGCCTCATCTCAAGGCATGTGGAGGAAAAGAAAGCTATCAGAAGTAGTCAACATGGATTCACCAAGGGGAAATCATGTCTGACTAATCTGATATAGCCTTCTATGATGGCATGACTGGATGGATAGATGAGGGGAGGGCAGTAGATGTAGTCTACCTTGACTTCAGCAGGGCTTTCGACATGGTCTCCCACAGCATCCTCATAGGGAAGCTTAGGAAGTGTGGGCTGGATGAATGGACAGTGGGGTGGATTGAAAACTGGTTGAAAGACAGAGCTCAGAGGGTCGTGATTAGGGGCACAGAGTCTAGTTGGAGGTCAGTGATGAGTGGTGTTCCCCAGGGGTCAGTTGTGAGTCCAGTCCTGTTCAATATATTCATCAATGACCTGGATGAAGGGATAGAGTGCACCCTCAGCAAGTTTGCTGATGACACAAAGCTGGGAGGGGTGGCTGACACACCAGAAATCTGTGCTGCCATACAGAGAGACCTGGACAGGCTGGAGATTTGGGCAGAGAGAAACCTTATGAAATTCAACAAGGGCAAGGGTAGGGTGCTGCACCTGGGGAAGAATAACCCCATGCACCAGTACAGGTTGGGGGCTGACCTGCTGGAGAGCAGCTCTGTGGAAAGAGACCTGGGAGTCCTGGTGGACAACAGGATGACCATGAGGCAGCAATGTGCCCTTTGTGGCCAAGAAGGCCAATGGCATCCTGGGGTGCATCAAGAAGAGTGTGGCCAGCAGGTCGAGGGAGGTCATCCTCCCCCTCTACTCTGCCCTGGTGAGGCCGCATCTGGAGTCCTGTGTCCAGTTCTGGGCTCCCCAGTTCAAGAAGGACAGGGAACTGCTGGAGAGGGTGCAGCAAAGGGCTACCAAGATGATTAGGGGATTGGAATACCTCTCTTATGAAAAAAGGCTGAGGGATTTGGTTCTCTTCAGTCTGGAAAAAAGACGGCTGAGGGGGGATCTTATCAATGCTTGTAAATACTTAAAGGGTGGGTGTCAGGAGGATGGGGCCAGGCTCTTCTCAGTGGTGCCCGGGGACAGGACAAGAGTTAATGGGTACAAACCTGAGCATAGGAAGTTCCACCTAAACATGAGGAGGCACTTCTTTACTTTGAGGGTGGCACAGCACTGGAACAGGCTTCCCAGAGAGGTGGTGGAGTCTCCGTCTCTGGAGACATTCAAATCCCCCCTGGACGCATTCCTGTGCCACCTGCTCTAGGTGACCCTGCTCTGGCAGGGGGGTTGGACTAGATGATCTCCAGAGGTCCCTTCCAACCCATATCATTCTGTGATTCTGTGGTACTATGTTAATTAGCATTAGACCTCAAATGCATTGGAATCCTCCTCTCTGCCGCAAAAGCTAATACAAAACTATTTTTCCACCTTTCAGGAGAAGAAAGAGAATGAATACCTGTCAGCCTGGGGAATCTATGTCCTGATCCAGCGATCACTGGTGTGAAAGGAAATCGTTCTGTGGACTTCGATGGTCTTTTCATCAGCATATCTATGAGTGCTCTGAATGAGAATGAGAAGGGGATTAGGAGTGTAAACAGCAGCTGAAATGTTCTAGTCTATTTTCGTCCAGCAGAGAGGATTACAGAAGGCAAAGAAAAAAGCCTGAATACATTGATTTGGGGGATTTAATAATTTAAAGCTCAGCACATAGCATAAATATATATTTTAATTTTCTTCTGGCTTAAGCCAGACAATACAGAAAGAAGCAAATAGTTTAACAGGTGATGGTTTCAATCACATCTTAAACAGGATTCCACTTGCTGTTTTCATAGTGCATCTAAAATGCAGAGAAAGAAACTGAAGACAGAGCGCCTGATTCTACTCAGAAGACTTTTATACAGTTTGTGAAAATTGCTATTAAATGAAAATGTGCAATCTAGACTCTTACAAGCGAGAGTAGAATCATAGGAATAGTATAATTATTACAGTTTGGATGCCTGACTTTGTAGAGTATGAAAACACATTCAACTAACTTGTAGATGAAGTTGCATGCGTAATTTGCAAGCATTAAGAGAATTACATGTGCAGATTGAATAATGATGTACACACACAGTTATCATTTGACATTTGTTCACTGTCGTGGTTTTGGCCGGATTGGCCAAGCAGAACGACAGATGGCCCTCCCCCTGCCTCTCTCTCAGGGAGGAGAGGAAGAGATAAGGAGATTTACAAATTTAGAAAAAGAACTAAACTACTTGAATGAAAATAATAATAAATAAGAAAATAGTAAATAATAATAGAATAATAAAAATTATAGAAAAAAAAGGATAAAATATATACAAAACCGTATCCAGCTCCCAGGATGAAGATTGCATCACCAGCAGGCACAGGGAAAGTCCCAGACTGGAGTCAGCGATGAACAGGAGCTGAATTCCGGAACTAGAGTCAGGAATGCTCGGATCGGGATCAAAGGCAGATGAACAGACAGGGTCCTCCTCAGACGTCGGCCATTGAAGAAAGAGCGAGCCAGAGACCCTTTTGCCCCTTTGATCCCTCAGCTTTTATACTGAGAGTGTGATGCAGATGGGATGGAATACCCTGTTGGTCAGTTTTGGGTCACCTGTCCCATCCGCTCCTCCCTGCAGGTGGGACCCCTCTACGCTTCTCCACTTCTGACCCTCTAACAGGGCAAGCAGCGAAGTTAGCTGACCTTGGTTGTTATAGCAATAAGTATAAGCAGGAGCCTCTGTGCATACCATTCCTTGGTATAATCAGGTCTTCTCACTCTGAGGGTGAACAGTTTCTGAACAATATGCTGTTAATTTCAGAGTTTAGTCAGTTAGAAGAGGCCCAGCTAAAAAGTAAAATTACAAATCAGAAAATTGGTTCTGTTTTACCTCAAACCAGGACAGTCCACACAATTATCTAATCTGTGCCTAGAATTGTGGACCCAACTTGACTCTGTCTGCCACTTGCTGTCAAATAGTGTGAAGTTCACAGGCAACTTCCCTGTGGTCCTGTGCTTTAGCTAGCATCTTGGGGTACAGAATGCATTAACTTTCTCTAGAGATAATATCTTCCCAGGATTTGTGATGCAAGGAAAATACAATACAGTCTTGATATGTGGAGGAATGGCATGAAATCGAAGAAAATAAATTTTTAAAGATAAATAAGATGTAGAAGTATTAACTACACTGTTAATACAAGTTCAGGGATTACTGTGTATGGAGCAATACAGCAACAGTCATCAGGAGGATACAAGGAAAATAACATTTTCACTACATTATTGTCTTGGATGTTATATTGATTCAAGAACATTCACAGGCTTTCTCACATGGTGGAGGAAATAGTCCCAGGAAGATGAACATGGCTACTCAAACGTGTGTAGGGCTTTGTAAGATAAGAATTTCACATGCTTTATTAGAAGCATTATGTAGATTGGGTAGTGACACAAAAAGTTACATAGTTAAAATATATCTGCATATTTTGAATCCATTTGGATAATCATTGCCACTTGCTACTTTGCTGATTTTAATCACATCTATTCAATTTTCATAAACAGTAAGTCCTGAACTTGTTGGACACATTGGGCATATGCGGTTAAATTACAATGAACTTAATTTTTGCAAAGGTTGACATGTCCCTCTCTTTCTATCTCTTTCTCCCTCTCTGTTTTCTAGGAAACCAATGCCATGTTGCAATATTGTGCACTATATTTCAAGAAGAAAAGACTGATTGGAATGGATTCAGAGAAGACCAAGAGAATCATAAAAAGGACTGGAAAATAATGCTGCCAGTTTGAGGAAAGGTTAACAGAGCTGGTCATGTTCATTCTGACAAAAAGAAGATTGAGGGGAGACACAAAATATCTGTCTACAAATATGTAAAGAGACATTGTAAAGGGAGGAGGAATGAATTATTCTTCCCCGTCCATGAGGAGCGAGAGCTAACAGGCTTATGCTACAGCAGGAAATATATGTTAAATATCAAGCTCATTGAATAATAGAAAAAATGTGTTTGCAAGTATGTTTGCTAAATCTGAGCTGGCATTATTTATCTCTTTTTTGTTTGGTTTAGTAAAAAATTCTGACAAGCATTTTCTCTTTATATACATGTTAATAAAAGAGCAATTATCCTCAGGAACATAGAATGCACTCAAAAAGCATGATAAAGGATGCGCTGCTGAGTCCACTGCCAGACCAATAGAAAGCATGCATTTGTGTTCAAATTCTGAAATATTTATGTTGAAACTTTGCTGTGAGTTTGTGTTTAAAAGCACATCACTTCTTATTTGAGCTCTTCAATACTATTAAAATGGGTTTGGCTCTCACACAAAAGTTGAAATTAGCTTCTCTGTTCCAGCAAGTTTCTCCTTTCACAAAAAACAAAGTTAAGTGCAGTGAAGTCAAAGGGTCTGCTTTTGATCATAGTTACCATATATTAAACTGGTTTACCTTGATGGAATTGGTCCCAATTTATGTTTCATAAAGATCAGGATCAGGCCTGCATTTCTGAATCTACTCATTAATTTGAAATTGTCTTCTAAAGGGTGTAAATTAGCATAGCTTTATTGACTCTGGTGGAACCACCTTAATGCACATCTCTGTATATATCCCTCATAGCGACTATGATATCACACCTTAATATCCATCTATTAGCAATCTATAAAGCAATCAGCTTCTCTCCTATACTCTCCAAGTGTGTAAGTGCTAGTCTATTATTATTTTATCGATCAGTAAAATGCCACTAACTCTGGGGTGGAACGTGGCAGCTGTTTATCAGTGGGCAGCAGCGAAGCATGTCATTGGAGTGGAGGAAGTGAAGAAGAATATTGTCTGCAACTGAAACTGAAAGGAACATTTTAAGTACCTTTTAATTCCATTTGGAATTTAGCCAGATCATCTGGCTATCCACCCTGTACTTGCATGGGGGGAAGCCATAGATTTCTAATGGCCAAAAATGGTCAAGCCCTTGGTTTTACATCCCATCCATCTGAAAGGACCACTTAAAAAGGTGAGCTCCTATATAATTGGAATTTTAAAGGAGTTCATGTTGTGTTTATGGAGCAATCACTACTAAATGATTTCATTTAAATTTTACATAAACTACACTTTATGAAAAATTAAAAGAAATAGACTCTTCAGAAGCCTTGCTAAGAAATAAAATCTCTTAAATGAATACACATGCCATCTAATCACACATATTTTCAAATGTTGAATTTGCTGCATACAGATAAACAGAAGATGGCATTAATGGGGAGAGGAGACACTTTTTGCTTACTGTTTCAGTAGTTTGCATTCAACTAGAACATCAGAAATGGACTGCAGTTTACAGCAACATGGGGAGATTCAATCAGTGCTGATCCTCAAAAGGATGGATGAAAAATGGTAGATCAGTGAGGGAGAAAGGCTACTCTTTGTCCCTCCAGTTGACACAGGCCTGTTTTTTAACCATAACTGTAAGATACATAGGACCAAAGATAGCTTGAGCAAGCAGACATGGTCCTACTGGTCAGAAAGAAAGACTGTTTGAATGTGGGGTCCTGGAGTTAAGTCCTATTAAGTCCTGTTAAGTGTTATTCCAGTAGGCAATGTCACTGCTGGGTCCCTGCTGGAAAGTGAGTGATGGATCTTTTCCAGGGAACTTAGGAGCAGACACAGTGACTGTCTGAACCTCTGGTCTTTTGTCGAAGCCCAATAGTGAGTTACATGTACAGTGCTTGGGCAATACTGTCTCTGGGCACATGAGTTTTGAGGACCTTTACTTCAACTAACATCTACAGTCTGAGATACCTAACCCATTGCTAGGTGGGATTTTTATTAACTGATACAGTGTAAACACCATTAAAAGTTTAACAGAAGTGCATAAAATGCTTTGAGCATCTAATCCATATGGCTTTATTCATGTAAGCTAACCTGCATATCCCAAACCCGTAGAATTACAGAGCTATCAGAAGGATGTATTCTGTTGTGTAATGTAAAGTTTCATTTTTAACAGCTCAGCTCTATTTGGATTTCCAGTGGTGCCACTGAAAAAAGAGCAAAACTAAAATTCTCAGAATTTCTGGAAATAAGAAATGAAAATTAATTCATTGAAATCTGTGGGAAAAATAAACCAAAAAATTATCATGCACAAATCAATGAAAGAATTTGTTCCTTGAGAAACTCTTTAAAAAAAAATAATTAAAAGAATGATGTGTTTCATTACAATGAAACTAGGTTGATTTACAGTAGCTGTAATCAAGGGTTACCCAACCTTATAATCTGTGCTATTCCATTTATAATAAATCTCAGCAGTTAAAAATAGATGAGCTTTGGACAGATAATAAAAAGAACAGTTTTAGAAAGTTACATAATTATTACAGAGAGGTTTCACCATGCCATCTGTCGACAGCAACCATGGTAGTGCTGTGATGAAGTAGGGAGATGATTCTGAAAGGTGTTTGATACAATTAAACCTCTACCTGGTTTTGTGTCAGAGTTTGCCCCAACCTAACATCTACATACATGAACTGAGGTGGAGCTGCAATTTCTTCTTTGAAAAAAGGCCCATTTCATGTGAGAGCTCTGCCTGTGTATGAAGGCTGCAGCAGACACGCTTAGAAAACATTCCTGTTTTTTTTTCCCTTGATTTTAAATAAAGGAAACAGTAATCAGACAGACCTTTTACTCTTTACAATATTAGCCCATTGCAGCTGACACTGTTATGAATTGATGGATTTCAAAAGTGTATCCAAAGCTACAAAGTGTATCCAATGCTACAAAGGGGAAGATGTCTAGTGTGTTGCTCTGATTTTACAAGGAGAGATGTTCTCAGGAGCTCATCTTCTTCCACAGGAGTGGACATATACCATCACCAAAGCCATCTGGGGTCTAGGCCTTTTCCTCAGCACTTCTGCTGCAAGGGACACCCTGCAGAGATGTGCCCATGATAGCCTAATAAGTGCTGCATCAGCAAGCTTCTGCATCTCGCCTTTCCTCTTTCCCGCCAGCAGTGGCCACATGTTTCTCTCTGTGGCCAGCTGTAGTCATCCCTTCCCACCCACAATGATTTCTCCAACAAAGATATGTCTCCCCATGTATCTTTAAGGCCATGCTATACCCCCAGACAATACACAGTTGCTTAAGCTATCCTGTGACTTTGTTAAAATGGTACTGAGTCATCGCCTGTATGATGTCTACATGAGCTGTTTTCTTGTGACCTGTCCTCTCCTCTTCCAAGCTTTTCCTGGGTTTATTTAATAAATGCTTCTAAAAAAAGAAGTGTAACACACAGGAAAATTTTTGGATTAAGCTGAAGTAGTTAAATGCCAAGACCAAACTGACAATTCACTAGAAATAATGCATACAGTTTAAAAACACAGAGATTTTTTTTAAAAAAAATCCTTTTTAGACTACAATTTACATTTTAGGTTTTTTTGGCCCTAAAAGTCCAAAGAGCACTCTCTGTTCATCAAAGAAGTGCTGGTTTCTAAAAACTTCAGAAGAATGGGACTGTACAGTGAATTTGAGGAAAATTTTTAAATTACTTATACTTGCTTAGCAGGCCTTCTAAATCAAACAAAATAAGGAGAGACTGGTGCCTAAATGAAAGCATGGCGAAACTAAAATCCTCCCCAAGTTCTTTGTCCATACAGATCTACCCAAGATGTTTATCATGTTTACATGCATACATGCACACACGTGCACACATGCACACAATTATTTGCTGAATTCACCAATTTACATACAAAGTTTTTTATTATTTCCCCATGTAAGAGACAGACTGTAAATTCCCTGATGAGGGGCAGAAGGCCCTCCAAGCCTTCAATGGAATGCCTCAAACACTCGCAAGGAAATAAATAATGCAGGCCTGGCCTTCAAAGAACTGATAAGGCTAATGCTTCTGGCGCCTGAAAGTGTGGGAGAGCTGTCTTGTGAAGACAGGATAGCTCTGCCACTCGTGTGGTGAGCTTGCTAGTTCTCAGTTCTCGAGGCCATTGTGTCCGATGAGTGACCTTTGCTTCATTATCTGCGAAATGCAAATGAAAGCGCACACCCCTGTGAGGAGAAATAACTGGACTCCAGACGATCCAATGTGACTCAACAGAAGCCTTTATTAAGCACAGATCATCATCTTTTATACCCTGTGTTGTAGCTGTACACGCCACTTGCTTATTTCCGATTAGCTAGTTACACTGTCCACGCGCTGTCCATGCAGTTCGTACACATCAGATTGGTTACAAGAATTCACATAGTAAATTGCTTAGTCATTAGCACAACATGTTTTCTACCTTCTCGGTCCCGTTTTTCCCATGTACTAATTCCATCTTCTACCACCTGTTTTGCTCTTAATCTAATCTCTCATAGTAGGGAGGCTGGCTCACGTGACCATTTTCTCTCAGACACATTCCTACAATACCCCCTTTTTCTTCTTGAGCCAGCCAGACCTTACGCATGGCATTTTCTATCATGTCAGTCACTTTGCGGAGAACACTCGAGGCTACCATAATCAATAATAATATAACCAACAGTAGCATGAGCCCTTGCTTTAGGAAGTCTGATAACCATCCCGTTATACCCCATGAGCTTAACCAATCATCGAAACCATTTTTGACCACTTTTAATTTGGACATGTTATCCTTCAGCTCCCGTAACTGCTTATGAATGGATGGTGAGTGGTCAGAAAGGTTCATACAACACATACCTTCAAAATCTTCACATCCATGACCCTGAGCTAACAGCAAAAAATCAATAGCCGCTCGATTTTGCAACGTAGCATGCCAAATGCTATCAACATCAGTAAGCAAGGTAGATATGATTTCAGTTGTAAGGTTTATCTGTTTACTTGCCCAACACCCTATCTTATTCAGCATATTTAATGCCGCTGCTGTTCCTAGTGAAGGAAGAATACTTAGCCCTATTCTTTGTCCGAGATTCGAAAATGTTATATGGTCATCACAGGATGGAGTGAAGGTATGAACTGTTCTCTTGGCTCTGTGTTTACTGTGTGCTCTGCTCACTGTGTCTTTGGCCGTACGCAGGCCTCTGCTTGTAGATCTGCCACATCTCCCCCTTTTTTGTTTAACACCAGACCATTTATTAACAAGGTCCCCATGACTTGTGCTTCTACTCGTTGTGACGCTCTTAGCAGGTTATATACTAAACACAATTAAAAACAAAATCAAAAAGAACCCTGCTAAGGCAATAAACACCCAGATTCCTAAATTTAGCCCAGAAAGCCAATTTCTTTGGATTTACCCACGAGAAATCCTTTTGTAATGTTTCAAATACATTGCGGTTCATTAAGTCTTGAATCTTTAGTATTTGAGCTTTTAGCTGATCATGTAAAGGACGAATATTTTGTTGCAATGACATGTCAAAAGCACCTTGGAGATGGTGTTTAACCATTTCCCAGCCATGTAGCAACGTATTCCAGGGGAGAGATGTAACACAAAGTCTTCGAGGGTTATACTCCCAATCACAATACAGAGAAAGATGTGTTTTTAATGCATTTTGCCAGTCCCCTATCCATATTACTGCTGTTTTATACCTTACTCGCATTAAATTTACACAATAAGATTGATTACATTCTTGTATACTTACATTTTGAGCCGAAGCAAACATACGGATGAGAAGTACAAATCATTACAGAATTTTCTTGCTCACAACTTCTATTTGTTGCAGTATTATCTGTGGTTAGCATGCACTCCGATTTAAGGTGCTTCTAATACACCTTCGGTTTTTCAGGCCATTCAACGGTTCTTACAAAATGTCGCTCTACTGCTGTGGATGACAAAGAAGACATGTTTAGAAAATTTAAAACATGAGTTGCTTTATACAATCACTCTTGAGGTGTCATACCTATGGGATTCCCCCTTTTTTGTTTAGCAAGCATGGTTTTTAAAGTATGATGCATACGCTCCACAATTGCTTGCCCAGTTGGGGAATGAGGAATACTGGTGACATGTTTAATACCCCATGTCTGTAAAAAAAAAGGCCTGTACTTTAGCAGACACATAAGCTGGTCCATTATCAGTTTTTATAGTTTTCGGTACTCCCATGACTGCAATGCGTTGCAACCAATGTTGAATAACATCACAAGCCTTCTCTCCTGTATGAGCAGGAGCTACAACAAAGTGAGAAAACAAATCAACTGAAACATGTCCAAATTCCATAATGCACGTAACATCGCATTGCCAAAGTTCATCAGGTGTAAGCCCTCGCAGGTTAACCCCTGCAAATGATGGCAGAGGAGCCAGCTGCTGACAATCGGCACAAGTTCACACAATATCCTGTGCTTGTTGTTGTGTTAAAGAAAATTGCTTCCTCAATGCCTTTGCATTTTGATGAAAGAAATCATGCGACATTTTAGCTTGCTGCATAATGTTCGGAGTTGTTACCGACAGAGTGTGATAATCTGCAACTGTGTTTCCCTCAGTTAAAGGACCAAGTAAACAGCTATGAGAGCGTATGTGGACAATAAAATAAGGAAACTGTCTTTTTCATAAAAGCAACATTAATTGCAGTAAGAGACTAAATAACAACTGGTTCTCTACTTGTTTTATAAATGCTCCTTCAAGTCTTTGAACAATACCAGTAACATATTGAGATTCGGCCTACATTTAACAACAGTTCCTGTTGAAATAAGTCAAAAGCCTTTACTGTGTCCCTGAACCATCTACAAACACCGTACAGGTGCCATCAAGAGGCTTTGGTGCTAGCAGGATGCGCGGCTGTAAAGGAATTTGTGAAAGTGACTGTAATAGTCTGTGCCAGGGGAAAGAGTAATTTATTTGCCCAATATAATGTACTAAGGCAATTTGTAGGTTAAGACTTTGTGATAACCAAGGGTCAAGGTCATCCTTTTTGATGGGGACATGTATGTGGCTTGGATCCATTCCAGAAAGCTGGTGACAGCACAAACGACCCTGGGAAAACAATCGTGGTAACATTTCAGCCATCATAGTTACTGGTTTTGAAAAGGTATGTGGCAAAAATACCCACTCTAATGCAGTCAGGCTCTTTGCGAGTGCATCATCCCAATGTCCTATCAGGGTGTAAAGTTGAAATTCTTGTAGGAAGGTGTTCAATGCGTCTTGCAGCAGTAGTAGACTATATCTTATCTTGCAACATACTGTAATGCCTTCTGAGTTGTTGGGGTTAATGAACATAGAACTTATGGGGGGGGGGGGTGGGGGCAGACACAGTGCTTCAGGGCATCCCCTGTATCTTCAAAGTGCGCCCATGTCTCTCTCCCCCTCACTCATGTCTCTCTCCCCCTCCCTGACCCGAGACAGCCCCCCTATATCCTGCACTGGATTGAGTGGAGAAGTACAGGCTAGAGTTGCTGCATGCGTGGCCAGCGTATGCAGCGAGTCTCACCAAACTCATGATCCAGCTTTGCTAACAGCAGCTGTCTGATACGTGACTACATTGTTGTAATCCCTTCTTGTTATCTTCTTCTGTGAAGGTCAGGTTCTCATGGATACACACATAGTTTTTAGAGCAACATATTCTACAACTCGTACAAGGGTATGATGCAAAGCGGCATCTACAACTGATCGTATAATGCTTATTAAACACGGCAAACAGCATACTAAACATAACAGACAAATTCCTTCCACACAGGCGATGAGTATAATTTGCTTCAACCAACCCCACCCCCAAGTCCATCCAGCAAAGAGATTCCACCCAGTGGTCTCCACAAGTTGCTGGTTCGGTCGGTGCAGTTCCTGCAACTGGGCATGGATGGATTTGGAGTGGTCACTTAGATTCATACAACACAGTCCTTTAAAATCTTGACAACCATGTCTGTGAGCTGAAAGCAAAAAATCAGTAGCAGCTCTGTTTTGCAGCATCGCATATCGAATACTATCTACATCTAGCAGTAACTCAGAAATAGCTGGACTAGTAGCATTGTTAAACTTATCCTTGGCAGCAAGAGAGTCCTTGTTATCACGAATCCTTGGCAGCAAGAGAGTCCTTGCTAGCAAGAGCACATGCGGACTCCCTGCTCTTGCTGGTACTGTGCTTTGATCTTCTTCCACAACAGGCCAAGATTCTCAAGCAGCTAGATAAGGTGTCTGTGAGTCCATTACAGGCTTATGTCATCCAAATGTTTTTCTTGCCAGTACCCGAGACTGAATAACAATTGGAGTGATATATGTGTGTTTTCCAGCACCCAGGTGCGAGTCCCTTGAGTGTATTTACAATCCTCCTCGCCGATCTTCCGTTGCTTTCCCATATTCCACCCCCTTGCTCAGGAGACCGCTTCTGCTGGGGTTCATTTTAGTCTCGCAGGGTATAACACAGAGCAATCTACTAAGGCATGCAATAACATATACACATATAGGAAAAAACCAAAAACATATCTCTGTGGTACTGCTTTGAATCAGGTGTTCTATTTCTCTTTTTCTGACGCTTTCTCGTAATGCTTATGGCATACTTTTGTGCTAACGTGGCACATTTCCCATCTAATTGTTCCTGTTCGGTTTCCTTTTTTTTTTTCTTTTTTTTTCTTCCATCACTTACGACTGAGATAAAAGTCTGCCTTTGCAACAAGAGCTCAGTTTCTCATTTTTCCTTAAGTTTCTCATTTTCCTACAGAGCATCCCATAGATTTTGGCTCAACTCCTTTTCCCAATCAACCATGATCTTATAGACAAACAACAAACAACCAGCCATACGCCCTGCACGGGCGATCCGTTCCCGACAGCGTACACGTGTCGGCTGGTGAAAACTCCCCCAATATTTCAGGACTTCCATCGGTTCTACAGCCCATCCTGGTCTATCTACCTGGGGCGCACTCGCCTTACGTCTAAACATTGTGTATATACAAACTTCTTCACTTGACGGAGTGTCAGCCCTAGATGCATACGAGAACAGTACCACACCGGGCAGAACACCTGCTCAAGGGGAGTCACCTAACGACACTGCACACAACAAAAAGCAAACAGTAGCACAGATGCTGATCAGCAGGTATAAGCTGGCGCCCACACACACTTACACAGCAGACATACAAAACCAGCACTTCTATCTCAGGGAGATGACTGGGGAGGGGAGGGGGTGAGGCGGGCAATGGCAGGAGCAAACAGCTCCGGCTCTGTCCTTCTCTGCTGACATTCTGCCTCCTCCATCGGCCTCAGGTGGAGCAGAGGGGATCAGCAGGGGATCGTCCCAGACCTTCGGACCTGGCCTGTTCGATCCCCCTCCCATGGGCTGTAATGCTGCAAAAGCCCCGGCTGCCGTGGCTCGCTCCGCCTTCATATCTTGTAAGGTCGATAACACTAACCACCATGTCGTCGCTAATGGTGATGCCTCTTTGTCTCCTTTACTTACCACTTCCCACAGCTTTTTCCCCAACAGCCTCCCATATTTCTAGTTTAAAAGCTGTCTGGGGCTCTGGTGCGAATCCGTTCTCTCTGCACCAGGTTAACAACCTTCGGAGCATACGCTCATCGTATTTCACCCCTCTCTTAGAGAGGATATGCAGGAGAAGTCTTAATATAGCCCCTTCTTCTTTTGTTACTTGTTGCCCCATCTCCTGCCCCGGCTGCTCACCTCTCTCTGGGTGTCCGTGGCCACGTCGTCTGTTTCCTCTATTCCGGATTGCCGCCCAATCCACCCGGTCTCAGTCCAGCTGAGCCGTCCTCCAGGCGGTGGATCTTCTTCTGGGTCTTCCGCCCGTCATGTTCCACTGCTCAAGCCAAGCGCCGATCGGGATCACGTCGAGGTCACCATCTGAGGAGAAATAACTGGACTCCAGACGATCCAATGTGAATCAACAGAAGCCATTTATTAAGCACAGATCATCATCTTTTATACCGTGTTGTAGCCGTACATGCCACTTGCTTATTTCTGATTAGCTATTTACACTGTCCACGCAGTTCATTCACACATCAGATTGGTTACAAGAATTCACATAGTAAATTGCTTAGTCATTAGCACAACATGTTTTCTACCTTCTCAGTTCCCGTTTTTCCCATGTACTAATTCCATCTTCTATCACCTGTTTTGCCCTTAATCTAATCTCTCACAGTAGGGAGGCTGGCTCACATGACCATTTTCTCTCAGACACATTCCTACATCCCTGCATATGGTAATGAAGATTATAGACATCATGCTAAACATATATGACTATGGCACTCGTCTCTCCTCCCAAATCACGCTACACTTCACCTGGGAGAAGGGAGAAACCTGAGACAAGGCTGTCCTCGGCAAGGGGGGTGGACCATGCTAATTCAGCAAACATAAAAGGGGAAAATAAGTGCCCCTGAGAGGGGAACAAAGAAGAAACAAAAGAAGAAGATAGTGCCTGGGAAGATTTTTCCAAGAAAGAAGAAGATTATGCCTGGGAAGATTCCCTGAAAAAGATGCTGGAACCAGGGCCGGTGATCTCTTTATCTCTGTCTTTTTCTCTGTCTTTTCCTTTCTCTGTCCCTCAGTTTCTCTTTTCTCTTAAAATAGTTAAGTAATGGTTAGAGGTGTTAAGTAATGGCCTTAAGTACGACCTTAAGTACCGCTTGCCATAAGTTGTGGTATAACTGTTGTTAACTAACAGTATGTATACCCCACCACTTGCCATAATTTGTTATATACCTAACCAATTATTGTGGACTTGTTAAGACCTATACTAACCATTTTGGTAAGCTAATAAATGTTTCTATATGGACCTGGAGATTTATCTCACCTTAGTCCACACCGTTGAGAATTTACGAATCTGAAGTCACTTACCCCCCCTCTTTACTGAGAGTGGGACATGACACCCCACTATTTCTGTATTAATTTAATTAACCAGTAGTTATCTGAGCTTCTAGTGAAAAATAAAATAGCTTAAAAAACCTCGACCATTTGTATTTTAAGAGTTATTTTTTTATTATTTAGAATATTGCAACTTTTATTTGATGAAAGTTACTATTAACATTGAATTAGGGTTTGATATATTAAAGCTGTAAACTGATTGAAGTAGGGGCTTAATATATTAGAACTGTAAATTAGAGTAGGAGCTTAATTTAGGAGACTAGGCGCCTTAAGGCTGTAGAAAGAGCAGATGCAACAGTTGTAGTACTAGATGTCAGAACTTATCTCCTATTTTTAAAGAAAGAATGCTTTAGGACAATATAACCTTGTGGTAGAAGCTTATCTCTCCAAACAAGGGGCCCAGGATTACTGAGGAATGCAGAGACTAGTCAAAGCTAACACTTTTGATGCGCCAGCAAGAATAAAGGAGTAGAGGCCTGCAGTTCACCGAGAAGGTCAAAACGATGAAGAGGAGTGGAGGAAGTAAACGACCACCAGATGTCTCTGAAGACCACCAGTGCGCATGCGGGAGTGGGCAGTAACCTGTAATAATGAGTTAATGAATAGGTAATCATTTCTTGGAAAACTAGTGAATATGCATACATAGTATGTATTTAAACTGTACATCTAAATCAGTCAGCGCGCACATTAGGTGGACCGATCCCCTGTGTGCCCGGCGCTGCAATAAAGAATACCTGCTTAGTAGTCACCAAGGCTATTGAGTCTTAATTTTGGCATTTTACTGCATCAGGCTGGTGGAACTCACTGGCACAAACTATCATTAAGCTAAAAATGTATTCAACATGAGATAAGCTTTTCTAAAGAAATGTTCTCCAAGACACAGTGGAAAAAATACAAAAAATTTTTAAAAAAGAAAAATGTATTAGCTCCCTTTTTTCAGGATTTCAACTAGTAACTGATGCAGTTAGGAGAAACTCTCCTAATGATTAGGATCTTTCCTAATTTTCCAACTCTCATTTTTTTAATAGATTCAGAGACTAGTTGGTAACATCATTCTGTTAGAAATATATTCTAATCAGTAGTAATCAAAATGGTTTGGATGGTTGTAGTGATGTGTTCCCATGGAACATGCCTTATTAGAATTGATCAAAAAATAGTGTTTCTGCTCATCATAAATCCTTATGTTTTGACAGCTATTTTAATCTTGAAATGAAATGAAATGACAAAATAACCAAATCCTATGAAGAACAAAAAATTTCACAGTAATTTAATTTGAAATCACTGAACTGTTTTGTTTTGAAGTAGTGCTAACCTCTCCATTGACTTGAATCCCCCGATTTTTGGAAGTTCCCTGCCACTAAAGCTGTGACACATCAGCCACAGCAACACAGGGCTTTATTGCATCTTCCATTGCAGTAAATGAAGTCTACTTTGGAAATACACTCCATTTTTCATAAGAGAAGGGGCAGGAGGTTACTGTCTATTTATTTATGTATCCATTCATTTAGTGGACCTTGTTTTATCTAATATTTCTAAGAGTTAAAGAAGACCTGTAGAATAATGGATCAAAATGGATGGCATTGTGTGGGTTCTCACAGGAACACTCTTCCTGTCCACCCCTTACATTTCCGTTACCCCAAACTTATCCCTAACTTTTATTGAAAAATAAACTTGAACTTTTATTGTAGAATAAGTAAATCCAACAAACCATGTTGGTTTTGCTATGACTTAAGTTTTTGGGCTGCTTTTTTTTATTTTTCTTTAAAGGTTTATCCAAGGAGGATCCTCCTGAATCCACAAAGTAGAAACATACTAAGCAAATATTAATTAATATTCGCCTTAAAAGAAAACATTAGCATAGTGGTTGGACTCAATGATCTGAAAGGTCCCTTCCAACCTGGACAATTCTATGATTCTATGATTCTATACTAAAATAGTGTAACCACAGATTGCATATAAGCATTTTATAACACTGTGTTGCTGCTATATAGTGTCATTATAACACAGGAAAAAGCATTTTTTAACAAAGCTAAGCATAAATATTTAAAAAATAGGTAACCACCAAGGGGCAAACAGAGACTTGTGGGATATTTATACAAGCAGGGTAAAGGAAAATATGTTCAGGTAGTAAAATCTGCAAGTAAGAATGAGGAGAAATAACTGGACTACAGACGATCCAATGTGAATCAACAGAAGCCGTTTATTAAGCACAGATCATCATCTTTTATACCCTGTGTTGTAGCCGTACATGCCACTTGCTTATTTCTGATTAGCTCGTTACACTCTCCACGTGCTGTCCATGCAGTTCATTCACACATCAGATTGGTTACAAGAATTCTCATAGTAAATTGCTTAGTCATTAGCACAACATGTTTTCTACCTTCTCAGTTCCCGTTTTCCCCATGTACTAATTCCATCTTCTACCACCTGTTTTGCCCTTAATCTAATCTCTCATAGTAGGGAGGCTGGCTCACGTGACCATTTTCTCTCAGACACATTCCTACAATTTAGTATACTGGGTGCACATCAAGTCCCTTTAGATCGAAATTACCTTAACTGCTCAAAGCTTTACAGTGATAAGCAACCCAGCTTTTCAAATTCTATAGGGCAAACCAGTTTCTCTTACACTTCTTGGGCGCAAACTTGGCCTTCCTAGGAATAAGGGGGCAACTCATCTTCACTAACATTGTAATTTTAACCTTTAAGAGATGCACAAAAGAGTTATGTTGCAAATTTGCCATAAAAGGAGGTGAGCATTACTTACACCTTGGGTAGTCAGCAGCAAAACAATGAATCTTTCTTTAAATGTATTTGGTGTTGGCTACTCAAATTTAAAATCACATTTTGATTGTTCAGAAATTTACAGTAACATATAGAAACACATTTTTTAGCTGCAATCGTTACTTCGCATGTCTGATGTTCTCCATAAACACAAGAAGGCACCGTTACCTTTCCCTTTCCTCTCAATTTTTAGAAAGTCAAGAAACTTTCAGGAAGATTAAGAAGAACAAGCAAGAAACTACCTGCGAGACTCATTGATGTTATTTATACACTTAAAAATTAGGCAGTTAAACCTAAACTGGCCACCCTGGTTTGGCTTTACAGTCAGCAGCAAGACATAGCCAGTTTAAGAGAATGATTCATCTCATCCCATGATAGACGCTAAAATAAGGTGAATATATCCTTTGGAAGACATTTATTTTCTCTGTGGACAATAAATTTTATATTTTTAGACATGTTTATTCATATATATATATGATTTTTATACAAGATGCATTGACATACAAAGGAAACTTAGTAACTGGCTGACAATTAAAAGGCTACATATTGGATATCTAAAGTTAGGTGAGCTGAGTACCCCTATTAACACTTGGTGGCTTCACCACAGTACAAAGATGAGGTTTATTTTGTGCTGTGTTCTATATGTTATATAGCAGCATGACAGTGTAATAAAATGCTTATATGCAATAGACAATAATGTTTGATATCATTGATGAGTGAGCAGAAATGTGAATGGGTAAAAGTATTCAGTGGAATCCAGTCCTGTAGAGAAGACTATGGCTTAAGTCTATGTCTTCTCAGTGATCTTCATAATGATCTTTAGCTAAATGCAAGTCAGATCCTGACACCTTTGTCATATCCAATACTACTACTTCAGGTGATAGGTTAATGACCTTTTTAGGTCTTTTGAAACCTTTCTGCAAAGCTGACTGTCTCCCACTGAATTGCAGCCAAACAGTATTGATGATTCCTCTTCATTCTTTGACATGCATCCTTTTGCCCCATATGTCTTTACGTTGCATTCAAAAGGGGGTAAGTTAGACTCAACAAATGTTGAACAGAGATGAGTAGGTTTTTTCTTTTTTCTTTTTTTTCTTTTTCTTATAACACTGTGTTGCTGCTATATAGTGTCATTATAACACAGGAAAAAGCATTTTTTAACAAAGCTAAGCATAAATATTTAAAAAATAGGTAACCACCAAGGGGCAAACAGAGACTTGTGGGATATTTATACAAGCAGGGTAAAGGAAAATATGTTCAGGTAGTAAAATCTGCAAGTAAGAATGAAGGATGTAGAATAAGCAGGAAAGATGCCTGGTGGAACCAGACCAAGTCTCGTTCCTAAAAAATAAGGAAAATATTGGATGCAGATGAAATACCCCTTTCCATTTGTGTAGGGAGCGAGGAGAATAAAACGCCAAAATGGAACAAGGAAAGAATGGGAAGAATAAGCCACCCACTCTGCTTCTGGCTTCCCCTGTCAATGAGATCTTGAGCCTGATCACCTCAATCCCAGTGGCTGTAGCTTTGACTATCAAGGAGCACAGTACTAATTGTAAGGCATCAGGCACATATTCCAAGAGCAGTGAATTGTTTAAGTGTCTGGGCTCCAATGGCAAATGAAATGACCACTGTCATAGCTGCTTAAAGATTTGAAATATCACTACCCAGAAAAAAAATGCATAGCAAGGCAATAGAATTTAAAAATACAGTGGAAAGCAATAACATGATTAATATTTTAAGTCTTTTCACCAGTAATACTATATCACATTTATAAACTCCCTTTAAGTTTTTTCATGCTATAGTATTTAAAGATGTTAAGTGTCATTATGCCCAGTTTATTGATAGATGAGAAATGCTGCAATAAAATAGCTCATCTAGGGTTTCCACTTGGCCATAGGTTAGTCTTCAAATAAAAGATATGGTTTCTAATACACAATCCCCTGTTCAATCATTTGGGCCATAAAATTGAAGATACTACAGTGGTCATTATTGTGATCTCTGATCCCTTTCTGTGTTATTAGTTATTTAAAAATAGTCTTGTGATAAGAGCAGTGTAGGAAGAGAAGAGTCATTGATGCAGAAGGTTATAAGCTACTCCCAGCAAAGACTGTCTTTTGTCTGGATATTTATATGCTAGTTATCTGTACAAGTTTCTGGAAACTATCAAATTCTGTCACACTTGCAAGATATTATAGGGTTGGGAATCATCAGCTGACAATCCTAGCTAGGGATATAAAGTTGAACAATTTATTATAAATTTGTTCAGGAACTTACATATCTGTATGGAACCTGACTCTCAGGAGCAAGTGACAAGTGAGAGCTTTAAATGTGCCCAGAATTAATTCATATTTCATTACTGAAATATTCTACTGGTCTAAATTATTCTGTAACTGCGTTTGCTCATGCAGCTCCCAGACCTAGGTTCATTTACACTAAGGTTAGTACAGCTACAACTTAAATTGCTCAACAGTTGGTAGCATCAAAATTAATTCTCTTTCCTTTATTAAATATTTCTATTTTAGGTAGTTGAAACTTCATAGGGAGAAAAGAAAAATCAGAAGTCCAGCCTGGATGAAATACCCTTAATTATTCCCCAGAATTACAGCACAAGACCCTGAATAGGAATCAGAGCAAACATCAGAGCTCTCAACAGTGTGGGGGAAAGCGAACTTTACCTCAGTAACTGGTGTTAGGATGTTTGTCTTATGGAAAAAGGAGGTAAAAAAAAAAAAAAAGGAAAGAGATAGAAAGGTGTGAAAGAAAAGAAGGAATTAGCCTATTAGCCTGGGAGAGGTAGGATTAGTGCTTCTGCTGCCATTGAGTCATCCCTGATGAGGGATGATTGCCTGATGAAAAGCAGACAATTGCTGCTGTTGACTGAAATTACCTTCTCTTCTGAAGTAGTAGTACCTCTCCCACAGCTCCTCTCTCAGGGGCAATAACAGCAGATCTGTCTTTTCATTATGCCAAAACACAGAAAATAGTACCATAACTACATTATTCCCATCAGCAATCTGTCACTTTAGGAAATTACCAACTTTGCCTGTGACTAAAACCAACAGTGCTGTCCGGGAACTGCTCAGCTCCTTCAGCTCCTGTGGAAGAGTCATTTAAGGAAATGCCTTTAAAATGTCTGCAGGAAGCCCAGCTGAGGGACATGCACTGCACTGGAGTAGCTCCATGGCTACTGAAGTAACTTCTACGTTTGCTGTGTGAGCTATGTTATGGTAATGTGAGAAATAAGTTCCAGTCCAAATGAAATAGGCTCAGGCAGAATCCTCTGTGAAGCACATTTTTATTCACGTTCTTGCAAGAGTGGGTGACCTAGCAAGTAGGCACACTTCCAGTTCTTGAAACACACCTTTTTATTTCCTAATCCCGGCCGAATTTTTCCCTCCCCTGTTTCCCATTGGTTAGGTACTCCAGGGTTCACAGTCTGTCCGAGGCACCTAAAATTCTTCCCGGATGTCCTGCCTCTGTTTACTTCTCTTTATGCTACACCTAAAGGGATTGTCTGACTAGTTTATTTCTTTCCCTTTTGGTAAAAAAATTGCTCAATGTCATTAGCCCTGGTTAAATGTTTGACTACCCTTCTAGACACTAATCCAGTAGGAATCAGTTTGTCCTTTTGTCTGTGTGATAAGAGATGTTCTGCAAGCCTTTGCTGGAGCCTCTTTGTCTTAGTCATTCCCTTATCATGCCACCTCTGATGGAAACGGCTTTTCTCCTCTGCAAAAGCAATACCTGCCTTTCTTACAGTAATCATTTCAATCCCATAGCAGTGTAAAAAAAAAAAAAAAGAAAAAACCTACTCATCTCTGTTCAACATTTGTTGAGTCTAACTTACCCCCTTTTGAATGCAACGTAAAGACATATGGGGCAAAAGGATGCATGTCAAAGAATGAAGAGGAATCATCAATACTGTTTGGCTGCAATTCAGTGGGAGACAGTCAGCTTTGCAGAAAGGTTTCAAAAGACCTAAAAAGGTCATTAACCTATCACCTGAAGTAGTAGTATTGGATATGACAAAGGTGTCAGGATCTGACTTGCATTTAGCTAAAGATCATTATGAAGATCACTGAGAAGACATAGACTTAAGCCATAGTCTTCTCTACAGGACTGGATTCCACTGAATACTTTTACCCATTCACATTTCTGCTCACTCATCAATGATATCAAACATTATTGTCTATTGCATATAAGCATTTTATTACACTGTCATGCTGCTATATAACATATAGAACACAGCACAAAATAAACCTCATCTTTGTACTGTGGTGAAGCCACCAAGTGTTAATAGGGGTACTCAGCTCACCTAACTTTAGATATCCAATATGTAGCCTTTTAATTGTCAGCCAGTTACTAAGTTTCCTTTGTATGTCAATGCATCTTGTATAAAAATCATATATATATATGAATAAACATGTCTAAAAATATAAAATTTATTGTCCACAGAGAAAATAAATGTCTTCCAAAGGATATATTCACCTTATTTTAGCGTCTATCATGGGATGAGATGAATCATTCTCTTAAACTGGCTATGTCTTGCTGCTGACTGTAAAGCCAAACCAGGGTGGCCAGTTTAGGTTTAACTGCCTAATTTTTAAGTGTATAAATAACATCAATGAGTCTCGCAGGTAGTTTCTTGCTTGTTCTTCTTAATCTTCCTGAAAGTTTCTTGACTTTCTAAAAATTGAGAGGAAAGGGAAAGGTAACGGTGCCTTCTTGTGTTTATGGAGAACATCAGACATGCGAAGTAACGATTGCAGCTAAAAAATGTGTTTCTATATGTTACTGTAAATTTCTGAACAATCAAAATGTGATTTTAAATTTGAGTAGCCAACACCAAATACATTTAAAGAAAGATTCATTGTTTTGCTGCTGACTACCCAAGGTGTAAGTAATGCTCACCTCCTTTTATGGCAAATTTGCAACATAACTCTTTTGTGCATCTCTTAAAGGTTAAAATTACAATGTTAGTGAAGATGAGTTGCCCCCTTATTCCTAGGAAGGCCAAGTTTGCGCCCAAGAAGTGTAAGAGAAACTGGTTTGCCCTATAGAATTTGAAAAGCTGGGTTGCTTATCACTGTAAAGCTTTGAGCAGTTAAGGTAATTTCGATCTAAAGGGACTTGATGTGCACCCAGTATACTAAATTGTAGGAATGTGTCTGAGAGAAAATGGTCACGTGAGCCAGCCTCCCTACTATGAGAGATTAGATTAAGGGCAAAACAGGTGGTAGAAGATGGAATTAGTACATGGGGAAAACGGGAACTGAGAAGGTAGAAAACATGTTGTGCTAATGACTAAGCAATTTACTATGAGAATTCTTGTAACCAATCTGATGTGTGAATGAACTGCATGGACAGCACGTGGAGAGTGTAACGAGCTAATCAGAAATAAGCAAGTGGCATGTACGGCTACAACACAGGGTATAAAAGATGATGATCTGTGCTTAATAAACGGCTTCTGTTGATTCACATTGGATCGTCTGTAGTCCAGTTATTTCTCCTCATTCTTACTTGCAGATTTTACTACCTGAACATATTTTCCTTTACCCTGCTTGTATAAATATCCCACAAGTCTCTGTTTGCCCCTTGGTGGTTACCTATTTTTTAAATATTTATGCTTAGCTTTGTTAAAAAATGCTTTTTCCTGTGTTATAATGACACTATATAGCAGCAACACAGTGTTATAAAATGCTTATATGCAATCTGTGGTTACACTATTTTAGTATAGAATCATAGAATCATAGAATTGTCCAGGTTGGAAGGGACCTTTCAGATCATTGAGTCCAACCACTATGCTAATGTTTTCTTTTAAGGCGAATATTAATTAATATTTGCTTAGTATGTTTCTACTTTGTGGATTCAGGAGGATCCTCCTTGGATAAACCTTTAAAGAAAAATAAAAAAAAGCAGCCCAAAAACTTAAGTCATAGCAAAACCAACATGGTTTGTTGGATTTACTTATTCTACAATAAAAGTTCAAGTTTATTTTTCAATAAAAGTTAGGGATAAGTTTGGGGTAACGGAAATGTAAGGGGTGGACAGGAAGAGTGTTCCTGTGAGAACCCACACAATGCCATCCATTTTGATCCATTATTCTACAGGTCTTCTTTAACTCTTAGAAATATTAGATAAAACAAGGTCCACTAAATGAATGGATACATAAATAAATAGACAGTAACCTCCTGCCCCTTCTCTTATGAAAAATGGAGTGTATTTCCAAAGTAGACTTCATTTACTGCAATGGAAGATGCAATAAAGCCCTGTGTTGCTGTGGCTGATGTGTCACAGCTTTAGTGGCAGGGAACTTCCAAAAATCGGGGGATTCAAGTCAATGGAGAGGTTAGCACTACTTCAAAACAAAACAGTTCAGTGATTTCAAATTAAATTACTGTGAAATTTTTTGTTCTTCATAGGATTTGGTTATTTTGTCATTTCATTTCATTTCAAGATTAAAATAGCTGTCAAAACATAAGGATTTATGATGAGCAGAAACACTATTTTTTGATCAATTCTAATAAGGCATGTTCCATGGGAACACATCACTACAACCATCCAAACCATTTTGATTACTACTGATTAGAATATATTTCTAACAGAATGATGTTACCAACTAGTCTCTGAATCTATTAAAAAAATGAGAGTTGGAAAATTAGGAAAGATCCTAATCATTAGGAGAGTTTCTCCTAACTGCATCAGTTACTAGTTGAAATCCTGAAAAAAGGGAGCTAATACATTTTTCTTTTTTAAAAATTTTTTGTATTTTTTCCACTGTGTCTTGGAGAACATTTCTTTAGAAAAGCTTATCTCATGTTGAATACATTTTTAGCTTAATGATAGTTTGTGCCAGTGAGTTCCACCAGCCTGATGCAGTAAAATGCCAAAATTAAGACTCAATAGCCTTGGTGACTACTAAGCAGGTATTCTTTATTGCAGCGCCGGGCACACAGGGGATCGGTCCACCTAATGTGCGCGCTGACTGATTTAGATGTACAGTTTAAATACATACTATGTATGCATATTCACTAGTTTTCCAAGAAATGATTACCTATTCATTAACTCATTATTACAGGTTACTGCCCACTCCCGCATGCGCACTGGTGGTCTTCAGAGACATCTGGTGGTCGTTTACTTCCTCCACTCCTCTTCATCGTTTTGACCTTCTCGGTGAACTGCAGGCCTCTACTCCTTTATTCTTGCTGGCGCATCAAAAGTGTTAGCTTTGACTAGTCTCTGCATTCCTCAGTAATCCTGGGCCCCTTGTTTGGAGAGATAAGCTTCTACCACAAGGTTATATTGTCCTAAAGCATTCTTTCTTTAAAAATAGGAGATAAGTTCTGACATCTAGTACTACAACTGTTGCATCTGCTCTTTCTACAGCCTTAAGGCGCCTAGTCTCCTAAATTAAGCTCCTACTCTAATTTACAGTTCTAATATATTAAGCCCCTACTTCAATCAGTTTACAGCTTTAATATATCAAACCCTAATTCAATGTTAATAGTAACTTTCATCAAATAAAAGTTGCAATATTCTAAATAATAAAAAAATAACTCTTAAAATACAAATGGTCGAGGTTTTTTAAGCTATTTTATTTTTCACTAGAAGCTCAGATAACTACTGGTTAATTAAATTAATACAGAAATAGTGGGGTGTCATGTCCCACTCTCAGTAAAGAGGGGGGGTAAGTGACTTCAGATTCGTAAATTCTCAACGGTGTGGACTAAGGTGAGATAAATCTCCAGGTCCATATAGAAACATTTATTAGCTTACCAAAATGGTTAGTATAGGTCTTAACAAGTCCACAATAATTGGTTAGGTATATAACAAATTATGGCAAGTGGTGGGGTATACATACTGTTAGTTAACAACAGTTATACCACAACTTATGGCAAGCGGTACTTAAGGTCGTACTTAAGGCCATTACTTAACACCTCTAACCATTACTTAACTATTTTAAGAGAAAAGAGAAACTGAGGGACAGAGAAAGGAAAAGACAGAGAAAAAGACAGAGATAAAGAGATCACCGGCCCTGGTTCCAGCATCTTTTTCAGGGAATCTTCCCAGGCATAATCTTCTTCTTTCTTGGAAAAATCTTCCCAGGCACTATCTTCTTCTTTTGTTTCTTCTTTGTTCCCCTCTCAGGGGCACTTATTTTCCCCTTTTATGTTTGCTGAATTAGCATGGTCCACCCCCCTTGCCGAGGACAGCCTTGTCTCAGGTTTCTCCCTTCTCCCAGGTGAAGTGTAGCGTGATTTGGGAGGAGAGACGAGTGCCATAGTCATATATGTTTAGCATGATGTCTATAATCTTCATTATCATATGCAGGGATGTAGGAATGTGTCTGAGAGAAAATGGTCATGTGAGCCAGCCTCCCTACTGTGAGAGATTAGATTAAGGGCAAAACAGGTGATAGAAGATGGAATTAGTACATGGGAAAAACGGGAACTGAGAAGGTAGAAAACATGTTGTGCTAATGACTAAGCAATTTACTATGTGAATTCTTGTAACCAATCTGATGTGTGAATGAACTGCGTGGACAGTGTAAATAGCTAATCAGAAATAAGCAAGTGGCATGTACGGCTACAACACGGTATAAAAGATGATGATCTGTGCTTAATAAATGGCTTCTGTTGATTCACATTGGATCGTCTGGAGTCCAGTTATTTCTCCTCAGATGGTGACCTCGACGTGATCCCGATCGGCGCTTGGCTTGAGCAGTGGAACACGAGGGGCGGAAGACCCAGAAGAAGATCCACCGCCTGGAGGACGGCTCAGCTGGACTGAGACCGGGTGGATTGGGCGGCAATCCGGAATAGAGGAAACAGACGACGTGGCCACGGACACCCAGAGAGAGGTGAGCAGCCGGGGCAGGAGATGGGGCAACAAGTAACAAAAGAAGAAGGGGCTATATTAAGACTTCTCCTGCATATCCTCTCTAAGAGAGGGGTGAAATACGATGAGCGTATGCTCCGAAGGTTGTTAACCTGGTGCAGAGAGAACGGATTCGCACCAGAGCCCCAGACAGCTTTTAAACTAGAAATATGGGAGGCTGTTGGGGAAAAAGCTGTGGGAAGTGGTAAGTAAAGGAGACAAAGAGGCATCACCATTAGCGACGACATGGTGGTTAGTGTTATCGACCTTACAAGATATGAAGGCGGAGCGAGCCACGGCAGCCGGGGCTTTTGCAGCATTACAGCCCATGGGAGGGGGATCGAACAGGCCAGGTCCGAAGGTCTGGGACGATCCCCTGCTGATCCCCTCTGCTCCACCTGAGGCCGATGGAGGAGGCAGAATGTCAGCAGAGAAGGACAGAGCCGGAGCTGTTTGCTCCTGCCATTGCCCGCCTCACCCCCTCCCCTCCCCAGTCATCTCCCTGAGATAGAAGTGCTGGTTTTGTATGTCTGCTGTGTAAGTGTGTGTGGGCGCCAGCTTATACCTGCTGATCAGCATCTGTGCTACTGTTTGCTTTTTGTTGTGTGCAGTGTCGTTAGGTGACTCCCCTTGAGCAGGTGTTCTGCCCGGTGTGGTACTGTTCTCATATGCATCTAGGGCTGACACTCCGTCAAGTGAAGAAGTTTGTATATACACAATGTTTAGACGTAAGGCGAGTGCGCCCCAGGTAGATAGACCAGGATGGGCTGTAGAACCGATGGAAGTCCTGAAATATTGGGGGAGTTTTCACCAGCCGACACGTGTACGCTGTCGGGAACGGATCGCCCGTGCAGGGCGTATGGCTGGTTGTTTGTTGTTTGTCTATAAGATCATGGTTGATTGGGAAAAGGAGTTGAGCCAAAATCTATGGGATGCTCTGTAGGAAAATGAGAAACTTAAGGAAAAATGAGAAACTGAGCTCTTGTTGCAAAGGCAGACTTTTATCTCAGTCGTAAGTGATGGAAAAAAAAAAAGAAAAAAAAAAAGGAAACCGAACAGGAACAATTAGATGGGAAATGTGCCACGTTAGCACAAAAGTATGCCATAAGCATTACGAGAAAGCGTCAGAAAAAGAGAAATAGGACACCTGATTCAAAGCAGTACCATAGAGATATGTTTTTGGTTTTTTCCTATATGTGTATATGTTATTGCATGCCTTAGTAGATTGCTCTGTGTTATACCCTGCGAGACTAAAATGAACCCCAGCAGAAGCGGTCTCCTGAGCAAGGGGGTGGAATATGGGAAAGCAACGGAAGATCGGCGAGGAGGACTGTAAATACACTCAAGGGACTCGCACCTGGGTGCTGGAAAACACATATATCACACCAATTGTTATTCAGTCTCGGGTACTGGCAAGAAAAACATTTGGATGACATAAGCCTGTAATGGACTCACAGACACCTTATCTAGCTGCTTGAGAATCTTGGCCTGTTGTGGAAGAAGATCAAAGCACAGTACCAGCAAGAACAGGGAGTCCGCATGCGCTCTTGCTAACAAGGACTCTCTTGCTGCCAAGGATTCGTGATAACAAGGACTCTCTTGCTGCCAAGGATAAGTTTAACAATGCTACTAGTCCAGCTATTTCTGAGTTATTTCTAGATGTAGATAGTATTCGATATGCGATGTTGCAAAACAGAGCTGCTACTGATTTTTTGCTTTCAGCTCACAGACATGGTTGTCAAGATTTTAAAGGACTGTATTGTATGAATCTAAGTGACCACTCCACATCCATCCATGCCCAGCTGCAGGAACTGCACCGACCGAACCAGCAACTTGTGGAGACCACTGGGTGAAATCTCTTTGCTGGATGGACTTGGGGGTGGGGTTGGTTGAAGCAAATTCTACTCATCGCCTGTGTGGAAGGAATTTGTCTGTTATGTTTAGTATGCTGTTTGCCGTGTCTAATAAGCATTATACGATCAGTTGTAGATGCCGCTTTGCATCGTACCCTTGTACGAGTTGTAGAATATGTTGCTCTAAAAACTATGTGTGTATCCATGAGAACCTGACCTTCACAGAAGAAGATAACAAGAAGGGATTACAACAATGTAGTCACATATCAGGCAGCCGCTGTCAGCAGAGCTGGATCATGAGTTTGGTGAGACTCGCTGCATACACTGGCCACGCGTGCAGCGACTCTAGCCTGTACTTTTCTACTCAATCCAGTGCAGGAGAGTCTGGTGGGACTCACTGCATGCACTGGCCATGCATGCAGCAACTCTAGCCTGTACTTCTCCACTCAATCCAGTGCAGGATATAAGGAGGCTGTCTCGGGTCAGGGAGGGGGAGAGAGACATGAGCGAGGGGGAGAGAGACATGGGCGCACTTTGAAGATACAGGGGATGCCCTGAAGCACTGTGTCTGCCCCCACCCCCTCGCCCCCCCATAAGTTCTATGTTCATTAACCCCAACAGCTCTGAAGGCATTACAGCATGTTGCAAGATAAGATATAGTCTACTACTGCTGCAAGACACATTGAACACCTTCCTACAAGAATTTCAACTTTACACCCTGATAGGACATTGGGATGATGCACTCGCAAAGAGCCTGACTGCATTAGAGTGGGTATTTTTGCCGATTGTCAGCAGCTGGCTCCTCTGCCATCATTTGCAGGGGTTAACCTGCGAGGGCTTACACCTGATGAACTTTGGCAATCCGATGTTACGTGCATTATGGAATTTGGACATGTTTCAGTCGATTTGTTTTCTCACTTTGTTGTAGCTCCTGCTCATACAGGAGAGAAGGCTTGTGATGTTATTCAACATTGGTTGCAATGCATTGCAGTCATGGGAGTACCGAAAACTATAAAAACTGATAATGGACCAGCTTATGTGTCCGCTAAAGTACAGGCCTTTTTTTTTTACAGATATGGGGTATTAAACATGTCACCAGTATTCCTCATTCCCCAACTGGGCAAGCAATTGTGGAGTGTATGCATCATACTTTAAAAACCATGCTTGCTAAAAAAAAAGGGGGAATCCCATAGGTATGACACCTCAAGAGTGATTGTATAAAGCAACTCATGTTTTAAATTTTCTAAACATGTCTTCTTTGTCATCCACAGCAGTAGAGCGACATTTTGTAAGAACCGTTGAATGGCCTGAAAAACCGAAGGTGTATTAGAAGCACCCTAAATCGGAGTGCATGCTAACCACAGATAATACTGCAACAAATAGAAGTTGCGAGCAAGAAAATTCTGTAATGATTTGTACTTCTCATCCGTATGTTTGCTTCGGCTCAAAATGCAAGTATACAAGAATGTAATCAATCTTATTGTGTAAATTTAACGCGAGTAAGGTATAAAACAGCAGTAATATGGATAGGGGATTGGCAAAATGCATTAAAAACACATCTTTCTCTGCATTGTGATTGGGAGTATAACCCTCGAAGACTTCGTGTTACATCTCTCCCCTGGAATACATTGCTACATGGCTGGGAAATGGTTAAACACCATCTCCAAGGTGCTTTTGACATGTCATTGCAACAAAATATTCGTCCTTTACATGATCAGCTAAAAGCTCAAATACTAAAGATTCAAGACTTAATGAACCGCAATGCATTTGAAACATTACAAAAGGATTTCTCGTGGGTAAATCCAAAGAAATTGGCTTTCTGGGCTAAATTTAGGAATCTGGGTATTTATTGCCTTAGCAGGGTTCTTTTTGATTTTGTTTTTAATTGTGTTTGGTATATAACCTGCTAAGAGCGTCACAACGAGTAGAAGCACAAGTCATGGGGACCTTGTTAATAAATGGTCTGGTGTTAAACAAAAAAGGGGGAGATGTGGCAGATCTACGAGCAGAGGCCTGCATACGGCCAAAGACACAGAAAGCAGCAATAACATGGTACATGGACAATAAATGGCATGATATTGTGATCACGGACTGTAAAGGGTCCACACAAAAGCTAGAATTACATGCTGTACTAGAAGTGTTTGCAGGTGGACAAAAGGAGGTATTAATATCATATGTGACTCCTTATATGTGGTTGGAATCGTTCAACGAATGGAGCGTGCTTTGCTGAAGGAGGTCAGAGATGAGCAGCTGTTCACCCTGCTCCATGAATTGTTGCTACTACTCAATGAACGGCACGATCCTTATTTCATCACCCATATTCGCAGCCATTTGGGGCTCCCAGAAGGTTTAGCTGAGGGCAATAGATGAGCTGATAAACTTGTGGCTCCTGCATGGGCTGCACCACCTCCAGATAAGTTTGCACAGGCACGGGCATCTCATACATTCTTCCATCAATCTGCACGAATGCTGCGCAGACAATTCGGGATCTCGGAGTCTGATGCCTGAGGTATAGTGCAAACGTGTGCTGATTGTCAACCATTTATACCTAACTTCAACCCAGGCATCAGTCCCCGAGGGCATGGACCTTTGGAGTTCTGGCAGACTGATGTAACCCATGCGTCAGAATTTGGAAAAGTAAAATTTACACACCTGAGTGTAGACTGTTATTCAACTGCAATTTGGGCAACTGCGCAGACTGGTGAATCCAGTAAATATGTACAAAAACATTTGCGTTTGCAGCCTTAGGTGTACCGCGTGTGATAAAGACTGATAATGGCCCAGGGTACGTAGCCCGTTCAACAGAGGTATTTCTACAGCTGTGGGGCATTACACATGTGATTGGCACACCACATTCTGCGACGGGTCAAGCCATAGTGGAACGCATGAACCAGTCTTTAAAAAATTTGCTTCAAAAACAAAAAGGGGGAGAGCAAGGGCTGAGTCCTGTAGATCGACTGAACAAGGCCGTTTACGTCCTGAACTTCCTACGCCTTCCTCAACACTGCCTTGTACCTCCAATCGTGCGGCACGGCGCAGGCCTGCAGAGAGACCTGGGAGATTTTAGGCAGGAAAATGGCATGGTAGCAGTTAAAAACAGTGTGAGGGGGAAGTGGGAAGGACCGTGTAGACTATTAACCTGGGGTCGAGGATATGCCTGTGTCGTTACAGATGCCGGAACCAGATGTGTACCAGCCAAGTGGATAAAGCCCTGGTTTGAGCAGACGGATTCGAATGAGTTACCCCACAATACCAACAACGACGATGAGGGCTGAAGAAGTGCAGTGCCCTAGGTGTGGAACTGTGACCCATAGATCCTTGTGCCTTGTGAGGATTGTCGAGGCCGGTGGTGGTTTGAAAGACCACGTGCTGCGGCCCGGTGTGCTGTCTGTTTTTAATCCGGTGTGCTGTGTATTTTAATTCCAGTGTGCTGTGTGTTTTAATAAGGAGTTAAATAAGGTGACAGGGTGTGCTGTGTGTTTTAAATCCGGTGTGCTGTGTATTTTAATTCTAGTGTGCTGTGTATTTTAATAAGGAATTAGGTAAAGTGACGGGGTATGCTGTCTGTTTTTAATCCGGTGTGCTGTGTGTTTTTAATCCGGTGTGCTGTGTGTTTTAATAAAGAACTAAGTAAGGTGACGGGTTTAATTCATTTAGCTATTGCAATAGAGTACATAGAGTCAGGTTCACCTCAACACGAGCTGGCTGAGCGACAGGAGATTAGGGAAGTCTACCATTCACAAGGATTGGTCAGGGTGTGTGACATACAGTGCCGTTACACAGTGCTACTGCCAGAGGTTTGGTCGGTTCCGGAGGACTAGTGGGAACAGGTAGTACGTCACTGTAGCAACAGGTTCGGTCATCTACAGCGCAGAAAGAAGGGCAAGGGTACTGATATTTGAAGATGCCACTGGGAATTAGTGTTGGGCTTATCCTTGTGATTGGAAGTTGCAGCTGAGCACAAAATTGAGAACCCTTGGTATTTCGGCTTCTTTTAATACAGCAGGATTCAGTTCAGTCTACCCAACATTTAACACGACCCTAGTGAACTTTTGTGGAGACACCACAGGGATGATGATTGATTTTTGCTGTTGGCTCAGGGTCATGGATGTGAAGATTTTGAAGGTATGTGTTGTAGGAACCTTTCCAACCACTTCTCATCCATTCATAAGCAGTTACGGGAGCTGAAGGATAACACGTCCAAATTAAAAGCGGTCAAAAATGGTTTCGATGATTGGTTAAGCTCATGGGTTATAACGGGATGGTTATCAGACTTACTAAAACAAGGGTTCATGCTATTGTTGGTTATATTATTATTGATTATGGTAGCCTCGAGTGTTCTCCGCAAAGTGACTGACATGATAGAAAATGCCATGCATAAGGTCTGGATGGCTCAAGAAGAAAAAGGGGGTATTGTAGGAATGTGTCTGAGAGAAAATGGTCACGTGAGCCAGCCTCCCTACTATGAGAGATTAGATTAAGAGCAAAACAGGTGGTAGAAGATGGAATTAGTACATGGGAAAAACGGGAACTGAGAAGGTAGAAAACATGTTGTGCTAATGACTAAGCAATTTACTATGTGAATTCTTGTAACCAATCTGATCTGGGAACGAACTGCATGGACAGCACGTGGACAGTGTAACGAGCTAATCAGAAATAAGCAAGTGGCATGTACGGCTACAACACGGGGTATAAAAGATGATGATCTGTGCTTAATAAACGGCTTCTGTTGATTCACATTGGATCGTCTGGAGTCCAGTTATTTCTCCTCACTAAATGGTGTTAGGCTGAGGGCGCCATGAAAAACAGAATGAAAAATTGTCTGTATGCATTTGTAAATATGCCAAATTTAAATATTCATAGCTTCAAATCTTGTTTCTTTTGAGACTTTGCTGTCTGTCCTTTCTTGATGGGTGTTATAGGCTTGCTAAGTTTGATGTTTCCAGTTTCAGCCTTTTGGAGTTAGTCAAGCGTAATAATCCCAAATGGAACATCACTGTATTTTTTTCTTACATGCATAACTTGGAACTGGCTAAACTGATTCAACTCAAACTTTTCAGACAAAGAAACACCACTGGCCTGAGACCAAGTCTAGGAGATGCAAGACTATAGAGCACACTTTGGAAAAGCTGTGCACATTTACATTACAAAATAAATATGTTAGACTTAACTGTGTTGATTGTGTTGCTGAATCACAAATTCATGGATGCTACACTGTCTTCATACAGCTGTACATACGATTAGTCATTATCAAACTCATTCAAGTTATTGGTATATTTGAAGGAATATAGACATGGCCATGACTAACAAGATATTGAAGAGGAAAGGAATTTGCTCGAAAATAAAAATTTGGACATTTGGATATAATTTCACCAAGAGTTGCAGTTCAGAGGAGAAAGAGATTCAGACATCAAAAGCATTCAAAATATCTTTTGTAAAAAAATAGATTTCCAAGAACGTACTGTTTGTATTTAGCTATTTGATTCTACAGAACTGTGCTATAAGTAAACTTATTCACAACATTAAGAGAAGACATTAAAATTTGGCCATTTAATTAGGAAAGAAGCAGAATGCCTATAGAACATAGAATTGTCTAGGTTGGAAGGGACCTTTCAGATCTTCTAGTCCAACCATCAACCTAATTCTTGACAAAAACCATCACTAAACGATGTCGCTAAGCACTATGCCTACCCGTCTTTTAAATACATCCAGGTAGCTGTAGAGAGTGATAAGGTCTCCCCTCAGCCTCCTTTTCTCTAGGCTAAACAACCCCAGCTCCCTCAGCTGCTCCTCATAAGACTTGTTCTCCAGACCCCTCACCAGCTTTGTTGCCCTTCTCTGGACACGCTCCAGCGCCTCAATGTCCCTCCTGTAGTGAGGGGCCCAAAACTGAACACAGTACTCGAGGTGGGGCCTAACCAGTGCCGAGTACAGGGGGACGAGGTATGAGGTAGCTAAATTTGATTATTTCTATTTCACATCTGAAAAAAAACAAAGAGGCTTAGAAAGAGTAAGGGCACATCCTGCAAAAAGACTTGGTAATGGTCAGTATGGCAATGACTAAGTTTGTCCAGCACCAAGTATGTCATTTATAGTGCTCAACTTAATTTTGCTGATTTTGAGAGGGAACTGAAAACTTTCCTACAACTAAACTGGTATTCATAGCACCCAAGATGCCCAGTACATCCCAAAGAAGAAATGTAATTTTTAAACTCTCTTTTTTCCCACACAGAAGCATTTACTTCTCAGTGATACCTCTGTAAAACCAGTAACTTCTGTTTAAAGATGACATTTCAGAATCTGAGCAGAGGTAATCTTTTACTCCTCCACATCCAAAAAAATGACTGAACAATTTTTGAAACCCAGGGATACTTCACAAAAGTCCTGGGTTTACCATTTTCAGCTAGAGTTCAGCAGGTCCATGCAATACAAAATAATTCTGAGTGGCTATGGTGTATCATTTCCAGATTCGTCCTGTAAAGTATCTTCCACGAGACTCTAGTACAGACACTGAATGTGATGAAGTTGTAATCTGAATCTCTTGGAAGATGATGAAATGTAGTCTGAAACAACATTACAAATCATCATGTTTTGTGTTAGCAATGCCCCAGTGTTGCATGAAAGGGGCAAAGTGGTTTTGGCAGAAAATAAACCCCCTTGCGTTCTAACACTCCTCACCGAGGTGGGAGGCTAGGTGCGGCTAGGTTTAAATTCTGAGTGATGGATGCCCAATTCAGCACTATCAGTCCAATCGCGTTTAATATGTATTAAACTATTACGATTTGGATACACTAATAGTGGACTGCACCTTCAGTCTAGTCGTGCTCATGAACTAGCACGGCCACTCTCGAGTCTTTGGTCACGTTCAGTGAGAAACCAAAATGACTAGCTACTTAAAAAAAAGTGCAGTTTCTTTAAACAACAGATATGTAGGTTCTTAGGATTGCCGGTGATAAATACACTGTCTGCAAAGCACGTGCAAATGAAAGTATTGTTACATATACAAAACGCGCGACAAAGTTATAAACGATACAGCCTGGCTATAAATGTAGAAAAGAGAGTCTCTAGAGAAATTTCTAAGTTTCCCGAGGAAGCACTCGGTATAATCGAAGTCTTACCCACAGGCATCCCTATGAGGGGGAAGAGAGGCTCAGCCCGTCGACTGATCCCAGAAGTCAGTGATGGAATTCTTTGCGATGGTGTCTTCCCTGGGTATCCCCCCTCTCTCGGGCTATTTTTATACTATTTGTTATCTTCAAGGTGGAGTTTGAGTGACTTTAGTCATACATACTTTTATCATGATTGGTGTAAATTTCTCTCGCTTCACAATTAAAGGTATAGTTTACGAGAAATTCAGGGCGCAGACTCAAGAAGGAGTGGTCGCACCTTGGAGGCGGGTAGCCTTCGGGATGGAGGTGTGTTTTGGTATTATAATGACATTATAATGAGCAAAGTTCGCACAAAGGACAGCATTTCATCAAAATTTGACAAAATGTTTGCTCAGGGTATCGAGCGGGCAGCTAATTGGCAGCTTATCTGTTTCATGGTATCATCCCATTCCCATATCCGCTATACATCATAAGGTAAAGCCGCGGAATAATTGCATCCTGCCCCATACCTCATGTAGCAGGGAACCACAGGTGTTTTATTCTTCATGCCAGCTGTGGCTATTTTCTACCTCAGAAGCCTCTTGATTTTATACTTTTCCTTAATGCGTGACCGATGATGTACTTTTGTATTTTTAGCCAATTTAGTATTTATTCCACATAATCCACCCCGTGACTACAGTCACTCAAGCTCCACGATACTCAATACTGATAGGAAAGATCACATGTGCTCTTGTGGTGAGGGATATCAGGTGCAAATACATCTCGTGGAGTGATCAAATGAGTTAAACTTTTCATCATAATCCAAAGTCTAACATACAAAACAATTGTCAAAGCGAAGCACAAAACAATGAGTACTAGTAAAGCAACAACAGGATGGAGCATCTTGTTAAAAAGTCCTGTAGCTGTCGGCGACCATCCGAAGAGAGTATCTCCCCATCCATGTCCTCCGTCTCTCTTGACTCTTTCCAGCACTTGGTGTATTTCTTCAACATCATGATGGACGGTAATCAAAGTTCTCTGTCCATTTTCTTGGGCCTCTTTCAACAGTCGCTTCAATTCATCGTGTTGTAGCAGCTTCTTCACCAGTGAGAGATTCATTCCGATAGGGGTAGGCAGCAAATCTCGAATCAATGTATAATTAGATTGTAGCAATTGAAAAGACGTAACAGGAGCTGAATAATTGAAGTCACATCCGATAATGTTAGTAAAGTTACAAACACAAAGGTTTGAGTGATTACTTATATCAACTACTATGTCATCTATGAATACAAGAGTACAGGGAGACCTCATGCAAACACACCCTTTCCCAATATATACAAGCACAGTTTCTGGGGTTTCATTGGGATGTATCTGAAAGTGACAAACATTCTGGTTGGTGTCAAGACAAATGTCTTGTGCTTTCAGGGTATTACTCTCACAAATGAATCCTTGTTGGTCTCGTGAAATGCATGTGTCAACATCAACAGTTTTCCATTTATTCTCATTTTGTTGTGCCCACACTCTGTGCTCTATTGGATAGAGTATGGCTCCTTGGTGATTCAACCCCAGCGCAATGATTGGGTATATGGTGTATACCGAAGCATTGCGTATTGTTAAGACAAAAGCTGTGGCCTTGCTCTCAATGGGATCATAGGTGAAATTAACCAGATACCACCAGGACTGAAATTTTTTCTCAAATTCAATTGCGTTATCCCATATTACTTTTCGAATTTCGGTGGGCAAGGTGCCTTCCTCACCTTCCCTTATGATTGCGGCTGTCATAGATTGCATCCACAATTGGGCTTGGATACAACTAAGAGCCAAGGAAACATTGTTTTGGGTTGTACCAAGTGCATCTGTGATCAGCTGATGGTCTTTTTCACCCGTTTCTTCCCACTGAGGCAATATATTCGATAAAAGCCATTGGTGGTTTCCCAATGCTAATAGAGAGGACTGTAGGGGATGTCTTAATTTGTCCAGATCAGTAGTGGTTGTGACTAGTTTGTTGGCAAGTATCTCAGCATCTATACTATTTAAGACTCCCAGGCCTGTTCCTAAGATACCAGTCACATCCCTCTTCAGTCGTTGTGAAGTGGCAAGAGTTCGTCTGCGTAACCATGCTGACCATCCTGCATAAGATGTACTCAGGAATGGTAAGCAGGTGGGTTTCATCGCAGAGATTTTAATCTGCATTGACAATTCTACTCGTTTGAGGGAATATGTGGGATTAAACAGTATCTGTTGTTGACCTGTGTGTTTAATAACATAAGGGCCAATGTTGAAAATGTAAGGAGTTAGACTAATGGAGGGCTTAGAAGGTACGCCTTTGAGAGTTTGTGGGGGTGTAGGTTCTGGATTCATTTCAGCAAGTTCAGGTGTATTTGAGTCAATCATAAATTCAAATAGCAATTCTGTGCCCTTGTAGCCTCAAATACAATACACTACAGTAGGTTTGATAAAAGTGAAATTGTGCCAGCAATCTGAATTTGGCTCCATAATTTTGTAACAGTCAGTGTTGTATTTGTCCGGATTAGTAGAGTCTACATAGATGGTTTTAATTACAGTTGGCCTGTGGTGAGTAGACCCATCGATAAATCGGCAACCAATGTGTATTCTCTTTCCAAGGGTGGCCTCGATTTTAGCCATTCAAAGTGATTCATTCCATCTCCATTTATCTCTGGAATATACTTCACTTCCTTGTATAACCAGAGTGGAGAGATTTAAACCCCTTTTGTTTCCTGGTGTTCCGGTGCTTGCAGTGTACCGTGACAATGCATTATCCCAAAGCTCAGGTGCTACGTCTATCTTGAATTCAAATAGCAGTGCTATTTCATCCTGTTGCCAACGACAAGTTACAAGAGTGGGTTCCACAAGAGTAAAATTATACCAGCAATCCCACTCGCCGGTGACACAGTGCTTTGTTGTCATTGAGCGTGGGTTCTGAGGGCGAAATATCTCTATTCTCATGGCCTTCTCATGGTTTGAGCCGTTGATCATTCTACACCCTACTCGGGCTTCCACCCCTGCCTTACCTTTCAGGACTGGGTACCAACTATTCCAGGTCCACTCATGTAACACCTCATTTTCCTGTAGAACTACAGTGGCCAAACTCAATTCTCCCTTTTCTTGTACCTGCCATCGCATTGTGTTTAACAAAGGCTTGAGACCATGGCCACTCTGGGTCTCTCTGACTACAAACAACAGGGAATAAAAAGGTAAAACTGAATAGCATCAATTCCAACTGCCAATTCATCATTTTAGAGTTTGGGCCTCCAGGTAGCCATACATAATAAAAATGATATTATTGCCAGGATCAACGCCAGGATTCCCTGGAGACACTCAAAGGTAGCGTAGGCCAATCCGTCTGTACAGCTCATCCAAGGTTCCTGTAAGACAGAAAGGAAAAGAAAATCTGCTCGGTCTTATTCGACCGACGAGGTTAAAAAGAAGGCGAGATCCACCAGGTACTGATCCGGTGTATCTTCCCTGAATAGTCTTTGGCTTCCCATGCATAGGGATTTTTGGGAGTAGCTAGCACCATTGGTACCGTCCCAATTTGAGGCATTTTCACTAGCACAGGTTGCCTAGGGTAAAATCTTCCTGGGTATCTTCCCGGTTCATTGGGAGCTTTTGGAGTGATGATATTGGCAGATACACAGAAAGCTTTCATTTTAGGACAGCCGTCTCCACTCCATCTGTTATTTAATTGATAGATGGCATCGTCCAATCGCAAATGCCAACCAGGTTCATGAGCTTAACCAATCCATTGGTGCGTTCAACAATGCCATTAGCCTGGGGATAATAGGGAGTATGAAATACCCATCGAATCCCTTCTTCTTTGGCCCAATCTTGTACCACCGAAGCGGTAAAGTGTGAACCGTTACCACTTTGGATTTCCTCGGGAAGGGGAAGTGTGCTGAACCACCCTTTTAGGCCTTTCACTGTGTTGTCCCTGGTAGCTGATTTGAAACTGCTGGCCATACTGAGGCTGGAGATAATCTCCACTCCTACCAGGACATATCTTTTCCCACCTGATGATCTCAAGGACCCAATATAATCAATCTGCCAGGAATGCCACAACGTTTTCTTGTCCCGAATGTGTAAGGGAGGCGCCTTACTCGGATGATCTTTGCTGAGTCGTAGGCGACATTGTGAACAGGCAGTTACTATTTGTTCGCACAGCTTAACCGACACAGGCCACCCCCGGGCTAGACCTTCCTGATACAGGTCAGCACGGCCTGTGTGGCCACGTTTAACATGTAACCATTCAAGTAAGCGTTCCCATTCCCGACCATCATCTACAATGTCAATTTGCTGTAGCCGCGTGAGGCTATCTACCTGTTGGTTGAACTGAGCAGTGATCGAGTTTGAACGATCATGGCCTTTTACCCAAGCAATGTGCAATGTTCTCTGTTCTCCTATTTCTAACAGTTGCTTCCAACTGTCCGTCTCCCAAATCGGGACTCTATTCACCTGCCAATCATTGGCTGCCCAGTGTCCTATCCATTCAGTGGCTCCTTTAAAAACAGCATATGAGTCAGTGTAAATGGAGGTGGCCCCATGTTGTGCAGCTAGTAGGACAGCTCTGAGTTCCCCTACTTGTGCACTACCCTCCCCTGTTTCAATCGCTCTTTCTCCCGTTGCTACTTCCAGTGCTACGGCCTTATATTTCCACTTATTGTTTTCACGGTGAGATGACACATCAGTAAACCACACTCCTGTAAGATCACTGCCTTCCTTCAAAGGAGGAGCTTCTTGGATCGGAGATGGTCTGTTTGGTGGGGATTGGAACAATAGGGCACCATCTATATCCTTTTGCAGCTTGGATACTTTAACACTGCCTTCAGAGACTGGCATGATTTCATTAATGCCTTCTAAATAAGCATACCACTTTCGAACTGTGGGTTTCTGGGCAATGCCAGCTGGTGGTGTTTTCCCTTTACGGACCACATCTAGGAGGCGGAAAGGTCCCCGAATGATCACACTCTGTTCTCTTCTTATCTGCTCTGTTCGTTGCAACGCTTGCACTAGGGACAGTAAACCCTTCTCAAGGTCTGAATATCTGCTCTCAGTATCATTGAAGGAGTGAGAGCTAAATTCTAATGGTCTCTCTGGTCCTGCTGGTCCCTTCTGCCATAAATTACAATGGGAACCATGTTCACTGAACCCCCATTCTACGTGGACAGGGTCAGTTGGATGTATGGGGCCAAGCTGTTGGAATAACCTTAGCTCCTTTATTAGTAATTGCAGAGCATTAGTGTGTTGTTTAGTCCACTCCCAGGATCTACCCTTTTTGAGCAAACTATAAAGGGGGCGAGCAATGATGGAAAAGCCAGGGATGTGTTTACGCCAATAACTTAAAGTTCCCAGACCTTGCTGCAACTCCTTCACGCTGGATGGATTCTGTCCATGCTCTATTTTTTCCAGGGTATCCTGAGGGACAGAAGCAGCTCCCTTAATCCACCAGACCCCCAGGAATTTAACTTCCTGTGCAGGTCCCTGACACTTTGAGTCTGGAATTTCCAATCCTAAATCAAGTAATGTTTTTTGGATGTTTTCCATCATGTCTTTTACACTTTCTTGGTTCTCTCCCCCTATTAGGATGTCATCAATATATTGGTATACCGTACATCCCTGTGAAACAGGAATCTCTGATAGCACTTTAGCTAAAGCATTATGAGCAATAGTGGGGGAATGTTTGTATCCTTGTGGAAGTTGGTTAAAGGTATATTGGACTCCTTTCCACGTGAATGCAAACCGCGCTTTGTCCTGCTCAAGGAGGGGAATCATAAAAAACATGTCTTTAACATCTAAGGCAGCCATCCAAGGATGGGCAGCTCCTTGTATCATTGTCACAATTTCCGCGATATTTGGAACTGCGGCGGTGAGGGGTGCAGTGTTGGCATTCAACTTTCGGTAATCTACTGTGAAACGCCATTGCCCGTTTGGTTTCTTTACCGGCCACACTGGTGAATTATAAGGCGAGTGAGTCCTCTTGATGATGTCTCTTTTTTCTAAATCTGATACCACCCCGTCTGCTCCTGCAAGTGCAGCTGCAGGCAGTGGATACTGCCGGACATTAGTGATTTTAGAGGGAGGTAAAGGCATGGAAGTTTCCAATAGACTCAATTTCACTGTGTCTGTTACTTTTTCGCATCCTGCAAAACTCCACACAGTTCCATCTGGGAATTTCCACATTCGCCCACGCAGCACGTCAAATCCTAGGAGGTTAGTACGCGAGGCACCCATTAACACTTCCGCCCTGGTCATCCGCTGCTCTCCTGGCAACCAGAGGTTAATTTTTGCAACGGGGCATGTTTTTACCACACCATCAATTCCTGCGAAGTTGACTCTGCGTCTGGTGGGATTTATACCTAGAAGTTGTGCCGTTTCGTTAGTGATTGCAGACATTTGGGCTCTGTTATCAATGATGGAGTTTACGGACATCCTCTGGGGTCCGACAGGAATGGCGATAATAGGTTCAGAATCTTTATGAGAGAGCCATTGAATAGCTAGTACCCGCCGGACAGGGTGGCTCACTGCCCTCCCCAGGGATAGGAGTTTTTTGACTGGGACTCTGACAAATCAATCAAATTACGCTCCGGTGCAGAAGGCACAATTTTCTCACGGCTTGGGGATTCTCTGGTTAGACTTTTCTCCCCAGCCGAATTATTCTTTCTAGTTAGAGATTGGACCAGCGTATGGAGATCTCCCGTAGGGACACCGTGCAAGAATTATCGGGGCACCCCCAATTGTAGGGCTTTACGCCACACCTCGTTCCGGTCCTTATCAGGCTTAAACCTTTCCACCGGTTTGGGGTTTTGAGTGTGAGTTCGGACTTGGCGAACCTTTCGGGGGTGTTCAGAGGATTTTTCACTAGTTAGGCTGGCCCAGCCCATTCGGCGCCCATATTGGTCTATTTCCTGTACATATTCATTCCAGGTGGGCATGTAGCGACGCCGGCCCTGCCCATGAGCATCCCGAGCCACTCGTATGCGATCTTGAGTGCGGACAATGAACGGTTTCAGGCAATTGGGAAGACCACGGATGAGAGGGGCTAATCGATCGGGGTCGATAGCGGCTGACATTGGGGATTTCCGAAATTCCTCTCTGTCATACATGGCTTGCAGACAAGCTGCTTTCCATATCGCCGCAAACAGATCAGAGTAGCCTGTAGCTCTAATCTCTAATGGCTCTCCCCTCTCTCGCGGATCCATACCACCTGCCCAAAAGGCTGCTCGAGCGGTTAGGGAATAATTATGATCCCCGTCCATTGTAGTTAAAAACACTCCTGGTCCCCAAGAGTCTCCTGCTTCTTCCTCACTCAACATAATTCTATCTCCTTCAGAAGAAACTCGCCACACATACTCAACAGCTGATTCTTCTGGCCGCCTCGAATATTTTTCCCTTATTTTCGCTAACTCTGTTGGTGTCCACGGAATAGTACGCACAGTGTTGCAGACTTCCTCATCATCCTCATCAACTGTGGTTTCAGTTTTAATCAGAGGTCGTAAAGGAAAGACTCGAGATTTCACAGTAAAAGTCCTTCCCTCCTCATCTTCTTCCTCATCTTCACTATTAGACCAAAAATCTCCGTTCTGGGTTCCAGAATTTGGATGACACATTAATTTACAAATTTGTTGGACATGGGTCGAGGGCTGCATTTTATCTAAGAGCCCAGTCACCCTTTCCAATAACATTTTAAGTTGGTGATTTTCACCTTTAAGTTGGAGATTTTCACTCCCAAGTTGAGCATTCCGGTTTCCTAAACATTCATTCTCACTCACAAGCTTATCAACTTGAGTTCTTAATTTTTCTCCCGTCTCCTTCTGAAAAGCTAATGATGACTTCAACACCTCATTCTCCGATTTCAGGGTTGCATATTCTACAGCTGAAATCAGATTAGGAGCAGGGGTTTCCCTAGCTTCTTGTTGTGCACGAGATAAACAGGCGCCTAACACCGCACAAATCACACCTTTGCCTTTCCCCGCTCTGAGGTTTAGTGAAGCCCGACACTCTTCAATACGTTCCACCACTTTCTCTTCATCCTTCCAAAATTTATGGGCCCACTCCTTCCCGGCCTGGGAAGGGGCACAATCATATTTTTGCAGCAGTTTATCCATGGCAATCCTGCCAACTACGCCAAAATTCTGTTGCGTGAAAAGGGGCCAAGCGGTTTTGGCAGAAAATAAACCCCCTTGCGTTCTAACACTCCTCACTGAGGTGGGAGGCTAGGTGCGGCTAGGTTTAAATTCTGAGTGATGCCCAATTCAGCACTATCAGTCCAATCGCATTTAATATGTATTAAACTATTACGATTTGGATACACTAATAGTGGACTGCACCTTCAGTCTAGTCGTGCTCATGAACTAGCACGGCCACTCTCGAGTCTTTGGTCGCGTTCAGTGAGAAACCAAAACGACTAGCTACTTAAAAAAGTGCAGTTTATTTAAACAACAGATATATAGGTTCTTAGGATTGCCGGTGATAAATACACTGTCTGCAAAGCACGTGCAAATGAAAGTATTGTTACATATACAGAACGCGCGACAAAGTTATAAATGATACAGCCTGGCTCTAAAAGTAGAAAACAGAGTCTCTAGAGAATCCCGAGGAAGCACTCGGTATAATCTAAGTCTTACCCAAAGGCGTCCCTATGAGGGGGAAGAGAGGCTCAGCCTGTCAACCGATCCTGGAAATCAGTGATGGAATTCTTTATGATGGTGTCTTCCCTGGGCATCCCCCCTCTCTCGGGCTATTTTTATACTATTTGTTATCTTCAAGGTGGAGTTTGAGTGACTTTAGTCATACATACTTTTATCATGATTGGTGTAAATTTTTCTCGCTTCACAATTAAAGGTATAGTTGACGAGAAATTCAGGGCGCAGACTCAAGGACGAGTGGTCGCACCTTGGAGGTGGGTAGCCTTCGGGATGGAGGTGTGTTTTGGTATTATAATGACATTATAATGAGCAAAGTTCACACAAAGGACAGCATTTCATCAAAATTTGACAAAATGTTTGCTCAGGGTATCGAGCGGGCAGCTAATTGGCAGCTTATCTGTTTCATGGTATCATCCCATTCCCATATCCGCTATACATCATAAGGTAAAGCTGCGGAATAATCGCATCCCGTCCCGTACCTCATGTAGCTTATCAGGGAACCACAGATGTTGTGTGCTTCATGCCAGCTGTGGCTATTTTCTACCTCAGAAGCCTCTTGATTTTATACTTTTCCTTAATATGTGAAGAACAATGCTGTACTTTTGTATTTTTAGCCAATTTAGTATTTATTCCACAGGTGACAAATATGCATGTAACATATTTGACCTGTGGATTGGTTTGAGTGGTTTATGTTGGTGGTGCTTTTTTTCACCAGGTATTGCTTGCTATTTATCTCTGAATTTAGCAAAAGGAGAAACAGCTGTCTTCAACAAAATTAACCTTGAACTTGTTTTTCACCTTTGGGGACTCTAGGTTGAGAATGAGTGCACAGATAGTGTTTTGATCTGAATCTAAAATAAAGAGGTCCTTCAGAGCTCAGATTTGAGCTTTGCATGTTTATACATACATGTATAGCTCTCCCAAAAGGATTGAGATACACAGCAAATTCATGCTGATAATAAAATACGTTCTTTGCTGTTTCATCCAGGGGCTCAATGGAGATAGTAATGGAGATGGTTCTAAGTGGGCCAGGGTGATTCGAGGCACATAATGTGTTTGAGTACTGAATGATGACAGACTTGGTGGGCTTCCATAGCAAATATTGCCCATGGGGAAAAGTGGCTTCTGAAGTTGTGGTAAGCTGTCTCAAAATACTATTTACTTTCCTTTTCTGTAGAATTTAATGTATTTTATCATGTATTATATATTTTATTCACAGAAATCTTTCTAGGGGTAAGGACTTTAGTACATAACAACAGCTCCCTTGTGTGGGAGATTTCAGGGCGACCTGCCAGCTCTTCTTGCTGCAGATGTCAGGCCATCTGGCTGCCATCTCTGGGGCAGGACACATCAAGGGAGTTGGCTGGCGCATCTCCCCAGCAGGAGTTACTTGGTAGGGGTAGAGAGGGGAGGGGAGTGTGTGAGGAAAAAATATAGCTAGCTACCATCCTGGGAAGTTTGTGAGTGCGACTGTTTTTATGTATATATGTATGCAAATAGATAGAAAGACAGGTACTGAAAGACATTACTTTCAGCAAAGATAATTCAGGGTTAAAACTGAGCTTGAGTAACTTGGATATGAAAGACGTCATTCATGGTATTCAGCATTTCTAACATTTCTATTCCATTCTTTCTGTTTGTTTTAATTGCTTTTATGACAATGCGGATAATGTGTACAAGCATGACATACAAATTCTGGTATGTTTTATGAAAGTGTTGTATCACTGAATGTGTTTGAGTGGACAGCCATCTGTTGTCAAGAGAGGTACAAATCTTTCTCTGACTTGGAACACTGGATAATAATTAACTTAGATAATCTTCCATCCAGATAGGTGTACCTTGAAACAAGAGGATGGTGCAACCTCAGGATGCCCACCTTTGCTGGTTCTAGTGAGTTCAGTATCATTGCACACTAGATAATAATCTCTGAGTCAAAAGGCCTGTAGATGTTAAGAGGGTGTATCCTAGTTTTTTAGTAGATCTGTATTAATATGAAGACCTACATTTTAGGTGTCTATTTATGTTTCAGTCAGGAGTTAAGGGAAATCTCTGTTTGGTCCTGTTTTATAAGAATGTGTCCTGGTTTGAGGTAAAACAGAACCGGTTTTCTGTTCTGTAATTTTACTTTTTAGCTGGGCCTCTTCTAACCACCTAAACTCTGAAATTAGCAGCATATTGTTCAGAAACTGTTCACCCTCAGAGTGATAAGACCTGATTATACCAAGGAATGGTATGCACAGAGGCTCTTGCTTATACTTATTGCTATAACAACCAAGGTCAGCTAATGTTGTTATTTGCCCCGTTAGAGGGTCGGAAGAAGAAAAGCATAGAGGGGTCCCACCTGCAGGGAGCAGAGGACAGGACAAGTGACCCAAAACTGACCAACAGGGTATTCTATCCCATATGCATCACACTCTTAGTATAAAAGCTAAGGGATCAAAAGGTCAAGTCTCTTTCTTCAATGGCCGATGTCCAAGGAGGACTCTGTCTGTTCGTCTGCCTTTGATCCCGATCTGAGCATTCCTGACTCCAGATCCGGAATTCAGCTCCTGTCTGTTGCTGACTCCAGTCTGGGACTTTCCCTGTGTCTGCTGGTGATGCAATCTTCATCCTGGGAGATGGATATGGTTTTGTATATACTGTATACTTTTTATTATTTTTATTTTATTATTAAAATTATTTATTATTTCATTATTTATTAATATTTTCATTAAAGTAGATTAGTTCTTTTTCTAAACTCTCTTTATCTCTTTCTCTCCTCTCTTTGGAGAGAGAGGTGGGGAAGGGGCCATCTGTCATTCTGATTGGCCAATCTGGCCAAAACCACGACAGAATGCCACATGAAACTGAAAGGGCAGTTCTGACTTCCTAAGAGTTTTGAATCATTTGGGTTCTGACTCATGTTTCAAATCCTGTATCTGTGGTTTGAGACTTTCTGCAGAACTTGAAAAAAGAGAAAGATATTATCACTCTAATGGTATTCAAACCCTGAGTCAGAAAAAAACAATGAATCCAAGATACGTCTTTGATTTCTGAAGTATTACTCAAGTGTTGCAGCATGTAATGGAGACACATTTCATCCTTTGTATACAACAGCACAATAATGGAGCAGATATAAGGCCAGCACCTCAGCTCCACTAACTGCAGTGTTGTTATGCCAAGACACAAAAGCTAAGACTCTTCCCTATTAACTGCAGTGTATGTGCAATGATTTTAAGATTATCCATTTTTAATAATGTCTTGGTTTGGGGGTGAAGCAGAGCCAACTTTCTGTTCAGTGAGAGAGGCTCCTGCTTATCCTTGTTGCTGTGGCAACCAGGGTCAGCTGACTTGGTTGTTTACCCTGTGGAGGGGTTGCACCTGTGCACCTGCAACCAAGGTCAGCTAATTTCATTATTTGCCCTGTTGGAGGGTTGGAAACGGAAAAGCGTAGCGGGGCCCCACCTGCAGGGAGGAGCGGACAGGACAGGTGACCCCAACTGACCAACCGGGTATTCCATCCCATCTGCCATGCTCAGTATAAAAGCTGAGGGATCAAAGGGTTCAGGTTGGGTCTTTGTTTTTGTCTCTTCTTTAGTGGACTGCTTCTTTAGTGACTTTCTTTTGTCAATGGCTGATGTCTGAGGAGGACCCTGTCAGCTCATTTGCCTTTTGATCCCAGTTGGTGTGTTACAGTTCCCATTTGTCACTGAGTCTAGTCTGGATCTTTCACAGTGCCTGCTGGTGATATCTCCTTGGGAGCTTGATATGGTTTTGTGTATATTTGTATATACTGTATCTATTTAATTATATCCTTTTTTATATTATTATTAACATTTCATTGAAGTAGTTTAGTTACTTCTAAACTCATAACTCTGTTTTTCTTCTTCCTCTCCTTGGAGTGAGAGGTGGGGGAGAGCATCTGTTGTCTTGTCATTGGCCAACCTGGCCCAAACTGTGACAAATAATCTGCATGCATATGTACAAAAGCACAATATTACAGGGGTAGTATTTTGTAATTATGCTCTGCATAATATGCAGTCCTGCCTGAATAAAGTCAGATTGCAAATGGATGCAATCCTTTATGAAGAGTTTCTTCAGTTGTGAATTATGTTACATTATATTGCAGAGACTATTGAAACAGAGGCCTCAGTCTTTGAATAGGGGAGTCTGTGATTTATTAACAGGTGTAACTGATTGGTGGTGCACCTATTTTAACAGATATCTACTTACTGAGTGTTGTGAGAGAACTATGACACTGCTGTAGAAAGATGATGCATACAGACCCACCGGTGGCAGCATCACTTGACTTAAATGTAATGTAGCTGTGGCTTGAATAATGGCCTGTTCTCCTCCTCTACTCAGGAAAATCAAGAGCAGCGCTATGAAATCAATGGAGTTACAGTTGTGTAAGAAGCACAAGTATTATGTTCATTATAGACAGCTCTGTTTTTCACTATTCAGAGGAGCAGTGAGGAAGTTTTTCAGAGCACAAAAGAAATGATAAAAGAATGTCAAAAAGAACGAAAATAAATAGTAGAAAGACCTTTATTTTGAAATACGAAGGCATTTTACCATTAACTACAATTATACCAGCACCTCACCCATAGTTTCAAAACATAGTTGGGATGCGATCATAACTGCTCCTACTGTTAACTATCTATAAGTGGTATATAAACACAAGAAATTCAGAAGTATTTAACTGTATAAATCCCAGAGATCTAGAAATCCAGGGGAAAAAAAAAGAAAAAATCACAGCTCAAAGCGGATGGAGGGAAAGACACAAGGAAGGGAAATGATAATTTCAAATGCACATGCACAAAGCAAAATTTAAAAGCCATTGCCGGGAAAAATTAATTTAGCAAACAAGAACACATAGATACTGAAAAGGAGCACTGTTATCTTGAGACTTAGCAACTGAACACCCAGTTCTGTCTCCTGTTTAATCAAACAGAAACCACTTATTGTCATTTTGATACCCCAAGGGTCACAGGACAAGAATCTGGAGTGATATCTGGATATGAATTCTTACACCAATATCAGGTAGTAACCTTGTGATTCATTTACAGTCCATGAAGACATTCATCCTAGGAGCTTGATTCTTATCAACCTTGAATTGGCTGTGAGACATTTTTGGATAGAATATAACTTAGGGACAGCAGGCACTTTGAGTCTCTTGAGGACACTAACACTAAAATATCCATGATTAGATCACACCTTTTTCTCCCCGAGATTTCTATGACTCTAAAGGAAGATACAAAGGACTGTGTATTCTCAGCTATGTCACCCTTACACTATCAAGTGGTCCCCTTCTCCTGTGGAGTCCCTACCTTGTCCTTATACCTCAGTCTCGTGATGTTCTGCACTACCTGACCAGAATAAAGCTGCACTAGGATCCTGTCTGTTTCTGTATATAAGTTATCTTATTTCTTCCTAACAAAAATTTTGATATAAAACAAGACATAAGGCAGGCAAGTAAGATGATTTGTAAAAATTGCACCAGTACCTAAGATGGCAGTAGTCTCCACATGCACATTTCTGTGGTTACAGACTGATAACAAAATTACTAAAATTCACCAAGTGCCTCTATAAATCTCTTTACTGAAACAGCGGTGCAGAAGCCTCCCAGGAACTGTAACACTACAGATGCAAAATCTTAATCTCTCCATGTACTAGCCTGCGGCTAGACTAACAATGTAGGTGGTGCTGTGGGAAGTCTATTGTCAGTCAGGCCTCTACAGGGGGAATAAGTAACAGAAAATTACCATGCTTCACTCCCCAACCCCCACCACCTCTCAGAAATAGTTTTTAGAGCAGCTGAAATGTTCAAAATAAAAAGAAAATAATCTAATTTCTACCTCACAGCTTCTCCCAAGAAGGAAATCCATAATGGAATTTAGTTCCCAGTACAGATTTCAAGTTTTCGCTGTGAAAGCACTAAAGGAAAAACGAGGAGGAGAAAAAAAAGGAAAAGCCTTAGAGAAAAAAAAATAAAATCAAAAAACATGGACATATTTTAAAGAAAGAGACAAGCATTGTAGCTGAGAGATTGCAACTGTCCACAAAATGTTGACAAAAGAAAGGTACACAAGCAAGGGAAGACAGGCTAATTATTCTAGATCTTCAAGGAGAGATAAAGATGTAATGATTAGATGTAATGATCAGATGTAATGGATTTAAACTACAGCAGGGAAAAGAGGGTTAATACAGGATATGATGGAATAAGATAGAATACTTTCTTTTGATAAAGAATTGGGTTCTCTGCAGAACAGGAAATCACTGAAAATATCAGGTAGTTTTTGGTTTTTTTGTGGAAAGCTATGAATAACTTTTTCTTTCTTTTACCGTATGCTGCTATATTTTTTTTAATTAATATATCTGTTTATTCCCACAGGAGCAAATCTTTTTTGAACTATAATGACATATGGATAAATCCTAACCACATTTCCACATGGACACCAATTGGTTTCTGACTGGCTTCTGAAGGGGCTGTTTCTAGAGACGGAATTAGCTTCTATCCCCCTCAGAAAGAGTTCTGGCATCGGAACAGTCTGGCAAAGAATGGGCCAGAATCGTCTTGAATGAAGAAATTCCTGCTGTGAAGTCCATTCCCTGATGGAAAGGATTACCTACCAGCATAAACTAGATCTCTCTGTAATGATGTTTTGATTTTATATAATACTCTTTATCAGAAATCCGAATAGCTGCCTAAAGAAATCACGTAGAGTGCTCAAACCCAAGAATATGTATATGTACAAGTAATTAATAGCACCTTCTTGTTATCATTGTCTTTTTTAATTGTCTCATTTCGTCTTTTATTTAAAAGAAAAGAGAATATATTTGTCACATCCTGCTCAGAAAAGAGGGGGGGTAAGTGACTGTCCTGGGCTGAGCAACAGAGGACAAACATCTCTTCTAATGTTGAGGAGAACTCCACTTTTGGAAGACTCTAGTGTCTGAATTCATGAAAATATTTACTTTATAGACAGCTAGGCTATGTGGGATTCAAGGTCTCAGTGTTTTCGTGCCTTGCCGAAAACCATGAACGTCACATTCGATATAAATTAGAAAGTTTGCTGCGTAGTTGATGGCGGCAGTCCAGACAAACTCCTTGCCCCGGTGCCGGACCCCTGAGACCTTCCCTTCCTCCTGAAGACACTGCGCTTGCAGTGTCTGACATTTACTGTCCACAGCTGGGAGTGCACAGCTTCCTACTGATATAATTGGCTGAGTACAATTCTTGTATATCTTATATTAGTATTGGGATTAATACTGGTTCTTTAGTATTATTGTTAATTATTTAGTCTTATCCTATTAAATTTACTTATATAGCAACCCTTGTGTTTCCTTGCTTTCCCCGATTCCCCTTCCCGGGTGGGGAGGGGTCATCGGGTGACAGAATAATTGTCTAAACAACAATAAATTGTTATGGGTTTTCTCAAACCATAACAAATTTGGCACCAAACATGGTTATCTTAACAAATTTTGTGCCCAGCGTGCTATTTTAATGAATTTGGTGCACAACGGGGTATTTTAACAAAGTTTGTCACCCAGTGTGCTATTTTAATGAACTTGACACTTAACGTGATAGTTTGCACTTAATTCAAATAGTTCTGGGAGAACTGTAGGCCTTAATTTGAGAGTTATGAAGGGCTGGAGTTTTAAACAGATTTGATTGGATTTGTAGAACTGTCATTATGGATCTGTTGGAGTTGTTTCAAAGGGCTGTAGATGGAGTTCCCTGGTATCTCTGTGTAGGCTTATGTGGGCAGCCATGGGAGTGGTGCAAGAGTTCATTGCCATTTCTCATCTATTTAGGGCAGCTTATCATTTCTAAATGTGGAGTTAAAAATATTGCCTTGTTATTTTATGTGGCGGTATTTTGCTATGTTATCGGGTCTTTTGTAATTGTTCCGTTTGTTGTCACTTATGTAATGGCATCTCGCGGATCACTGTGGTCGGACTCCCCTTGGGATGGCAGGAGCTCTCTGTTGGGCATTGCGCATAATTACACCTTGGGTTATATTACAGGCCATTTAGCAAGGTGGGGGCTATCTATTGAGGATTTGTATGTTCCGGTGGCATCAATAGTAACAGTTTTTGAGAGTTTGGAATACCCTTGGAATGTTTTGATCATTGTGCTTCTGTTGTTAATTTTTGCAGGCTTGTTCTTTGTCATTGTCTGGATCTGCGGTAGAGGGAAACATCCTGTAGAGACCCCACTCGCCCCCCTCGACAGACACTGCTCCTGTAGTGACCCCGCCAGCCCCTCCAACAGTCATTGCTTCTGTGCACACCCCGCCGACCCCCGCAACTGACACCATGCCTGTGCAGACTCCGCCAGTCCCCGTGACAACCACTGTATCTGTGTAGACCCCGCTGACCCCCACGACTGACATCACACCTGTGCAGATCCCGCCGGTCCCTGCGACAACCACTGTATCCATGCAGACCCTGCCGACCCCTGCGATAGACATCACACCCGTGTACACTTCGCCAGCCCTCCTGACAGACCCTGATGTCATCCAGACCCTGCTGGCTCTCATGACAAGATCTGCCGCTGCAATGAGTACTAAATCTACTCTGACCTTGGTGATGGATGATGCAGCTGACCTACAGACTCAGTCAGAACCAGTATCAGTCGACCCTGTACATAAGAGGAAATGTGCAGCACCAGCAGATAGTGACGGTCAACCAGGAACATCAGGCAATGCAGTAACAGAGGAAACTACTCAATCATTATCCCTAAGTGAGCTGCGAGACATACATAAGGATTACAGCCATCAGGAAGGCGAGCAAGTGACAACGAAGAATATGTATATAAAATGGGAAAAGGCATGTATAAAGAGAAAGAGACAGTAAAAATGCAAAATTTGTTACTGAGAGGGCATTAAGATGCACAGTAATAAGAGCAGTGATGATTAAATGACCCTCCCTCCATTTACAAGTTTGAAGGGACCTGTACTAATTCTCGTTTCATAGACTTTCCCCTTCCATTTGTCCCTGGAAAAATAAGAATTGTTTTTACAAGATGAATTTCCAGGACCTACCTTTCAAAATTACTTTCATGGCCTTTAAATGTTGACAACAATCACTCTATGAATGCGGGGGGAGATTTTCCTGTTTTGTTTGTTTGCTTGCTTGCTTGCTTGCTTTTTTCTGGGATAGACAGGCTGACAGATCTTTCTTTGGTTCTTTCTTTGTTCATTTGCTCAAACTATTTTTTCTGTAGCACTTTTCACTTGATTTTGCTAATTAATGAGAACCAAAATGTGCAGGTAGCTGGTCTGTTCTGAAAGGGCTCCCATTAACTCTATCTGTATCACTTCAAATGAAAGATATATATGATTTTCTTGGATGGCTTTATAAGTTGAGGGCACTTGGGATATTTTCCTGTTAGTCTGAAGGCACAATGTTGGTGATACACTGTGTTGCATAGGAACAACACTGTGCTTTCTTGCTGCTATTGGGGAACTTGGTAGTAGTGACATAATTAGCTGACCCTTTGACTGAAGTAAAAAGTGACTCACGTACATACGATACGGTGATGGCATTACAGTATATGTCACATGCCTAGCACACACTGACCTAATTGATAAGAAGGCACAGGTCTGGACTGCAAAGAATGGGCTTCCAAGAAAATGAAGATCAGGTGCCAAGAGCTCCAAAACTTCTCATATATTATTTAAACAACAAGGTCTGTGCATGTATCATATAAGGGCAGTGCAATGTCATAAGATTTTGAGGTATATGTATAAATAGTTCCCTAGAAATCTTTGAAGATCTAAATCTTCAAAAGACATGAAACAAGGTTTGGACATAACAGTGGTGGCTACATTCTGTGGCACAACAAGGACAGGGACAGATGTTAAATGTCAATATGTCTTTTAGGCCACAAACCTCTATGGGCAGAATCATACTCCAAGATACAAAATTAAACATAAACAATCAACAGAGAAGCTCAGATGCCTAGCACAGGGTCAGACGAATGACCCTTTGGAGTTGCCTGCTTTGTCTTTGACTCAAAAGTCAGACTAGGACAGGCTTAAAGAGTTTTTAAACAGCTAGTCTGAAATAGACTTGAGAAATCTAATACAAATGACTCAGAGCTTACAGAAAAAAAACCCATATATTTATGTTACAATTCATAATCTTTACTTTTAGATATCTACACTGGACATCTACCTCTGAGCGATACAGGTAGGCTCCATTACTGTCTAAGGAGAGGAATAGTAATTTGTCTAATATATTCTGAACATTTTCTTAAGGACAAGATGAATCATGACCTTGTTTCCCTCATTGCCTGGGGTGACAAGATGAAAAATATATGCCTTAATGACCAAGTGGAAGCTAACACTCTCTCTAATAGCTATTTGGAAGCGTACACATTATCTGAATTGTCTTGATGAAATAAAAGCAGGCTAGTGCCTAGATTTCCAAACCCTTAACCAAGTGACAGCTGGCTCCCTCAGGAAAGATGCTAAAATTTGACTGAAGATGGAGAATGAAAACCATCACTTTTCAGCAGGAGGCCTCTCTAGGTCATTTCTGAGGCAAGCTAAAATTATTTTCTTGAACACAGATTGCACAATAAGATTCCAGTCTCCAAAGGTCATAATTTTTTTATTGAAAATATACATTTTTATGGTGAGTAATCATTGCTGAGTGACAGGAGGAAATTCATATTGAAATATGTAAAACATGTTTTGTATTGATTGATTTTCAAGACCACTGAGTAGATTGCACAATTAGATTGACGTTAACAGATTTATTCCATTTCCATGATTCTGTCCAAGCTTTTCAAGCTATGTTACACAAAACACAAAAAACCCCTCCAAACTAATTGAAATAACATTAGGCATAACACTAATGAAATGAAACATTAAGCATGAATTTAAGCAAATATTAATAAAATAAAAAAATAAAAACATTATGAAATAACACTCTATCTTTCTACCCATCTAATCCATCCATCTAATTTATACATAATGCGTGGAAGCAGATTTTCTTTCAGTGTGTTCTCACCAAAACCTGATACTATTTGGAAGACATGCATGCATATTAATTGTAATACGTGTGTCATGGTTTAGGCCAAATTGGCCAATGACAGATGACAGATGCTCTCCCCCACCTCTCGCTCCAAGGAAATGAGAAGAGATACAGATTTATGAGTTGAGAAGGAACTAAACTACTTCAATGAAATACTAATAATAAAATAAAAAGGAAATAATGAAATAGATACAATATATACAAAAACATATCAAGCTCCCAGGATGACGTCACCAGCAGGCACTGGGGAAGTCCCAGACTGGAATCAGCAACAGATGGGAACTGGATTCCAGAGTTGGAGTCAGGAACATACAGATCGGTATCAAAGGCAGATGAACAGACAGGGTCCTCCTTGGACATCGGCCATTGAAGAAAGAGGGCTGACCCTTTGATCCCTCAGCTTTTCTACTGAGCATGGGGCAGATGGGATAGAATACCCCTGTTGGCCAATTGTGGGTCACCTGTCCTGTCCGCTCCTCCCTGCAGGTGGGACCCCTCTACGCTTCTCCGCTTCTGACCCTCCAACGGGGCAAATAATGAAATTAGCTGACCTTGGTTGTTATAGTGATAAGTATAAGCAAGAGCCTCTCTGTATGTCCTTGATGTAAAGGGGTAGATTATGAATCACAAGCTTAGTCAAATATAAAAACTTCCTAGTCATTTTTCATCTCATATGTCAAGTTGCTACAGGAAGAAAAGTGGAAGCAAGTAATCATTTTAACTTAGGATTCAAAGTTCTCAATTCAGCGTCCACATACACTGCTTATTAGTATTCTTTAAGAAACAAGTATTAGTAAAGGAGCAGTGAGTGTTTTCAATGTTCTCAAAGCTTTTCTTTGCACAAAAGAGCTACAAATCCATGTGAGGAAAAGGAATATTAAAAAAAAAGCAGAAGAGATTTAGTCGAAAGGAAAGCAGCTGAGAAAACAGAAGATTAAATGAAAAAAAAGAGGGAAAAAGGATTACAGAAGGAAAAGGAAGGTGTGAAGTGGCACAAGAGAGAACAAGAGGAGGGAAAGTCAATACACCAAACCATAGGAAGCAGGATTGGCTCATTGTAGGTGCTCACACAACTATTTATTTGCAACTAATGCTATAATGTTGCATTTGGCAGACACATTTCTCCAGATTTATTGTGTAAATGATAAGCCTCCACATCCTCATTTCAGCTTCTATGACAAAGAGCATGGTTTTCATATATTCTGGGTACTCAAGATATCTGACAATGCCAACTGAAACCACAGATGTTCATCCCCTCTGAAAGTTTTATCAACATAGATGCCCACATGCAGAAGGACATTCATGAGCTTCTGCCTCACTTTCACATCCTTTGTGAAAAAAAATTTGACAAGTTAGAGATTATTTTTCCATCCACCGATACACTGTTTTTTACAGGGGAAAGTTCACTTCAAAAGGAAGTGAACTTCATCATGTAGCAGGTGGAATTTAAGTCCACAGAAAGTGATCTGGTTCCTGTCTGGTATCTCAACCCACCCCCCTCCCCAAACCTCAAAACCAAAACCAAGAAGAAACACTTATTTATTCTCCCTTCACTAAAGCCATTCTGATTTATACCAGAGTGAGTGTACAATAAGAAGGGAATCCAGCTCCAAAAATTTTTAGCAGCTTCTTTCATAAGATTCATTAATAGTATCCAAGTGAATATTTCTATGTGTATATCAATATTTTAAAAAATTGTTCTTGTATGGTTCTTATTAAATACTAGGACACAGCAAAACCAAATCAAACCAAACCAATGACACGGGTTATCCAATATAATGCTTTCACTGGAGGAACTAACAGCATAATTTTACTGCTTTTTGCGGTATTCAAACTTGGGCAATTTCAATAGCATAGCATTGCTTTTTCTCCCCTCTAGTAAATAATTTGAAGACAAAGTTCTCATGCAAGTCATGAGGCCCCAAGATATGTAAAGCAACAGCCAAACAGCAAAGTATTTTGATGCAAATTGAGTTTTCTCTGAAAATTAATGAATCTGAGATGGATATACTGTATGTAGCAAGATTCCCCCAAACTGAAAACAGAACAGCAATAAAAATTTTATGTATCCCTTGGAAAAAAAGTTACTGTAAATGAGTGGGTGTTCTTCTCATGCTGTATTTTCCCTCCTTCTTTCCTTTTTTGTTTTTGTTTCATTTTCCTTGATTGCTGAACAGAAACGTATCTGCAAAATAATGGATTAATTAGAAGAAACATACAGCTCTAGTTCCTACCACCACTCTCTCTTTAAAAAAGGAAATAACTTCGTCTCTATAAGATCCCTTCCAAAGTCCTCATTATTACAGTGTGTTGGGCTTTGAAAGTCATTTACATAATAGCTAACAAAAATGTACTCAGCAATACACCAGGCCCACTAAACACAGGAGATAATTACACTGTGAGAATGATATTCCACTGCCAGATCCATTTTCAAGATACATTTATTTGCCCTGTACACAGCCCTGAACAACCAAACACGCATTAACATATCGCATAGGTGTGCGCTATTACAATCTACATGATGGGGGAAGGGAAGAAATACAACACAGTATTTTTGGCATATATGTACCACCTGAATACTATTTTTCATTATCTCCTGCACTGGGAACATTGTATTATTCCACTGGGAAGTCATAGTGAAGAGGATATAATTATCAGCAAAGTAATGGGGATCCTCTTGCTAATGGACAGCTATTCAAATATCTCAACATAATCACCTTGCCCAATCTCTCCCCATTGCCTACTCTTCTGGAGAAACTCATCATTTTTTCCACTGACCTCAGCATAATGAATTCATTTTGCCTTTTCTTTGTGAGAAATTAAGAGGAATAGCAATGTAATGAGTTGACATTTGAAATGCAGCATAGAAAAGTTTAGACTGGCAATTTAGTTTAATCTCCCACTAGCAGGGAGAGGCTGCCTAATAAATTAGTTCTTGGTGTACAGGACATGTATTTCTCAGTTGATCTCTCTTGTCTTTTTTTTTTCTTTCATCCATGTCTCAGTTCACTAGAAAGAAAGCTGAAAAAAACACTCACCTCAAGTATTTTAATCTATATATTTCCCTTTATGATCATTGATGTTGTCCAAGAGGATGAGTGAAAGTACTTACATATACATAAGAAAACATATGTTCTGAAAAACAGTAGGTTACTATTAAAAGCCCCTTTAAGATGAGTCCACATAGAATAGTATCGATCATTCATTGTTATAATAGCTCTCATGGTACTTTTCCAAACAGCCTGAGTTCATATCTTGCTTCCTGATGAAATTTCAACAGAGGCATTAACACTTTATTCCTGCTTATGCCTACTTTGAATTTTTAACAGGATACAGAATTATTCCATCCCAAGATCACTTAATTTAAAGTTGCTCTGAGTGGTAGAAAAATGGCTTCACTTATATTTTTGAAGTGGATATACTGGAGGAGCAGCTGGAAAAATCTTGGTGGTTTTCTTAATTTATTTTTTGGTTTTACACGGACGAAAAATGGAAATGTAGGATATAAAATTGTGGTCATCTGTGTTTGGGATGTCAGTGCAGCCTATAACTTGTAGAAAGCCCTGGTGATGTGCAGGTCATCCAGAAGGAGGACAGGACAGTGAAACAGTAATTACTTTTCCCACCACCACATAAAAACTTTTGGGTAACACATATTAATTGTCATAATTATTTCCTGATATTTTCATAGCCTGGAAGTCTTTCAGGTGCCTCACAACAGTAAGAACACACTGTTATTTCATTCAAGTGGGCAAAAGTATGTTTAATGTGTTTTATATTGAAAAACTTGACAAATTAAACATAATTTATTTTTATTTTAACATGGCTTTATCTCAATGAAAAAAAATGCATAATTTGAAAAAATGCATTTAGCCCTACTGTTAATGAGATAACAATGTCTACACCAAGAGATATTATCTGTGGCTAAAAATGGCATAATTTCAAAACAAAAATACAAAATAATCCTCTCAGATAATATGGGCTGATTCTGGTGTAAGGAATGGAATGGAATAAAATAAAATGGAATAGATTGTGTTTTGAATCTTTTCATCAAGGATCTTGATGGTAGAGAAATACTAAAGCAGAGAAGCCAGTTTTTTCTTACCATTTACCTCAAGGAAATATTAACAGAGATTTCTACAGAAAATTAGAAGAATCTGGATATGGCCGAGGACTTTCATTATTTCATGTGACACACTGTGTTAAGGACAGTCACTATTTCAGAACCTTTTTAGATGACAACCATAATGGCTGCCTGCATATCTGAAGTATACGTTCCTGAGCAAATGACTGACCAGGACTATTCTTTTTTTATTTGAAAGAAATAGGGCAAATTCTTCTCACATTGCCTTGTTTTACTCTGGCAGAATATTCCACTGGCTTTATCTGAATTACTCCTGATTTACATGGATGGAAGAAAAGATTCAACTTCCATGGTTTTATGAATTTCTTCCTCTGGTAGTTTTGCTTCCTAAGTAACTAAAGTTGTGTGCTGTGACTTACTGGATTAAAAATCCCCACAATTTCACACAAACATTACTCAGAGCTCAACACATACTATACTGGAGCAAGATGCCAACAGCAGGTCCTTAACAAAGCTGTTGATTTCTCAGAGTAAAATAGAGTTTTCCGCTTGAAAAGTCCTGCAGTTTCCTCTTCGTGACAACAAGCCTGCTTTCTACTTCTTCCTCCTTACATATACTCTGATATTTTTTCTTCTCTTTCTGGCAGTTTCCAAGTTTCTGAAATATGGGCAATTTTTTTTCTATTTTTTTTTCCTTGCTGAGTAGCTTTATGAATATGCAGGCTACTCACTGCTATTTCAATCTCCTGTACTTAGCCTCTGCAAAGAAGACACACTAATTTTCACATCAGAGCCTACCAGTTTGTAAACTTGTCTTACGTCATTAATTTCAGGAACCTTCCAAAGTCTTTCAATGGGAAATTAGCAGTCATATGTGTTTAGTTTGTGGAAACACTGACAAGAGCGATAACTCATACAACTGTAAGTCGTTAAGAAGAGAATTTCTTCAATTACGAATGCATAGATTGTCAATGGTGAGTGAAAGGAAGAGGCAAAAGGGAGAGGTGGAGGGGAAGAAAGTAAAACAGACACAAAGTGCCACAATAGGCCCCAAAACTTTCTGCGTTAGTCAAAACCTGTTAGCATTCAGCCTGCATTTCTGAATGACTATTGTTAAAAAAGTGTTAAAAAAGCAGACTGGTTCTATTGTTCAACTCATGAAAAGAAAAAGAAAAAAAAAAGACCTGAAATTTTAAAAGCTATTTTTAAAGGATCCTATTTAAAGTTTTGGCAGAGTAGGAATCTAATTACTATATGTCATTTTTCTAAATGTAAATGAGAAAGCAGTTAAAGAAAGAAAAAGATTCCCCAGTCTTTCTGGGTTTGAAAAGCCCCCCTGCTGCTGACTGCATTGCTTTTTTATCCCTCCTTCGTCAGCGCAATTATGTCCCAGACTGCAGAAAGTGCCCTTTCCCCACTGAGAGCACATGGAGCCACTGTGAGCATGATGGGGTGCCCTGGTGAACTGAAAACAAGGAGGTAGCAGGTCCCATGAAGATGACAGTTGTGTTCAGACATCTGCTGATCACTGCCACCTGTGCTTGGGAATTAAAAAGAGTGATGAGGGAGATACGAACCCAGATCCCACCAGCTGCTTGGGGCAAGTTCTGCTGTTTTCTCTAAAATACACCAAATATGTCAGGATCCTGAATCAGGAGAATTGTGCCCAGGGGTTACTACAAGATGAATTTTGGTATTAGTGAGAGATGATTAGTAAAGGTGACCTAAAGTCGCCTATGGGTGTAATGGGTTCATGGACTGGGAAATTAAGTGATAGTGATAGCAATAGCAGCCCCCAGACAAGCGATGGAGGATGGGCACCCAGTTCTCACCAACCCCTTTGAAAATCTACACACTGTTTGCTACATCTTTTCTCAGGCTTTCTATTTCACAGCTAAGAAGTATTTTACATTTTCCTCATCCCCTCTTCACACCACAGGGCCCCCTGGTCCATCATCACCCTCCTCCTCACTTTCATCATGCCTACAGCTTTTTAAGGCTTAGTTGTGGCCTGTCCCAAATTGAGAAAAAAACCTCTATATTGTTATTGTCATGCCCTTCAAAAGAGACTCAAGGGGAAAAATGAACCGCAAAGCTGCTCACCTCCTAGATTTGCGGAGTGGCTCTCAACGCCGGCATTGTGTAGCATTTCCCTCTCGGTCTTAGCTGGATATTTCTTACCTCAGGATGTGTATGGAGGTACCCTAAGGCATCCCCCCCCTACATCTCAGGATGTAGAGTTACATATGAGAGGATAATGAGGAGCCATGGGCTACAGTGCTTTTCCGCATGCTGTTGTCATCCGTCTCTCTACATCTCTATTTCAGCAGGCTGCTGAGTGCCACGTCCCCTCTCTGTCAGGCTGGTTTGCTGGATCTAGCTGGAGTAGTGCTGGTGGAAGGGGGAATCAATCAAAAGGTATGAGGGGTCTTATATATGTGGGTTTTTTGGGGGGGCAGGGGGTGTCTGCTATTTATTATTTGCAGTTTGCAGTCTGGATTATGTCTGTGTCTGCCACTTATTACTAAATTAGCCTGCAGGAGAATTCACTGACTGACTTGATTTTTTTTATTTTTCTTTTTGGTAGATTTACCTAACTCCATGCCTTATAACATCTATTCTTTAAATCAGTCTGTGTCTCACACTGGCTATGCTTTTATTCAGAGATTGAATCTGCTGGCACCACATTGTTTTGGTGAGCCTTTTGTGGCACACATCAAGCCTTTCTCATCTTACCAAAGTGCCATTTGTCACAATTGGTCTCCTGTTCAAGAGCCTGGAATAGAAGAGGTGTTACCAGTCATGAGTGACACGTGCTAGCATACACTAAAGTGAATCTTCCTTCTGCCTATCTTGTACATACACTTAAACATGATTTGGTGCATTAATCTCTACACATCTCTTTTTCTTTTAAATAGGGTTGTCAAACTGCTATGGCATATATATGCTCTCTAGCTTAAGTAAATAAATATGGCAGAGTTTTTACCAGCTTTTAAATGACGTAGTCGCAGAAGTTTTTGATGGCTGTGTTTATAGCTATAAATTAAATAAATCCCTGGGACTGTTCAGTCACAGAGGCAAAAGAACACAAAATGACTTTGCATTCAAGCTGTTACTCCACACAGCCCTAAGAAGAGGATGGACACCTTGCAACTACCTGTTGGGTCTTTAACCCATGCTAATGATCAGCGATGAACAGGAATTATTTGCGAGTGTAGCAGTTGGTTCAGACCAAAACCAGGCCAGGAACACTTCTAACAACAGTGTAGAAAATCACATTCAGTGCACAGAAATGTAATATTTAATTTACTGATACAGATACAGCCCAAGTGACCACTCACTAAGATGTTCTGACATCTCCTTTTGACTGGAGGTGAGAGGAAGGGATAGGTGGATAAATAGATATATAATTGTCTTAATGCACTGTTTGCTCTTTTTTAGGACATTATTCAGTCATTTTCTCAGACGAATAAAGCTGGGAATAAATATAGTTTATTTATTAATAACTCGGTAATTACAGAAGGCAACCATTTCTCATGATCTTTTCTGAAACAGCAAAGGCAGCCTATTCATTTGTTATTTTTAACATTTTTATTACATCATAACAACCCTAAGTTTTTGTCCCACTGAGGTCCTAAAGGAAGACAGCAAGACTGATCTTGTCCAATGCTAAATATTCAGTGATAAATAAAATGACTTCAGGAAAAGCCCCTTCCCCAATTACTTCTATTCATGGAGGAATTTTCCATTACATCTCTGAAGCTGATGCAATTTTTATGCATTGTAATGCCATACTCTATCAATTTATTGCCCCTCAAATGAGTGCATTAATATTGATGGCAGCTAAACATATTGCAAACACGTTCTGCTCATTAATGCCCTGGAATAGAGTCATTATCCCATTTTATTCCCACTGCAGTGGTGGGACTGATGGGTGTAGAGAAGGATCTGAAATAAAAACTGAGAATCAAGGTGGATTGAGAGCTGGCTGTGCGACAGGACTCAGAGGGTTGTGATTAACGGAGCAGGGTTGAGTTGGAGGCCTGTAACCAGTGGTGTCCCCCAGGGGTCAATACTTGGACCAGTATTGTTTAACATATTCATCAATGACCTAGACGAGGGGACAGAGTGTATCCTCAGCAAGTTCACTGATGATACCAAACTGAGTGGGGTGGCTGACACCCCAGAGGGCCTGTTGCGTGAAAAGGGGCAAAGCGGTTTTGGCAGAAGATAAACCCCCTTGCGTTCTAACACTCCTCACTGAGGTGGGAGGCTAGGTGCGGCTAGGTTTAAATCCTGAGTGATGCCCAATTCAGCACTATCAGTCCAATCGCGTTTAATATGTATTAAACTATTACGATTTGGATACACTAATAGTGGACTGCACCTTCAGTCTAGTCGTGCTCATGAACTAGCACGGCCACTCTCGAGTCTTTGGTCGCGTTCAGTGAGAAACCAAAACGACTAGCTACTTAAAAAAGTGCAGTTTATTTAAACAACAGATATATAGGTTCTTAGGATTGCCGGTGATAAATACACTGTCTGCAAAGCATGTGCAAATGAAAGTATTGTTACATATACAAAACGCGCGACAAAGTTATAAACGATACAGCCTGGCTTTAAATGTAGGAAAAGAGAGTCTCTAGAGAAATTTCTAAGTTTCCCGAGGAAGCACTCAGTATAATCTAAGTCTTACCCAAAGGCGTCCCTATGGGGGGGAAGAGAGGCTCAGCCCGTCGACTGATCCCAGAAGTCAGTGATGTAATTCTTTGTGATGGTGTCTTCCCTGGGTATCCCCCCTCTCTTGGGCTATTTTTATACTATTTGTTATCTTCAAGGTGGAGTTTGAGTGACTTTAGTCATACATACTTTTATCATGATTGGTGTAAATTTCTCTCGCTTCACAATTAAAGGTATAGTTTACGAGAAATTCAGGGCGCAGACTCAAGAAGGAGTGGTCGCACCTTGGAGGCGGGTAGCCTTCGGGATGGAGGTGTGTTTTGGTATTATAATGACATTATAATGAGCAAAGTTCGCACAAAGGACAGCATTTCATCAAAATTTGACAAAATGTTGGCTCTGAGCATCTAGCGGGCAGCTAATTGGCAGCTTATCTGTTTCATGGTATCATCCCATTCCCGTATCCGCTAAACATCATAAGGTAAAGCCACGGAATAATTGCATCCCGTCCCGTACCTCATGTAGCTTATCAGGGAACCACAGATGTTGTGTCCTTCATGCCAGCTGCGGCTATTTTCTACCTCAGAAGCCTCTTGATTTTATACTTTTCCTTAATGTGTGAACAATGCTGTACTTTTGTATTTTTTAGCCAATTTAGTATTTATTCCACAGGGCCGTGCTGCCATCCAGCATGACCTAGACAGGCTGGAGAGCTGGGCAGCGAAGAACCTAATGAGGTTCAACAAGGACAAGTGTAGGGTCCTGCACCTGGGGAGGAAGAATGTCAGGCACCAGTATAGGTTAGGGGTGGACCTGCTGGAAAGCAGTTCTGAGGAGAAGGATCTGGGCATCTGAGGAGAAATAACTGGACTCCAGATGATCCAATGTGAATCAACAGAAGCCGTTTATTAAGCACAGATCATCATCTTTTATACCCTGTGTTGTAGCCGTACACGCGACTCGCTTATTTCTGATTAGCCAGTTACACTGTCCACGCGCTGTCCATGCAGTTCATTCACACATCAGATTGGTTACAAGAATTCGCATAGTAAATTGCTTAGTCATTAGCACAACATGTTTTCTACCTTCTCAGTTCTCGTTTTTCCCATGTACTAATTCCATCTTCTATCACCTGTTTTGCTCTTAATCTAATCTCTCATAGTAGGGAGGCTGGCTCACATGGCCATTTTCTCTCAGATACATTCCTACAATACCCCCTTTTTCTTCTTGAGCCAGCCAGACCTTATGCATGGCATTTTCTATCATGTCAGTCACTTTGCGGAGAACACTCGAGGCTACCATAATCAATAATAATATAACCAACAATAGCATGAGCCCTTGTTTTAGTAAGTCTGATAACCATCCCGTTATACCCCATGAGCTTAACCAATCATCGAAACCATTTTTGACCACTTTTAATTTGGACGTGTTATCCTTCAGCTCCCGTAACTGCTTATGAATGGATGATGAGTGGTCGGAAAGGTTCATACAACACATACCTTCAAAATCTTCACATCCATGACCCTGAGCCAACAGCAAAAATCAATCATCACCCCTGTGGTGTCTCCACAAAAGTTCACTAGGGTCGTGTTAAATGTTGGGTAGACTGAACTGAATCCTGCTGTATTAAAAGAAGCCGAAATACCAAGGGTTCTCAATTTTGTGCTCAGCTGCAACTTCCAATCACAAGGATAAGCCCGACACTAATTCCCAGTGGCATCTTCAAATATCAGTACCCTTGCCCTTCTTTCTGCGCTGTAGATGACCGAACCTGTTGCTACAGTGACATACTACCTGTTCCCACTAGTCCTCCGGAACCGACCAAACCTCTGGCAGTAGCACTGTGTAACGGCACTGTATGTCACACACCCTGACCAATCCTTGTGAATGGTAGACTTCCCTAATCTCCTGTCGCTCAGCCAGCTCGTGTTGAGGTGAACCTGACTCTATGTACTCTATTGCAATAGCTAAATGAATTAAACCCGTCACCTTACTTAGTTCCTTATTAAAACACACAGCACGCCGGAATTAAAATACTAGAATTAAAATACACAGCACACCGGATTTAAAACACACAGTACACCGGATTTAAAACACACAGCACACCCTGTCACCTTACTTAACTCCTTATTAAAACACACAGCACACTGGAATTAAAATACACAGCACACCGGATTAAAAACACACAGCATACCCTGTCACTTTACCTAATTCCTTATTAAAATACACAGCACATTAGAATTAAAATACACAGCACACTGGATTTAAAACACACAGCACACCGGATTAAAAACAGACAGCATACCCCGTCACTTTACCTAATTCCTTATTAAAATACACAGCACACCGGATTTAAAACACACAGCACACCGGACCGCAGCACGTGGTCTTTCAAACCACCACCGGCCTCAACAATCCTCACAAGGCACAAGGATCTATGGGTCACAGTTCCACACCTAGGGCACTGCACTTCTTCAGCCCTCATCGTCGTTGTTGGTATTGTGGGGTAACTCATTCGAATCCGTCTGCTCAAACCAGGGCTTTATCCACTTGGCTGGTACACATCTGGTTCCGGCATCTGTAACAACACAGGCATATCCTCGACCCCAGGTTAATAGTCTACACGGTCCTTCCCACTTCCCCCTCACACTGTTTTTAACTGCTACCATGCCATTTTCCTGCCTAAAATCTCCCAGGTCTCTCTGCAGGCCTGCGCCGTGCCGCACGATTGGAGGTACAAGGCAGTGTTGAGGAAGGCGTAGGAAGTTCAGGACGTAAACGGCCTTGTTCAGTCGATCTACAGGACTCAGCCCTTGCTCTCCCCCTTTTTGTTTTTGAAGCAAATTTTTTAAAGACTGGTTCATGCGTTCCACTATGGCTTGACCCGTCGGAGAATGTGGTGTGCCAGTCACATGTGTAATGCCCCACAGCTGTAGAAATACCTGTGTTGAACGGGCTACGTACCCTGGGCCATTATCAGTCTTTATCACACGCGGTACACCTAAGGCTGCAAACGCAAATGCTTTTGTACATGTTTACTGGATTCACCAGTCTGCGCAGTTGCCCAAATTGCAGTTGAATAACAGTCTACACTCAGGTGTGTAAATTTTACTTTTCCAAATTCTGACACATGGGTTACATCAGTCTGCCAGAACTCCAAAGGTCCATGCCCTCGGGGACTGATGCCTGGGTTGAAGTTAGGTATAAATGGTTGACAATCAGCACACGTTTGCACTATACCTCGGGCATCAGACTCCGAGATCCCGAATTGTCTGCGCAGCATTCGTGCAGAATGATGGAAGAATATATGAGATGCCCGTGCCTGTGCAAACTTATCTGGAGGTGGTGCAGCCCATGCAGGAGCCACAAGTTTATCAGCTCATCTATTGCCCTCAGCTAAACCTTCTGGGAGCCCCAAATGGCTGCAAATATGGGTGATGAAATAAGGATCGTGCCGTTCATTGAGTAGTAGCAACAATTCATGGAGCAGGGTGAACAGCTGCTCATCTCTGACCTCCTTCAGCAAAGCACGCTCCATTCGTTGAACGATTCCAACCACATATAAGGAGTCACATATGATATTAATACCTCCTTTTGTCCACCTGCGAAACACTTCTAGTACAGCATGTAATTCTAGCTTTTGTGTGGACCCTTTACAGTCCGTGATCACAATATCATGCCATTTATTGTCCATGTACCATGTTATTGCTGCTTTCTGTGTCTTTGGCCGTATGCAGGCCTCTGCTCGTAGATCTGCCACATCTCCCCCTTTTTTGTTTAACACCAGACCATTTATTAACAAGGTCGCCATGACTTGTGCTTCTGCTCGTTGTGACGCTCTTAGCAGGTTATATACTAAACACAATTAAAAACAAAATCAAAAAGAACCCTGCTAAGGCAATAAACACCCAGATTCCTAAATTTAGCCCAGAAAGCCAATTTCTTTGGATTTACCCACGAGAAATCCTTTTGTAATATTTCAAATGCATTGCGGTTCATTAAGTCTTGAATCTTTAGTATTTGAGCTTTTAGCTGATCATGTAAAGGACGAATATTTTTTTGCAATGACATGTCAAATTGTGAAAACCAAGGGTCAAGGTCATCCTTTTTGATAGGGACATGTATGTGGCTTGGATCCATTCCAGAAAGCTGGTGACAGCACAAACGACCCTGGAAAAACAATTGCGGTAACATTTCAATCATCATAGTTACTGGTTTTGAAAAGGTATGTGGCAAAAATACCCACTCTAATGCAGTCAGGCTCTTTGCGAGTGCATCATCCCACTGTCCTATCAGGGCGTAAAGTTGAAATTCTTGTAGGAAGGTGTTCAATGTGTCTTGCAGCAGTAGTAGACTATATCTTATCTTGCAATATGCTGTAATGCCTTCGGAACTGTTGGGGTTAATGAATGTAGAACTTATGGGGGGGGGGGCGGGGGCAGACACAGTGCTTCAGGGCATCCCCTGTATCTTCAAAGTGCGCCCATGTCTCTCTCCCCCTCACTCATGTCTCTCTCCCACTCTCTGACCCGAGACAGCCCCCCTATATCCTGCACTGGATCGAGTAGAAAAGTACAGGACAGAGTCGCTGCACGCGTGGCCAGTGTATGCAGCAAGTCTCACCAAACTCATGATCCAGCTTTGCTAACAGCAGCTGTCTGATACGTGACTACATTGTTGTAATCCCTTCTTGTTATCTTCTTCTGTGAAGGTCAGGTTCTCATGGATACACACATAGTTTTTAGAGCAACATATTCTACAACTCGTACAAGGGTACGATGCAAAGCGGCATTTACAGCTGATCGTATAATGCTTATTAAACACAGCAAACAGCATATTAAACATAACAGACAAATTCCTTCCACACAGGCGATGAGTAGAATTTGCTTCAACCAACCCCACCCCCAAGTCCATCCAGCAAAGACATTTCACCCAGTGGTCTCCACAAGTTGCTGGTTCGGTCGGTGCAGTTCCTGCAGCTGGGCATGGATGGATTTGGAGTGGTCACTTAGATTCATACAATACAGTCCTTTAAAATCTTGACAACCATGTCTGTGAGCTGAAAGCAAAAAATCAGTAGCAGCTCTGTTTTGCAACATCGCATATCGAATACTATCTACATCTAGCAATAACTCAGAAATAGCTGTACTAGTAGCATTAGTAAAACTTATCCTTGGCAGCAAGAGAGTCCTTGTTATCACGAATCCTTGGCAGCAAGAGTCCTTGTTAGCAAGAGCGCATGCGGACTCCCTGTTCTTGCTGGTACTGTGCTTTGATCTTCTTCCACAACAGGCCAAGATTCTCAAGCAGCTAGATAAGGTGTCTGTGAGTCCATTACAGGCTTATGTCATCCAAATGTTTTTCCTGCCAGCACCCAAGACTGAATAACAATTGGTGTGATATATGTGTTTTTCAGCACCCAGGTGCGAGTCCCTTGAGTGTATTTACAGTCCTCCTCGCCGATCTTCCATTGCTTTCCCATATTCCACCCCCTTGCTCAAGAGACCGCTTCTGCTGGGTTCATTTTAGTCTCGCAGGGTATAACACAGAGCAATCTACTAAGGCATGCAATAACATATACACATATAGGAAAAAACCAAAAACATATCTCTATGGTACTGCTTTGAATCAGGTGTCCTATTTCTCTTTTTCTGACGCTTTCTCGTAATGTGTATGGCATACTTTTGTGCTAACGTGGCACATTTCCCATCTAATTGTTCCTGTTTGGTTTTGTTTGTTTTTTTCTTTTTTTTCTTTTTTTTCTCTTTTTTTCCTCTTTTTTTTCTTTTTCATTTTTTTTCTTTTTTCTTTTTTTCTTTTTTTTTTTTCCCCCCATCATTTACGACTGACATAAATGTCTGCCTTTGCAACAAGAGCTCAGTTTCTCATTTTTCCTTAAGTTTCTCATTTTCCTACAGAGCATCCTATAGATTTTGTCTCAACTCCTTTTCCCAATCAGCCATGATCTTATAGGCAAACAACAAACAACCAGCGATACGCCCTGCACGGGCGAGCTGTTCCCGAGAGCATAAACGTGTCGGCTCATGAAAACTCCCCCAATATTTCAGGACTTCCATCGGTTCTACAGCCCATCCTGGTGTATCTACCTGGGGCGTGCTCGCCTTATGTCTAAACATTGTGTATATACAAACTTCTTCACTTGACGGAGTGTCAGCCCTAGTTGCATATGAGAACAGTACCACACCGGGCAGAACACCTGCTCAAGGGGAGTCACCTAACGACACTGCACACAACAAAAAGCAAACAGTAGCACAGATGCTGATCAGCAGGTATAAGCTGGCGCCCACACACACTTACACAGCAGACATACAAAACCAGCACTTCTATCTCAGGGAGATGACTGGGGAGGGGAGGGGGCGAGGCGGGCAATGGCAGGAGCAAACAGCTCCGGCTCTGTCCTTCTCTGCTGACATTCTGCCTCCTCCATCGGCCTCAGGTGGAGCAGAGGGGATCAGCAGGGGATCGTCCCAGACCTTCGGACCTGGCCTGTTCGATCCCCCTCCCGTGGGTTGTAATGCTGCAAAAGCCCCGGCTGCCGTGGCTCGCTCCGCCTTCATATCTTGTAAGGTCGATAACACCAACCACCATGTCGTCGCTAACGGTGATGCCTCTTTGTCTCCTTTACTTATCACTTCCCACAGTTTATTCCCAACAGCCTCCCATATTTCTGGTCTAAAAGCTGTCTGGGGCTCTGGTGCGAATCTGTTCTCTCTGCACCAGGTTAACAACCTTCGGAGCATACGCTCATCATATTTCACCCCTCTCTTAGAGAGGATATGCAGGAGAAGTCTTAATATAGCCCCTTCTTCTTTTGTTACTTGTTGCCCCATCTCCTGCCCCGGCTGCTCACCTCTCTCTGGGTGTCCCTGGCCACGTCGTCTGTTTCCTCTATTCCGGATTGCCGCCCAATCCACCCGGTCTCAGTCCAGCTGAGCCGTCCTCCAGCCGGTGGATCTCCTTCTGGGTCTTCCGCCCCTCGTGTTCCGTTGCTCAAGCCAAGCGCCGATTGGTATCACGTCGGGGTCACCATCTGAGGAGAAATAACTGGACTCCAGATGATCCAATGTGAATCAACAGAAGCCGTTTATTAAGCACAGATCATCATCTTTTATACCCTGTGTTGTAGCCGTACACGCGACTCGCTTATTTCTGATTAGCCAGTTACACTGTCCACGCGCTGTCCATGCAGTTCATTCACACATCAGATTGGTTACAAGAATTCGCATAGTAAATTGCTTAGTCATTAGCACAACATGTTTTCTACCTTCTCAGTTCTCGTTTTTCCCATGTACTAATTCCATCTTCTATCACCTGTTTTGCTCTTAATCTAATCTCTCATAGTAGGGAGGCTGGCTCACATGACCATTTTCTCTCAGACACATTCCTACAGGCATCCTGGTAGACAGTAAACTATCCGTGAGCCCGCAATGTGCCCTTGTGGCGAAGAAGGCCAATGGAATTCTGGGCTGCATAGGGAAGAGTGTGGCCAGCAGGTCAAGGGAGGTCATTCTGCCCCTCTACTCTGCACTGGTGAGGCCACAACTGGAATACTGCGTCCAGCTCTTGGCTCCCCATAGAGCTCAAGAGAGACAGGGAACTTCTGGAGAGATTCCAGCGAAGGGCAACAAAGATGATTGAGGGATTGGAGCATCTCCCTTATGAGGAAAGGCTGAGAGAGCTGGGACTCTTTAGCCTGGAGAAGAGAAGGCTGAGGGGAGACCTTGTTAACGTTTACAAGTATCTCAAGGGTGGGTTTAAGGAGGACGGAGCCAGACTCTTTTCAGTGGTTCCCAGTAACAGGACGAGGGGTAATGGGCACAAGCTGGAACATAGGAAGTTCCGATCAAATATGAGAAAAAACTTCTTTACAGTGAGGGTGACAGAGCACTGGAACAGGCTGCCCAGGGAGGTTGTGGAGTCCCCTTCTCTGGAGACTTTCAAGACCCACCTGGATGCAGTCCTGAGTAGTGTGCTCTAGGCAATCCTGCTTTAGCAGGGGAGTTGGACTAGATGATCTCTAGAGGTCCCTTCCAACTCTGAAAAATTCCGTGATTCCGTGATCTTCAGAGATTAGGGCTCATATCCATTAGTAGCAGTTCAGATCTGCTAAAGGTTCACAGTCCATTACTTGTCCCTGACATCTTGAGACTCGTAGCCATAAAGAATAACTCACCCAAAATGAATTTGAGGACTGCAGTGGTAGCATTTACGGGTATACACACTTCCTGGCCTTGATGGACATATGCCATGGAGTACCCAATACCCATTATTCACATATTCAGGAGAGAAACAAAAAGATATTTAAATGTGATTTCCCACTACTCCAGTTTTCCTACTGAGCTCTGCAAATGCTTGCTTGGTGCCCGCTAGCCTGAAAGGCAGTGGTAATATCCTGATCCTCTTCAGAACAGCTGCCTACGAAGTGTTATATTTGCTGGGCCTCCATTTGGAGGAGAAAGAACAGAAGGCAATTTCTGGAAACGTGAGAGGCAAATCCACCTCCACTTTATTCCTTCTCAGTGTCTCAGGTTAATAAAAAAACCTATAGTCCTGAATGCTACATGGAGATGAAGGACTGTAATACCAGTGATTGTGTGTAATTTCCAAACACTGCAGTATTTCATTTTGGGACTAAACACTGCCACAGGACAGCATGCCTCTTCCCCTTGCCTGAAAAGTTCAGAATTTATGTATATGTACATATGTGTATATATATAAATTATGTCTGAGCTCACAATATATATATAACATATATTTAATACACATATATAGTGCACATATATGCACATATACATGTAACTATGCACTGGAAAAATCACAACTATATTAATCATAGAATCATAGAATCTTCATGGTTGGAAAGGACCTTTGAGATCATCGAGTCCAACCATACACACACAAAAAACCCCCAACCCCTACAATCTCTGACACTAGAGCATGCCCTGAAGTGCCAAATCTAGACGCTTCTTAAATACCTCTAGGGATGGTGACTCCACCACCTCCCTGGGCAGGCTGTTCCAGTGCCTGACCACTCTTTCAGTAAAGTAATTCTCCCTAATATCTAATCTAAACCTCCCCTGCCACAACTTCAGACCATTTCCTCTGGTCCTGTCATTATTCACCTGGGAGAAGAGGCCAACACCCACCTCTCTCCAACCTCCTTTCAGGTAGCTGTAGAGGGCAATGAGGTCTCCCCTCAGCCTCCTCTTCCCCAAGCTAAACATGCCCAGCTCCCTCAGCCTCTCCTCATATGACTTGGTCTCCAGACCCCTCACCAGCCTGGTAGCTCTCCTCTGAACACGCTCCAGCACTTCAATGTCCCTCTTGTACAGAGGGGCCCAGAACTGAACACAGATTCAGTTGATTGATTGATCAGTAGATTGATTAGGGGAAAAAAGGGCCTTAATTTAAATCTTAGTAAACCAAGTGTAATTTATAATTTTTTTCCTTAGGCAATTTAATCACTTCTCAATAACAAAACTGATTATTTAGCCACAGACAGTTCTGTTCAGAGTAGTCACTTTTATTAATAAGATCCAGACTGATCTGATTAGAAAACAAACTTCAGGATCATCTCCTATTAGCTTCCATTCATCTTAGCAGCTATTTAAAGTGCACCTGATGTCTCATTAAAAAAACCCAAAAAACCAACAACTAAACCCCACAGTGGAACATTTTTACAAGCACTCCCACTAATATATTAGCTATTTATTTTTGCCTTTTTTTCCCCTTACTCCTAGTTACTCAAAAGGTAAACATTTGTAAGTGACAAAGCTGTCAATATTGCATTTTTTGTTCAAAGCAAAAGTAAACAAAGAGATGAGCAGCTGCCTGGAAAGGATGAGGAATTTGCATTATAAAGGAAGCATGTAAATTTTGCATCAAGCTTTAAATGAAAATGCTGTATAAGCCAGGTTTATCATGGAGGTACTGACCAGTACAGACTCAAAGCAGGTACCTTCTTTCCTTGCAAAAAGTACTTTTTTAAAATCAAGCAAACTACCATGGAAACAAAAGCAAGGGCCTGTAGCAGGTGGAGTACCAAAGACACGGTCACGGTTCTTCTTGCTGCTGCCTTACTGATAACACATTACTTTCACCCCTAAGCACATACAGTTTGGAAATACACTTTCTGCTCCTGCCTGTCACCTTTATTTTCTCTTTTTTCTGCTGATTTCAAATGTAGGGGACTCCTGAGCGTGGGGCAGTTGTATTAGCAGGTGGGCATTTTGTATACTGACAGCAAGGAGTAAGGGGGAAGCAGATTTCATGGAGCTGACAATGTAAAATAAAACGGGGGAAGGAGGGAACAGGATAGAGAAATTAAGGCATCAAAACTTGTTAAAGATTTCAGAAGAAACGAAAATGCAGAATCTGTATCCTCTCACTGAAGGATTTTGTCTCTGTATCTGTGCTCTTAAGAAAACATAACTCACTGAGCCACATCTACACACGTTAATTAAATGTCTAACTTTCCTCTCAGATTCAGCAGTTCGCATGAAAAGCTCACAGGACCACTGCCAACAAAAGGCTGTTCCTCCTGCAGAAGACACTCACAGTGCAAGATTCAACAGTAAACCAGCCAGGAGTACAGCTTGCCTCTCCCAGGTATAAAGCTCAGCACTTGCAGCTATTTGAGTACAATGCTGCCTCTTGACCAACTGCTTGTAACTGCTTTCACTCTCACTCTTGTACCTTGTTAGCCACACACCTGCAGTGCCTTCACCTGGAGGTCACTAAACCTCATGGGCCTGATTCTCTAATCACTGCTCCAGCCCAAATCAGAAATCACGCCATTAAATCAACAGCTTTAGAGGAGCCTAAATAAAAGGGGAATGAGGTGATCTACAACATCATTAATCCTTTTCCTCTCTGTTTTTCCAACACATGCACCCTTTGGCCATCTGTCACTGCTCTGAAAGTAATTAGCTAACAGGAACACTTCTAATCAGGGCTGGGTAACAGCAAAAGCAAGAACAAATGCAACTCTCAGGCTATTGTAGTGTTTCTCCAAATCTTTCTAGAGCTGCTATGTTTCAGGAAGAGTAGTCAGGAAACTTGACTGATGTAGTAACTGAATCAGCAGTATGCTAAAAGTCATTCATGATGACTGCTTTGTGTTTTGTCCTCATAAAAATTCAGGCCTACTACAGCATGGGGAGAAAAGTTCTGGGAAGTGAAATGAGAGCAGGGAGAGACGAATGTAAATAGAAAAAGTGTTTCTGAATTGTGCTACAGGAACTAGTCTGAATATAAGCTACTGGTAAATGATGGTGTTTCACTCAAAGAAGGATATTGTCCAGTGGTGCTAATATGAAGAAATAAAGTTTCAAAGAATTATCACAGCATAATATTGACTCAAAAGCACTGTCTCCAAGACTTAAGCTAAAAGAAATCTCCTCAAGAGAGGTGTATATGTAGCCATGAAAAGATAACATTACCACCTACATTTCGGGACCAATATCACACTAACTTTTCATCTCAGTAAATTCAGTGTTTGATGCAGTAAAGTCCCATGCTTGGGTGGGGGGAAACAGGGGAGAATATAATAAGTTTTAAAATTTCTGTGCATCTGGCATAGAGGCTTGAATTTAAGAAGAACAGATAGTACAAATAATGCATACGTTGTGGGGGGCTGAGCTAATGAGCATAAACTAAGAAAACACTGACTTTTTAACATGCAGGAGGTTGGTGTAACCCTTAGATATACATTATTTTCACACTTATGAGCAAAAGATGATACTGAAAAATATGGTGGAAAAGAGCATTTACAAACTATACTGACCTTTAGGGAAAGTGAGAATATTCAAACCCTGACAAAGCAAGCCATTCTCATGTGTTTATATATTAGCATACAGATCCAAAAAGTTTACAGCATTTGGATGAAGAATGCTACTCCATAACTTTCCACTTGAGCCTTCTGAGAGACCCTTCTGAGAAACACATGCTTTAGTGATCTGTCAAGAATGCTGTTTGCTTAATGATCAAAGCTTTGGATTTAACACTTTTAGGCTCAAATCTTGTCCACGTCTGCTTTTCTGAGGTCACTTGGTGAATGCCACACCATACTTGGTACAGACCTTGAAAAAGTCCCTGAGGTTTCTTATTTCTACAGTCGTGTGGAGTCGTGAATTTCCTTATTTCCAGTCAGGGAAAAGAGAAACTAAGGTAGGATTATTTGACACCAGTTCAGTTCAGGGTTGGCTGTTTTACAGAATCAGTAGAACTTGTATTAGTACCTATACACATCGCTGTAGTCTCAGTTTATTAGAAAGGAATCAAATGAGTGATGCATTCTGCTTAGCTTTGATGACCATGTGAGGAAATAACATCTGTCTATAAAAGCACCAATGGTGTAAATACTTTGGAAGCAGAAGGATTTTTGAGGCAGGCAAGACTCACAAAGATGTAGGGCTAAAAGGAGAAAGAAACGAGAGTAGGCCAGGCTGAGAAGTTAAAAAACCTACAGTTTGCTAATTTGAATTGCTGGTAATAGCATACTCCTTGGACTGTTAATAGTAATACAACTGCTTTTATGGAGAAAGTGGGTGACTGCAGTCAGCAGATATCCTCATGTCTGTTCCCTGCTTTACTACTAAATTTGTTTTATGGTCATAAGCAAGTCAGTAGGACTGAACTTATCCAAAGAGTATAGTTCATTGTATAGGAGAACCTATACAATGTCATGCCCTTTTCACTAGAGGATTGGTGTAGTGAAAACACAGTAGGTCTATTCCATCACTGATTTTTTTTTATTATTTTCCTTTTTTTTTTTTTCAGTTCAGGTTTACTGCAAAATTTAAAGCTGAGGCAGGAATTATGATAGTACAGCCTCTCCCACAGATTGCTGCTGCCAGTATTCTTGTATCTGATGCTAGTTTTTCTCATTATATTCAATGCATATGAAACTAAGCTCCACTATAGCTAACTAGCCTATGGCAGTGAGCAGTGGAAATAGCGTTTTCAGTAAGCTAGAGAAAATTCGTGTAAAAATGTAAGCTGATGTTATTAAGTAAGTTGGGTGTTGATGCACCAGAAGTACTGAAGCTTGCTTGTTTAGACAGTTGGCTGTGGTCAAATTAAGAATGCCTGAAATTTGAATAGAACCACAACTTCTATTTGAAATTTGAATAGAACCACAACCACAACTAGTTAAATGTCCCATTTGAACTATTTTCTTTGTCTTAAGGAGTCAGGCTGAGCATCTCAGTCTTTTCAGAAGAACAGACTCAATGAATATACAACCTATTTAATGCAATAGGCTTCTTCTGTCTAGCAAGAGGAATAGGGCTGAGATAATACCACATAAACTGACAAAAGAAGATTCCTATAAGTGGAGGATGCTCACAGACTTTCCTGATCCCCTAGGGAGAGATTTGAACAATGCAAGGTTAAGGGGCTTGGCATGTTTCCTCAGGACAGCTGTTCTAGTCCTGCAGAACAACATGAAAAAACCACAGTGGCAGATCAGGATGGGAGGTGTGTCACGTCCCACTCTCAGGAAAAAGGGGGGGTAAGTGACTTCAGATTCATAAATGCCCAACGGCGCGGACTAAGGTTATTAGCTTTACAAAATGATTAGTATAGGTCTTAACAAGTCCACTATAATTGGTTAGGTATATGGCAAATGGTGAGGTATGCATTGTGTTACTTAACAACAGGTATAGGACAAGTTATGGCAAGCGGTACTTAAGGTCGTTACTTAACAACTCTAACCGTTACTTAACAACTCCAAGAGAAAAGAGAAACTGAGGGACAGAGAAAGGAAAAGATGGAGAAAAAGACAGAGATAAAGAGATCACCAGTCCTGGTTCCAGCATCTTTTTCAGGGAATCTTCCCAGGCATAATCTTCTTCTTTGTTTGAAAAAATCTTCCCAGGTATGGTCTTCCTTTTTGGGAAGAATCTTCCCAGGCACTATCTTCCTCTTTGTTCTTCCTTCTAGGGGCACTTATTTTCCCCTTTTATGTTTGCTGAATTAGCACGGTCCACCCCTCTTGCCAAGGACAGCCTTGTCTCAGGTTTCTCCCTTCTCCCAGGTGACATGTAGCGTGATTTGGGTGGAGAGACGAGTGCCATAGTCATACGTGTTTAGCATGATCTCCATAACCTTCATTAGTATATGCAGGGGTGTGCGCTTTCATATGCATTTTGCAGATAATGAAGCAAAGGTCACTTATCGGACACAATGATCTCAAGAACCGAGAACAAGCACGCTCACCACATGAGTGGCAGAACTATCCTGTCTTCATAAAACAGTCCTCCCACTGCTTTTCCAGTGCCTGCGAGTCTTATCAGTTCTTTGAAAGCCAGGCCTGCATTATTTATTTCCTTGCGAGTGTTTGAGGCATTCCATTGAAGGCTTGGAGGGCCTTCTGCCCCTCATCAGGGAATTTACAGGCTGTCTCTTACAAGGTGTTATCATACAAACAATGCTTGCCTCACTAGTATAACAATGAGCACAAGGTGCAATGCTGGGACAGATGGATAGTGAGAAATCAGGAGGGAAAAGCAAAGATCATAAGCCGTAATTGAGGAAAATGTAGACAAAAAGCAAAGGTACAGGTCACTCATGACACTGAATATCCTGATCTTGAGTTCTGCTGAGGAACTATTTATCCTCTCAACTAATGTTGTGATGAAGTAAGACCAGTCAGGGATAGAGGGAGGTAGCAGGAAGACATTGGTCACTTAAGGAATGAATCGGCTCTCGAGGGACCCAGACAAAGGTTGAACATACTGTGGCGAACAGAAGCAAAGTCTTATGGCGGGGCAATGAAGGAAGACGTGAGAAAAGGAATGATTGTGTTAGCCAGGTGGGCTGTCGTTACTGGCACACAGGTTGTGGGCATCATTATAAATTGTCAGCCTCACAAAATAACATTTAGGCACTTCTAATAATACAGGAGTGCTTGTTCATAATGTATTGACATATGACTTTATTCAGGTAAATGACAAGTCCCGAAGTACTCTTTGCTGGGGAGAGGGGTTTCTATGGCTCAATTGCCTTTTGGACCCTATTTTCTTTACCATCTTTAATCATTTCCTTATAATAGCTTATCCCTATCCACCATCTCTCTCTTTCACAGATTTTATGTAAGTCTTCCCAAGTCATTACATGTCATCTCTGCATCATTTACTATCTACTTGTAAATTTGTCCTTCTATACTCTTTGCTTCCCTGGATTGTTTTGATTTTTCACAACTTCCTCTTCACCTTTCTATCTTTGAGGTGCTGTGCGATGTCATAATGAAAAAGCTTGTAATCTTTATGCTTGATCATGTGAAATCTTCATGAATGAATATCAATGCAACATGTTTTTGTCATTGATCCATCATGTTACAACCGCACTTTTGTCTAATTTGCTGTCTTTTCCACTGACATGCAGATATAATTACATGTTAAGAAAACCATAATATGGGAGGATATTATTTTTTGAATGAGTCTGTTATCAGTACTACTTATCCATGATGAAAAGATATAAACAAAGGTATGACTGTCAGTCAACATAAGCTGTCAAAACCACTTTGCATTAAATCAGTTGAAATTTGGACCCAATAACATATTAATATTATGGGAGCTTCAAGACTTCTGCAGGGATCTTATTTCAGAAAATAAGGTCAGTATTCTAAAGTTTTTGATGCTCATTTTTATCAGATAAGCCTGATGTCCCTCATCTGAGTCTACAGAGATTGACTGACTTATTCCATCTTAAAAAATTAAAAGTCGGAGAGTATGTTCCTCATCAAAAAATCTCGTGACATGAAAACATTCGGAAGCTATCAGTTTATGTGGTGTGAAAAATAATTAAATGCAATAACAGCACGACATCAGCATTGGATAATTTTCAGATTTTAAATGTCATTCTCTCCCTTTAAACTCACAGTTGTTTGAGGTTTTTGTCTCCATTTCACAAAAGAGAGTACAAAACATTGTGACATGCTTAATATTTCTTCCACCAAGCCATCCATTCTGATTTCATTCTCACCCTTTACAGAGTTGTTGATTTCAGCCTGCATTTGGCTGCCAAAAATGTGATTGCACATGCAGTGCCAAGAACAAAGAGAAAATGAATTATGCATTGGGAAGGAAGTTACATTTGAGTCAAAAAAAATAAGACTTCAGCACCTCTAAATTACAATATAATTTAGGAGGGAATAAATTTAAAGAGATAGCAATGGACTGAGATGAGAGAGGGTCAGCCATGTCGAGGCTTAATATAATTTAGAGTAGCTTTCAATTATTTATTTTTAAGAAGCCACTGAGCACACTGGATCTTTTTAGTGGTAATGTCAAAATATGGAAATTGGGAAAAAGACATGAATAATAGTGACAGGTTGTTATGCATGATAATGCTATATGGGGAAATTTAAAATATGTATCGCTCACCAGAGCAAAAAGCACATGTCATTTACTCTGAGAACACACGGCTGTATGCTTAGTAGCTCTTCTTCTGCACTATAAAAGTTTGTTGAACTTGATTATTTTTTTCTTTCTTCTTTTCTTTTTTGATTTAAAACTTCACTTTGAAACAATGGCCAGTGAGTTCAGACTTATTTCCCACAAAGAAAAAACAGCTACAGCTGTTTACGCTGACCCAGATAGAATAAAAGGAAACCTTTTAAATCTTTCAGTTCATGCAACCAGCAATGCTTTGTTTTTGTTTTTTTTTTAATCCATTTGATAATATTATATTTAAGGGAAACGTGTGGCTTTTGAAGCCCTGGAACAAAGTTTGGAAGATCTTTTTTCAGTTCCTTGACAGGCTACTTTCATAGGAATAGGCAAATGACTCAGCACTGACTTCACAAAGTGCTTCTTGATCCTCAGAATCCCTATTTAGCTTTTACTTTAATACTATAAGCATCAAAATAATTGATACTTTGGTTTCTACCTGCAGATATATGCAAAATAAGGAGCTCCTATAGCTATATACCTAGGATCCCAGCCTGTGCCTATACCCCAGAAGGATTCTGAAACCAAGAGATTGATTGAGGTGCCTCCAGTTGCCAATCCAGACAGAAACAGACCTCCTATAGCTCCTGCCTCATATCTGCCATCCTCAGGCAGATCTTAGATGCCTTAAGGTAGCTATTCAGACAATTATATTTAGCCATATGAAATGTGGCTAAATGTGTCCTGCCTATCTCTATACAGGCCATTCTGCTCAGCATTTTCAGATGGTGCTTGTTGGATCAGTCTTACACAGAAGCTTCCTGGGAACAACAGAATCACATTTCACAGACTGGATGATTGCTCATATCCACACTGAGGTTGCTCTAAAAGCTAGTCTCTAGAATAACAGTAAGCTTTATTTCCTTTGTCTACCACCAGCATTTTGCCTATTTCCTATCCATATGGTTGTCTTACAGTTTGGGGGCAAGCTATTTGGACTTGGCAAGTGACCACCTTCTCCCTCTAGTCATCCCATAAGGCAACAATTCATTTCTGCCTGAGCTTTTGCATGAAAACTTGTCTCCTGCGTGACCTGTGAGCCTCACCAGGTAGTATAGGAATGTTCTGCCTGTCCATTCCTCATTCACCCAAGACCACTGTGCCCAACCCATCATCTGAGATGTTGGAACCCCAGATTTGAATGGACCTGAATGGGTTGACAGTAATCTTATGAAATCCAACAATGTGAAGTCCTGCACTTGTGAAAGATCATCTTTCAGAAGTACAGGCTAGAAACAGATTGGCCAAGGAGCATATCTGTGTAAAAGACTTGATTAGATAAAGCCCTGAGAAACTATGTCTGACTTCAGAGCTGACTTTGCTTTGGGCAGGAGTTTGGAACCTCCTTATATCCCTTCCAACACAAATTATCCTATGATCCTGTGGCCTATGATATGGAAAAAGTCTATAAATCCAGGAGCCACTAAATTGTCTGTCCAACACTTTTTTTGGCAGTTCTGGATTGATAGATATCTTTCCCACTGGGAAGTAGATAATCAGCCTATTTTAAAATAACAAGAGTAATACTTAATATTAGTGAAGTATTTCATACAGCAAGAAGTGGTACCTAGCACTTCCTCCTTCTTAGTTCATTGATTTCTACACCTCTCTTACGCTGTCTATCTCTTTCCTTTTTCTGCTCTTTCTTACCAAGTGTCCTGGTTCCGGCGGGAATAGGGTTAATTCTCCCTGGTATTCCATGCCATGTGAGCCATGCCCACTCTGAGCTGCCGGGGGAGGGGGCAGGAAGTTGCCGCTTGGAGCGGGCTGGGGGCGTTCTGGGTCAGGTCGGTGAGCGGCGGTTCCATAATCGTGTTTGTATATTCCTCTGTCCGCGTTATTGTTGTTGTGTTTTTTTTCTCGTTCCCTTTGCTGTTCTATTAAACTGCCTTTGTTTCAACCCAAGAGTTTTGCCTTTTTCTTCTGATTCTCCCCGTATTGGGAAGGCCTGAGTGAGCGGCACGTGGTTCTTTGTTGCCATCTGAGGCCAAACCGCGACACCAAGATAGAAATGCACTGAAGAATACCTGATCACATGGTGGAGATTCTCTCCCTCCTGAGGTATGAGAGTTCTGATCCCATAAATTAAACACTTTGGGTATTTAAAGAAAGTTTTTTCAAAGGAAGTGCTACAACCGCTGAACATTTAAGGTGCAGTGCATACACTTGCACTTCCTTTCCATGTTGCTGCTTTACAGGAAAAAAAAGAAACATGACATGACTTGCTGTAGCTACAAATTTCAGATAAAATTCATAGTTTGCAGTCTAAGGTAGAGAAAGGGAATCTTCAGCTGAGGGCTAGACATTTGCATTAAAATGGATAAGTGAATCTTAGAGTACTCGTGGTTTTCAGTAAACTACTCAGATTTTAGCTTCTGAAGATCCCATTCTTATTATGTATTTCTCCCCAAACATTGAATAAAGACCTTGCTTGCCTTGAAACTATGGCATCTGGTGGTAGCCATAAGAGTTCAATTAATGTCACCACTATCATTGCCATTACTAAGTGTGGGAAAGTAATGGAAGATCGGTGAGGAGGATTGTAAATACGCTCAAGTGACTCGCACATGGGGTGCTGGAAAACACACATATCACACTAGTTGTTTAGTCTTACGTGCTCAACAAGTAGAACATCTGCACTTAGATAAAGTAGGCCTGTGATGGACTCAGGGGCACCTTATCGAACACGCCTGAGATTCCTGCCCTGCTGCTGAAGATCAAAGCACAGTGAAAAACTATGCCTGCCTGAATCCTTGAAAAACAGGCGAGAACAGCAAGTCTGAGCTCTCGCTCTCTCACTCTCTTGCTAACAAGGACTCCCTCTCGCTCCGCGGTGCCTGCATCCCCTGCTTGCATGCCTCTGCCCAGGTGTTGCTTCAGAGATTCCCCAATCCGCAAGGTATTGAGATTACATTTGTTCTTTGCCTTTCATCCGTGGTTTTGTGTTTTTTCCTGCATCCTGCCTGCATCGGCTCACACACTAAGGGTAGACTTCATCTGATTAAGTGTAGATCTTATCCCTCAGCTAGTGATCCTTTGGCTCTCTTAAGAAGCAAAGGAGATGATAGTTATTTTTAGGGTACAATGCACCTTATTCTTAGGTAGAAATCTAAAATGTGTCAGCTAAAGAGACTGCTTTTCATGAAGTGTGGTGTTTTTTTGGTTTTGATTTTGTTTTTCCATAGAGCATAAAGGTAACCTTAAAACTAGCTGAGGAATAAACATAAAATGTATAAAGACCTAAAATTAGCTGAGGTGAATCATTCTTTATGTCTCTGTGGATTTAGCTTTTTCTCTTTCTCAGAGGTGGACTGTGCTTACTTTAAAGAGAGAAGTATAAGGGGACATTGTGGGAATTTTTTGTCCATTTTGTCATTTAAGACTATAGGAAAGCACTGATCTGAGTTTTGTACCTTGGGACTATGTTTTGATTTGGGGATTTTGTTTGAGTGTTTATTTATTTATTTTCTGCTTTGGGTTTTTTGGGGAGCAAGAGGCTACTGCTGACAGGTTTTACTGTCCTGTCAGCTGCCATGCTGGTAGAGACAATGAAAGGCTGGAATTGTAGAGATGTTTGTTGATTCAATTTTGCAACAGTACATGCCAACTGTAATAAGTAACTAAAGGTGATTTGCTGATCAAACAAGTTAAGCAAGAGGAACGAACCCATTGTGGCAGTCTTGAGAACTCCCTGTTTAACCAGAAGAGACATGTCCACAATGTTATCTTGCCACACCCACATGGGAACTCCTGTTTGACAAAAAGCTTAACCACAATGTTATCAGAATGTATTATTTTAAGCTGATTCTGTGACCAACATGTTATCTAAACTACCTCAAGCAAGAAGCTACAGAGGGGCATACGGAAGATGTCGAAACCGACCTCCGTGAAGATAAAAAGAGCTGCTCAGCTTGCTTGAATTTGCGAGCCTTTGGTGGAGCTGCGACTCCCCGGCCGCCCAGCGCTGCTTTTGCCTTCCTACCTCAATAAATATTTATTGAATCTATTTCGGACTTGATTTATTTTAAATTCAACTATAACAAATTTGGTGCCGTGACTCGGATCCAGACAGCCGACTCGGAATTCAACTCTGGGAGGGCGCCCCATCTTCGGATGGTCCCGGAGGAGATTCCGACTTAGCTCACCTGGATTTTCCGAACTGAGATAGGAAAGCAAAAAGAAAAGAGAAAGGAGATACTGCAGTTCCCCGTAATTTTTGTGCACGAAGAGCCGGACGAAGACTCGGGAGTGAGTAAGTATATTGCGGTTCCGTTCGGTCGGGGATTGGGTACCCGGGTGCGAGTGACTGAGACGTCCACTGGGCTTAGTAGCCCACCGGACGAAGTGAGTGTGGACCTCCTAATAGTGCGGTTCCCATTGTCCGCGAGGGCGTGGGCCACGAACGGAGGGAAGTGAGTGAATTTTGAGTGAAAGAAGGCACTTTCGGAAGATGGGACAGAAGAAAAGTAGGACTTCTGGTTCCATGCAGGAGATACGGGGTGGGGGTGGGCTCCCCGATATACCCCAAGATAGCCCGTTAGGCCTAATGATTCGATATTGGGATAGTTCCCCTTCTTGAAAAGGGAAGTCCAAGGAGAAATTGGTCTATTATTGTATGGAGGTATGGGGAAGAAAACAGATAAGAAAAGATTTATATTGGCCAATTCATGGATCCTTAGAGGATTGGATATGCCAACAATTAAACATATATGTTAACAACAAACGACCATTTAATAAGGAGGAGAGTGAATACGCCTTTTATGGATCCTGGGCACAGCTCAGGCCGCTAATTTGTTTCCATTAAAAGAAAAGAAAAATGATAAAAAGAAAAGGTGGGATGTAGACGAACCTCCAGCGTCTCCCCCACCCTATGTCCCCCCTCCGCAAGGTCCTGAGCAAGATCTCCCTCCAACAGCCCCCACAGAACCTGGGAAAGAGGCTCCTCCTTCTAATCAAAGAACAACTAGAAGTCAAACTAGAGAAAGGAGGGAGGAAAATTTATTGTATCCCTTAAGGGAGACTGCTATGGGGGGACCACAACCCGGAGTTGGATTTGTATCTGTACCCCTCAGCTCCGGGGATGTGAGGGAATTTAAGAAAGAAATGGGACACTTGTTAGAGGACCCATTAGGGGTAGCAGAACGTTTTGATCAATTCCTCGGGCCTAACATTTATACTTGGGACGAGATGGAGTCTATTTTAAAGATCTTGTTCACAAACGAAGAACGAGGAATGATCAGAACGGCAGGCCTGAGGCATTGGGACCAGAGGCATCAGCATGGTCCCGCCGGAGATGTAAAATGGCCCTTACAGCGGCCCAATTGGGACAATCAAGACCCCGCACATAGAAATAACATGATTGATCTCCAGGATATGATAATTCAGGGGATTAGAGATTCTGTACCCAGAGGGCAAAATATTAATAAGGCCTTTAATGAACAACAAAAGAAAGATGAAACCCCCACCGAATGGCTGGAAAGATTGAGAAAAAGTTTACAGCTATATTCTGGGTTAGACCCCGATAGCCAAGTGGGTCAAGCCCTGCTGAAAACTCAATTTGTAGCTAAATCTTGGACAGATATAAGGAGAAAGTTAGAGAAAGTAGAAGACTGGCAGGGAAGGGGGTTAGATGAATTATTACGAGAAGCTCAGAAGGTGTATGTGAGAAGGGAAGAAGAAAATCAGAAGAAAAAAGCAAGAATCCTGATGGCAGCAAGAAAGTCCCCAGAAGGGCCCAGTAGAACCGAGAAGAAGAAGATTTAGTTCACAGGACATAGAATGTTTTTATTGTCGCAAGAAGGGACATCTACAGAGAAATTGTCAGAAAAGAATGCAGGATGAGGAGATTTTTAAGGAAGATTGGGGGGGTCAGGGGCTCTATTTGCTGGGGACCCCTAAGGTTACCGAGCCCTTGATAAAATTGAAATTGGGTCCTCAGCACGAAGTGTTCGAGTTCCTTGTGGACTCGGGTGCCGAAAGATCAACAGTCCAAAAGTTACCATCTGGATGTGTTGAATCAAAGGATAAACTCCAAGTAATTGGTGCAAAGGGGGAACCTTTTAAGGTGCCCCTGATAAGGAATGTAACAATAGAAGCCCCAAATAAATATGTAGTGGGAATATTTTTATTGGTCCCAGAAGCTGAGTATAACCTCTTGGGACGAGACCTGATGGTGGAATTAGGAATCAATTTGGAAGTAGAGCAAGAGAAATTAAAAGTAAGATTATGCTTATTAACTGCAGAAGATGAAGCCAAGATTAATCCAGAAACTTGGTATAGCCCAGGATCGGTGGGAAAATTAAATATCAAACCGATCACGGTCTCCATAAAAGACCCAGACCAGCCAATTAGGATAAAACAGTACCCCATCTCTAGAGAGGGGAGAGAAGGGTTGCAGCCAGTAATTGAGAGACTTTTGGCCCAAGGGCTTTTGGAACCCTGTATGTCTCCCCACAATACTCCCATATTGCCCGTAAAGAAGCCGGATGGGTCCTATCGTTTAGTACAAGATCTGAGAGCCGTAAATGAACGAACCATTACCCGGTTCCCTGTGGTGGCTAACTCGCACACTATACTTAATCAGTTAAGTCCAGATTATAAATGGTATAGTGTTATAGATTTAAAAGATGCTTTTTGGGCTTATCCCTTAGAAGGAAAATGTAGGGACTATTTTGCTTTCGAGTGGGAGAACCCCAAGACCCATAGAAAACAACAATTATGGTGGACCGTTTTGCCCCAGGGATTTACAGAGTCTCCGAACTTGTTTGGACAAGCTCTGGAACAGTTACTGGAATCTTATGAATTAAGTCAGGGACTAATTCTAATACAATACGTGGATGATTTATTGATCGCTGGAAGAACTCAAGAAGAAGTCAGAAATGAGAGCATCAAATTATTGAACTTTTTAGGCCTCAAGGGATTAAAGGTTTCTAAGTCCAAATTACAGTTTACTGAAGAAGAGGTAAAATATTTGGGGCATTGGCTCATAAAGGGACACAAGAAATTAGATTCCGAAAGAGTAAAAGGAATTTTGTCTCTAACAGCGCCCACTAATAAAAGACAGATAAGACAGTTATTGGGATTATTAGGGTATTGTCGACAGTGGATAGAAAATTACAGCAGTAAAGTAAAATTCTTGTATGAAAAATTAACTAAAAACGGGTTGGTAAAATGGTCCCCTGAAGATGAGAATCGTTGGGAAAATATAAAAAGAGATCTGGTAGAAGCACCTGTCCTCAGTTTACCCGATATCCGTAAACCCTTTCAACTCTTTATCAATGTAGATAACGGGACAGCTTATGGGGTTCTGACCCAAGGATGGGCAGGGCAGAGAAAGCCTGTAGGATATTATTCTAAAATACTGGATCCTGTAAGCCGCGGGTGGCCCACCTGCTTGCAAGCAATAGTGGCCACTGCATTAGCAGTAGAAGTTGGAAAAGTCACCTTAGGAGGTGAACTAAAAGCATACACCCCCCATAACATTCTAGGAGTATTGCAACAACAGGCTGATAAGTGGCTTACAGATAGTCGACTGCTAAAATATGAGGGAATTTTAATTAACTCCCCTCGACTAGAAATGGAAACCACTTCTATTCAGAATCCTGCCCAATTTTTATATGGAGAACCTAAAGAAGATTTGACACATGACTGCCTCCAACTAATAAATTTGCAGACTAAAATAAGGGAGGCCTCAGAAGACGATGAATTAGACGAAGGAGAAAAATTATTTGTGGACGGCTCCTCACGAGTGGTTGAAGGACAACGGAAATCAGGATATGCTATTGTGGATGGGTATACTTTTAAGATAAAAGAATCAGGACCATTAAGTAAAGCCTGGTCCGCACAAGCGTGTGAGTTATATGCTATGCTAAGGGCATTAAAGCTCTTAGAAAATAAAGTTGGAACTATTTATACAGATTCAAAGTATACCTTTGGGGTGGTACATACTTTTGGAAAAATTTGGGAAGAGAGAGGCTTAATTAACACCCAGGGAAAAGGATTAGTCCATGAAAAGCTAATCTTAGAAGTTTTAAAGGCATTAAGAGGTCCACTAAAGATAGCCATAGTCCATGTAAAAGGACATCAGAAGGGACTAACCCATACTGTAAGAGGAAACAATCTAGCTGACGCGGAGGCAAAACGGGCTGCATTATTAATGGTTCAGACCTTGAGAGAGGAACCTGAAAGGCTACAATTAGATAAAACTTTCACTCTCCAAGAATTGGAGAAGCTAAAACAAATTGGAGCAAAGAGAGATGGCGATAAATGGCTGCTACCAGACGGCAGGGAAATTCTTCCAAAAGGATTAGCTCGGGGAATACTGAATAAATTACACCATAAAACTCATTGGGGAATTCAAGCTTTAGTGGATCAGTTTGAGACAAACTATGCCTGTGTCGGAATATACGGTCTAGCTGAAAGGACTTTAGAGGGATGTTTAACCTGTCACAAAGTGAATAAACGACAACTTAGGGAAAAGGTTCAAGGAGGTCGTGAATTGGCTAAAGGACCCTTTGAGAAAATACAGGTGGATTTTACCGAATTGCCAAAGGTGGGGAGATATCAGTATTTATTGGTCTTGGTTGATCACCTTATGCACTTTGTAGAAGCCTTTCCAGTGGTAAGAGCTACTGCAAAGACAGTTATTAAGATTCTCTTGGAAGAAATTATTCCAAGATATGGGACTGTTGTGGTAATTGACTCAGACCGAGGTCCACATTTCACATCCAAAGTAATTAAAGAGACAACTGAATTGTTTGGTACAAAATGGGAATACCATACTCCCTGGCACCCACAGAGTTCTGGGAAAGTAGAAAGAATGAATGGGGAGATAAAGAAACACCTAACCAAACTTATGGTGGAAACAAAAATGAATTGGGTTAAATGTTTACCATTGGCTTTGCTTTACATTAGAACTCAGCCAAGAACAGATACTGGTATATCCCCCTTTGAAATGTTGTATGGAATGCCTTATGACTTTGGGTTATTAGTGGAACACCCAAAAGTCGAGGATAAACTTTTAACAGAATATATTTTAGAACTTACAAAAAGAAGACAGGAACTAAGAAAGAAGGGCTTGGTAGTACAAAGACCTCCCTTGGACATTTCCATACACCGAATCCAGCCCGGAGACCAGGTACTAATCAAAACCTGGAAAGAAACCTCCCTAACACCCCGTTGGGAAGGACCCTTTGTTGTTTTACTTACCACAGATACGGCTGTATGGACAACAGAAGAGGGATGGACTCACGCTAGTAGAATTAAGGGACCTATCTTCCCAGAGAAGTGGACTGTGACGTCGGAACCAGGAGATCTTCGAATAAAGATAAGGAAAAGCGAGACCGGTAAATGAACCACTCCAGAAGGGAACTAAGAGATAGTTTATATCGATGGTTCTGAATACCACCAGGAAATACTCTACGAAAGGTATATTTTGCACCTTGGAGTGAAGAAAGGATACCGGACCAAACGGGGGGGGTGGATTATACAAACTAACAGGAACTCCCCAGGTTTTTCCATTTTGTTGCGAAACAGAGACGGAGATACCCGAATCACCCAGAAGAGGAGATCTCTGGGGAATACCCTGCTTAAAACACCCTACTTCCGGACATTTATGTTGGGTTGTTTGCCGATGTCTAAATTGTAATAGAGATTGGTCCTGTGTTTCATTTAAGAGACAACCCTACTGTATGAAATGTCGCAATGATTTGATACGTGCCAGGGGACCAGAGGATCCAGCGGAAATTCGTAAATTATTTTGTGGGTGGGAACTGTCAGTACCTGAACTTTGGGAAGTATATGAAACAGACTGGTATAGAGTTTTAAGACAGTGTGCTATAAGATTCGCCTGGAAACGGGCACAACAACCACATAGGTGGAAATATATTTGAGAGATAACTAACTCTTTAGACCTTGGAAATTATTGACAGGATAACAGCAAAATTCCCCTGAAGACTATCTGCTGCTGCCGAGAAGATCTTGATATCCCGTTGCTCTCTGCAAAGGAGTAGACGAGGAAGGCAGAGAGGTACTAAACAGTGGGGAAATGAAAACTGGTATCCTATTAATGGTATTGATTACCATGACGTTAGAAAATGAACATCAACCCTTCAATTGGACCTTAGGTCGATGGGAAGATTCAATGGAAGTTCGGTATAATGTGACAGCCGTGCCCCCAGAATTCCAAGTTAAATTGGAAGATTTAGTCTTTTATGAACTAGACCCACCTGGCCAACGAGAAAGAGCAATAAAACCTTTTTATCTCTGCCCCAGTTCGAATCCAGGGAAAAGCTATTGCAATTTCCCTAATCACTATTACTGTGCATATTGGGGATGTGAAACCATAGCTTCAAACTGGGACGTAGCCATTAAAGATAGATTTTTAACTGTAACATGGGGACCCAGAGGATGCAACCCGCCAGCTCCTAGCTGGGATGGACACATAGAGGGCCCCCACCTTGGCAACTGTAAGCATGTTATACTAGAAATCCTGCAGCCTAATGACCACGGATGGTTATTTGGACGAACCTGGGGAATGCGATATTGGGAATCTGGAACTGATAGAGGAGGACTAATACTCATTCAAAAACGGGAAGTTAAAATGCCACAAGCAGTAGGGCCCAATCCTCCTGGTATGAATCTTGGTTTAATCAGCCACCATGGCTGACTACCTTAATTTCTACTTTGGCGGGACCCCTCATAATGTTGCTATTGGCTCTGACTTTTGGACCCTGTGTCATTAATAAATTTGTAACCTTTGTTGAAAGCAGGTTAGAAAAAGTGCAGCTAATGGTGATGAAGCAATCAGAACTGGCAATGAAAATTATACCGAACGAAAATCCTGAATTAGAAGCAGCTTGTGAGGTATTGTCTAGGTTTGATCAGCAAATCACTTATAAATAAAAGAAGGGGGGGATTGTAATAAGTAACTAAAGGTGATTTGCTGATCAAACAAGTTAAGCAAGAGGAACGAACCCATTGTGGCAGTCTTGAGAACTCCCTGTTTAACCAGAAGAGACATGTCCACAATGTTATCTTGCCACACCCACATGGGAACTCCTGTTTGACAAAAAGCTTAACCACAATGTTATCAGAATGTATTATTTTGAGCTGATTCTGTGACCAACATGTTATCTAAACTACCTCAAGCAAGAAGCTACAGAGGGGCATACGGAAGATGTCGAAACCGACCTCCGTGAAGATAAAAAGAGCTGCTCAGCTTGCTTGAATTTGCGAGCCTTTGGTGGAGCTGCGACTCCCCGGCCGCCCAGCGCTGCTTTTGCCTTCCTACCTCAATAAATATTTATTGAATCTATTTCGGACTCGATTTATTTTAAATCCAACTATAACACCAACTCCTCTCATATGCAATGATAGCATAATTTTATTTTTTGTTTTATCAAATTAACATAACTGGTTCATATTAACATCAACAGTTCTGAGCAGACCAAGTGTGTATGCATATGAGATGAAATTACCACTTTTCTGCTAGTCATAGTAAGGAATATCTAAAGACATTGTGAAATAAAGAGGAAATAATTTTCTAAATATTGTATCTTCTGAAATTCCTTATTGATTTTCTAGTATGATCTTGTCTGATATCACAACAACAAGAGAAAATGGGAATTATCTGATCTTTGGTTTATCCACAGATCTAATTTCTTAGGGAAGAAAAAATGTCACAAACATAAGCCAAATCCTAGTGCTAAGTAGCTTCTAAACTGTTCATTCTGCACTGGCTTTTTCTTTTTTGTCTTTCCAGAATTATGAAGTGAAGATCATTGTGTCTGATCATTGGTCATAAAATGAGGTCCCGAGTGGAGGCAAGGAGTGGGTTCTTTTGTTTTGGGTTTCCACAGGGTGTGAATTTTGTGAAGAAAAGCAAAATAGCATCATTCAGGTGCTATTCAAGAACATCATCTAAGAAAGATAGGAACAAACAAGTTATATGTATCCTCAGGCAAGCTTTGCATACTGGGGAAGGGATTGCAATGCTACCTTTCTGATTGTCCCCACAAGTATATGGAAAAGTGAGAAAGCGGGCAAAGTGGGCAATTAACAGCCACCTAACCTAGTCCCAGCCCTCCTTGTTTCTTCTTTGCCCCATTTCATGACAACAAACAAACAAAAATCTCTCAAATCAGACGCAAACAGTTACTCACCTTCTACCAAGAGCCACATAGGGACAGCACTGGACTCAAAGTTGAGAATTGCAACCGATCGATACAGGGATGATGGGTAAATAAAACCCTTTTCTCCTTTCAGTACATTACTCTGTTGTTCCCTTTGTGGGAAGGGAGTTAACTGACGCCAAGCTGTTTATCTTCTTCCAACACAGATGAACTGTAGTCACTCTCATTCATCACTCAGCCCAGGACTGCTGCATATGTGGCCTAGAAAGCCGGGGCTGGATCATGACAATAAGAATTGTCCAGTCTAGTTTCTTATAAGGCAGGACAGTTAAATGGTACTGTTTAGTAATACCGGATTTTCTAAGGTTTGCAACAACAGTCCATCATGAACAGCACCTGCTCAGCAACCTGAGAAAACATAACTTTGTCCTTTACCAATATCTGACCCTGTGAGGCATCACTCCTAACGTGGCTCCTTTAAGCCAAATTCCTCATAGATCAAGAGCTTTCATGATGATCTTCAGTCTGCATTTGGAGGTGCCAGTCTATGCTTTGCAAACTTTCACGTTTTCCTCAGGAATCTTGCAAAACTCTTAAGGTTTAATGGTCTCTCACACTCTCTTTCCTCAGGTGACTCTACCCCTCAAGAAGACTTATGCATACCTGTCAAAAGCTGATAGATTTCTATCTCTCTTTCTTTCTCCCTCTCTCTCTTTTCTTCCTACCCCTTAAGTTTCAGAGCTGGTTTTCACTCTTCAACAGTTATTTTCCATAAATATACAGTGAGCACCTCACCCTTTCCTCAACACTGGAGCACATTCTGCTTTCATATGCAAATCCTCTCAGTCAACAATGTAGCAGGAATATGTTCTTGTTTAAAGAATAGAGATAGCTAATCAATGTACTTTCCTAAAATTACTTATTACTGAGTTGCTGATTCTGCCTTTACTTGATCCTTGCTCAGGTACAACTCTTATGAATGTCTAGAGAAGTTTAGTTTGTGAAACAACTGAGGGAAATGTGAGCAAGAATATTAGCATATGATTCTATATTAGTCTATTATTACATCAGCGAGGTATATCGTGATGGTATATATACGCTGCAGTCTTCTTACTGACATCCTTCTATTACCATTGTATATTTCCTCCAAATCAGGTGCATGTTACAACTTGGTCTGTAAATCTGGGCAACCCCACAGCGTTATACAGGTATTCCAGTAGTACACAAATTGATGAGTATCTCAGATCTGTTTTCCCCTCCCCCTATTTAAATTGGTTAAATTAAAATGTTCCCATTTAAATATATTACCTTTTGCCCTACTCATATTTGTTTAGAGGGTATTCTGATGTCTCTATGTTAGTCAATTATTTCCCAGATCTGCAAATATGTGTTCATAAACGTTCATTTCCAATCACTTATTAAATGTTGAGATATAAAAGCCTCGAGATATAAAAGCCTCATTTCCAGCTTGTCATGGTTTTGGCCAAGTTGTCCAATGGCCGGCGACAGATGCTCCCCCCCAACCTCTTGTACATGGAGAGGAGGAGAGATAAAGAGATTTACAAGTTTAGAAGGAATTAAACTACTTTAATGAAATATTAATAATAAAATAAAAAGGAAAATAATTAAATAGAGTATATACAAAACCGTATTAAGCTCCCAGGATGATGTCACCAGCAGGCACTGGGGGAGTCCCAGACTGGACTCAGCGATGGGTGGGAACCGGATTCCAGAGCTGGAGTCAGGAACACATGGATCGAGATCAAAGGCACATGAACAAGATAGGGTCTGCAACAGCTTTTAAACAGTCCTATTGTGGCAAAAGGCTTTCTTATTATTTTGATCACCTGATGACCATTGAAAATGCATTTATTGAATGTTTAGTATCCTCAACCTGTCCTGTGCATCCAAAATTACTTGTGAATGCTTTCTTGTGGCGCAACTCATTTCACCTACCTTCAGCCTTTTAAAAATTAGTTGTTCAGGTTATGTTAGCCCTCCGTGATCCTTCTGTAATCGATGGAGAAAGAGATGGGCAACTTCAGAGAGTAATTCCTTTTATCCTAAGATAATTGAATAGACTGAGTGATCAGCTTCTACATGTCTAAAGCTGAGCGGAATAAATATCATCCTAGATCACTGGGTCTGAAGTATGTGGTCATGTGTTTTATATAGACATAAAGCTCAGTGTCCATTTAATATTAATTTAATTTGGAGAAAAATTCTTCACGTTATAGTGATACAAAAATTATCTGCTATTGGCTACTGGAAGATTGCTGAAGCATTTGGATAAGTTGCTCGTTCACATGAACATTGAATTGTGTAGGTGCCACTATACTCTTTTTCAGTAAGTCATTATGTCTCTCCAGAATAAGATCTATGCCTTACACAATTCTAGCTAAGATAAACATCAAAAAGGGATTTAATCAGCCATATTAAGGGAAAAATCTTTAATTATGGCATATTTTTAGCAAGGTACCTTTGGTGTTTTAGAACGTCATATGCTGTTGGTAGATCTACAGTTGCCTTTTCAAGATACTCTTTGATGTCTTGCATAATGTTGACCAGTATATGACTTTCTCAATTGCAATCCATTTTCCTCTGGAGCAAGCTGGTCTTCAAAAAAAGATGCCAAGTACTTTAGGATGAGATATTTATATTATTTATAAAGCTGGCATAGTAAAGAAATAGGCCTGGAGTTCTTCAGCTTTGAAATATTCTCTGACTTCAGGAGTGCCACAAACTTTATTTGTTGCAATATTAAGATTTTTGTAAACAACTTAAATGAATTAAATAGTTGAAGCAACCAGGCCTTTACTATAGGGTCAAAATATTTTACCTGCTTGGTGAAAATGTTAGAACCATCAGCTTTCCACTCCTGAAAGAATGAATATTTTCCTTATCTTGTGTGAAAGACTATAACTTTAAAATAATTGTCTCAAAGCTTGCTTAAGCTTCTGCAAATTGTTGGCAGGCTTGCAGGCCAATAAGAAGCTTGCTTGTATCTATTTAGCACCTTCTGCAGACCATCCTCCTGCTTGCCAATCACCACCCAAGATTGCCATCAGCTGAAGAGGGTGTGTTGCTCCCCCCAGCTGGAAAGGGTGTAGGCCTCTGGCTATCAGAGTGGCCAGACCCTGCCTAGCCTGGGGCCCACCTGAGCCTCTGTTGTTAACTCTGAAATTGCTGAAGCACAATGACTGTGCCAAGCACTACCCAAGCAGCAAGGGGGCAGGAAAAGCTTATATGGCAACCATGTAAAATGACAATTAGCTTGGCAAAGGGCACTGTCACGCTGATTGGTCAAGCTATGGACCGACCTGGGCTACCTGGACTATAACTGGCGTGGCGACCCACCACAATTTGGGAATTGGGACTGAGACCCTCACTACTATCAACCATGGATCAATGGGATGCTGCTGAACTTCCGGAGGACTGCTGAGATGTTGTTGGGCCTGTGGTGGTGACTATACTCTTGCTACGCTCCGTAATACTGCTTCTCTTTTCTGCCTTTCCTCTACTTCTGCCTTTACTCTGTTGCTTGTCTTAGTGACTTTTGCTGGGGAATAACAATAAACCTGCAAGCCTACAGTGAGCGACATCTGACCTCATTTGTGTCTTAATTTCACACTTGGAATCATTGCGAACCTCTCCCAGGCCCAATGTAGTTGGACTGGGATATAACATCTTGATTTTTGTTGCTTGTTGTAACTTAACTCTTTTAAGGAATAGACATGACTTGTATTTTTACCACAGATCTGACCTCAAAACAAGCTATCACACATAACCTAACTTTAATCTACGTTGTTTTGTTACCCACAGCAGTTTCATCTGTAGTGGCATGCAGTTCAGCAGAATACAATGAAGACTGATGTATGAGCCGATGCAGGCAGGACGCAGGAAAAACCACAAACCATGGATGGAAAGCAAAGAACAAATGTAATCTCTATTTTTATGGTCTATGAGCTGTAAAGACTATTTAAGGTCAATGCTTCATACTGTATTAGGTAAACATTTAAGAGGTAAATACTTTTATCCAACTTTGCTGCAAGCAAAGAAATAGACCATGAAAGCTCAAGAGAATGGGCTTGATCTTTTCATGCTATTATTTTTACTGAGCTAAAGCTTCATTATTGGAGGTGTTCAGAGCCTCACATTTAATATACAAGCTTTGAAACATCACCAAAAGAAAACTGCATTGACACAGCTATAAGAGAACAGTATTATATAGTCTAAGGATTACATGTTCTGTCATTATGGCACCAGAACCGCTTTTGTTCTCACTAATGCTTATGTCAGGGAAAACTGGGAATCACAACAGCTGAACTTTAACCACAGCTCTGCCTCTGTCTTCTTATCTCACTATACCCAATTATTTAGGCTAAAACTTCAATAAACTGTTCCAGTGTTTTACTATGGATATCCCAACCATAATAAACACTTTATATGTTTGTCTAGCTACAAACAGGGGATTCAAAATACCTAAGCCACCACATAATGAATAAGAGAGTAGGTGCTTATAATGGTTGATTAATGCAATGGAAGAAAATGACATGACTCACCTGGGGGATCCCCAAGCACTTGCATGCTAATTGAAGCATAGTTTAGGATTAAATAATAGGAAACACTGTCTAGGTTTGTGGTGAAGCAGAGCCAATTTTCTGTTCAATGAGAGAGGCTCTTGCTTATACTTGTTGCTGTGACAACCAGGGTCAGCTGACTTGGTTGTTTACCCTGTGGAGGGGTTGCACCTGCGTGGAGGAGTGGAACGTGAATGCCCCTAACTGTAAAGCAAGAATGTATGTTCCCATCAGATTCACAGGACTGTTGGGCTGCTTGATAATTAACTGGAATAAGCATATTAAAACTCTCACACTTTTTCATGCAAAATGTCTCCATTTCAGCTTCCACTGCCAGGATGCTTTAAATACTTCCATAGTCTTTTGATGCAAATGTGATAAAGCAGCAACCAGAAAATACTCTTCACAGAGTGCAAGAGAAAATCAACGTTAAAAAACTGAAAGGTTTGCTTTTGATGTTTAAATGATTTGTGGTGGAAATCTCAACTGTGCTTTAATGACTATTTTACCCAATTAATTTCCTTAGATATTTTTGCTAGGCTTTAAAAATACATGCTCAAATTTTGATTGGTTTTTCATTTTCTTTTCTGAAGTCCCTGTTGTGTTTTCTACACTGTGAACTGCAGAAACATTGCTGCAGTAAATTCCTTTTGTTTTCCCTTGTACAAATCGTAAAAGGTTAAATTATCTTCATTTGCCTTCCTTCCCACTTAAATGTGTACAAGATTTTTTTCAGAGGATGAATAGGGAGAGTAAACGTATATAATAATGTTTTGTGTTACTGATGATAAATTGCCATGCCCTTACGTTGCACAGGATGAGAATAGAATAAAACTGATAAAATAACAGACAACATAGGCAATATTTAAACCACAAGATCTTGATTCACACTTCCTTCTTTCTTGCAGTATACGCAATAATGGGCTCTGAAAAGGTCAAGGGCCTTATTATCTCCAAAAACCTTTGTCCTGGTTTGGGATGGAACAGAATCAACTTTCTATTTAGTGAGAGAGGCTCTTGCTTATACTTGTTGCTGTGGCAACCAGGGTCAGCTAACTTGATTGTTTACCCTATGGGAACGAACCTGTGGGGAGGAGTGGACAGGACAGGTGACCCAAAACTGACCAATAGGGTATTCCATTCCATCTGCTATGCTCAATATAAAAGCTGAGGGATGAAAGGGATAGCCTTTTTTCTGGCTGCTTCTTTGAGGGTTTTCTTTCCTCAGTGACTGATATCTGAGGAGGACCCTATATGTTCATCTGCCTTTGATCCTGATCAGTGTGTTCTGGAATCCAGTTCTTATCAGTTACTGTGGAATTTGGATAATGAGGTGAAGTCTCTGTGCTCAAAGAGCAATTAAGACTGGCTTTGCTATCTCCTGTGCAACCCAGGGGAGTGAAGACTTGTCTGGCTATCCGGGGGTAGTCTTGGGGAGCCAGGACAGCCCTGCTTTTCGTCAGCAGAGACAGTAAAATCAAGATAACAGAGACCTTGTGTAGCTCTTCGTTTCCTTGAGAGGCTGCCATGCCTGGTAATTGACCTTTGCCTCATTACCTGTGAAATGCATATTAAAGTTGACACCCCTGTATATGCTAATGAAGATTTTAGAGATCATGCTAAACATATATGACTATAGCACTCGTCTCTCCACCCAAATCATACTGCACGTCGCTTAGGGGAGGGAAACCTCGTCATTTTGGGGATAAAAGGATGGAGAAAATGACTGTTAAACTGGGAGAGAAGAAATCTGATACCTGACGGACCAGTCGACGTGCTGCATTCTCTTCCTCCGCCCCAGGCAGGGACGCCTTTCTGGGTAAGCGCTGCGCCTATCACCCTCTGGTGAATGTTACCCCGGGTTGTTGTACTGTCGTTATTTTTGCTAGCAATATTAACCTTAAGTAATTAGCGCTATTGTAGTCAGTGAATTTATCAACGGCAATCTCGAATCTGTTCTGTCGCTCTCAATAAAATAACTAATTTTGATTATTTGTGAATCTGATTCAGTGAAAGTCCTTTGGTGGGACTCTGATAGTAAATCACTGAAAGTCCTGGTACTCTTGACAGACAAATATCGAAACTACAGTCCTTTTAACGCGACAGTTACTGAGCCCAGTCGAGATCTTCCCTAGTGCCTGCTGGTGACAGCTCCCTGGGAGCTTGGTATGGTTTTGTATATATAGTATCTGTTTTGTTATTTCCTTTCTTATTTTATTATTAACATTTTATTAAAGTATTTTAGTTTTTTCTAAACTTATGAGTCTCTTTATCTCTTCTTCCTCTCCTTGGAGCGAGAGGTGGGGGAAAGCATCTGTCATCTTGTCATTAGCCAACCTGGCCCAAACTGCGACAGACTTATTGGTACTCAACATGGGGCACAAGCTTCCAGCTTGCTTGGGGGAACAGACAGCTCACATCATGTTGTTCCTAAGCGAAAAGTTATATTGTGCCTTTAGAGAGCTTTGTTTTAAGTTAATAGACACAATGCTGCTTAATCTGCTGAACATGTTGCATGGTTTACTTGCTCTTTGTATTTGTATGCGGTGATTTAAATGTGCTATTTTGGTGTGGACTGGCATTCAGATGTATAATATGATTTCCTTGGATAATGTCTGTACCTGCATATCTTGGGCATCAAGTGATGGATTCTATTACTAATTACACTTTCTGTTTCACCTGGGGAAGGTTTATTTTACCCTTTAATGCTTATGTCAAAGAGCTATGAGATGGAAACCCTTTGGGCTGTTCAGAAAATGAATGTTGCTTTCAAAAGATCGTAATTTTATTGCAGGTACTCCTGAAAATGTTGCAGGGGTGGTTTTGTGTTAAACATTGGTGCAGGAGTGGGTGTTGTGTGACATGTGTTGCTGCTACTCATATCCCACGGGCCAATTCAAAGCTGACACAGGCACAAGCTGCTCCCCAAGCCACCCCCCATGGGCAACAGCCATAGCTCTGCTCCCACCCATATTGGCACCAGCTGCTCCACCCTTGACAACGAGTACTGTCACTAATCCATCTGCTTTGGAAACAAGTACTGCTGCTACTCAAGCTCCAACAGGACTGGTACAAGTTGCCCCAGTGACCAGGAAGCAGAAAAGGAAACCAGCTTGTTCCCCTGCTCCTTAGGATGAAGATCCAGGAGAGGGTCCTTCTCAAGCATCGTCAACGCAGTAGGAAGACTCAGATGCAGAAACAATCTTTAAATCCTTCTCTATTGAGGATTTGAGAAACATGAGGAAGGACTTCAGTGGTCAAGGAGGAGAAAGACTTATCTCCTGGTTGCTCCGATGCTGGGACGATGGGGCTGATTCCATAGACTTAGAAGGTAGAGAGGCTAAACAGCTGGGAAACCTGTCCAAAGATGGAGGGACTGATAAAAATATTGGCAGAAAGGCAACCACCCACAGTCTCTGGAGGTGACTGATATCAGCTGTAAAGGGCAGGTACCCCTTCAAGGATGATATTGAATGCTGTCCAAGCAAAGGGTTCAGCATGGAAAAAGGTATCAAGTACCTGAGGGAACTGGCTGTGCGAGAGGTGATTTATGGTGACTGGCAAGTGAATCTAGACCCTGATGAAATGCCATGCAAATAATCTTTGCAGAGTGCACCATCGATGTATTCCCATACATTGTCAATAATGGTTTGGGGAGGATCTGATGCTGATGCACCAACTGTAAATGAAGTGGCTAACAGGGTATGACAGTATGAAGACAGTTTCTCTTGTCCCCTTCATGTAGCAGCTGTGGAGAAAATGATGGAGAAAATAGAGGAAATAGCAAAGACAATAGCTGACAAAAAATGAGCTAAGAAGAATGATAACCTGTTGGAAAACTGGCCAGGATGGAGAAGGAATCCTACTCTTCTCCTCAACAGACCCACAACTCAGTGATTATGAAAAAACACCCTCCTATGAAACTGGCTCAAGAGAAATAGGACCCACTCTGACATTTCCTGCACCTTTGTCACTGTAACTACAGAGAAGACATGAGTAAGCGGGATTAAAAAAATCTACCCTGGTCCTACAGGCATGGGTGCTTGAGTTGCAAGGTAAAGCAGATGGAGGAAAGAATTCTTCCAGCAGAATGGCTGCTCCAGTCCACAGTAAGCCATTCTCTGGTCTGGGTAGGAACTTATCTGCTAATTGTAGATGTTGTTTTCAACATTAGGGTTGCCCTGCCTCCAGCCAGGAAGAGGAGAGGGACAACAGAGTTTATTGGACTGTGTGGATTCGATGGTCTGGCACACTAGAGCCACAGAAGTATAAAGCCCAGGTGGACACTGGTGCACAGTGTACCCTATTGCCATCGAGTCATAAAGGGACAGAATCTGTCACTATTTCTGGAGTGACAGGCGGGTCTCAAGAACTGACTGTATTAGAGGCTGAAGTGAGCCTAACTGGGAATAAATGGGAGAAGCACCCCATTATCACTGGCCCAGATGCTCCATGCATCCTTGGCATAGACTTCCTCAAGAGAGGGTATTTCAAAGACCTGAAAGGGTATGGATGGGCTTTTGGCATAGCAGCTGTAGAGACTGAGGACATTACACAGCTGTCTGCCTTATCTGGCCTTTCAGATGACCCTTCTGTGGTGGGACTGCTGAAGGTTAAAGAACAGCAGGTGCCAATTGCTACTTCCATGGTGCATCAATGACAGTATCGCACTGAGACTCCCTGATTCCCATCCAGAACTGGATTCATTAGCTAGAGACCCAAGGAGTGATCAGCAAGACTCACTCACCCTCTAACAGCCCTATATGGCAAAAGTCTGATGGAGACTGGAGATTAACAGTAGACTATCGTGGCCTGAATGAGGTCACACTACCACTGAGTGCTGCTGTGCCAGACAGGCTAGAACTGCAGTATGAACTGGAGTCGAAGGCAGCCGAGTGGTATGCTACAATTGACGTTGCTAATTGTGGAATAAATACTAAATCGGCTAAAAAATACAAAAGTACAGCATTATTCACACATTAAGGAAAAGTATAAAATCAAGAGGCTTCTGAGGTAGAAAATAGCCGCAGCTGGCATGAAGGACACAACATCTGTGGTTCCCTGATAAGCTACATGAGGTACGGGATGGGATGCAATTATTCCGCGGCTTTACCTTAAGATGTATAGTGGATATGGGAATGGGATGATACCATGAAACAGATAAGCTGCCAATTAGCTGCCCGCTCGATGCTCAGAGCCAACATTTTGTCAAATTTTGATGAAATGCTGTCCTTTGTGTGAACTTTGCTCATTATAATGTCATTATAATACCAAAACACACCTCCATCCCGAAGGCTACCCGCCTCCAAGGTGCGACCACTCCTTCTTGAGTCTGCGCCTTGAATTTCTCGTCAACTATACCTTTAATTGTGAAGCGAGAGAAATTTACACCAATCATGATAAAAGTATGTATGACTAAAGTCACTCAAACCCCACCTTGAAGATAACAAATAGTATAAAAATAGCCCGAGAGAGGGGGGATGCCCAGGGAAGACACCATCTCAAAGAATTACATCACTGACTTCTGGGATCAGTCGACGGGCTGAGCCTCTCTTCCCCCTCATAGGGCCGCCTTTGGGTAAGACTTAGATTATACCAAGTGCTTCCTCAGGAAACTTAGAAATTTCTCTAGAGACTCTCTTTCCTACATTTAGAGCCAGGCTGTATCGTTTATAACTGTCGTGCGTTTTGTATATGTAACAATACTTTCATTTGCACGTGCTTTGCAGACAGTGTATTTATCACTGGCAATCCTAAGAACCTATATATCTGTTGTTTAAATAAACTGCACTTTTTTTAAGTAGCTAGTCGTTTTGGTTTCTCACTGAACGCGACCAAAGACTCGAGAGTGGCCGTGCTAGTTCATGAGCACGACTAGACTGAAGGTGCAGTCCACTATTAGTGTATCCAAATCGTAATAGTTTAATACATATTAAACGCGATTGGACTGATAGTGCTGAATTGGGCATCACTCAGAATTTAAACCTAGCCGCACCTAGCCTCCCACCTCAGTGAGGAGTGTTAGAACGCAAGGGGGTTTATCTTCTGCTAAAACCGCTTTGCCCCTTTTCACGCAACAGAATTTTGGCGTAGTTGGCAGGATTGCCATGGATAAACTGCTGCAAAAATATGATTGTGCCCCTTCCCAGGCTGGGAAGGAGTGGGCCCGTAAATTTTGGAAGGATGAAGAGAAAGTGGTGGAACGTATTGAAGAGTGTCGGGTTTCACAGAAGCTCAGAGCGGGGAAAGGCAAAGGTGTGATTTGTGCAGTGTTAGGCGCCTGTTTATCTTGTGCACAACAAGAAGCTAGGGAAACCCCTGCTCCTAATCTGATTTCAGCTGTAGAATATGCAACCCTGAAATCGGAGAATGAGGTGTTGAAGTCATCACTAGCCTTTCAAAAGGAGACGGGAGAAAAATTAAGAACTCAAGTTGATAAGCTTGTGAGTGAGAATGAATGTTTAGGAAACCGGAATGCTCAACTTGGGAGGGAAAATCTCCAACTTAAAGGTGAAAATCACCAACTTAAAATGTTATTGGAAAGGGTGACTGGGCTCTTAGATAAAATGCAGCCCTCGACCCAGGTCCAACAGATTCGTAAATTAATGTGTTATCCAAATTCCGGAACCCAGACCGGAGATTTTTGGTCTAATAGTGAAGATGAGGAAGAAGATGAGGAGGGAAGGACTTTTACTGTGAAATCTCGAGTCTTTCCTTTACGACCTCTGATTAAAACTGAAACCACAGTTGATGAGGATGATGAGGAAGTCTGCAACACTGTGCGTACTATTCCGTGGACACCAACAGAGTTAGCGAAAATAAGGGAAAAATATTCGAGGCGGCCAGAAGAATCAGCTGTTGAGTATGTGTGGCGAGTTTCTTCTGAAGGAGGAGATAGAATTATGTTGAGTGAGGAAGAAGCAGGAGACTCTTGGGGACCAGGAGTGTTTTTAACTACAATGGATGGGGATCATAATTATTCCCTAACCGCTCGAGCAGCCTTTTGGGCAGGTGGTATGGATCCGCGAGAGAGGGGAGAGCCATTAGAGATTAGAGCTACAGGCTACTCTGAACTGTTTGCGGCGATACGGAAAGCAGCTTGTCTGCAAGCCATGTATGACAGAGAGGAATATTGGAAATCCCCAATGTCAGCCGCTATCGACCCCGATCGATTAGCCCATCTCATCCGTGGTCTCCCTGATTGCCTGAAGCCGTTCATTGTCCGCACTCAAGATCGCATACGAGTGGCTCGGGATGCTCATGGGCGGGGCCGGCGTCGCTACATGCCCACCTGGAATGAATATGTACAGGAAATAGACCAATATGGGCGCCGAATGGGCTGGGCCAGCCTAACTAGTGAAAAATCCTCCGAACACCCCCGAAAGGTTCGCCAAGTCCGAACTCACACTCAAAACCCCAAACCGGTGGAAAGGTTTAAGCCTGATAAGGACCGGAACGAGTTGTGGCGTAAAGCCCTACAATTAGGGGTGCCCCGATAATTCTTGCACGGTGTCCCTACGGGAGATCTCCGTACACCGGTCCAATCTCTAACTAGAAAGAATAATTCGGCTGGGGAGAAAAGTCTAACCAGAGAATCCCCAAGCCGTGAGAAAATTGTGCCTTCTGCACCGGAGCGTAATTTGATTGATTTGTCAGAGTCCCAGTCAAAAAACTCCTATCCCCGGGGAGGGCAGTGAGCCACCCTGTCTGGCAGGTACTAGCTATTCAATGGCTCTCTCATAAAGATTCTGAACCTATTATCGCCATTCCTGTCGGACCCCGGAGGATGTCAGTAAACTTTATTATTGATACCAGAGCCCAAATGTCTGCAATCACTAACGAAACGGCACAACTTCTAGGTATAAATCCCACCAGACGCAGAGTCAACTTCGCAGGAATTGATGGTGTGGTAAAAACATGCCCCGTTGCAAAAATTAACCTCTGGTTGCCGGGAGAGCAGCGAATGACCAGGGCGGAAGTGTTAGTGGGTGCCTCACGTACTAACCTCCTAGGATTTGACATGCTGCGTGGGCGAATGTGGAAATTCCCAGATGGAACTGTGTGGAGCTTTGCAGGATGCGAAAAAGTAACAGACACAGTGAAATTGAGTCTCTTGGAAACTTCCATGCCTTTACCTCCCTCTAAAATCACTAATGTCCGGCAGTATCCACTGCCTGCAGCTGCACTTGCAGGAGCAGACGGGGTGGTATCAGATTTAGAAAAAAGAGACATCATTAAGAGGACTCACTCGCCTTATAATTCACCGGTGTGGCCGGTAAAGAAACCAAACGGGCAATGGCGTTTCACAGTAGATTACCGAAAGTTGAATGCCAACACTGCACCCCTCACCGCCGCAGTTCCAAATATCGCGGAAATTGTGACAATGATACAAGGAGCTGCCCATCCTTGGATGGCTGCCTTAGATGTTAAAGACATGTTTTTTATGATCCCCCTCCTTGAGCAGGACAAAGCGCGGTTTGCATTCACGTGGAAAGGAGTCCAATATACCTTTAACCGACTTCCACAAGGATACAAACATTCCCCCACTATTGCTCATAATGCTTTAGCTAAAGTGCTATCAGAGATTCCTGTTTCACAGGGATGTACGGTATACCAATATATTGATGACATCCTAATAGGGGGAGAGAACCAAGAAAGTGTAAAAGACATGATGGAAAACATCCGAAAAACATTACTTGATTTAGGATTGGAAATTCCAGACTCAAAGTGTCAGGGACCTGCACAGGAAGTTAAATTCCTGGGGGTCTGGTGGATTAAGGGAGCTGCTTCTGTCCCTCAGGATACCCTGGAAAAAATAGAGCATGGACAGAATCCATCCAGCGTGAAGGAGTTGCAGCAAGGTCTGGGAACTTTAAGTTATTGGCGTAAACACATCCCTGGCTTTTCCATCATTGCTCGCCCCCTTTATAGTTTGCTCAAAAAGGGTAGATCCTGGGAGTGGACTGAACAACACACTAATGCTCTGCAATTACTAATAAAGGAGCTAAGGTTATTCCAACAGCTTGGTCCTATACATCCAACTGACCCTGTCCCTGTAGAATGGGGGTTCAGTGAACATGGTTCCCATTGTAATTTATGGCAGAAGGGACCAGCAGGACCGGAGAGACCATTAGAATTTAGCTCTCACTCCTTCAATGATACTGAGAGCAGATATTCAGACCTTGAGAAGGGTTTACTGTCCCTAGTGCGAGCGTTGCAACGAACAGAGCAGATAAGAAGAGAACAGAGTGTGATCATTCGGGGACCTTTTCGCCTCCTAGATGTGGTCCGTAAAGGGACAACACCACCAGCTGGCATTGCCCAGAAACCCACAGTTCGAAAGTGGTATGCTTATTTAGAAGGCATTAATGAAATCATGCCAGTCTCTGAAGGCAGTGTTAAAGTATCCAAGCTGCAAAAGGATATAGATGGTGCCCTATTGTTCCAATCCCCACCAAACAGACCATCTCCGATCCAAGAAGCTCCTCCTTTGAAGGAAGGCAGTGATCTTACAGGAGTGTGGTTTACTGATGCGTCATCTCACCGTGAAAACAATAAGTGGAAATATAAGGCCGTAGCACTGGAAGTAGCAACGGGAGAAAGAGCGATTGAAACAGGGGAGGGTAGTGCACAAGTAGGGGAACTCAGAGCTGTCCTACTAGCTGCACAACATGGGGCCACCTCCATTTACACTGACTCATATGCTGTTTTTAAAGGAGCCACTGAATGGATAGGACACTGGGCAGCCAATGATTGGCAGGTGAACAGAGTCCCGATTTGGGAGACGGACAGTTGGAAGCAACTGTTAGAAATAGGAGAACAGAGAACATTGCACATTGCTTGGGTAAAAGGCCATGATCGTTCAAACTCGATCACTGCTCAGTTCAACCAACAGGTAGATAGCCTCACGCGGCTACAGCAAATTGACATTGTAGATGATGGTCGGGAATGGGAACGCTTACTTGAATGGTTACATGTTAAACGTGGCCACACAGGCCGTGCTGACCTGTATCAGGAAGGTCTAGCCCGGGGGTGGCCTGTATCGGTTAAGCTGTGCGAACAAATAGTAACTGCCTGTTCACAATGTCGCCTACGACTCAGCAAAGATCATCCGAGTAAGGCGCCTCCCTTACACATTCGGGACAAGAAAACGTTGTGGCATTCCTGGCAGATTGATTATATTGGGTCCTTGAGATCATCAGGTGGGAAAAGATATGTCCTGGTAGGAGTGGAGATTATCTCCAGCCTCAGTATGGCCAGCAGTTTCAAATCAGCTACCGGGGACAACACAGTGAAAGGCCTAAAAGGGTGGTTCAGCACACTTCCCCTTCCCGAGGAAATCCAAAGTGGTAACGGTTCACACTTTACCGCTTCGGTGGTACAAGATTGGGCCAAAAAAGAAGGGATTCGATGGGTATTTCATACTCCCTATTATCCCCAGGCTAATGGCATTGTTGAACGCACCAATGGATTGGTTAAGCTCATGAACCTGGTTGGCATTTGCGATTGGACGATGCCATCTATCAATTAAATAACAGATGGAGTGGAGACGGCTGTCCTAAAATGAAAGCTTTCTGTGTATCTGCCAATATCATCACTCCAGAAGCTCCCAATGAACCGGGAAGATACCCAGGAAGATTTCACCCTGGGCAACCTGTGCTAGTGAAAATGCCTCAAATTGGGACGGTACCAATGGTGCTAGCTACTCCCAAAAATCCCTATGCATGGGAAGCCAAAGACTGTTCGGGGAAGATACACCGGATCAGCACCCGGTGGATCTCGCCTTCTTTTTAACCTCGTCGGTCGAATAAGACCGAGCAGATTTTCTTTTCCTTTGTGTCTTACAGGAACCTTGGATGAGCTGTACAGACGGATTGGCCTACACTACCTTTGAGTGTCTCCAGGGAATCCTGACGTTGATCCTGGCAATAATACTATTTTTATTATGTATGGCTACCTGGAGGCCCAAACTCTAAAATGATGAATTGGCAGATGGAATTGATGCTATTCAGTTTTACCTTTTTGTTCCCTGTTGTTTGTAGTCAGAGAGACCCAGAGTGGCCATGGTCTCAAGCCTTTGTTAAACACAATGCGATGGCAGGTACAAGAAAAGGGAGAATTGAGTTTGGCCACTGTAGTTCTACAGGAAAATGAGGTGTTACATGAGTGGACCTGGAATAGTTGGTACCCAGTCCTGAAAGGTAAGGCAGGGGTGGAAACCCGAGTAGGGTGTAGAATGATCAACGGCTCAAACCATGAGAAGGCCATGAGAATAGAGATATTTCGCCCTCAGAACCCACGCTCAATGACAACAAAGCACTGTGTCACCGGCGAGTGGGATTGCTGGTATAATTTTACTCTTGTGGAACCCACTCTTGTAACTTGTCGTTGGCAACAGGATGAAATAGCACTGCTATTTGAATTCAAGATAGACGTAGCACCTGAGCTTTGGGATAATGCATTGTCACGGTACACTGCAAGCACTGGAACACCAGAAAAGAAAAGGGGTTTAAATCTCTCCACTCTGGTTATACAAGGAAGTGAAGTATATTCCAGAGATAAATGGAGATGGAATGAATCACTTTGAATGGCTAAAATCGAGGCCACCCTTGGAAAGAGAATACACATTGGTTGCCGATTTATCGATGGGTCTACTCACCACAGGCCAACTGTAATTAAAACCATCTATGTAGACTCTACCAAACCGGACAAATACAACACTGATTGTTACAAAATTATGGAGCCAAATTCAGATTGCTGGCACAATTTCACTTTCATCAAACCTACTGTAGTGTATTGTATTTGGGGCTACAAGGGCACAGAATTGTTATTTGAATTTATGATTGACTCAAATACACCTGAACTTGCTGAAATGAATCCAGAACCTACACCCCCACAAACTCTCAAAGGCGTACCTTCTAAGCCCTCCATTAGTCTAACTCCTTACATTTTCAACATTGGCCCTTATGTTGTTAAACACACAGGTCAACAACAGATACTGTTTAATCCCACATATTCCCTCAAACGAGTAGAATTGTCAATGCAGATTAAAATCTCTGCGATCAAACCCACCTGTTTACCATTCCTGAGTACATCTTATGCAGGATGGTCAGCATGGTTACGCAGACGAACTCTTGCCACTTCACAACGACTGAAGAGGGATGTGACTGGTATCTTAGGAACGGGACTGGGAGTCTTAAATAGTATAGATGCTGAGATACTTGCCAACAAACTAGTCACAACCACTACTGATCTGGACAAATTAAGACATCCCCTACAGTCCTCTCTATTAGGATTCGGAAACCACCAATGGCTTTTATCGAATATATTGCCTCAGTGGGAAGAAACGGGTGAAAAAGACCATCAGCTGATCACAGATGCACTTGGTACAACCCAAAACAATGTTTCCTTGGCTCTTAGTTGTATCCAAGCCCAATTGTGGATGCAATCTATGACAGCCGCAATCATAAGGGAAGGTGAGGAAGGCACCTTGCCCACCGAAATTCGAAAAGTAATATGGGATAACGCAATTGAATTTGAGAAAAAATTTCAGTCCTGGTGGTATCTGGTTAATTTCACCTACGATCCCATTGAGAGCAAGGCCACAGCTTTTGTCTTAACAATACGCAATGCTTTGGTATACACCATACACCCAATCATTGCGCTGGGGTTGAATCACCAAGGAGCCATACTCTATCCAATAGAGCACAGAGTGTGGGCACAACAAAATGAGAATAGAATCATAGAATCATAGAATCATAGAATTGTTGAGGTTGGAAGGGACCTTTAAGATCATTGAGTCCAACCTTTAGCCTACCCTGACAAGAGCCACTTCTAAACCATGTCCCTCAGTGCCCCATCTACCCTTTTTTTAAACACCTCCAGAGATGGTGAATCCACCACCTCCCTGGGCAACCTATTCCAATGTTTAATAACCCTTAAATAAATGGCAAACTGTTGATGTTGCCGCATGCGTTTCACGAGACCAACAAGGATTCATTTGTGAGAGTAATACCCTCAAATCACAAGTCTTGACACCAACCAGAATGTTTGTCACTTTGAGATACATCCCGATGAAACCCCAGAGACTGTGCTTGTATATATTGGGAAAGGGTGCGTTTGCATGAGGTCTCCCTGTACTCTTGTATTCATAGATGACATAGTAGTAGATATAAGTAATCACTCAAATCTTGTGTTTGTAACTTTACTAACATTATCGGATGTGACTTCAATTATTCAGCTCCTGTTATGTCTTTTCAATTGCTACAATCTAATTATACATTGATTCGAGATTTGTTGCCTACCCCCATCGGAATGAATCTCTCACTGGTGAAGAAGTTGCTACAACACAATGAATTGAAGCGACTGTTGAAAGAGGCCCAAGAAAATGGACAGAGAACTTTGATTACCGTCCATCATGATGTTGAAGAAATACACCAAGTGCTGGAAAGAGTCAAGAGAGACGGAGGACATGGATAGGGAGATACTCTTTTTGGATAGTCACCGACAGTTACAGGACTTTATAACAAGATGCTCCATCCTGTTGTTGTTTTACTAATACTCACTGTATTGTGCTTCGCTTTGACAATTGTTTTGTATGTTAGACTTTGGATTATGATGAAAAGTTTAACTAATTTGATCACTCCACGAGATGTATTTGCACTTGATATCCCTCACCACAAGAACACATGTGATCTTTCCTATCAGTATTGAGTATCGTGGAGCTTGAGTGACTGTAGTCACGGGGTGGATTATGTGGAATAAATACTAAATTGGCTAAAAAATACAGCACTGTTCACACATTAAGGAAAAGTATAAAATCAAGAGGCTTCTGAGGCAGAAAATAGCCGCAGCTGGCATGAAGGACACAACATCTGTGGTTCCCTGATAAGCTACATGAGGTACAGGACGGGATGCAATTATTCCGTGGCTTTACCTTAAGATGTATAGCGGATATGGGAATGGGATGATACCATGAAACAGATAAGCTGCCAATTAGCTGCCCGCTCGATGCTCAGAGCCAACATTTTGTCAAATTTTGATGAAATGCTGTCCTTTGTGCGAACTTTGCTCATTATAATGTCATTATAATACCAAAACACACCTCCATCCCGAAGGCTACCCGCCTCCAAGGTGCGACCACTCCTTCTTGAGTCTGCGCCCTGAATTTCTCGTAAACTATACCTTTAATTGTGAAGCGAGAGAAATTTACACCAATCATGATAAAACTATGTATGACTAAAGTCACTCAAACTCCACCTTGAAGATAACAAATAGTATAAAAATAGCCCAAGAGAGAGGGGGGATACCCAGGGAAGACACCATCTCAAAGAATTACATCACTGACTTCTGGGATCAGTCGACGGGCTGAGCCTCTCTTTTCCCCTCATAGGGACGCCTTTGGATAAGACTTAGATTATACCGAGTGCTTCCTCGGGAAACTTACGAATTTCTCTAGAGACTCTCTTTTCTACATTTAGAGCCAGGCTGTATCGTTTATAACTGTCGCGCGTTTTGTATATGTAACAATACTTTCATTTGCACGTGCTTTGCAGACAGTGTATTTATCACCGGCAATCCTAAGAACCTATATATCTGTTGTTTAAATAAACTGCACTTTTTTTAAGTAGCTAGTCGTTTTGGTTTCTCACTGAACGCGACCAAAGACTCGAGAGTGGCCGTGCTAGTTCATGAGCACGACTAGACTGAAGGTGCAGTCCACTATTAGTGTATCCAAATCGTAATAGTTTAATACATATTAAACGCGATTGGACTGATAGTGCTGAATTGGGCATCACTCAGAATTTAAACCTAGCCGCACCTAGCCTCCCACCTTGGTGAGGAGTGTTAGAACGCAAGGGGGTTTATTTTCTGCCAAAACCGCTTTGCCCCTTTTCACGCAACACTAATGCATTCTTTTCTATTCCTTTAGCATTAGAGTGCAGGCCACAGTTTGCTTTCACCCGGAGGGGCATCCAGTACACCTGGAATCGACTGCCCCAGGGGTGGAAACACAGCCGTACTATCTGCCATGGACTGATCCAGACTGCACTGGAGAAGGCTGGAGCTCCAGAACACCTGCAGTACATTGATGACATCATTGTGTGGGGTAACACAGTAGAGGAAGTTTTCAAGAAAGGTAAGAAGATAATCAAGATTCTTCTGAAAGCAGGTTTTGCTGTAAAAAGAGGTAAGGTCAAGGGACCTGCATGAGACATCCAGTTCTTGGGAATTAAGTGGCAAGATGGGTGTCGCCAGATCCCAATGGATGTGATTAACAAACTAAGATCTATGTCCCCACCTACTAACAAAAAGGAAACACAAGCCTTCTTAGGCATTGTGGGTTTCTGGAGACTGCATATTCCAGGTTATAGTCAGATTGTGAGCCCTCTCTATGAAGTGACTCGAAAGAAAAATGAGTTTACATGGGATCCTGAGCTACGACAGGCCTTTGAGCAAATTAAACGAGATTGTGCATGCAGTAGCCCTTGGACCAGTCCGATCAGGACAGGACATTAAAAATGTGTGCTACACTGCAGCTGGGGAAAACGGCCCTACCTGGAGCCTCTGGCAGAAAGCACCAGGGGAGACTTGAGGTCGACCCCTAGGATTCTGGAGTGGAGGATACAAAGGCTCCGAGGCCAACTGTACCACAACTGAGAAAGAAATTTTGGTAGCCTATGAAGGAGTTAGAGCTGCCTCAGGGGTAATTGGTACTGAAGCACAGCTCCTCCTGGCACCCCGATTACCAGTACTGAACTGGATGTTCATCTCACATATTACGGAATCACGGAATTTCAGAGTTGGAAATATTCTTTTCTTCTAAGCATCCGCTTTCTCAAACATACTGTCAGTTCTTATGTTCTGTAACTTGGATGTGTTTCCAGTTCCTGGGGTGTTTGTGTATATGTTCTGCTCAGAAAATTTTGTGCAGAGATCTGGATCGAACTCTCTGAAATGGGAGAATCTTATCCAAATTAAGAGGGAACCAAACTGCATATTTTTATTTTCTGGATGACCACGGTAAAACTGGGGTTTTATGCACATGATGACATCTTTCTACCAATGATAATTTAAAAGCACTGAGCATTGATTTTAGTTTTTGAAATAAAACACTCTGAGGCCTATATTAGGATGAAAATACGAAAATCAAGATAAGGAAGGGTAAGAATGAATATTCTGTCTTCTTCATTTCTTAGGTAGCTGCAAAGGTGCTACCTGTTCATCTCGCTGTCTTTAGGTACCTCCTTGCTCTTTGTTTTAAACTCCATGCTGAAACAACTGACACCTCTTCTAGACAGTACAGGAATAAAAAAAAAAGGCTTTTCAAATAGAGGTAGATAACTTTAAGGAGGCTGAATCATCTAATGATCTCATTTACAGGCTTGTTTTTGCAATAGTGCACAGGTTAAGCAGCTGCTGCAAAGTTCACATTTGCAAATTTTATGTAGAGGTTGAAGTTGAAGCTTCTGACCACCTCCATTCCTCCACTGTGTCATCATCCTGTATGGCTGGAATCTACATGCACTGACTTTGCTTCCTTTGCTTAGAAGATTACTATGACCAGATTTCATCTCTGCCTTTGAACTATGTTACCTTTAGAGAAAGTTTTTACTTTAAATTGTCCAAGCTGCATACTGTAGTTCCAGGGAGCTTTCAAAACAGAGGATTTTTTTTGCTGCATCATCAGAGTGAAGTCACAAGGCAAAAAGCTATCAGGAGGAGCCTCTGATATTCTCATGAGCCTTGCCTCTTCATTACTGATGCCAGAGAAAGTCCTGGGACCCTTTCTTAGTTGTACCTGATTATGCACCTTTCCTGATTCAACATCACAGTTCTGGTGATGTGTGACACAGAGAACTCTCCTATGTACTCCCAAGTTTATCACTTTACTGAAGTGTGCTGGCTGTGAAACTCACCTGACGGGATGTCTGTCTTGGCAGTCTGCCGACACTGTGATGTCCAAACTTTCACACACACAGTTCTAGTACGATTTGATATCATGCAAACAGTCAAAATGCCAAAGATAGTGAGGTCTCAAATTCCCATAGATGACAGAACAATTAACAATTTAAATATAATTTGGGGTACCTACCTTTAGAATAGATCTCTAAGAATTAAAGTTGTATTTATTATGAAAAAGAAAGAAAGAATCATATCCAAGCCTTTCCATTTTATTATTGTTCCGTCACATGTAATATTCAAGACTTTAAGCCTACAGTAAAAGTATTGGCAATCAAATAAAAAATTAATAATCATAAAATAAAAAGGGTAATGATAACATTTATTCTAATAAGCACATGGTTTAAGCCAGTATAATTAAAGGGAATAATTGCCATTCTCCAAGTCCACTACAAGGGAAAGTAAGAGGGGAGAAAGGAGTGACTGCAAAAAAAAAAAAAGCCAATTGTATTACTAGAAAAACATAATGTCAGTGCTTTAGAAAACACATTTTCTAAAGTTTTAGCAGGCTTAGCCATCAATAAATTTCAAGAAAAATATATCCTTTACACATGTATATTTCTGCAGTTTGTCTGCATTTCTGATACATTGTTTAAATGGGTTTTGCCTGCCTTAATAAGGCACATCATTTGAACAGAAACCTCACTCTGTGATAACAGGCAACACAGCAAAAAAATGCCTCAAGGTTTTTTCCCTTGCTATATTTGGCTCTCTGGGTTGAGTTGATTTGATTATAATAAGCCATAAAGTCACTACAAACTAATTATTTTCTGTTCATTTATGTGATTAATGGTGAAAATTTGGATAACTTCTACATATCTTGAGTCCCATATAATTAATCATCTTGAACTTTACAAAAAAAATAAAAAATAAAACCCTCAAGGTGCCCCTGGATTTTCTTCCAAAGCATTGGAGTTTCACTGACATTAGCTCATGCAACTAACAAAATCAGGGGATGTTTTGCAAAGAAGTGACACGCTTGTATAAGTCCTCAGAGGACATTGCCGAATTTCTTCAGCCACCAAAAGACTAGGAAATTAAAAAATGTGTCAGCAAGTAAGTTATTGGGTGAACTGCTGACAGTGCTGGGGGAAAAAGGGGGGAAGAAGAGGGGGAAAAAAACCCAAACAAAAAAGGACTTGTCCTCCAGAGAGATTATACAGCTTGGAGGAACTAGTAGGGGGAAAACAATTGTATTGGATCAGTTAGTTGACAGCTAAATCAAGCTCATAGTAAGCCCAAATCCTGAGGCAAAGGCTAGCATCTGAGAAAGCTAAAGCAGGGTAAAGAGCTCTACCTTTCTCCTGTTTCATTCTTACTTTACCCTTCACCTGTTGTACGGATAGCCTTGAAACTAAATTTATGCTTAAAACATAAAAAGAGGTAAAAGTTCCACACTACATATTTCTTCAGGTCACTACCTTTGTTTTTCCTATGTAGTGAAGACTGACCTGACAACACAACAGAAGGTGAATATTGCACTTCAGGAAAGAGAAGCAATCTCTTGAACAATGACATACAAATGCCAAAATGCAACCCTGTCTAGTGTCATAGATGTGTGTGAGAGGCTGGCTTAGTAGTGGGACATGCAAGTGCTACATCTGGTCTTGTGTTCTGCATCACAATACCTGCAGGATTACCAAAATGATACGGATGGACTCTGAAGTTCACTTGATTCTTAGGGTGTGCTCACACTGAAATCAGAAATTACATAGGAAGAGAATTCATGTTCAGGATCTCAGATCATGTAGACTTTCAGAGAATTTAACAGTTTCATATTTGTTCGGTAGTCTAAGAAACGAAGATGGGAATTTTGGTTCAAATAAATTATTGTTACACAACCCTTGTGATTTTATTGAAAGCATGTGGATACACCAGATTATTTTTCCTGACTCCTGTAGATTTACTGTTTATGGTAACCACTGGTGCTATCACCAATCAATTTGGTTTGTTTGGATATGTCAGCAATTTGTGAGGCAAGCAGAGTTGCCAAGAGAAAAAGGTAAGGTAAATTGGCATGCATGTTGTTTGAATACAGATTTACAGAGTGGGTAACAGGATATTATTAATAGAGGGGGAAATTTCTCTGGGATGCGGAGTATTACATTTCAACATGGTTTTCTTAAGTGAAGATGACCTCCTCCTTAGATCAGAGGTGGGGAAATGAACTGGTGCTCCAAGGAAACCAGTGTTACTGCAACTGTCTAAAGGGTCTGTACAGGCTTAGCATGCTAGCTTGCAGTGGAATTTAAATGAAAAAGTAGTTCAATCACAGTCTGTAAAAAGTGATCACACTGAAGCACGCATAATGAGAAAAAGCTGTGCAATGGTCTGGGATTCAGTCTCTTTTAGGAGGTGGGTTTTTTGAGAGAAAACTTTCTGCACTGAAAGACTGAGCAGCTTCTTACCTTAACTTTCACTCTGACACTAGCTTTCAAAAATAATAACCAGATTTTAAAAATGTTGAACTTTCTTGGCAACTGATTTTTGTCCTAGCAGAGAAGGTCATAGTTCACCTTCTGGAGTCTTCTGACTTTCAGACACATGGGCCGATATAAATCAGTCAATGTCTTACAAGTAGTGTAGTCTTCCCACACGAACCTGATGTTACTTCTCATTTTATTTTAGCAAGATTTCTTCCCTTCTATGTTGTATAGTAAAAATCAGAGACAGTGAGGTCAGAAAATCCCAAAAGGTGACAAAAATCCTTCTGTGGTGGCTTCTTACCAGATCCATCTTGTTCAGTTAGCCTTGAATTGGTTGCTTTCCAACTCAGTGGTATCACAGATGGCTGGGTGCCATCCTCAGCAGGTATGAAATGAAGAAAGTGAACAAAATCAGATTGGCTTTGCTATTATTAAAGGAAGATACCAAGGAAGATTAAGCTTAAAGCTGTTGTGTTCATCAGAGGTTAGACTCCTGTATTTCCAATTCTGTTAGGTAGCGCTTTACAAGATGTATTGCTGACTGCAATGAGATTCTGGAAATATCTGGTATCTAAGCAAATATTTTCAGCCAATTAGTGCAACAGAACATATTTGATGTATAAGGATTCATCTCATTTAAGTTTCACTAACTAAAAGTTAGTCATCTGTTCTTACCTGGTCATCCTGTAGCAAATGGAAAGACATAGGCACTCCCCTAAAAGGATCAGTCATCCCATTCGCTATTTAGGGATAGGGTGAATTGCCTGTGTCTTTCCATGGATTCTACAGGTAGTACACATGGCTGGTTCAGAACAGACACTTTGCTTTTAGGTTGCTAAACACAGCAGAGATGACTCTCGTGTAATTATCATTTGATATAGTCACTGCAGGCTACTCTTCAGTGCACCAGACCAGTCTCTGAAGTCACTGCTGTAGCAGTTAAGATTAGAGATGTAAAGCAGCATTTGTAGCAGGCTCACAAATCTAACTGTACTGCTCTTCTTACTCAGCTTAAATAAGTAGGTGTATCCCCTCATTGACCCTACACAGCCATCAGAAATCTATGCCCTCATGCCAGTCTTGGCTTACTTTAGTACTAGCATTCCTCTGAATAAGTCTTCTTTTCACAGCCCTCATGTCAGCAAAAAGGGAAATAAAGTTCATGGGGTTTTTGCTCGCTTATTTTTAATATATATTGATCCACACTGTTAAGATGACCAGCAACTGACAGATAGATCTTCTGAGGATATGAGAAGCACTATGATAAGATCTTTTTCTGTTGTTGTAACTCCTCCTATGCTCGGGTTCAGTAAGGTTGAATGCCTGCTTGCTACAGTCCTACTTATATTTTTAGAAGATCTCACTAAATTCTGCACAAATAGGTGAAATACAGTAAAACTGCTAACTGCACATTAACTCTGCTCCTCAAATTAAGTTTTTTTAGTCCAATAGTGCTATGGAATAGATTGGAACATAAATCCTCATGTTTTGAGATATAACATTTGCTGATGCAAAATTTTGCATGTATAGTTATTTTCAATGTCCATTCAGCATTGTTGGTAGAAGTCTGTATATTCTTTCCCCTTCGACAGTATTTTAGAATATTACAGTGTAGACAAGACCAAAGAAATCAGAGTATGAATATGTGAGAAGAATACAAATTACACGAGGTTGAAAAAAAAAAAAGAAAAACAAACCAAAACCCACACACTATATTATCTGGCAAAAATAATAACAAATCAATTAAGTTATATAATGGTATGTCAATAATTCATACCCTTGAACACCAAAAAGGTCTGAGAGATTTTTGAAGAACAGCAAATGAGATGTGAATTTACAATGTAAAGTAAGTTCAGTGCCATTTTGTTATTCATTAGCAGGTGTATTATATAATAGGTTAAAAAATGCTATAACTCTTTCCCTTCCCACCCCACCAAACACATAAACAAGGATCTCTACCCGCCCTCCCTCGTGTGCGCAGAGCAAATCCAGAACTCCACTTATTCTCCCCGAGAACTCTTCAGATTAATACACTCATCTGTTTGTTCTCTATTATCTTGGAGCCACAGAGTAGAAGTTAAATAACATTTTTAATTTTATTTAAAACAAATACTAGTTTTCATTTTATGCTTAACAGAAAGAAAAAAAATCTGATAATTATTTTATTGTTTTCCTTCCTATGAAACCTTTTCTTTAATACAGAGTATATAAAAATGGATAAAGTTGCAACTTGATCATATTTTGTGATTTTCTGTTTATTTTCCTTGTCTTTATTACTTCTACCTTTTTTTTTTAATTTCTTCAGTTTAAGAAAAATGATACAGTTGCAAACCCAAGCTAAAATACATTGTCTTGATACCTTTATGTCCTGGTTTGGGGTGGAGCAGAGACAACTTCCTGTTCAGTGAGACAGGCTCTTGCTTATACTTGTTGCTGTGGCAACCAGGATCAGCTGACTTGGTTGTTTACCCTGTGGAGGTACACCTGTGGGGAGGAGTGGACAGGTCAGGTGACCCAAAACTGACCAATATGGTATTCCATCCCATCTGCAATGCTTAGTATAAAAGCTGAGGGATCAAAGGGGGTTTTCTTTTTTTCGATGGCTTCTTCTTCAATGTCTCTCTTCAATGACTGATATTCAAGGAGGATTCTGTCTGTTCATCTGCCTTTGATCCTGATCCGTGCGTTCCTGAAGCTAGATCTGGAATCCAGTTCCCATCTGTTGCTGATTCCAGTCTGGAACTTCCCCAGTGCCTGCCAGTGACATCTTCCTGGGAACTTGATACAGTTATATATATATGTATATAGTATCTATTTCATTATTTCCTTTTTATTTTATTATTAATGTTTCATTAAAGTAGTTTAGTTTTTTCCTAAATTCATATATCTCTCTATTTCTCTTCTTCCTCTCCTTGGAGTGAGAGGTGGGGGAGAGCATCTGTTGTCTTGTCATTGGCCAACCCGGCCCAAACCATGACACTTTAATTGTTCAAAACGTCTTTTGTGTCCAGAAAGTAATGAAGTGTCAAAATCCTTATGTTTCTTTATATTTGCCCTTTTAAAATTGGAGAGAAATGAGAAATTGATAAAGTATTAAAATGTAAAAAACAAATTAAAAAAAAAGAAGGAAAGTAAAGTGAAAGTAAAAAAGGGAAAAATAAAGGTTCAAACAAAATACAATATTAGGGAAACTGGGGGGAAAAAATGACATCATAGCTGCTTTAACTAAAAAGTAAATATTAAGTATTTTCTTAATAAGATTTAATAAAATAATATAGAATAACATTTTGCAAGTATTTATTTTTAGCAAATTTATTTTTTAGTATGCAAAAATAGTGTCAACCAAGTTAAAATTAATGTATTCATCAATAATTTTTGGAAAGCATAAAAAAGACAGGAAATATATGTGTATTTTCAAAGACACTGTAATGATGTTAAAATACATGGGGTGCAGATGTGCCTGTATGACTCAGGAGAAAAAAAAAAGAAAATTACATTTTCATTATAAATTTCAGTTGAAAATATTTTTTCTTTCATTAAATTCCATGGAAGCAGGTACACAGAATATTTCTAGTGAGTTTGATGAGAGCTGGACCAGGACCACTTTAAGGAGGCTTTATTTTTATTTTTACCTTGGTATCAGTAAACTTCCATTGCTATCATACTAATTCATCATCATTAGCAAGAGGACTATTCCAATCATAGCGTTGATCACTGAGGGTAAAATTTAACTATAAAATTTTGTGATGTTATTAATGCTACTGAATCTACTATGGTAATGATCCCTAAATTGAAAACCTAAGTGGAAAATGAAATTTTAGCTGTAATTCATTTTTTATATCACTTGCCTGTCAGAAACCTGATGCAAATATTATTATCAGCTAACACTGATTACTGTTATTTCATTCATATGTATTTGTCTGATCACTTGGCTGGAGAGCTGCTGTCTGTCCATTCATAAATAACAGCAAATAAAGAAACTCTGAAAACACTGTGATGCAGCGAAGTCAATTGATTTTTAAAAATACTAAGTTCTTGCATTTTTTCACAGGTATATGGATTTGCTTGACTACCTGCTTATAAAAACAGGCTATTGTTGATGCACAAAGAAACTACGATGAGAGGAGCATGCCCATCATGTAATGAGTATGGCATTTTCCTTCTGTAAGCATAACTACTCTGCCTTTATATATTTCTGTTCACATGTATTCATGTACGGGAATAGTAAAATGAATAGATAATTTCACATTCTGAGATATAATAATGCTGTTTTTTTTTTCTTGGTGAAGTACAAATAAACTTGTCAGAAATTTCAGTTTGTAATTTTTATTTCTGTTTTGCTTTTTGGTTTCCCTTTCCCACTAAAAAAAAGGAAAACAGAAGCTAAATAAAGTAAAAAGGGAAATTAATCTCTATCTGAACTTCTATGAAAACAAATCCAGGTTGCAAATATAATTTATTATTTGTGGGTTTATGATGTACAATAGAAAATATATGGGGAAAACAGTAATTTATGTTTCTCTGGAAAATTTCCTGGACAAGCCCTGCCACGTTTTTCAACATATATATTACAATGTAACCTTATAATTACAATTGAATGGATACCTGTATATTAAAAGATTAAATTCTGGGGTTTTGCTGATTTTAAAATTTTATAAACCTGTTTTATCCTGATTTTTTTCTTAGGCTTAAAGAATTTCCTGTTTCTTCTATTTTTCCATGAAATTTTCAGAAATGAATCTTTTATCTAGTTTAGGGAGAAAAAAAAATTGGAGAACGTTGCAACCTTTCCCCATGCTTCCCACAGAATTCTGAAAAAAAAATAAAATTATATAATGTAATTAAACATTATATAATATTGACTATGCTATAAGGCATTTGACTAGAATTACATAGGGAACATTCATTTTATTTTCTACTTTTCTAGTGCTTGAACTGTAATCTTGATATTACTTTACAGAAAGACGTATTATTGAGAATTTCAAAGCTGAATTACAATTCATAGAAATACGAATAAGACAAATATTTTTTAAAATAGTGCCTGTATACATAGTAAGAGGTTAGTCTGTTATACAGAAGACTAAATCCCTGTATTCTCTATACACTTTTGTAACCAAAAAATGTCCCAAAGAAAAATTTTGGTTTCAAAGTAATCTGAAATGTATCAGCTCCAAATAGAAATCTGAAGCCTACATGCATTTACAACAAAACTCCGTTTATAACAAAAAAATATAACCATAATGTTACAGGGGAAAATCAACATTCATCCACAGGAAAGTCAGAACTGGTCGGTCTTTCAAAATAACTTCATAGGAAACGTGGCACATTTTGTATATTTGAAAAGTGTGTGAACTCCTTATCTGGAGCTATCTAGTATGAAATGCTGATGTAGAGGTATCAGAATTGCAGAGCAGTGAATGGCCACTGGAGTGTGGCTAAAAGCTCTTTGCCATGGATAGGTTAACTCATAGGCAGTCTTAGAGCAAAGCCAAAAAAGCTGAACGTCAGGAGCTCTGACAAAGTTTGACTCGTTCAGATTTTCCTCCTCATGTTTTCTCTGGAGGGCCAAATAAGCCAAAGTTCAAATCCACATTTGAATTTTCCTCTTGCATTTTTGCCTGAGTTGCACTGAATAAAATTAAGTGCTTCCCAACAAATAAAAATCCCTCTGTTTCCATAGGAAAGAAATTATCGAGATACAGCCGCTGAGATACTCAAATTTACTGAATGCTGACTTTGTAAGCCCCCGTTTAGTTGATAACACAACCATATATGCAGCAGTTAATTTCTCCACAAATCACATGTGCAGACTGTGGGTTTAGTTGTCAGTTGTGCCACTGCAAACCTGACCAGTTTTATCTTGGAGGTATAAGCATCTCAGAAAGTTTTATTCCTCTAACAGCAGATCTTTAATTAAATAGAATATTATAAAATAAATAAATGCATCTGTAAACATGCTGGAGAGCAGAAGGACATGTTTTTATTTATACGATTTTAATAAAAGATATGTTTCTAGTTCAACCCCTGTGTGAATAATCTAATATATAAAATGCAGTACAAGAAAGTGGTGTCTGTACGCTACAGCTTTAACCAACTTTGCATTTTCATTTCAAAAATATTATTGCCTCCTTTTCTCCTTCTTCTTCTTCTTGCCCCTTCCTCCTTTTTTTTTTAAATCCTTTTAGGCAGAAGTTAATAAGCACAAGCTTTGACTTCCTGGATCAGAAACAGGATTAGTCTGACAAGAGTCAAAACAGGCCATGCAGAGAAAGGTACAAAAAACTCCTTTGTGGACAAAGCTGAGTGGGTTGTTTTTTTTTTCCCCTAGATGTTCTCTACCTATTATCTCAAAGTTAGACATTGCTCTAGCTTTAAAAAATACTCTTTAATATCCTTCCTACTAATTTCTGTCAGAGATGTTTAATATTTTTCTGACAGTCCTTTAAAAGCACCCTCTAGAGGATACGATAGCCATTTAAGTATCTAATAACTTTAAGAACTGTGCCTAAATCCTTGGTCCTGTGACAATGAATCCCACCCACTATTTGTACCGTGTGTGCAAAAGTGTTTTTCTTCATCAGTTCATTTTTAGCTAGCTGTTTTATTTAATGTATCTATGGTCTTGATTACTGCCTGGAATAACATCTGTCTACCTATTTCTGGCTTTTTCTGTGAAATGATTCTGCTGTACACCATACTAGCATTTCACATATGAAAAACAGCATAAGAAACAACTGGAGTTGATTAAAACTTCATATTTATGCTCAGCCCAAGGGACTGGCCACAGCATTTTTATTTTTTCTGCTAAACTTTCCAGTGCAAAGTCTTACAGAGAGCTACAGAGCTGGTGGTACAGGTACAGTCCTCTGGTGCAGGAACCACATAGACCTGTACAAGTTAAGACAAACTGAGTGCACACTTCAGGGTTCAGCTGGTTCTCCTATAACATTTCACGTGTGCAGATGTACTTAACACCAAAGTAATAACAGGGCTGTTCCACTCAATATGTTATTATGTCTGGCTTTGAGGAATTCACAATACACTGAGATGGCCAATTCTTTCTCCCATTGGATGTATGAAAAAGAAGCATTTATTTTCCTGTTGGTTCAAATACATCCCCCCTCCATTCTTCTTCCCCCCCCCCCTCGTTTTTAAACATTGAAAACTTTTTTTATGCAGATTAAAATTGCCCTTGGTTTCACTTACAAGACACAATTTAGACTTATTTTTCCTGCTGTGATAACAAAGAGTTATAATACTTCACAATCTTAACTGCAGCAGGAATGCCTAGCTTCTCTCTGCAATACTAAGCAGACCTTTCCCTAGGATCACATGCTATTTAAAGTGTTTCATTTTCTCCTGGTACAAGCAGAAGCCTCATCAAAACTGTGAATTTCAGATAAGCTTTTATCAGACTTTTGCTGTAACTATCTCAGAAATGAGCTGTCATCAGCAATTTTAATCTGCCTCTGTCTGCTTTAATTGTTGGCACCATTTCTGCAAAGTCCTTCACAGTCTTCATAGCATGGAAAGTTCCTTTAAGACTTTTAATTCAGTCAGCAGAGATTGCACACAGTATTTATTTTTTTCATATTTATGACTTACACATTTAAAAAGGTGGAGGACCTTGATTGAACAGTCAAATTATGGAAATGCAACTGCATCACTAGTTTTAAATAACGAGTCTGAAACGTGCAGCTGAGAGGGTTTGGGGAGAACCCTGCCAGCAAGAATAAATCTCTGGAAGATATTTTACTTTATTTGGAGTGAGGATAAATAGAAGCAGATTTTCTTTAATGCTGTGTGTCATAGAATTTTATTGGCATCTACGAATAATTGCAAAGGAGCCCAAATTTTAAGCATGCTGAAGGACAAAAAAAGATGGCCTTACACCTAAAGTTGTTGCAAGAGACCTCAGCAAAACTGGGCTGAGTCTCACACTTTGCACAGGCTTTCTGTGTGACCTTGGGTAATTTACTTTGGCCTGAATTCTCAAAGGATTTGATGATATAACAATCTTAGGAGTCTGTGGGAATGAGGTGCCCAAGTGCTCGTGCATAGCTGACCCTGAGTGCCTGGTCCTACCTGTGAGCACTAATTACTACTACTAATTACAGCGAGCACTGTGAGATCTTCCTACAGTTCCTCATTAAGTTCCTCCTTAAAAGTAGTTCATGCCTTCTCCTCTCCAGTATAACCAGAAAGATGTTAGGATATCTAGGCTGTAGTGGAAGCTTTCATGATCCCTGCTAGGCAGTAAACATGTAGCGTGCAACCTATCAAATTCATGAGTCAGTATGTTATGAATTCAGTCACAAGATGCCTCTTTTCTCAGAGCATACAGCTATTGAGACACACAATTTAAGCAACTGATACCCTTTATGTGTGGTTGAAAAGATGGAATAAATTCCACTGAAAATTTCCTGAAAGCAGAAAAGTATCAACAGTTAATAAAGTCCCAAAGGAATTCATGTCCAATGAGTGGTTTTAGTAAATTGTGAAAAATCCCCAGAGGAACTGCCTAGGGAGTCATTAACATGATGATGGTACATTTTTCTCGTTTATAAGAATCGACCCAATGGGGATTCTTGATGTCACAACAATCTCTTATTGATATCTCTATATTAAAAATATTTGAGTGGAAACCTGCTGACTGTACCTAAACTGTCTCATTCAATACCAAAGTCAGAAGTCTCTTCGTAACTTCTTCAGGCTTTTTCTCAGAACCATAACGCTACTTTGCATACTCTCTCATCCCTCTTCTATTCTTTCCAACTCATCTGCCCAATTGTCTAGGCATCATGGAATACCGGTAATCCTTTTGAGGCATTCCTTATATATTTGCATCAAACCCTACACAGTCAGATCTGGGAAGTCTGGGTTTCTCTCTGTCTCCTAGAAGAGAAAGATAATGGATGAGCCCAAAGAGAGCCAAACAGGGTGATAAATACATATTCAAGACAGAAAAAATATATTATAATTGGATGGAGACCAAACTAAAACGACCTATGGCATAACCAGTGTTATTCATCCAGGTCATGATTTCACAAATCATCCAGATTAGGAAGCTGGCCAGGCCCACCATGATTTTGGTCCTGCTGGATTGCCTATTTTCCTTCTGCGAAAATCGGTGCACAGAAAGGAAGGGAGTGAGTTAAACCACTGGTACAAATTCAGGTCTTGTTCCAACCGAGAGGCAAACCACAGCCAAGATGTGCATCCTTACCCAGAGCCCAGAAGCGTTCCCAGGTCACCTTGTAGAGACAAAGCCTGGGTGTACCAAATGTACTGTTCATATGAGAAGGCTTAATGTCACTGATGACAATAGTCCTTGTAAACCATGTATGTGAAGAGCTGCAATGCATTGATGCACACTGCAAAAATAAGAATTCATAAAATGTAAGGCCAGCAGGGTATATTATAATCTCTGGAATAATGCTGGCTAGGGAACTTCCTGACTTCGATCCTGTTCCAAGTCTTATGTGAATTTGGTTACACAAACTAGACAGCAGAGGACTGACCAGCATGAAACATGTTTTCACTTTCTCAACACCGTTCCCTTTTACAGAGCAGGATAGAAGCCCCTGAGCCCTCCTCAACTCAGGAGGAGACTCAGATGTCCTGCACCTCATGCATGGGCAGATCATCAGATGCAATATTGACATTTAAACACTGAATTGCCACTTCTCTCCTTTCTGAAGATATTTATCTCCTAGCATCTAAGATGATAATGCAAGCAACGAAGCATTAAAGGAAATAAAATATAATAAAAGCAATTATTTGATGGTGTAATTTTTAAATAAAATTTTAATCTACGGATTTCAGCTTACTACTTTTATAAACCTGTTGGCTGCCTATAACTTATTTTACCATAATAGCCAGTCAGTCCTTGGTGACTTTATTCTATTCTATTATTTTTTGAGTCCCATTTTCCTGAATTTTGTTTTTTGGTTGTTTGGGGTTTTTTTATTTTTCTCTAGACAATGCAATTCAAAAGTTTTCATGCATCTCCTTGACAGATACAAACATTATTCCCATTGTGTCCTTTCTGAATGAAAAATTTAAAGTGCAGAGCTGGCATTGGAAGACTGACTGGATTCTAAATGAACTTTCTGATACCGAATGTAAAACTAGAGGGAACAGAGAACTAGTAATGAAGTGAAATACAAGGCTAAGTATTGGAAACTAATTATCAACAACTCTTTGATGGTCTGAACTGCTTCCAGAAAGATAAGTATACACTGTTTGAGAAAACAATTAAATCCTTTCCCATACTTGCATAGAATTATTTCATATTCACATGCAAATCCAAAGACATGGATACACTCAAAATACTAACGCTGTATATATGCATAGACTGTGTTTCTCCTCTTGTTTACAACAGTATGAATGAGAAGTAAATTAACAAGAGGTCTACAATATAAAACTGCTGTAATACTAAGGAAATTCAGACCATCTCTCTCTGTCTTTCATCATCCTTATTATCAGTAGTAACTTATTTGCTATGTACAGATCCTCGTTGGTTTGGATATTGCATGAACGCTGTCGTGGTTTAAGCCTCAGCTGGCAACAAAGAACTATGCGGCCACTCTCTCCCCCCCCCCCAGCTGTAGGGGAGAATCGGAAGAAAAAGGCAAAACTCACGGGTTGTGAGAAAAGCAGTTTAACAGAACAACAAAGGGAACAAGGAAACAATAATAATACTGATAGAGTAACGTACAAACTCGATTACTGTGCCACCACTCACCGACCGAGCCCAGGCAACCCCAGCCCGTTCCCAAGCAGCGACTTCCTACCCCCTCCCCCGGCCAGCTCCCAGCCTATAGACTGGGCATGGTGTCACATGGTATGGAATACTTGTGACCCCCGCCAGATCCTTAGGAAAATTAACACTATCCCTGCCGGAACCATGACAACATGTAACCAGACTCAAAATCTTTTACCAGAAGAATTCAGTTACCCGTACAAACAGGTGGACAGACAGACTATCCATCATTTTTCTACCTATCCAAACTAGCTTTCATTCTATATCAGTGTGACTCCACTGTAGTTTCCAATGGTTTACACAATAAGCTCCATTCCTGTTGTGCTACTTAGTGGCAAAGGACAGGAATCCAAATCCAAATTCTCCGTGGGGGATTCATTGTGCGTTCAGGAATGAGTAACCTGTATAGAGCAAATAGGACCGGGTCCTTTCTCCCCCTCTCCAATTAAACCTGTTGGCTCAACCTACTGATTAAGGAATCAGGCTGACAATAAGAAATGTAGTTGATTTTCTGGAGATCAGTGCATGTTAGAGTTGCTTCCAGGCTGTTCTACCCTTCATCTTTATCTGGGACCCCATTACAGATAAGACTGAGGTATTGGATTGGAGTTTGGAGTAGCCAGGATCCCTGCCATCATGATGAGCCTCGGCATACAGGGACAGATATCCCAGCAGGAGTTACTGCTGCTTCAGGCTAATGCTAATAGTGCTGACTCTGTGTCTTCCGCGGCACATGCTCCTGCAGAGCCCCTGCCACAGCTGTCGCCGCACAGCAGCAGGAGCCTCAACCACCAGGCTCCTGTGCTCACTGAAGTGACTGGGAATTTACTCCCCAGCTGATTTTCCTCTCCTGATTTGGGAGAAATCACAGACTCATTGAAGCCACCTCCTCTTGCAGCCTGCTATTCTACACCACTTTGCCCTTTTGCATTTCCTCCCCAGGATGGGACTGATATTTCACTGACTCACCTCTCTGGTGCCACTCAGTTAGCATAGGCTGAAATGTGTGAGGAGAAATAACTGGACTCCAGATGATCCAATGTGAATCAACAGAAGCCGTTTATTAAGCACAGATCATCATCTTTTATACCCTGTGTTGTAGCCGTACATGCCACTTGCTTATTTCTGATTAGCTAGTTACACTGTCCACGCGCTGTCCATGCAGTTCATTCACAGATCAGATTGGTTACAAGAATTCGCATAGTAAATTGCTTAGTCATTAGCACAACATGTTTTCTACCTTCTCAGTTCTCATTTTTCCCATGTACTAATTCCATCTTCTACCACCTGTTTTGCCCTTAATCTAATCTCTCACAGTAGGGAGGCTGGCTCACATGACCATTTTCTCTCAGACACATTCCTACAATACCCCCTTTTTCTTCTTGAGCCAGCCAGACCTTATGCATGGCATTTTCTATCATGTCAGTCACTTTGCGGAGAACACTCGAGGCTACCATAATCAATAATAATATAACCAACAGTAGCATGAACCCTTGTTTTAGTAAGTCTGATAACCATCCCGTTATACCCCATGAGCTTAACCAATCATCGAAACCATTTTTGACCACTTTTAATTTGGACATGTTATCCTTCAGCTCCCGTAACTGCTTATGAATGGATGATGAGTGGTCGGAAAGGTTCATACAACACATACCTTCAAAATCTTCACATCCATGACCCTGAGCCAACAGCAAAAATCAGTCATCACCCCTGTGGTGTCTCCACAAAAGTTCACTAGGGTCGTGTTAAATGTTGGGTAGACTGAACTGAATCCTGCTGTATTAAAAGAAGCCGAAATACCAAGGGTTCTCAATTTTGTGCTCAGCTGCAACTTCCAATCACAAGGATAAGCCCGACACTAATTCCCAGTGGCATCTTCAAATATCAGTACCCTTGCCCTTCTTTCTGCGCTGTAGATGACCGAACCTGTTGCTACAGTGACGTACTACCTGTTCCCACTAGTCCTCCGGAACCGACCAAACCTCTGGCAGTAGCACTGTGTAACGGCACTGTATGTCACACACCCTGACCAATCCTTGTGAATGGTAGACTTCCCTAATCTCCTGTCGCTCAGCCAGCTCGTGTTGAGGTGAACCTGACTCTATGTACTCTATTGCAATAGCTAAATGAATTAAACCCGTCACCTTACTTAGTTCTTTATTAAAACACACAGCACACCGGATTAAAAACACACAGCACACCAGATTAAAAACAGACAGCATACCCCGTCACTTTACCTAATTCCTTATTAAAATACACAGCACACTAGAATTAAAATACACAGCACACCGGATTTAAAACACACAGCACACTGGGCCGCAGCACGTGGTCTTTCAAACCACCACCGGCCTCAACAATCCTCACAAGGCACAAGGATCTATGGGTCACAGTTCCACACCTAGGGCACTGCACTTCTTCAGCCCTCATCGTCGTTGTTGGTATTGTGGGGTAACTCATTCGAATCCGTCTGCTCAAACCAGGGCTTTATCCACTTGGCTGGTACACATCTGGTTCCGGCATCTGTAACGACACAGGCATATCCTCGACCCCAGGTTAATAGTCTACACGGTCCTTCCCACTTCCCCCTCACACTGTTTTTAACTGCTACCATGCCATTTTCCTGCCTAAAATCTCCCAGGTCTCTCTGCAGGCCTGCGCCGTGCCGCACGATTGGAGGTACAAGGCAGTGTTGAGGAAGGCGTAGGAAGTTCAGGACGTAAACGGCCTTGTTCAGTCGATCTACAGGACTCAGCCCTTGCTCTCCCCCTTTTTGTTTTTGAAGCAAATTTTTTAAAGACTGGTTCATGCGTTCCACTATGGCTTGACCCGTCGCAGAATGTGGTGTGCCAATCACATGTGTAATGCCCCACAGCTGTAGAAATACCTCTGTTGAACGGGCTACGTACCCTGGGCCATTATCAGTCTTTATCACACGCGGTACACCTAAGGCTGCAAACGCAAATGCTTTTGTACATGTTTACTGGATTCACCAGTCTGCGCAGTTGCCCAAATTGCAGTTGAATAACAGTCTACACTCAGGTGTATAAATTTCAGTTTTCCAAATTCTGACACATGGGTTACATCAGTCTGCCAGAACTCCAAAGGTCCATGCCCTCGGGGACTGACGCCTGGGTTGAAGTTAGGTATAAATGGTTGACAATCAGCACAAGTTCACACAATATCATGTGCTTGTTGTTGTGTTAAAGAAAATTTCTTCGTCAACGCCTTCGCATTTTGATGAAAAAAATCATGCGACATTTTAGCTTGCTGCATAATGTTCAGAGTTGTTACCAACAGTGTGATAATCTGCAACTGTGTTTCCCTCAGTTAAAGGACCAAGTAAACAGGTATGAGAGCGTATGTGGACAATAAAATAACGAAACTGTCTTTTTCATAAAAGTAATATTAATTGCAGTAAGAGACTAAATAACAATTGGTTCTCTACTTGTTTTACAAATGCTCCTTCAAGTCTTTGAACAATACCAGTAACATATTGAGATTCGGCCTACATTTAACAGTTCCTGTTGAAATAAGTCAAAAGCCTTTACTGTGTCCCTGAACCATCTACAAACACCGTACGGGTGCCAGAAAGAGGCTTTGGTGCTAGCAGGATGCGCGGCTGTAAAGGAATTTGTGAAAGTGACTGTAATAGTCTGTGCCAGGGGAAAGAGTAATTTATTTGCCCAATATAATGTACTAAGGAGGTTAAGACTTTGTGATAACCAAGGGTCAAGGTCATCCTTTTTGATGGGGACATGTATGTGGCTTGGATCCATTCCAGAAAGCTGCTGACAGCACAAACGACCCTGGAAAAACAATCGCGGTAACATTTCAGCCATCATAGTTACTGGTTTTGAAAAGGTATGTGGCAAAAATACCCACTCTAATGCAGTCAGGCTCTTTGCGAGTGCATCATCCCACTGTCCTATCAGGGCATAAAGTTGAAATTCTTGTAGGAAGGTGTTCAATGTGTCTTGCAGCAGTAGTAGACTATATCTTATCTTGCAACATGCTGTAATGCCTTCTGAGCTGTTGGGGTTAATGAACATAGAATTTATGGGGGGTGGGGGCAGACACAGTGCTTCAGGGCATCCCCTGTATCTTCAAAGTGTGCTCATGTCTCTCTCCCCCTCTCTGACCCGAGACAGCCTCCTTATATCCTGCACTGGACTGAGTGGAGAAGTACAGGCTAGAGTCACTGTATGCATGGCCAGTGCATGCAGTGAGTCCCACCAGACTCTCCTGCACTGGATCGAGTAGAAAAGTACAGGTTAGAGTCGCTGCATGTGTGGCCAGTGTATGCAGCGAGTCTCACCAAACTCATGATCCAGCTTTGCTAACAGCGGCTGTCTGATACGTGACTCCATTGTTGTAATCCCTTCTTGTTATCTTCTTCTGTGAAGGTCGGGTTCTCATGGATACACACATAGTTTTTAGAGCAACATATTCTACAACTCGTACAAGGGTACGATGCAAAGCGGCATCTACAACTGATCGTATAATGCTTATTAAACACGGCAAACAGCATACTAAACATAACAGACAAATTCCTTCCACACAGGCGATGAGTATAATTTGCTTCAACCAACCCCACCCCCAAATCCATCCAGCAAAGACATTTCACCCAGTGGTCTCCACAAGTTACTGGTTCGGTCGGTGCAGTTCCTGCAACTGGGCATGGATGGATTTGGAGTGGTCACTTAGATTCATACAATACAGTCCTTTAAAATCTTGACAACCATGTCTGTGAGCTGAAAGCAAAAAATCAGGAGCAGTTCTGTTTTGCAACATCGCATATCGAATACTATCTACATCTAGCAATAACTCAGAAATAGCTGGACTAGTAGCATTGTTAAACTTATCCTTGGCAGCAAGAGAGTCCTTGTTATCAAGAATCCTTGGCAGCAAAAGAGTCCTTGTTAGCAGCAAGAGCGCATGCGGACTCCCTGTTCTTGCTGGTACTGTGCTTTGATCTTCTTCCACAACAGGCCAAGATTCTCAAGCAGCTAGATAAGGTGTCTGTGAGTCCATTACAGGCTTATGTCATCCAAATGTTTTTCTTGCCAGCACCCAAGACTGAATAACAATTGGTGTGATATATGTGTTTTCCAGCACCCAGGTGCGAGTCCCTTGAGTGTATTTACAGTCCTCCTCGCCGATCTTCCGTTGCTTTCCCATATTCCACCCCCTTGCTCAAGAGACCGCTTCTGCTGGGGTTCATTTTAGTCTCGCAGGGTATAACACAGAGCAATCTACTAAGGCATGCAATAACATAGACACATATAGGAAAAAACCCCAAAAACATATCTCTATGGCACTGCTTTGAATCAGGTGTCCTATTTCTCTTTTTCTGATGCTTTCTTGTAATGCGTATGGCATACTTTTGTGCTAACATGGCACATTTCCCATCTAATTATTCCTGTTTGGTTTCTTTTTTTTTTCTTTTTTCTCTTTTTTCTCTTTTTTTCTCTTTTTTTCTCTTTTTCATTTTTTTCTTTTTTTCTTTTCTCTTTTTTTCTTTTTTTTTCTTTTTTTTTCCCATCACTTATGACTGAGATAAAAGTCTGCCTTTGCAACAAGAGCTCAGTTTCTCATTTTTCCTTAAGTTTCTCATTTTCCTACAGAGTATCCTATAGACTTTGTCTCAACTCCTTTTCCCAATCAACCATGATCTTATAGACAAACAACAAACAACCAGCCATACGCCCTGCACAGGCGAGCCGTTCCCGACAGCGTAAACATGTCGGCTGGTGAAAACTCCCCCAATATTTCAGGGCTTCCATCGGTTCTACAGCCCATCCTGGTCTATCTACCTGGGGCGCACTCGCCTTACGTCTAAACATTGTGTATATACAAACTTCTTCACTTGACGGAGTGTCAGCCCTAGTTGCATACAAGAACAGTACCACACCGGGCAGAACACCTGCTCAAGTGGAGTCACCTAATGACACTGCACACAACAAAAAGCAAACAGTAGCACAGATGCTGACCAGTAGGTATAAGCTGGCGCCCACACACACTTACACAGCAGACATACAAAACCAGCACTTCTATCTCAGGGAGATGACTGGGGAGGGGAGGGGGCGAGGCGGGCAATGGCAGGAGCAAACAGCTCTGGCTCTGTCCTTCTCTGCTGACATTCTGCCTCCTCCCTCGGCCTCAGGTGGAGCAGAGGGGATCAGCAGGGGATCGTCCCAGACCTTCGGACCTGGCCTGTTCGATCCCCCTCCCGTGGGTTGTAATGCTGCAAAAGCCCCAGCTGCCGTGGCTCGCTCCACCTTCATATCTTGTAAGGTCGATAACACCAACCACCATGTCGTCGCTAATGGTGATGCCTCTTTGTCTCCTTTACTTATCACTTCCCACAGTTTTTTCCCAACAGCCTCCCATATTTCTGGTTTAAAAGCTGTCTGGGGCTCTGGTGTGAATCCGTTCTCTCTGCACCAGGTTAACAACCTTCGGAGCATACGCTCATCATATTTCACCCCTCTCTTAGAGAGGATATGCAGGAGAAGTCTTAATACAGCCCCTTCTTCTTTTGTTACTTGTTGCCCCATCTCCTGCCCCGGCTGCTCACCTCTCTCTGGGTGTCCGTGGCCACGTCGTCTGTTTCCTCTATTCTGGATTGCCGCCCAATCCACCCGGTCTCAGTCCAGCTGAGCCGTCCTCCAGCCGGTGGGTCTCCTTCTGGGTCTTCCGCCCCTCGCATTCCGCTGCTCAAGCCAAGCGCCAATCGGGATCACGTCGGGGTCACCATCTGAGGAGAAATAACTGGACTCCAGATGATCCAATGTGAATCAACAGAAGCCGTTTATTAAGCACAGATCATCATCTTTTATACCCTGTGTTGTAGCCGTACACGCGACTCGCTTATTTCTGATTAGCTAGTTACACTGTCCATGCGCTGTCCATGCAGTTTGTTTACACATCAGATTGGTTACAAGAATTCACATAGTAAATTGCTTAGTCATTAGCACAACATGTTTTCTACTTTCTCAGTTCCCGTTTTTCCCATGTACTAATTCCATCTTCTACCACCTGTTTTGCCCTTAATCTAATCTCTCATAGTAGGGAGGCTGGCTCACGTGACCGTTTTCTCTCAGACACATTCCTACAGATGTGAGCGTAGAATGGTCTCAAATTCTTCCTTTCAGAGAATAATGGGCTGTAGAAAAGGGTTTATTGTTCCTGGGATAATGCTATGTGATGACTAAATTTGACGAGGAACTGGCCATCCAAGCATTACTGTAATAATGCAAGCATTCAGTTATTTATCCTTTGATGAGGTTCTAAAGAGCCTAATCAAATTAGAGACTCTTTATTGCTACTTTTCCTAGGCAGGATTTTGACAACTTATTTGATGTTTAAAGCTGAACTTTTTTAACTATTGGTTTTTATTTTGTATTTTTTGGCTCGGGGAAAAATGACACTGACTATAGCCACATGATTCTGATCTGCAACACATGCTGAAAAAATTGTGTAGTTTTCTTGCACCCTCTTCACACCTAAGTAATCAAGATGGGCGATTGTATCTGGGGGTAAGACTAGGATTTATATTGACAGCATAGTGGGTTCAAGAGTCTAAGTTGAGACTCTCATAGAAGTTCACAGTCAAAGTTCTCTATATATTCAGTATGAAGAAGCATGCACCAGCAGAGTAGAATTGCAACATTAGGTATTAAATGTCTAAAGTAGCAAATAGCGGGAATCTTCTCTGCCTTGTCCATCTTTCCTTCCGGTCCCATACCACATTCTTCTTGAAATCAGAATTAGTCCCAGACTCTGGGAATCAGAAGAAAATGATATCGCACAAGCAAATAGGCTTTTGGGGTCAATTTCTGAAGGAGTAGTGGCGTTCCACATGGGTTCTTCCCTTTTCAGAGGAGCTCAGGTGAAGACAGCCCAACATAAGTCACAGGAATTTACTCATCGCACTGGCTAGTAAAAAAAAAATCACTAATACTAGAAGAAGTTCCTGAACAAATACGTCTCTGAATTGCAAAGATTCTGAATCAGTGCCCTCAAGGCATGTCTTCCCTGTAGGGCAGTGTCACAGTGCACTGTTTTATGTGTATTTTGTGAAAAGCTCAAGGGTAACTTTTACCCCCCTTTCATATATTGGAAACAATACTTTTTCCATGACTACATGTACCTGTAAAGTCAATACAATTTGGGTGCAGTTTCCTGAATTTCTCTATTAGGCCTTGAGCTGATTCCAAGCAAGCACCCTCTCAGACCACCTCAGGTGCCAAAACTTTCTAACATATTTCAGTGCACTGATCAATAGAGTTGTAAGTGGGCAGGAGCATGGCAGGAAACTGAGGATATAAGTAAGATGAGAAAAGAAGTCAAAAGTGAAGAGAAGGGCTCATGGCATCTGATTTCAGATGTCTACAAAGGAGATATCACCATAAGAACCAGTCATTCTAGGTTCTTTCCACGGGCAATAAGAAGAAATAGGTACTTTGAGCATAATTTGCCAGACGTTAAATATCTCTTTTAGGACAAGATGCATGATGCCCTTTAAAAATGCTTGGTTCCTTCCATAGACTGTTACAAGAATTTCAGATGTTTGTCTCAGCTATGTATATGTACAATGAAAACATCAGCAGCTAGATGAATCCCACCTACTGAAGAATTTGACTGGGAAGGCAAACTCACTGAGTATGACTACATTAGTGATTTAGTGCAAAGGAGAGATTCTTTTTGATGTGAATTTGTCTTGAATCTATACTGAGAGTCTTACAGAACCAAACTCTAGTGCCCATCTGGTGTAGGCAAAATTGTTTCCCTCTCAATGCAATTGAAGCTGAAGTCATGCAGCAGGACACCATCTGAAGCTCACCATTTGCAAGGTCCTCCAAAAGTGAGCTCTGTATATGTGTGCAGCGTGTGTGATTGGCAGCTGGCACAGACTTCATTGACAGTAGAAACACAATGTGGACACGCAGTCTCAAAACCATAATAGATCACAGCGCATCAAGTTACAGTCCTTCCCTCTTCAGAACATACCAGTAATGTTATATACCATGTAAGGTCAACATAACCATAGAAAACCCTGAACAAAAAAGAAAAGGCAGAGAAATATACATATATGTAATGTAGTGCAGGGTCGGGGACTATAACCCCTCTGACTTCTTGCACCTTTACCCTATGTAACTTTGCATTAAACCCCATTTATTCTCACTGTATTGAATACACACATGTACAATGTAACTGCAAATCATGAATGGTATAATCATTAAGATTAGAATTAGAATTAGAATGGTATAGACATTAAGAGTAAGCATAAAGCCTATGAGAAATCGAGGGAAGAAAAAGATTGATCAGCAAATAAAGGTACACCTTAAAGGTCACGAAGTATAGAAATAACATAAGAATTGCCAACAGCCATGCTGAGTTAGGCCTTTCAAAGTATATTAAAACAAATAACAAAAAAGCTCCCGAGTCACATAAATAAAAAAGAGAGCAGCAAAAGTAGGAACAGTATCATGTGCAGCAAGATTAGGTAGAGATAAGGTAGTATATGTCTGGTTCTAAGTATTTGGGTTCATTTTCCAATAAAGGATTATTGAAAAGGCAGGAGAGATGATGAAAATGAAAGAATAGAAGTGAAACCAAGATATTTATATACAAGGGAAAAGCAAGCAATATATAAATAACTGATGAAATAAAATAATTAATTAATAAATTACAGTCTATCTGAATTGTAAATTAACCCCTACCAGGTAAGTATTTTAACTACAGACTAACATTACTAAAGAGTAACGGTTGTTCTCTCATTTTATAATGTATAAATTATCTGCTCCTCAGTGACAAAACTTCAAAAGCATGAGAAGATATTGCCTATCTTACTGATTCCCCATCTAAAATAGTTCATGTTTACCCTGGGAATCAGGAGAGATGATGAAATTTATAATTTTCTTGGCACAAAGGGACTTGAAGAGCAGTATTCTGAGACAGAGCAGATGGAGTTCACGTCTGACTAACTTAGGGGAGATAGGGTTTGCCACGTCTTTCTCCTCATACTGGCCCAATCAACAGGCACTAAGTTAAGCTCAATTTTTATATCACATCATTGGGTTTCAACTTGAGTCCCTGGATTCTGCCTGTGAAGTTATTCTATAAAAGGTGGGGCAATTGCAATCTTCTTCTTGTGCTCCTAACTTTTTTCAGGGCAGGGGTTCTGGCTGTAACAGGCAATGTGTTCCTTAACCATGGAAACTAAGAAAAGAGACTGCAGACTCCTCATTATCTTCAGCCTTTTCCTTTTGGCTAGTTCTGTGTACTCAAGAACTGAGATTTGGGTTTCTCAGTGTTACATGTATTGAGGGCACTTGATACCAGTTTGAGGTACTAATTCTCTTCTTGCGTTCTGCGTAGTGAATTAGGTACAGCACGCAGCTAGCAAGCATACAGCAGTCCACTAATATTTAGATAAATAGACCTTTATGCAATAATCGGAATCCAGGACTTCCTGCTCAAGTATTCTAAATTTTACTTTGCCTAGACACGCTCTGTCTCTGACCCAACAAATCTGGCTTTCTTTTTCACACTGTGACACAGCCTGACTGAAAAAATGAATGAAGAATCAACTCATCAAGGAGATTAGAGATATAGGCTTGAATTAAGTCAGATGGAAAATAAAAAATGCCTTAAATCAGACCTCTCATTTCTTGCGAGAATGTTGCAGTAGATAAGAGACGAGGCATCACTGCTGGCCTAAGCCTGCTAGCTTGGTTCAGAGTAGTAGTTCAGAGTTGTAGATCAGAGTTCTCCAGGAATCATAACCAGGACAGTACTTTGTTTCTGGTGCAAATTAGATATGCAGACTGAAAAATTCCATAAAATAAGATGTACAAGCACATGCAACTCATGCAACTTTTCAAGACAGAACTGTTTGAAGACTGTGTAAGCTTCTGATTTTATTTTGGGGTCAAGGGTGTGATTGGCAGACACATCTGAGTGAAAAGTCAGTATAATATCTTAATTTGAAGATATAACACTATGTGGGACAAGGAGATAGACTGCTGTTTGGATAATTAAAAAAAAAAGAAAGAAAACGTCAGCTTCTGTTATTGCATAAGACAGAATAAAAAAAAACATTTCAGATTCTTGTTCATAAAAGTACAAAGATCACATGCTTTTAATAACAATTTATTATTTGCAAATCTTTTTTTGTTTTATTTTGCTTTATAATAAAGATTACTACCAGCAGGACATTATAATATATTGTGAAAGATTTGTACATTCATCAATTCCATGGCAAAGGTCATTTATATCACTGGGTAAAGACAATGAGAAATGCTTTTCTTGTGAAACAAGGGTTCTTAATGAGACCACCTACTCCTTTCTTCCCTGCTGAAACCAGTTAGATGTATCAATTATTTGATTTAATACTCAAAGAAGGGATGTAAGCCAAGCATTTTTATATACAGAATTACGATAAGGGAAACTGTGTTTAAAATACTAATCTGTAAGAGAAAGGGGCAACCTTGTTCTGGGTAGGAATTAGTCAGCTTCATTCTGCAAACTTCAATAGAGCTCCATCAAGATTTGTGTTTCTGGAGTTTCAGGGCAGATATGGAAACTGTCTAGGTGTCTAAAACAAGCAGGTTTTGGTGAGACTTTCCAACATGTTCAGCTGCCTAACTGTTGATTTGAATCTATTTGTGCTCTAGTGCTTTGGAAAACCCAAGGAGACACCTCTTTGCATTGTTAAGTATCTAAAGCTTTTGTTGTATTTCAGCTATGGTGTCCTCTGGACAAGAAAGATATGGACCTGTCAGAGCAGGTCCAGAGGAGGGCCACAAAAATTATCAGAGGGATGGAACACCTCTCCTATGAAGACAGGCTGAGAGAGTTGGGGCTGTTCAGCCTGGAGAAAAGAAGGCTCCAGGAAGACCTTATTGCAGCCTTTCAGTACTCAAAGGGGACTTATAAGAAAGATGGGGACAGACATTTTAGTAGGGCCTGTGGCACTAGGACAAGGGGTAATGGTTTTAAACTGAAAGAGGGTAGATTTAGATTGGATATCAGGAAGAAATTTTTTATGCTGAGGGTGGTGAAACACTGGCACAGGTTGCCCAGACAGGTGGTAGATGCCCCATCCCTGGAAACATTCAAGGTCAGGATGGATGGGGCTTTGAGCAACCTGATGTAGTTGAAGATGTCCCTGCCCCTGGCAGGGGGGTTGAACTAGATGACCTTTAAAAGTCCCTTCCAACCCAAACTATTCTATGTGTCCTGGTTTGAGGTAAAACAGAACCAACTTTCTGTTCAGTAATTTTACTTCTTAGCTAGGCCTCTTCTAACTGTCTGAAACTCTCTGGAATTAACAGCATATTTTGCATAAACCATTCACTCTCAGAGCAATAAGACCTATGTCTTATTGTGAATACCAGAGTGAATACCTATAGTGAATACCAGAGAATGGTATGCAGAGAGGCTCTTGCTTATACTTATTGCTATAACAACCAAGGTCAGCTAACTTTGATATTTGCCCCATTGGAGGGTCAGAAGTGGAGAAGAGTAGAGGGGTCCCACCTGCAGGGAGGAGCAGACAGGACAGGTGACCCAAAACTGACCAACAGGGTATTCCATCCCATCTGCCCCATGCTCAGTATAAAAGCTGAGGGATCAAAGGGTCAGTCTCTTTCTTCAATGGCCAATGTCTGAGGAGGACCCTGTCTGTTCATCTGCCTTTGATCCAGATCCGTGGGTTCCTGACTCCATCTGTGGAATCCAGTTCCCATCTGTTGCTGATTCCAGTCTGGGACTTCCCCAGTGCCTGCTGGTGACGTCATCCTGGGAGCTGGATACGGTTTTGTATATACTGTATCTATTTCATTATTTCCTTTTTATTTTATTATTAATATTTCGTTAAAGTAGTTTAGTTTCTTCCAACCTCATAAATCTCTTTATCTCTCCTCCTCCTCCTCTCCTTGGAGAGAGAGGTGGGGGAGAGCATCTGTCGTTCGTCTCAGTGGCCAGTCCAGCTCAAACCATGACACTATGATTCTATAAGTCACAAGGAAGGTGATTTTTTAAACCAGGAAGGTTGGTTCATTTTTCCCTGTCCCCTCTCAAAACCGTGTCTTTCCTCCTGATATGGATCTAATCAGGTTATGCAGGAAAGTCTGCATAACAAAGATTGCGATCTGGTGATTCTAAGATGTTGAGCTTTTGGTGGATCATTTCATTGCACTGAGTACCTGTTAGCTAGAGGAAAACCATCTTGTATTTACATTGTATGTGTCAACCAATTTGAGAAAAAGATCTCTGAAGAGAGGTACTGGTTTTGAGACCCAACATCATGATTTTTGCACCTGCAAATGGTGACAGCTCTGCTTCAACTGAGCTTACATCTATGTGTAAAACTAAATTATGCCAAAGACTGATTATGAGTAGTATTGGAATCAGGCATGATAAAAAAATACTTCTGTGAACATCTTTTTAGCCTTGTGTTTTATTCAAGAATGGAATAAACATATAGTCCCTTGGTTGAGAAAAGAACAGACCAGTTTCTAAGCCAGTGTTCATCTGCCAAGATGAGAAATGCCAATCTGCCAAGATGAGGAAACCACACAAACTCTGCAAACTGAGACATGGCTCTACTCTAGATTGTGCACAGTAAACACACAGGAATTAACTGCCTCTTGGAAGCTGCAGTGACATTTGAAGAGTTAACAGCATGCATCTCAAGCTTCAGGCAAATGAGATTTCCACCCTGCTGCAGCATATTGGTCAGACATATGACCCCTGCCCTCCCTTAAAACTACAGAGACTTGACATTTTAACTTGAACAAGCAAGCTGTACATAGAAAATAACACCATGACAACTGTCTGTTAAAGCTGCCTCCCTGGGTGTGAGATCCTTATCACCTGAGCATACATCATCACTTAACAAAACAAATGTGCTTCAGAAGCTGATGGGGTTTTAGCACAACTGTGTGGAGGAATGGCTGAGTTCGAAGGGACATGATTTGATTGCGATGAACAATCCAGCCTTTCATGTGAGCCTTGAGGAGAAGCCTGTTTAACTGCAAGCAGGAATGTGACCATGAACTATCCTTGAAATTCCTCAAGGAGCAGAAGTAACAAGTCAGCAAACAAGATAAGAGAAACCGCATCTGTGAATAGAGAAAGAAAGTTGTGCTTCATAGCCAGGGGTGGACACAGGACGTGTACCAATGGAATAATTGCCTTAATCACCTAAACATAAGTTGTAACCAATCACATATCTGTTGCTATCGCTTGTTCTTATTGTCTGTCTATATATTCTCTGTGAAACATAAATAAAGGGAGAACGATCATACTCATATTGAGACTCCATCGTTACTCCGGGTCCGTCTCCCACTCCGACATCCTCCGACATCTGGTAGCAGAGGATGGTTCAGCGCGACTGAGTTCTCCGAGACTGCGGTAAGCAGCTAGAGGAGGGGAGTGGGAAACTTCGGCTGGGAGACGTGCTGCTTGGGCGCATCAGCGGGAGCAGACAACGGCGTGAGGTCGCTCCTCACCTCCCAGGCGCAGCTATGGAAACAGAAGCTGCGGCCACGCTACTCGCTGGGATCCTCTCTAAGAGAGGGATTGAAACACCAGCGAAACTGTTGTTCAAACTGATTAAATTGGGACAAAGATGGGGTCACTTCTCTGACACACATATGTTGTTTTCGGTCTTGGAATGGCAGGAATTTGGAGGGACAATGTGGTATAAAATAATTGAGGGAGATGAAAAAGATGAAAAAGAAATAAAAGCCGTCCGTGGGCTATGGAATACAGTGTTAGAGACTTTGAAAGCCATGAAAGCGGAGCGAGAAGTAGCTTGTGCAGCGGCTCAAATGTTAAGTACCGGAGCCGCTGTTACACCACCTACAAGTAAGCCGGGACCTATTGCGCGGCTTCTCAGTCTGCCCGCTGTTAAAGGAATGACTGGGACAGTCTGTCAATCTGTGGCGGAGATTCGAGCGAGAGAAATTCCGGGTCCGACCGAGAGAGGGAAGGACTTGTTGCCTGAACCTTTGCAAAGTGCGGGGAAAGAGGAAGTGGCTGCGGCGCAGCCGGAGTCAGACAATAACCATCATGCGGAAGTGCCGCCGGCAAAAATTCCAGTAGGGGAGGATATAAAAGCTACGTCTGACCTCATCGATCTGGGAGGAGCGACGTGCAGACCTCCGTCTGCAGCACCGCCCCTGTCAATTTCAACAACTCCGCCTGCGGCGCCGCCTCTCCGGTCGCCTCTCCCGGCGACTCCGGCCCCCTTGTATCCACCGTTGCCCTCGTCCACTGAATCGTCTAGGCCGCCAACTCCACCTGCTGGCAGGAGTAAGACATCAGCACCCGATGCCACGGATGGACTGTTACAGTCCGTGCTACAGCGGCTTGAGAAGTTAGAAACAACTATTAAACCAACAGATAATAGACCTTCCTGGTTAATGAACCCTACGGTGCCTCCAAGAACCACGCGATGGAGTGGTATCATTAGAGACGCTATACTAGAGGGACAATGGGGAGCAGCTGCTAGCTTGGGTGGTGTTCCACCGCTTGCCTGTCCTGTTGTGCATGCTAATGGCACGGGAAAGTGGGAACCACATGATTGGAAAATCCTACAGCAAGCACGTACCACCATTTCAACCTATGGAGTAAAATCTGAAGCTACCCAACAGATCGTTAGCTGGATTTTTTCGGCTGACCTGATGTGTCCATATGATTGTCGTAATCTGATGAGACTGTTACTTACTCCAACACAATTCCTGCTGTGGGAATCATCCTGGCAACAGCGAGCTATGAATGAAGCTGCTCGTCGGCAGGGAGAAGGTGACCCTCTGAGAGGAGTAACAGCCGATATGTTTACAGGAGCTGGACCATATGGTAATTTGGATGTACAATTGACATTCCCGGCAAACCTGTTGCAGCGATCTGCGCAACTAGCTCTGGAAGCCTTTCTCAGCCTACCCAGATCTGCCAGTCCATCATTTAGTATGATGATGCAAGGAGCTACTGAAAAATATAGTCATTTTGTTGACCGGCTGTGGGACGCTGTCATGAATCATCCTGATTTAGATGATAATAATAAACAACAAATGTTTAAAATATTGGCCTTTGACAATGCCAATAAAACGACCAGGCAGATTTTAGCCAGTCTGCCTAAAGGAGCAGGCGTTGAAGAAATGTTGATGAGAGTAGAAAGAGCTGAAGCTCAGCGGCAGAGTTCTACAGTCGCCGCCGCTGTGCAAGGAGCTGTCCGAGAAATTGTGCAGCCTTTGGCCGCAGTTGTACAAAAGAAATCATTGAAGTCATCTGGTGGGCCCTTCCGCGGGAACTGTTACCGTTGTGGGGAGTCCGGCCACGTTAAACGTCACTGCCGCAAAGTCGTATGGTGCGATAAGTGTCAAAAGACCACTCATGCCACAAGAGCTTGTACGGGAAACTGGAAAGCGAGCGTGGAGAGTGGCCGCGTGCAGACACAAATAAACCCTCAGAGCGAAAAAAAGGTTTTCTTCAACAACACCAACCAGCAACCCGAGGGAGTATGGGGATCGACGTGGAAACTACAGTAGATGTTACTCTTATCGACTCTAAGGTTCAAAAAGTTCCCAGTAACGCAATGGGGCCCTTATTTCACCAGACCAGTGCTATTGGGGGGCTATTACTGGGTCGATCATCAGCAGGAATAAAAGGACTGATTGTATTGCCTGGCGTAATCGACGCTGACTATACAGGTCGCATTTATGTTATGGTGTATACTGTTTGTCCTCCCTTGTTCATTCCTAAAGGTAGTCGAATTGCTCAAATAATTGCCATTGATAATCCATTAGGCTATACTTCAGAATCAGAACCGTATCGTGGTGATCGAGGTTTTGGATCTACGGGACCTGCCGTTTGCTTTACCACACAGATGAACCAACGTCCCGAGATAGAGATAACCATCTCACAAAATGGCCAAGCTAAGAAGATTCTTGCCATGTTAGATACCGGAGCCGATGTTACAATCATAAGTCGAGACATATGGCCAGTAGGTTGGTCTGTAGAACCGCCAACATCGTCTATTAATGGCATTGGAGGGCATTCCACACCCTGGATTAGCAAACAGCCAATAAAGTTAAAATTCCCGGAAGGCCAACAAGTAAGCCTGAAAGTTTATGTGCTACCGTTGCCAGGAACACTGAATGCCTTGATCGGTCGTGATGTGTTAAGTCAGATCGGAGCAGTATTGACAACGAACCATTTTCCATCACGGGCACTGGTGAGCAGTCGCCCAACCCACCGCTGACTTGGATTTCCGATGCACCCGTGTGGGTTGACCAGTGGCCCATGACAGAAGAGCGACTGCAAATAGCCAGACAACTAATTGCTGAGCAGCTTGCAGCTGGTCATATTAAACCCTCGGTTAGTCCTTGGAATACTCCCATTTTTGTAATCCCAAAGAAGAGTGGAAAATGGAGACTTCTACATGACCTGCGCAAAGTTAATGCGCAAATGCAGACTATGGGTGCATTACAGCCTGGGATGCCATCCCCAAGCATGCTGCCAAGTGGCTGGCACATTTTGATAGTAGATTTAAAAGACTGTTTTTTCACCATTCCTTTGCATCCTCAAGACACGCAGCGATCTGCCTTCTCAATACCAGCAGTTAACAAAGCTTCACCTGTAGACCGTTATGAATGGGTTGTGTTGCCGCAAGGGATGAAGAATTCACCTACCCTATGTCAACTTTATGTGGCATGGGCGTTGCAGCCACTGCGGAGCCAGTGGCCAGAAACAATCATCTATCATTATATGGATGACATTCTCTGTTGTCAAAAAGAGCCCTTTACTGATGAGTCATTATGGCAGCTCACCGACATATTATCGAAGAAAGGACTTGTTATTGCTCCTGAAAAGGTGCAGCGTACGGCTCCTTGGAAATATCTTGGCTGGTCTATCATAGACTCTAAAATTCGACCTCAGAAGACGGAAATAGCTACCCAGTTGCGCACCTTAACTGATGTCCAGACACTGCTAGGAGACGTTCAATGGGTGCGGACCTGCGTAGGCATCTCGAACACCGATATTGCCCCCTTGACAGAGTTGCTAAGAGGCAATCATCCAGCGGATAGCGTCATTTTAACACCGGTGCAACAAGCAGCGCTACAACGTATTGCGCAAAAGCTGCAATCGACATGGTCGTCTCGGCGCCTTTTGCTGTTGGCTATATCCTTACTCATATGTAATACCAAAGAGTCACCATATGCTGTCATTTGTCAGTGGCAAAACAGAAAGGAGGATGTGAATCCTCCCGCCGCCCCTGAAGGTGATGCCACTGACAAATGTGAGGGAAAGAGAACAAAAGAGGATATGTTCCATATTTTGGAATGGGTGTTTTTAGGGGTACAACCAAAAACGAGTATTCAAACGAGAACTGAAGCAATAGGGGAACTGATACGGAAGGGTCGATCCCGAATTATAGAAATCAGTGGTAAAGAACCAGAGGACATTAGCATACCTGTCAACGCCGGACACTTAGAATGGTGGCTGCGCAATGACATTGCCATACAAGAGGCCTTGCTAGGATATAGCGGGAGAGTTCATTCACAACAGCCCCAGGGAAAGCTATGGCAAGTTTTAAAAAGAAATCAGTGGATAGAAAAACCTAAAGTACGGGGAGACCCACTGTCCGATGGTATCACTGTATATACCGATGCAGGTAGACGCTTGCGGCGTGCAGCCTGTGTTTGGCAGGAAAAAGGTCAATGGTGTCAGCATATCATTAACGGAGACACCCAAGATTCCCTTCAAACATTGGAACTAACCGCGGTAGTTTGGGCCTTAAATAACTGGTTGAACGTTCCCTTGAATGTGGTAACAGACTCCTTATACGTGGCTGGAGTAGTGCCACGCTTGGAAGACGCTCTACTCCGAGAAACCGTTAATCATCGACTGGGGAGTTTATTTATCCAGATGAGATCTGTTCTTGACCAACGAACTGCTGCCTGTTGTGTTGTACACATTCGTAGCCATCAGTCGAATTTAGGATTAGGTCAGGGCAACCAACTTGCTGATAGCCTGGTTAGTTCCGCTTGCCATGTGCCCCCAACGGATAAATTCCAGCAGGCTAGGCAGAGTCATGAGAATTTTCACCAGAATGCCAAAGGGTTAAAAAGACAGTTTAATTTAACCAACAGTGAGGCTCGAGGCATCATTCAAGCTTGTCCAAAGTGCGGGAACCATGGTCCAGGGATAGGGGTAGGAGTGAACCCAAAAGGGCTGAAAGCCTTAGAGTTATGGCAGACGGATGTTACGCATATCTCAGAATTTGGTCGTTTGAGGTATGTGCATGTGACCATTGATACTTTTTCAAAAATGGTTTGGGCAACTGCATTACCCGGGGAAAAAGCGCATCACATATGTAAACATTTGCTTGCCTGCTTTGCAGTACTGGGTGTACCTGAGCGCATTAAAACCGACAACGGACCTGCTTATGTTAGCCAAAAAGTTAGGGCATTTTTGCAGAGATGGGGGGTCGAGCATACAACGGGAATCCCGCACTCGCCTACAGGACAAGGGTTGGTGGAACGCATGCACCAGGTATTGAAAGACTATCTAGATAGACAAAAGGGAATAGAAATGGATGTCCAACAAAGGTTACATCGCGTGCTCTTTACATTGAACTTTCTCTGTCTCATGGGTGATAGGGAAGAGCCACCAGTGATAGTCCATCACCAGAATCTTAAATTTAACAGTGCAACAATAATCCCGCAACTTAAAGTAGTGTATAGAGATCCAGTTTCTGGAATCTGGATGGGACCTGTCCCAGTTATCTTTAACGGTCGAGGTTATATGTGTGTTTCCACAGATCACGGTCCAGTGTGGGTGCCCAGTCGGTCCGTAAAACCCGCTCTACTCAACAGGATCCACCTGACAACCAAGATGCTCAAGATCCTGATCCTAGGGATGATGACCCCGACGGTATTAGCTCTCCACAAGATTGAACCCAGGGAAAACATGTGGGTTACCTGGGCGAACAGAACAGGGCAGCAAGCCTTTTGCTTGTCACTTGCTTCTGCTACAGAGCCTTTTAGAACATGCTTGGTAGGAATACCCGGCTTTAAGGTAGAGGAATTTCGCTCCTATAGTATCAATAACTGTAATACCTCTTCAAGCGTTAGTCAGTGTAGTGCCAAGCTCATTGATGGCTTGAATGTTACGTTGCCCTGGGACCCCCAAGAGTTGGATCTGTTAGGGTCTATGAGAATTGGCAACACCTCAAAAAATTGGACCCAAACTTGTATATTTTTTGGAGGACCTGGCGTCAAGGGTTTGAATGCCTTTCGAACATTAGATTGGACAGGATGGACAAATGTTACGTCTAAGACACCTTATTATGACTATCAAAATCGAAATTCCTTCTGCGGCACAAATGATACAAGCAGAGATGGCCTGGGAGCCTATGGGGCTGAAATGAAACAACCAATGCCCCTCTGGAACAATGGCACCCCAAAAGCTCTGCCACCAAATGTGTTCTTAATATGTGGTGACCGAGCATGGCAGGGAATTCCGAAAAACGTGGTGGGTGGTCCATGCTATTTTGGTAAACTAACATTATTAGCCCCAAATATGATTTGGTGGAAGAAAGTAACCAAGGACTCCCATTCCAGACGCCTAAAGCGCAATATTATGGGTCTCACACCAAATTGCAATGATGAAATAACTTTACTTAGCGCCACTGAAAGAGTGTTTTTATCATTGTTCGTGCCTGGAGCGGCGGCAGGCAGGGCTTTAAAGGCCGTAGGACGATTGGCTTGTTGGGCTGTAAAACAGGCGAATGTCACCACGGAGATTATCGAAAAGTTGCTGGAAGATCAAAATAGCATGCACCATGCAATTTTGCAAAATAGAGCAGCGATTGATTTTTTATTATTAGCCCAAGGGCATGGTTGCGAAGATTTTGAAGGTATGTGCTGTATGAATCTGTCTGATCATAGCGAATCAATTCACAAACAGTTGCAGTGGTTAAAGGAACATGCAAACAAGATTCATCAAAGTCATAACTTTCTAGATGAGTGGCTAACTAATTTGTTTGGAAGGATGCCACCATGGCTGTTAGGATTGCTTGTCGAAGGTTTGCGTATTGTACTAGTTCTTGTAATCATAGGTTTGTGTTTATGTGTAATCCTTTCGTGTGTTAAGAGCGCTATAGTAAAGGTAGTAAACCAAGCCTGGATTGTTCAAAAACAAGAAGGGGGATTTGTGGAGGAATGGCTGAGTTCGAAGGGACATGATTTGATTGCGATGAACAATCCAGCCTTTCATGTGAGCCTTGAGGAGAAGCCTGTTTAACTGCAAGCAGGAATGTGACCATGAACTATCCTTGAAATTCCTCAAGGAGCAGAAGTAACAAGTCAGCAAACAAGATAAGAGAAACCGCATCTGTGAATAGAGAAAGAAAGTTGTGCTTCATAGCCAGGGGTGGACACAGGACGTGTACCAATGGAATAATTGCCTTAATCACCTAAACATAAGTTGTAACCAATCACATATCTGTTGCTATCGCTTGTTCTTATTGTCTGTCTATATATTCTCTGTGAAACATAAATAAAGGGAGAACGATCATACTCATATTGAGACTCCATCGTTACTCCGGGTCCGTCTCCCACTCCGACATCCTCCGACACAACTGAAACTACTTACTTTGTGGAGCTCATTATGAACTGCCTGCTGATTATTTCTTTGTCACCAACTAATTATCTAAAAAACAAACCAGAACAATAAAATATATGAATTATTGCAGAACACTCATGGCAGCTGCTTGCACTTTTGCAAGTTTCATTTTAAGTCATTTTCTTCTCTCAGCATTTTTTCAGTTATTGAGGGATTATTTTTTTTTTTAGTTTTGCTTTGGTTTAGAACATTTTTATGTATATACATAAACATAAATAAATCATAGAATCAGAATGGTTTAGGTTGGAAGGGACCTTAAAGATCATCTAGTTCCAGCTCCCCTGCCGTGGGCAGGGACAGCTCCCACTAGACCAGGTTGCTCAAAGCCCCATCCAACCTGGCCTTGAACACTTCCAGGGATGGGGCATCCACAGCTTCTCTGGGCAACCTGTTCCAGTGCCTCACCACCCTCATAGTGAAAAATTTCTCCCTGATATCTAATCTAAATCTACCCTCTTCCAGTTTGCTGGAATATACATGTATATGCAAATAGATATACATACACATATCATACATCCACACTTTTCATGTGAGATGCAGGAACTGAACATACAGTAGTGACTGAATATTTTTTAAAGTAAACCATCCTGTAAAAATATATTTCAATAAGGCTATCGGAATTTAATGTTCTGAAACATTAACTAATATCGTAGGAAGGAAATAATAGATAACACATGCAAATATCGATATACCATAGTTACTTAATTCCTGCCTAATTATAGGTCCATGGAATTGTAGCTATAAACCTTATGGCTTCCTTGGCAAAAGTTTAGATGATTAGTTTAAGAAAGAAATGACTTACAGACAACCAGTTTCCTGACTTCAGTGGGATCAGATGGAAATTCTGATCTCCAGAGGATCATCCAATCAAGTGAACAGCTACAGGAATACTGATGGATACAATCAAGGGGATTACCTCCATACTTCAAGTTATAGATATGTGCAAATATTTTGTTAAATGCAGCCTTCAAAACCAGACAGACATAGGAAAATATATTTGTATGCAAATTGTGCTTCCTGATTTAAGTTTCTAATCATGGTAATTTTTTTTGTAATTGTGTTTCCCCATGTGGAAAAATGTTACTGTGGTGCATTGAATAATCAGCATAACCAACTTTGTGTCACCTTAACAACAGGCTTACCATTCATTAAACATAGTAAGGCTAGTCCAAAGAGAGCTAACAAGCCAGCTGTCTCAGTAGCTTCCAAATACCTTGCCATCACCCAATATAAATTTTATCATGCTCTTGGCCACTCTGATGACCATGGTCCCAGCTCTTTACTGTAGATTGACATCAATAATGCAAGTGCAAAATGAATGTCATGTCGGTGTGATATATCATTTGAGCAGAATGGAAGCAGACTGCACCTATTTTGCAGAGGACCTAAGAATGACAGAAACTGCAGAGTCCTAGATTGGATCATAGCTCATGGCAGGTAAGAGTCTCAGTCTTTTAACAACTGCCAGGATCTAACAAGGACACCTTTATCTGCTCATCTCAGCAGAACTGGTTAAAGGTAGATTCCAAACACATTTTGCCATTTGAACTTTAACATTGCATTTGCAAAAAAATCAGTCTGTGTCTACAAAGAAGAAGGAAGCATTTACAAATATAGAACCCCATGTAGTGCTTTACCAACAGCTACATCATTATTTATTTCTTGCAAAGCACTCCAAAAATAGCTAGCTCCATTCTTTAGACCCACCGCACTAGAGTAATCTGCAGTACAGTTACTATTCCAAACATCTGCTATTTTTTCTGTCTTTTTCTTTTTCTTCTTTTCTTTATACAAAGCTGCACTTGGTGGATTTCAGCTGCTATCCAGTTATTTGGCAAAAGGATGTGAGAATCCAGCTTCTTATGGACTCTCAGTATGTGTGGGATTGAGGTAGCACAGCAATTCCCTCCTTTTTTTGAGACTGCTGCCACAGAAGCTCCAACAACAAAAATGCCCAGTCAGCAGTTTATTTATTTTTATCTTTGTAGCATTTTTGGCACCGAATTCTGGAATGGATAAATTAAAATGATGTCTGCCTAATCCCTCTGAGAGATTTGATTGCAATTTAGACTATAGCATTTTTCTTGAACAGGATTAAAAAATGTTATAATCAATTTCAATATGTGTCCTGGTTTGAGGTAAAACAGAACCAATTTTCTGATTTGTAATTTTACTTTTTAGCTGGGCCTCTTCTAACTGACTAAACTCTGAAATTAACAGCATATTGTTCAGAAACTGTTCACCCTCAGAGTGAGAAGACCTGATTATACCAAGGAATGGTATGCACAGAGGCTCTTGCTTATACTTATTGCTATAACAACCAAGGTCAGCTAACTTTGCTGTTTTGCCCCGTTAGAGGGTCGGAAGAGGAGAAGCGTAGAGGGGTCCCACCTGTAGGGAGGACCGGACAGGATTGGTGACCCAAAACTGACCAACAGGGTATTCCATCCCATCTGCATCACACTCTTAGTATAAAAGCTGAGGGATCAAAGGGTCAAGTCTCTTTTTCTTCAATGGCCGACATCTGAGGAGGACCCTGTCTGTTTGTCTGCCTTTGATACCGATCCGAACATTCCTGACTCTAGTTCCGGAATTCAGCTCCTGTCTGTTGCTGACTCCAGTCTGGGACTTTCCCTGTGTCTGCTGGTGATGCAATCATCATCCTGGGAGATGGATACAGTTTTGTATATATTGTATACTTTTTAAATTTTTATTATTCTATTATTATTTACTATTTCCTTATTTATTATTATTTTCATTAAAGTAGTTTAGTTCTTTTTCTAAACTCGTAAATCTCCTTATCTCTTCCTCTCCTCTCTTTGGAGAGATGGGGGGAGGGCCAACTGTTATTCTGATTGGCCAATCTGTCCAAACCACGACAATATGTAACATATAGAATGTGTTCTTTAAGGTCTAAGGTACAAGTTATGCAGCAAGGTAGTTCACCTGATGACATATGACAGATACACATGCATTCTATACAGGAACACACAACAAAGGGCTTTATTTCATGTTGCGTTTCCTTTTAATAAGATCATCTAAGAGAACCCAAGAAACATCGTATGTCATGTCTGAGTATTTTTCTTTCTTTCTTTCTTTAGTGAAAAGACCTTTGCTGTGCTTCTGCATTTGAAAACCACGCTTCACAGCGAAAACATGCCAGATATAGATGGTCCTGGGGAATTCAGTTTTCTGTATACAGAAATAATATGTAATAAAAAGTAGTCCTTGTTATCAGTGCTGCAATCCTGACAAGAAGACACTGCTTCCAAATTTAAAAGATGGCCCATTCTCTTTAGAAATTGGATCTTTGAAACTTCTGTATCAATTATGAGTTTGTCAGCTTCTTTTAAAACGGTGTAGAATATCTGCCATTAAACCCTGGTCAAAGATAATCACAATGTTTAAATAATTAGTTCAGAGAGTACCAGAGCTAATAAATACCTGCTTCCAGCTTTTCTTCTTTCTCTCTTCCTTACTTTCACTGTGTGAATTCTCTGATGTTTAATAAAGTATGAACATCTGAGGGTTTTGCTAAGGGGAGTATGACAACAGTGTCTTTTCAAGCTGTATGTTTTCCCAGCATAAACAGCATTGTAGCAGTGTATGACAGAATGTCTTTGAAACCTTTATTTTACTGTCAAATTTGGATGAAATCAACCAATTGTATACAAATATATTGCTGATGGACAGAAAGAGAATGTACATATTTGATGCAGACACACACAAGACATGATTATTCACAGAAAATAAAAAGTATTATATTCCAAATGTGATTAAACCATCTGCAGACATCTACATGACTGATGTATATAGCTGAATCATTAAAAAAAAAAAGAGTTATTTGAGAGAAGACACTGATTTTAGGAGGGGAGGAATGTTGCTCTCCTTGTCCCATTTTCTCTCCACTGATTATAAAGAGGGCCAAGGAAGTCTCATTCAGATGTTGATTCTCCACTGTGTTTAGGCAGATGGATAGTACCCTTTCAGCCTCCTTGAATAAGTAAAAGAGACACCTTGTCTATAATTGTAATTTACCTCCCTTCATTTTTCAGTCATGTTCATGCTTCAATTTTGGTCGATATCTGAAAAAAAGTATACAAATTTTTCCCCCTTTTGCATCCAGTTACAGTATACAATGTGGTGTAAGCTAATGACCAAGCTCCTCTCTTGGGCTGAAAAAGTGAACATCCCCGTAGGAGGCTGAGATCAGTAAGACCATCTCACTCTCAAACTTGTCTTGATATTCTGTAGGAAGCCAGTAAAATATCACATAAAATAGGACTAAGATATTCAAGAAGCTCACAATACTAAGAAATCATAACTGGTTTCCTGAAGTCTGACAGTTTGACATTCATACCGCTATAGCCCATGTAGAAAGTAATGAATTTAGGTATGAGTAATAAGTCTAAGCTATCTTCCACCAAATATGTGCTGAGTCATCTAATCAGCCTTAAATGGTTCAAAGCACTTTGTGTAGATTTGATTGCACAAGAACATTGTATTCTGGGTTTTCCTTCGTAAACTACAAGAGACTTGATCGCTTACTGGGGATGAACATCTCCAGTTATAAGAGATTCCACTGAAGCTTCAGATTCGCTTGAATGGTTTTTTCTCTTCCATTTGGTCGGATTAAGTTTTGGCTCCTCCCTCTCAGTTCAAACCTCAGATTTCATTCAATCTTTTCAGCAAGAAATGTGCTGTTAACAGCACAATCTGCCAACAGCACAATAACAAAATGGTTCCTAGCAGGTATGGTGGGCCTCACTGATGAGGCACCATGTCAAGTGAGAAAACTCTGCTATGCATGTACTGGTCTCCGCAGGGTCAGAACAGAGGCCCCTACACCATGATCCTGTACTCAGGACATCTTTTATGCAGGGAAGGGAACAAGAGATCAGCGGTTCCCCCAGGATGGAGGAGAAGAGGGACCAAACCCAGCAAAGCAAAATCCATTGTCAATTGTCTCAGGTGGACTCTGATATGAAAGGAGATCTGAATCACTGTCGAAAAAGATGCATGATATAATATTTTTATGTGAAGTACTCAAGTGCATCTTCCTATGAAAACTAGAAAACACGGGAAGCCCTCCTCTGACAAGATGAGTATAAATACTAACCAGCTCAAAATTAAGACAGTACATTTCTCTGGTAACATATCATCACCTATTAAAAACTATTAGTGAGTAATTCTGAAAGTCCTGTGTGTATGTAGATGTATGTGTGGGTGTGCACACTGCAATACTGCGTTTTGTCTTGACTCCACAGGTGATCATCCAGATCCTGAAGCATGAAGACTGGTGACCTTTCCAACTTTTGTTTAGCTTCTGTAATGGCAAAATTTTTACTACTGTCCATAAAATTACTCAAACCTTTTCTAAAATCCTGATATTGCAGTTGCCTTTAGTGACCTTGTATGACAGTGAATTTTTCAGGTTGACTATCAGCTACATTAAAAAAAAAGCAAAGAAAACAAAACAACATTTGCTTTTATTGGTTTAAAATTTACTGACTTTTAATTTCAGAGAGAGGATAGTAGGGAGCCACTCTTGCTCTCCCTCACTGGCATAAAAAATGGATAAATGAATCAAAATAAAACCTCTTGAAAATGAAACAGTTTAACTACAGTTATATATTGGTGCATACTGATTCTGAAACATTTTCATTTTCTTTTCTGTATAACTTTTCCTCTTTCAACTTCAGGCAAAGACTTAACAGATTACAAGCACCATCACATTTTAGCTGTGACACAGAGGTGTAGTGGGGATAGATGATCACCATATCTCTCAATAAGATTGAGAGGTTTCATCCCGACCTGGAAAAACTCTGACCCACAGAGGGATCATCCACACTGTCAGGACACTGAGGCACCCATGGGCCTTACTGTCCCTACCCACAGTCCAGGACCCCATTTTGGGGGCCAAAAGTCCCTGCCCCAGCAAGACCATTGGATGCCTTATCACTCTCTACAACTACCTGAAAGGAGGTTGTAGCGAGATGGGGGTCAGTCTCTTCTCCCAAATAACAGGTGATAGGACAAGAGGAAATGGACTCAAGTTGCATCAGGGGAGGTTTAGGATCGATATTAGGAAAAATTTCTTCACTGAAAGGGTTATCAAACATTGGAACAGGCTGCCCAGGGAAGTGGTTGAGTCACCATCCCTGGAGGTATTTAAAAGATCTGTAGATGTGGTGCTTAGGGACATGGACTTGGCAGTGTTAGGTTAATGGTTGGCCTCAATGATCTTAAAGGTCCCTTCCAACCTAGACGATTCTATGATTCTATGCATTTTTGCAAGGAACCATTAGAATAAATTATTCTGTAATTATTCTTAACACTTTCATTGTTCTTTTAGACATTTAATCTCTGTGAAAATACATACAGTAACTGCAGTATAGGTAACTCCTCTGAGCTACTCTAGTGATGTCTCTGCACACATGCCTGTGCAGCATGTGTCGCTCAACTCTGATCCATCCCAGTTTGTTGGACTAACTGAACATACTCTGCACTGTGTATGCTCCAGTATTCTAGGACATTGATAGGACATAAGAAAATAAGTATTTTCTCAGTCATGACTACAGTTCTCTATGCAGGTGTGTTTGTACATGCTTGGAGGTGAAGAGGTGACAGGGAAACAGGCAGATGAGAACCTGCTATGTGACTTCAGGCTGAGAGACTTCAGAGAGAGGTGAGATCCCTCTTCTAAGCAAGGAACAAACCTAGAAAGAAAACTTCAGAAGTTATGATAGAGAGACTTTCTGAGTGACACCAGAGAGACCCCACAGAGTATGTTTTAAGCCAGGAACCCCATAAAAGCAGTTTCTGAACTGGTAAGATCAAGGTAAAGAATATCTTCCCTTGCAGAGGATGATTTCTTCTCAGTCATATTATCTGATGTGTTTGACTAAGCTGATCTGGGTTTTCTTAATTTAGGGAGTTTACAAACCTATAGAAGCAGAAGTGCTTTAATATTGCTTGGCATTATTACTTCAGTAGTTATGGATCAGTTCCTTCCAGAGAAGTTTCAACCCAAGGCTCTGTTTGATGTGGATATTGTCCTGTGCATCATTGCACTAGTTCATTCCTACAAACAAGCACAGACAAACAAAAATCCAAACATTACAAAAAATATGGAGTGCAAATCTTAAAACTTCCACAGCTGTGATTTTGTCCATAAATCAAACTTTATAACAAATCACGAAAGTAGATGGGAACAAGGCGAAGAGTTATTAGTATCAGATTATACACCTGTTAATCAGTCTGAATAAATGTTTGTGCTAATGGTACTTCCAGAACTACCTCATGAAATATGAGTTCAAAGCATGTAATTTTTACTGAATGTATCTTCTGGTTTATCTTATTTTACAATCTACAGTTGCATTCTTCTGATAATGTAATAAATTACTAATCCATTGGCAGAATGATTAAACTGAAGGAATGAATAGCAGTTGCCTGGTTAGTAGTTTTCTTTTTTCCCAAGTAAAAATCTTGTATGATTTGAAATTAATAAAAGTTTCATTAATAATAACATAAAAAACAAAGTAACTTCTTTTTATAGTATTAGATGGAAAAAAGTTGTACAGACATTAGGACCTCTAATCCTGGTTTTGCTAACGCATATGTGCATACAGTGCTTTAAAAATCACTTATTAGGGAAACTACTTTCACAACAACAAGAGTAGTAGTGGAGGAAAAAGTTGCATGTTGTTTTAAGTGCTTAGAAAAAATCAAGATCAAGTTATACAAGTAAGTTAAAACCTTCAAAAGTTTCCAACTATTTCTACTAAAATTAGTATTGCTAAATTGCAGCCAATCCACAACTCTGATAGTTCATTGAATCTTTAAAAGACATTTTCTCTCTTTCTCTCCCTCTCTTTCTTTCACTTTCTTTTTAAAAATCAGTTTACAACATGGGGCATCATTTACTGCCCAGTGGAAAAGTCTTCTTTACTCCAGAGGGAGCTGGAAAGGTGATAGATGCCCCTGTACTTTGGTTCATCCATCTGTAGAATAACACAAGACCTTCCTCTTGGGAGTGCTGATGTCTGAAAAATACTTTAGGTTTTCCAGGTGAAAAGTGCAACTCATGTGCAGAGTATTATTACAATCCTTTTTTCTCCCAACACAAGCATTTCATAGACTTGCATTGTTGACAGAATATTTCTGAAATATTTTACCCTCAGGTTCATCTTTCTAGCTACAGAGTAAAGCTCTCAGTAGTTTATTCTCAGTCAGTCTGCCTATGCACGCACCATCTTTTCAAAGTGCTGCTGATGCACAAATTCACAGGATATCTATAATGTTCTTATTAAAGAGACAAATTAGGTTTTTTACTTAAACAAAAAACAGAAGTATTACCCACCGGAATGCCCAGGCACTCTCCATAAATAATACTGAGTGCTGATGAGATGTATTTCAATACATTTTATTTTACATTTTACCTTGGTGGGTAACTCAGCCTGTGTTGGACTGACTTAACTGCTCAAGTGCCAGAATCCTGCCAGTTCTCAGGAATGCTCATAACAGAGTCATCCTCCTCCTAAATTTAGAGGTTTCAGCAGTGAAAAAATTATATTGAAAGGAAGATTTGTTTGTTTATTTGTTTGGTTGGTTTTTGTCTCTCCTTATATCATGTTTCTTGCTTATAATGCCACAAATGGTCCAGTAAACTGTTGTCAATCCTATGCTTTTCCATATTTTCTGGGGAGGGGAAAACACAGGTTACAAACTATAAATTCCCTCTACATGGAAGACTATGGTGACTCTGAAGTACTATCCATATGGCCCAACAGAATCCATAAATATTAGCTGTTAGAAAGAAAAATCACATAGAATTTTTCTGTCTGTGTTAATAGCTTCTGAAATAATAGCTTCTTTTGCATCCATTAGATACAGATACAGCTCAATCAAAGGAAAAATCAAATAAAATTTAAAAAAAGATATTAATTAATCTCAGCACAGATTATGTTAAGATTCCCATTCTCTGCAGCAAGATACTTCACAAGAGGGATAAAATCAACACCTCAACCAATTTAAAATCACACTGGGTCTATTAAAATGAGTCATCAGACCAGATCTGAATCAGGTCTTTCTACACTTGCAAAAAAAGACAGTGAGTAAATAATATTTGTTGCACCTGTTTATAGGTTGCAGGATGTAATTTCATTTATAGAGATAGAGAGAATTCTCCCTCCCCAAAGTAAAATTTAAAGAGACTCAATGTCAAAGTCGGATATAGGAAGATACTTAATCTTTTTATATCTCTTTTCAGTCTCCCTTATCAGCAAGATGCATTTCCCCAAATTTTAGTGTCTAAAGACAGCTACATATGTGTCTAGGCACCTAAATGTCTGTCTGAGATACTTAGGCAGGCATTCAACTAACCACCCAGGCATTTAAAGTGACATTTTGGTGGAATTTCAGTTCCTACATACAGGAAACTAATTTAGAAAGAAAATACTTAAACTGCTTAGACACCTGAGATACCCTATCTATTGAAGGTTTCAGGAGGAAGATTCCCAGGTAATTAGGATTATTTTAGGAAGATTCTCAGCAGCATCTCTGCCTTTACAGAATCAAGTACTTAGATACTTATTTCCTATTTATGGAAATTTATCACTGAAATTACAAAGTCTTCAGAACATCCTCGCATGCTAAGTATGCTCAGACTTTGGCTTACTCCCCAGCTACAATGGTGGTGCTGCCCATTATGTAGTATATAACTATATATTATGTGATGTCTATAAAATAATCACGTGAGCTGTGTCCCAGAGGTGAACTAGTATTGATGAAAAGGTGTTTGAAATGACAGTTACTTCACCACAAAATACAGATGTAGTAGCAGGGCCTGAGGTATGCTTGAAGAAGCTGTAATCCACCTTTCCTCTGTAGTGATGTTGATGTGCAGCTGGATAGGAAAGACCTACAAATCCTGTGAAACTGTGGTTCCATCTGTGTAATTAGAAAAGTCTGCCAGCGGGTGGGAATGCCAAAGGAAGAAATGGGTCTAGACCCTGGTTCACACCTAAATTTGTCCTTGTTTTCATCCAGCAATTACTCGGTTAAGTGAATAGTTGTGAGTCCTCCAGGAAGAGGAATTCCCCTTCTTAGATAAGCTCCTTGGCTGCAAATTCAGACTTCTTTTTGGACCTTTAAGCCTTGCATGCAAAACTACACAGCAACTCATCTGGAGGAGAAAGAAATACTGCTTTCAAGTTTAGTTTGGGCTTCTGAGGTAGAATTGCTGGAAGAACAACTTTCATTAGGCTAAGGAACCCAGATCTCCTACCTCCTAGTGCTATACCATCTGTATTATTACAGGGGCAAATAAATGATACTATTTGAAGGACAGCTTCTGAATATGAATAGCTTCATATTCACTGACTTCAGCAAGTTTTAGTTTAGGCCTCAGATACCAGCAACTTATATTACATTTTTGCATAGGAAAGCTGGTCCCATTTTTCCCAGGAAAGGAAGGAGTTTTCTGATATTTGACAATTCAGTTAAGTGTTTCATCAAAATATCAGTGGAAGAGCAAGAGCCATTTTTGGATGAAAAAAATGTAAAATAATCTTTTTTTATTTAGATGAAAGATGAAAGAAAATATTGGTAACATTTTCCTTAAATTTTTTTTCATCTTTATCTGTAAATCTCAAAAGGCTGACTCCTGTCATCTTCTGGCACCAAGATTTAGTCACTAAGAGCTCAAAACAAGATTCAGGTCTCATTGGTACCTGTAGTATAAAGTGTATGAAAGTCTAGTTCAGTTAATAACACAGTTCAAATCCATAATCTTCAGCCTGAGCAAATCAAAAAGTTGTTTGCTGGTTTTTTTTCTCATGAGTTGTTGCGTGAAAAGGGGCAAAGTGGTTTTAGCAGAAGATAAACCCCCTTGCGTTCTAACACTCCTCACCGAGGTGGGAGGCTAGGTGCGGCTAGGTTTAAATTCTGAGTGATGCCCAATTCAGCACTATCAGTCCAATCGCATTTAATATGTATTAAACTATTACGATTTGGATACACTAATAGTGGACTGCACCTTCAGTCTAGTCGTGCTCATGAACTAGCACGGCCACTCTCGAGTCTTTGGTCGCGTTCAGTGAGAAACCAAAACGACTAGCTACTTAAAAAAGTGCAGTTTATTTAAACAACAGATATATAGGTTCTTAGGATTGCCGGTGATAAATACACTGTCTGCAAAGCACGTGCAAATGAAAGTATTGTTACATATACAAAACGCGCGACAAAGTTATAAACGATACAGCCTGGCTTTAAATGTAGAAAAAGAGAGTCTCTAGAGAAATTTCTAAGTTTCCCGAGGAAGCACTCGGTATAATCTAAGTCTTACCCAAAGGCGTCCCTATGGGGGGGAAGAGAGGCTCAGCCCGTCGACTGATCCCAGAAGTCAGTGATGTAATTCTTTATGATGGTGTCTTCCCTGGGTATCCCCCCTCTCTTGGGCTATTTTTATACTATTTGTTATCTTCAAGGTGGAGTTTGAGTGACTTTAGTCATACATAGTTTTATCATGATTGGTGTAAATTTCTCTCGCTTCACAATTAAAGGTATAGTTTACGAGAAATTCAAGGCGCAGACTCAAGAAGGAGTGGTCGCACCTTGGAGGCGGGTAGCCTTCGGGATGGAGGTGTGTTTTGGTATTATAATGACCAGGGAACCACAGATGTTGTGTCCTTCATGCCAGCTGCGGCTATTTTCTACCTCAGAAGCCTCTTGATTTTATACTTTTCCTTAATGTGTGAACAATGCTGTACTTTTGTATTTTTTAGCCAATTTAGTATTTATTCCACATAATCCACCCCGTGACTACAGTCACTCAAGCTCCACGATACTCAATACTGATAGGAAAGATCACATGTGTTCTTGTGGTGAGGGATATCAAGTGCAAATACATCTCGTGGAGTGATCAAATGAGTTAAACTTTTCATCATAATCCAAAGTCTAACATACAAAACAATTGTCAAAGCGAAGCACAAAACAATGAGTATTAGTAAAACAACAATAGGATGGAGCATCTTGTCATAAAGTCCTGTAACTGTCGGTGACCATCCAAAAAGAGTATCTCCCCATCCATGTCCTCCGTCTCTCTTGACTCTTTCCAGCACTTGGTGTATTTCTTCAACATCATGATGGACGGTAATCAAAGTTCTCTGTCCATTTTCTTGGGCCTCTTTCAACAGTCGCTTCAATTCATCGTGTTGTAGTAACTTCTTCACCAGTGAGAGATTCATTCCGATGGGGGTAGGCAACAAATCTCGAATCAATGTATAATTAGATTGTAGCAATTGAAAAGATGTAGCAGGAGCTGAATAATTGAAGTCACATCCGATAATGTTAGTAAAGTTACAAACACAAAGGTTTGAGTGATTACTTATATCAACTACTATGTCATCTATGAATACAAGACTACAGGGAGACCTCATGCAAACACACCCTTTCCCAATATATACAAGCACAGTCTCTGGGGTTTCATCGGGATGTATCTCAAAGTGACAAACATTCTGGTTGGTGTCAAGACAAATGTCTTGTGCTTTCAGGGTATTACTCTCACAAATGAATCCTTGTTGGTCTCGTGAAATGCATGCGGCAACATCAACAGTTTGCCATTTATTCTCATTTTGTTGTGCCCACACTCTGTGCTCTATTGGATAGAGTATGGCTCCTTGGTGATTCAACCCCAGCGCAATGATTGGGTATATGGTGTATACCAAAGCATTGCGTATTGTTAAGACAAAAGCTGTGGCCTTGCTCTCAATGGGATCATAGGTGAAGTTAACCAGATACCACCAGGACTGAAATTTTTTCTCAAATTCAATTGCGTTATCCCATATTACTTTTCGAATTTCGGTGGGCAAGGTGCCTTCTTCACCTTCCCTTATGATTGCGGCTGTCATAGATTGCATCCACAATTGGGCTTGGATACAACTAAGAGCCAAGGAAACATTGTTTTGGGTTGTACCAAGTGCATCTGTGATCAGCTGATGGTCTTTTTCACCCGTTTCTTCCCACTGAGGCAATATATTCGATAAAAGCCATTGGTGGTTTCCCAATGCTAATAGAGAGGACTGTAGGGGACGTCTTAATTTGTCCAGATCAGTAGTGGTTGTGACTAGTTTGTTGGCAAGTATCTCAGCATCTATACTATTTAAGACTCCCAGGCCTGTTCCTAAGATACCAGTCACATCCCTCTTCAGTCGTTGTGAAGTGGCAAAAGTTCATCTGCGTAACCATGCTGACCATCCTGCATAAGATGTACTCAGGAATGGTAAACAGGTGGGTTTGATCGCAGAGATTTTAATCTGCATTGACAATTCTACTCGTTTGAGGGAATATGTGGGATTAAACAGTATCTGTTGTTGACCTGTGTGTTTAATAACATAAGGGCCAATGTTGAAAATGTAAGGAGTTAGACTAATGGAGGGCTTAGAAGGTACGCCTTTGAGAGTTTGTGGGGGTGTAGGTTCTGGATTTATTTCAGCAAGTTCAGGTGTATTTGAGTCAATCATAAATTCAAATAACAATTCTGTGCCCTTGTAGCCCCAAATACAATACACTACTGTAGGTTTGATGAAAGTGAAATTGTGCCAGCAATCTGAATTTGGCTCCATAATTTTGTAACAATCAGTGTTGTATTTGTCTGGTTTGGTAGAGTCTACATAGATGGTTTTAATTACAGTTGGCCTGTGGTGAGTAGACCCATCGATAAATCGGCAACCAATGTGTATTCTCTTTCCAAGGGTGGCCTCGATTTTAGCCATTTGAAGTGATTCATTCCATCTCCATTTATCTCTGGAATATACTTCACTTCCTTGTATAACCAGAGTGGAGAGATTTAAACCCCTTTTGTTTTCTGGTGTTCCGGTGCTTGCAGTGTACCGTGACAATGCATTACCCCAAAGGTCAGGTGCTACGTCTATCTTGAATTCAAATAGCAGCGCTATTTCATCCTGTTGCCAACGACAAGTTACAAGAGTGGGTTCCACAAGAGTAAAATTATACCAGCAATCCCACTTGTCGGTGACACAGTGCTTTGTTGTCATTGAGCGTGGGTTCTGAGGGCGAAATATCTCTATTCTCATGGCCTTCTCATGGTTTGAGCCGTTGATCATTCTACACCCTACTCGGGCTTCCACCCCTGCCTTACCTTTCAGGACTGGGTACCAACTATTCCAGGTCCACTCATGTAACACCTCATTTTCCTGTAGAACTACAGTGGCCAAACTCAATTCTCCCTTTCTAGTACCTGCCATCGCATTGTGTTTAACAAAGGCTTGAGACCATGGCCACTCTGGGTCTCTCTGACTACAAACAACAGGGAATAAAAAGGTAAAACTGAATAGCATCAATTCCATCTGCCAATTCGTCATTTTAGAATTTGGGCCTCCAGGTAGCCATACATAATAAAAATAGTATTATTGCCAGGATCAATGTCAGGATTCCCTGGAGACACTCAAAGGTAGCGTAGGCCAATCCATCTGTAAAGCTCATCCAAGGTTCCTGAAAGACACAAAGGAAAAGAAAATCTGCTCGGTCTTATTCGACCGACGGGGTTAAAAAGAAGGCAAGATCCACCGGGTGCTGATCCGGTGTATCTTCCCTGAACAGTCCTTGGCTTCCCATGCATAGGGATTTTTGGGAGTAGCTAGCACCATTGGTACTGTCCCAATTTGAGGCATTTTCACTAGCACAGGTTGCCCAGGGTGAAATCTTCCAGGGTATTTTCCCGGTTCATTGGGAGCCTTTGGAGAGATAATATTGGCAGATACACAGAAAGCATTCATTTTAGGACAGCCGTCTCCACTCCATCTGTTATTTAATTGATAGATGGCATCGTCCAATCGCAAATGCCAACCAGGTTCATGAGTTTTTGCAAAACGCTTAACCAATCCATTGGTGCGTTCAACAATGCCATTAGCCTGGGGATAATAGGGAGTATGAAATACCCATCGAATCCCTTCTTCTTTGGCCCAATCTTGTACCACCGAAGCGGTAAAGTGTGAACCGTTACCACTTTGGATTTCCTCGGGAAGGGGAAGTGTGCTGAACCACCCTTTTAGGCCTTTCACTGTGTTGTCCCCGGTAGCTGATTTGAAACTGCTGGCCATACTGAGGCTGGAGATAATCTCCACTCCTACCAGGACATATCTTTTCCCACCTGATAATCTCAAGGGCCCAATATAGTCAATCTGCCATGAATGCCACAACGTTTTCTTGTCCCGAATGTGTAAGGGAGGCGCCTTACTCGGATGATCTTTGCTGAGTCGTAGGCGACATTGTGAACAGGCAGTTACTATTTGTTCGCACAGCTTAACCGACACAGGCCACCCCCGGGCTAGACCTTCCTGATACAGGTCAGCACAGCCTGTGTGGCCACGCTTAACATGTAACCACTCAAGTAAGCGTTCCCATTCCCGACCATCATCTACAATGTCAATTTGCTGTAGCCGCGTGAGGCTATCTACCTGTTGGTTGAACTGAGCAGTGATCGAGTTTGAACGATCATGGCCTTTTACCCAACCAATGTGCAATGTTCTCTGTTCTCCTATTTCTAACAGTTGCTTCCAACTGTCCGTCTCCCAAATCGGGACTCTGTTCACCTGCCAATCATTGGCTGCCCAGTGTCCTATCCATTCAGTGGCTCCTTTAAAAACAGCATATGAGTCAGTGTAAATGGAGGTGGCTCCATGTTGTGCAGCTAGTAGGACAGCTCTGAGTTCCCCTACTTGTGCACTACCCTCCCCTGTTTCAATCGCTCTTTCTCCCGTTGCTACTTCCAGTGCTACGGCCTTATATTTCCACTTATTGTTTTCACGGTGAGATGATGCATCAGTAAACCACACTCCTGTAAGATCACTGCCTTCCTTCAAAGGAGGAGCTTCTTGGATCGGAGATGGTCTATTTGGTGGGGATTGGAACAATAGGGCACCATCTATATCCTTTTGCAGCTTGGATACTTTAACACTGCCTTCAGAGACTGGCATGATTTCATTAATGCCTTCTAAATAAGCATACCACTTTCGAACTGTAGGTTTCTGGGCAATGCCAGCTGGTGGTGTTGTCCCTTTACGGACCACGTCTAGGAGGCGAAAAGGTCCCCGAATGATCACACTCTGTTCTCTTCTTATCTGCTCTGTTCATTGCAATGCTCGCACTAGGGACAATAAACCCTTCCCAAGGTCTGAATATCTGCTCTCAGTATCATTGAAGGAGTGAGAGCTAAATTCTAATGGTCTCTCCGGTCCTGCTGGTCCTTTCTGCCATAAATTACAATGGGAACCATGTTCACTGAACCCCCATTCTACGTGGACAGGGTCAGTTGGATGTATAGGACCAAGCTGTTGGAATAACCTTAGCTCCTTTATTAGTAATTGCAGAGCATTAGTGTGTTGTTCAGTCCACTCCCAGGATCTACCCTTTTTGAGCAAACTATAAAGGGGGCGAGCAATGATGGAAAAGCCAGGGATGTGTTTACGCCAATAACTTAAAGTTCCCAGAACTTGCTGCAACTCCTTCACGCTGGATGGATTCTGTCCATGCTCTATTTTTTCCAGGGTATCCTGAGGGACAGAAGCAGCTCCCTTAATCCACCAGACCCCCAGGAATTTAACTTCCTGTGCAGGTCCCTGACACTTTGAGTCTGGAATTTCCAATCCTAAATCAAGTAATGTTTTTCGGATGTTTTCCATCATGTCTTTTACACTTTCTTGGTTCTCTCCCCCTATTAGGATGTCATCAATATATTGGTATACCGTACATCCCTGTGAAACAGGAATCTCTGATAGCACTTTAGCTAAAGCATTATGAGCAATAGTGGGGGAATGTTTGTATCCTTGTGGAAGTCGGTTAAAGGTATATTGGACTCCTTTCCACGTGAATGCAAACCGCGCTTTGTCCTGCTCAAGGAGGGGAATCATAAAAAACATGTCTTTAACATCTAAGGCAGCCATCCAAGGATGGGCAGCTCCTTGTATCATTGTCACAATTTCCGCGATATTTGGAACTGCGGCAGTGAGGGGTGCAGTGTTGGCATTCAACTTTCGGTAATCTACTGTGAAACGCCATTGCCCGTTTGGTTTCTTTACCGGCCACACTGGTGAATTATAAGGCGAGTGAGTCCTCTTGATGATGTCTCTTTTTTCTAAATCTGATACCACCCCGTCTGCTCCTGCAAGCGCAGCTGCAGGCAGTGGATACTGCCGGACATTAGTGATTTTAGAGGGAGGTAAAGGCATGGAAGTTTCCAAGAGACTCAATTTCACTGTGTCTATTACTTTTTCGCATCCTGCAAAACTCCACACAGTTCCATCTGGGAATTTCCACATTCGCCCACGCAGCACATCAAATCCTAGGAGGTTAGTACGCGAGGCACCCATTAACACTTCCGCCCTGGTCATCCGCTGCTCTCCTGGCAACCAGAGGTTAATTTTTGCAACGGGGCATGTTTTTACCACACCATCAATTCCTGCGAAGTTGACTCTGCGTTTGGTGGGATTTATACCTAGAAGTTGTGCCGTTTCGTTAGTGATTGCAGACATTTGGTCTCCGGTATCAATAATAAAGTTTACTGACATCCTCCGGGGTCCGACAGGAATGGCGATAATAGGTTCAGAATCTTTATGAGAGAGCCATTGAATAGCTAGTACCCGCCGGACAGGGTGGCTCACTGCCCTCCCCAGGGATAGGAGTTTTTTGACTGGGACTCTGACAAATCAATCAAATTACGCTCCGGTGCAGAAGGCACAATTTTCTCACGACTTGGGGATTCTCTGGTTAGACTTTTCTCCCCAGCCGAATTATTCTTTCTAGTTAGAGATTGGACCAGTGTACGGAGATCTCCCGTAGGGACACCGTGCAAGAATTGTCGGGGCACCCCTAATTGTAGGGCTTTACGCCACAACTCATTCCGGTCCTTATCAGGCTTAAACCTTTCCACCGGTTTGGGGTTTTGAGTGTGAGTTCGGACTTGGCGAACCTTTCGGGGGTGTTCGGAGGATTTTTCGCTAGTTAGGCTGGCCCAGCCCATTCGGCGCCCATATTGGTCTATTTCCTGTACATATTCATTCCAGGTGGGCATGTAGCGACGCCGGCCCTGCCCATGAGCATCCCGAGCCTCTCGTATACGATCTTGAGTACGAACAACAAATGGCTTCAGGCAATCGGGAAGACCACGGATGAGAGGGGCTAATCGATCAGGGTCGATAGCAGCTGACATTGGGGATTTCCGAAATTCCTCTCTGTCATACATGGCTTGCAGACAAGCTGCTTTCCGTATCGCCGCAAACAGTTCAGAGTAGCCTGTAGCTCTAATCTCTAATGGCTCTCCCCTCTCTCGCGGATCCATACCACCTGCCCAAAAGGCTGCTCGAGCGGTTAGGGAATAATTATGATCCCCGTCCATTGTAATTAAAAACACTCCTGGTCCCCAAGAGTCTCCTGCTTCTTCCTCACTCAACATAATTCTATCTCCTCCTTCAGAAGAAACTCGCCACACATACTCAACAGCTGATTCTTCTGGCCGCCTCGAATATTTTTCCCTTATTTTCGCTAACTCTGTTGGTGTCCACGGAATAGTACGCACAGTGTTGCAGACTTCCTCATCATCCTCATCAACTGTGGTTTCAGTTTTAATCAGAGGTCGTAAAGGAAAGACTCGAGATTTCACAGTAAAAGTCCTTCCCTCCTCATCTTCTTCCTCATCTTCACTATTAGACCAAAAATCTCCGGTCTGGGTTCCAGAATTTGGATAACACATTAATTTACGAATCTGTTGGACCTGGGTCGAGGGCTGCATTTTATCTAAGAGCCCAGTCACCCTTTCCAATAACATTTTAAGTTGGTGATTTTCACTCCCAAGTTGAGCATTCCGGTTTCCTAAACATTCATTCTCACTCACAAGCTTATCAACTTGAGTTCTTAATTTTTCTCCTGTCTCCTTTTGAAAGGCTAGTGATGACTTCAACACCTCATTCTCCGATTTCAGGGTTGCATATTCTACAGCTGAAATCAGATTAGGAGCAGGGGTTTCCCTAGCTTCTTGTTGTGCACAAGATAAACAGGCGCCTAACACCGCACAAATCACACCTTTGCCTTTCCCCGCTCTGAGCTTCTGTGAAACCCGACACTCTTCAATACGTTCCACCACTTTCTCTTCATCCTTCCAAAATTTACGGGCCCACTCCTTCCCAGCCTGGGAAGGGGCACAATCATATTTTTGCAGCAGTTTATCCATGGCAATCCTGCCGAATATGCCAAAATTCTGTTGCGTGAAAAGGGGCAAAGCGGTTTTGGCAGAAGATAAACCCCCTTGCGTTCTAACACTCCTCACTGAGGTGGGAGGCTAGGTGCGGCTAGGTTTAAATTCTGAGTGATGCCCAATTCAGCACTATCAGTCCAATCGCGTTTAATATGTATTAAACTATTACGATTTGGATACACTAATAGTGGACTGCACCTTCAGTCTAGTCGTGCTCATGAACTAGCACGGCCACTCTCGAGTCTTTGGTCGCGTTCAGTGAGAAACCAAAACGACTAGCTACTTAAAAAAGTGCAGTTTATTTAAACAACAGATATATAGGTTCTTAGGATTGCCGGTGATAAATACACTGTCTGCAAAGCACGTGCAAATGAAAGTATTGTTACATATACAAAACGCGCGACAAAGTTATAAACGATATAGCCTGGCTTTAAATGTAGAAAAAGAGAGTCTCTAGAGAAATTTCTAAATTCCTCGAGGAAGCACTCGGTATAGTCTAAGTCTTACCCAAAGGCGTCCCTATGAGGGGGGAAGAGAGGCTCAGCCCGTCGACTGATCCCAGAAGTCAGTGATGTAATTCTTTATGATGGTGTCTTCCCTGGGTATCCCCCCTCTCTTGGGCTATTTTTATACTATTTGTTATCTTCAAGGTGGAGTTTGAGTGACTTTAGTCATACATAGTTTTATCATGATTGGTGTAAATTTCTCTCGCTTCACAATTAAAGGTATAGTTTACGAGAAATTCAAGGCGCAGACTCAAGAAGGAGTGGTCGCACCTTGGAGGCGGGTAGCCTTCGGGATGGAGGTGTGTTTTGGTATTATAATGACATTATAATGAGCAAAGTTCGCACAAAGGACAGCATTTCATCAAAATTTGACAAAATGTTGGCTCTGAGCATCTAGCGGGCAGCTAATTGGCAGCTTATCTGTTTCATGGTATCATCCCATTCCTGTATCCGCTATACATCATAAGGTAAAGCCACGGAATAATTGCATCCCGTCCCGTACCTCATGTAGCTTATCAGGGAACCACAGATGTTGTGTCCTTCATGCCAGCTGCGGCTATTTTCTACCTCAGAAGCCTCTTGATTTTATACTTTTCCTTAATGTGTGAACAATGCTGTACTTTTGTATTTTTTAGCCAATTTAGTATTTATTCCACATGAGTATAGAAAGGTTTTCTGCTTAACAGCAATTTACTTAAGAAGACGAACACTTTTCATTAAACATTAGTAGCTGTGATTGATGATGTTAACAAATTTTATTTAATAATTATATTAAATAACAGTGGGGATGGAAAAGAAAATCAGTAGATATTTAATTTTGAAAAAATATTTTTCCCAATAATATTTCCATTATAGTTTGAATTACTTGTTCCTGAAATATTTCTGGTATTTGTACTTTCAAGTTAGATCAGTAAAACTATTGAGATAGGCATGCTTGTGGTCTTTTGTTTCCTTTTTCAGATGAGATGTAGGTAGCTGCTCCTCTGAGTTCACTGAGGAATAGCACAGCTATGTGACTATGGACATCTATGATGGCACAAACCAAGCAGTTATTGCCAGGGGTATAAAAAGCTATCCCTTTCCTTAGTCAATCTATTGATAGGACAGAAGTATCCTGAACCTAAACCCCCACTAAAATGGAAGAAAAAACAAAACAAAACAAAACAAAAAAGGAGGCATTTGGGGGGAAAATTAAGGAATAAGAAAAAAAATGTACTGGTCTGTTTATCTCTCTGCTTCCTTAACTAGTCTGACTAAAACAACCAAAACCTCAGAAAAACTCATTTTGAAGTTTTCAGATTTTTTCAGGTCTTTTAATAGTTTTTTTAATCAAACAGGCTGAACTCCCTCTATACTTTTCCACATGAAAGAAGGAAGAGAGAGAAAGACTATGAGCTACAGAGCTGTGAATATGAGTGCCTAAAAGCGATTATAACAAAGAAGCTAAGCTGCTCTTAAATATGTGTGAGAAGTATCAGTGGCAATTAACCTCCTGAAAACTGCTGTCATATGATACCTTCAAAGTTCTTTAAATGAAGTAGGCTTATTACTTTCACTAACTTTGTAATGGACAAAGCCTGCGTCAGAAACCTGTGAATGAAATATGTCTTCTTTCATACAGTCTCAAAAGAAGAATGAGAGTGTAAGCTGACATGAAATATGAAATATCCCCTCATCTGTATGGGTGGACCCTCCTCATCTGGAAATATTCTAGTGTGCTATCACTGATATCTATGACCTATGTTGTGAATGTATGGAAGACTTCATTCTCTAGAGCTTTATAAATTCAGGATTAAGCATTTTCAAAATGTTACATATTTGAAATATTGAGATGTCAAAAGGCTCTAAATATCTGTCCCACGAGACCTATTAGCTCCTGTCTTTTCTTTCATCTGAAACAGTCTGATAGTTTTCGCGCAAAGGAGATGGAATCAGCTTTTAAATAAATAAAATCACACACAAACATGCAGATTTCTGGAGTATGTTTTCTTGCTGGTTCATGCCACATCAGTGAGATGATAACATATTATCCAACATGCTAGTACTGTGATGCCATCAAATACTGATGATTTTGCCTTACTGCATTTAGCAGTGCTTCAGCATTACTGCTGCTGTCTCCCTCAGGGAAATGAGTTGTAAAAAATAAAGGGAAAAAAAAGGAAGAAAGGAGGAGAGAGAAAATAAAGATAGAAAGAAATAATCATGGTAGAACATCCTGGGGGAACAGAAAGAAGTGAAAAAGCCAAAGAAAGAAGTAGTTAAGCCTGCCTTGACTGCATGAAATTTGTTGGAACTCCTCATAGGGAAAGAAAATAATCACTTTTTGGGGTGATGGAATTTAAATAACTTAAAATTGTGCATACACAATTGGTTCTTTTTCTTAGGAAAAAGAAAATCTACTCAGTCATAGCAACCTATTTTTCATCAGGAAGAAAAAAATACAGTATGTGGAAAATATCAGCACAAGTTTTGGAGCTGAGACACATTTCAGTTACTAAAGTAATATACAGCTCTTGAAGTATTTTTGTTGATTTTCTCAGCACCACCTCCTTTCCCCTCCTTTTTAAGGAAGATGTAAAGCTTGGCTGTATATGCAACTGTCTGTCCTCAGAGGGCTGTAACTCCCAGACACAGTGAACACACTTTGCTGTGAGTGTAACTCATACCCAAGGGTAAGAAAAGCCTTAGGCACAGCTTGGCCCCTGGAATACAGTAATTAGAGTTGATAACACCAAGCAGAGGAGAGCTAAGAAAAGCTAGTCATAAGAAGTGGGCTTTGAGTGGCTTACAGCAGAAGAGGACGCAGGAGGAAGGAGTCAATCTGACATCCCCGGGGAGGCAGGGTGGGTTTCTGAGCAAGGCACTGAGCTGGTGTCTGCCAAAAATCCTTGAGTGACCCTTTAAATCCAGTCCTCCAAAGTGTCAGTTTTCTACCCGTAAAGCTGGATATCAGCACATCTTCTCACCTATTCTGACGAACTTACTTGTGCCAAATCACAAGGCAGAAGCTTTTAATATTTCTCTACTGAAAGCTAGTACAGAGACACCCAGGTAAGCTCTCTTTCTAGAGAGCTCTAACTATGAAAACAGAGCTCAACATAGCTAAATTAGCACATGACAGACAACAGTACCTTGGTTTTGCTGTAGTCTTCATAGGCACATTAGGAATGCCTGCCTGCATTACACCAATATCCACCGTATCTCTCCCAAATAACATTGAAAAAGAGAAATATTATGTCTGCCTAACTTCAAGATTTTACTTTGGTTGCCTAATTTGGGAAGTTTTGGAACATATACACTCAGGGTGAGGGGTACCAATGCCACAGGTGCCTTCTGAAAGGGTCTGTTTTCCCCTTTGACCATCAGGGAAGCCAGAGGCTGCTCATCTTTAAGTATCTCAATCAGGTGCTAAAAGTAAAGCAGTGTAAAGCCCTCAGCCTTGGTCTTCCTCATGGGTAGTTTGTATAGATTACTGACTGCACTGTCAGCGTCCTAGCTTTCATCCTAGCATTACATTCCTTCTGTAGCTAACGTGGCACATCCACCCTGTGCAAAGGAGTGAGTTTCGGGGGTCTAGAGCACAAGTCTTATGAGGAGTGGCTGAGGGAAGTGGGATTGTTTAGCCTAGAGAAAAGGAGGCTGAGGGGAGACCTTATTGCTCTCTACAACTACCTGAAAGGAGGTTGTAGAGAGGTGGGGGTCGGTCTCTTCTCCCAAATAACAGGTGATAGGACAAGAGGAAATGGACTCAAGTTGCATCAGGGGAGGTTTAGGATCGATATTAGGAAAAATTTCTTCACTGAAAGGGTTATCAAACATTGGAACAGGCTGCCCAGGGAAGTGGTTGAGTCACCGTCCCTGGAGGTATTTAAAAGATCTGTATATGTAGTGCTGAGGGACATGGTTTAGTGGTAACTTGGCAGTGTTAGGTTAATGGTTGGCCTCAATGATCTTAAAGGTCCTTTCCAACCAAAACAATTCTATGATTCTATCAAACCAGCACTGACCATGCACAACAGTTAGCTGGGCAGGGATTATGCTTCATTCATCTTGCTTTCAAAGACAAACTCAAACGAATTACAAATTCGTCCCCAGGAGCAGCATGGCTACATTCAAGCAATGCTATGACAAAGTTTTTGTTAGGGCTTAAACATGGTGTTGTACAAAGGCAGCTGAAGTGGCTGGAGTGGCTGGAGCTCGCCTGCCCTGGATCGGGGTGAACATTCTCAGCTGTCACTCAGTGCTTAGCAAGCACCATTTTTTTGCAGCCATAGTGTAGACATGCCCTGAGGACTTTTAGAAATGTTAATCATCTGTTTTCAAGAAAGCCAGAATACTCTTTATAAAAATTAGAATATATATTAAGCAAGGCTTTACCGTTCGTTCCAAGTGAGAATGCCATATAGTTAAACTGCAGCTGGTGAGATTGCACATTTTTAGTTATGCTTTTAAGCCACAGCAAAGTTACTTGTGTGGGCACCACAGGGATCAGTGTTGAAACCACAGCTTTTTCATTACCTAAATGACTGAGTGCATATTATTTAAACTAAAAATTTATGGTGTGCAGATGATACTAAATTGGGAGGAAAGGTCATCCGTGAGAAACAATACAGTCAGGTAGGGAAGGATTTAGATCATTTAAGTACTTGAGCTAATAGATAGCAAATTCAATGCAGATAAATGCAGAATAATGAGCTTCGGAGAATGTAATAAAAGGACATAATATCTGCTTAATGGGAAAGTACTACAGCATAGTGACCTGGAGAGAGATATGAGAGTTATTTTAATAACAAAAAACCCCTTATATTAAAGCCTTAAACTCAATTATTGTTAAGGTAATACAGTGTATTTCAGTAGGACCTCACCCAAAGTACTGCATTCAGCACTAATCACTCTACAGTTCAGAAAGCATATTTAGAATTGGTCTTAAAGGGGTGATTTGTAGAGCCATCTAATGAAAGCACATCTCGGAGATATAAGTTTTGAGGACATTACAGCGAAGATTGACTGTATCCTCACCAGAAAGTCAGAGACTTTAGAGGTGACTGTCTAAGACATCCAGTACAAGCTTAATGAATACTTGGCAGTAAGAGGTGAACTGTTGAGGAACTCATTACTTTAACCCCTCAATCTTCACAATTCTATTAAGTTTAGAGCTGTTGTCACAGAGGAACAAATTCTCATCTAGATTTACACCACTGCAGTTTGAGTAAAATCTCTGGAGCTACTCTTCTTACAGAAGCGTGAAGAACAACAGGATCTATCCTCCAATTTCTAATAAGAGACTGATGGAGCCACTGTTCCAGCACAGGTCTCTCTCTTTGTATGCTCTCCTGTTTCATTTGGCTTTACAGGTTACAGGCTTGTTAGTCAAGGGAACATCAAGGTCTAGAAAGTCTAACAGGGCACAAAGCTTGCCTAAAAAGGCACTGAACAGCTTGCTATGTAAAGAAAGAAAATAAAGGAGACCACATGCAATCAGGAGGCTTTTCTCTCTCTTTTCTGATGAAGTATGACTGAAAACAGCCAGCAGGGGAGATGGGGTGAATATTGCTCTGATAAATGGTTATTCATTGTCATGGCAAAGTCATTACATTGGGTCCACTAGAGTTCTACCAGAAGGTGTGTCTTGTGAAGCCAGTTTTGAAGCTGTTGGTATGTGATTCTCTCATCTTTGCAATTCTTTTTTTCATATTTTGCAAGTTATTATTTTCTCTAAAGCTAATGGGACAGTTAACATGACAATCCAGTTCCTTGCTGGCTATATAGACACAAACTCTTCTTTGGCAGGAGGTCTCCATTTTAATCAGAAAGCACATAGTTTCTACACACATGTTCCAAATGTATGGTCCTGAGTAAGTAAGTATTGCTCGGTACTCTGTGAGCAGAGAACAAAGGTGCTTGGGAATATTTTCCTTCATTCTGGTAATATAGACAACACAAAATTCATACTCTGTTACTTCTAAAATGATAATATTCAGAAGACAGTTCAGGTCTAACCATATCCTACTTTACCAGTTCTGACATCTTCTTTTTCTCCTCTTTCAAATGACTTTTAAATGAACTGGGCTATTCTAATCAGAGAAAGTTTCTGAACGAGAGAGATGGAAGTTGCATCTGAATTTTATTTTCATCATTTTCCCAAAATAAAAATGGAGGTTTTTCTAAGAATGACTTGTGCCATTTCCTTCATAAATAAAGGACTTATTGGAAAAGATGGTACATGAATATTGAGAATGTTTTTGAGGTGATCCAGGAGCACACATAATCTTCTGCCAAGATCATTCTGCCATAATCTACTTGAAAGGCACCTAAAGATAGTCACCTACTATATGATTAATGCAATTAACTGAAATGTGACTTTAGAACTGCAGATTTTATACATTCTGCCACTTAAAAGAGGTGGGTTGGTTGGTTTGTTTGTATGTCTGTTTTTTTTTCTATAAACTGCTGAGAAAACTATTTCATGTTGCACCTAAGATACAGAACAGTCCCAATTGACGAGTCACTGTTTTCATTCATTGTGTCTTACAGAAATATTATGTTTGCTTTACTTGTCTTGTGATATTTCATGATCAGGCTCTTATCTTCACTCAATTACATCATACAGCTTTCACTTCATCATTGATTCAGTGAAATTACAGTAGTCAAAGACAAAGAATTCAGTGAAGAACTAAATTGTGTTAGTTTATATATTTATATACACAACTCTCTACAAATAATTGTGTATGGGAAATAAAGTAGGAATCAAACCCAATGTTAACAAAGGTGTGTTCCAGAGTGGGAGCACAAATGGTTATATATATGGCCATGTCATTATTGAGCAGCTTCTGCTTGAAATGAGGGTCTTTGAATTGTCCACATTAGGTCAAGCAGAAACCTGAGGTAGTGAGTGTCTTTCACGGCCTGGTTTCATTCCTAGAGTAAATCAGGAGGAACACAAAGAGGGTTCATCGAGATCTAGTCAGGCTGTGGGGGAGAAGGGCATGTGGGTGCAAAAAATGTGGGGCATAAGTGGCATCAAGCTGACTTGATGTAGTGCAAACTTGGGAATTGCCAGATATTTATGCATAAACTATTATAACGCACGTACAGAAATCTGTAGCTACATCTGTAGTTTCCTTTTGTTTCTCATGACTAAGAATTACATGATTTTAGCTCATGATTTACTTATTTTCTCTTTCCTTCCAATACACAATTACATTTCTATGCATTTTGTCCATTTCCTACCAGTTGAGGTTTTTTTTTCCCTTTGTCTTTCCACTGCTAAAATTTTGAACTTCCATTTGCAATTGCTTTTCACTTCTTTTAAAATCCTGCTAATAGATTGTTTCCCTTTTTCTAGTTCTCTGTTTTATGATTTTCTTTATGCTACTGATGTGACTTTCCTTACAAGTATGGTAATGAATGTGAATAATTAAATCAAAAATGAATGTCACAAAAATAGCTGAAGAAAAAATATGATGAAAAAGTATAATAAAGTCATTTTCACATAAGACAATTCATGGTTGACTTCCAGAGAGGTTTCAGGAGTTTTTTTCATTGACCCTTATAACTGATAGCAACTGTTTCAGTGTCAATATTAAAAAATATGACAGATAAACTTAGAGGATTTCCACTGCTAAAATTGCTCAAAATTTGATTCTTTGTCCACAAAATTTTTATTATGAAGTAATTCTGTGACTTTCTCAAAAAACATATTTTCCAGACAAAAAAAAAAAGAACATAGAAACATCTTTTTTTATCAGTTGAAGATATTACAGCTTGGAAAGACCATTAATTAGATTGCCAAACTTTTGTTCATGAAGTGCCACTGAACTAGGGGGACAACAAGCTAGAGGCTACATAAACTTCATCTAAGGTGTATCTGGTGTATCTAATACTTTTATGTTTAATTATATGGCTGCAATTAAATGGTTCCTTTGTGACCCTTGAGGTGCACTTTGGTAATTCCTAAAGCTAGTTTGATATTTTTTCAAGTATGGGATATGGAATTAATGTCTATGTTAACTTAGGAACAAGGTCATATTAACAGTGATTTAAGTTATTGTAAAAATGAACTACGTAAAACAAGTTAAGATCAGTCACTCTTAATTAGAAATAGATGCAAATCAAAAAAATAACCACAACCTAATCCCTAAAATGAACCATTCCAGGTCTGCCAATAGTTTTCTCCTTGCTTTCCCTTGCCTTCCCTTGCCTTCTCACTCTGCTTCTTATTACATAAACAAGAAAATAAATCTGTTCTTAGGGAATAAAAATACTTTCACCTCACAAGCTTGAATCGTCTGGATGATGTATGTCCCCTTTCATGCTATTCTCTGAAGAAAGGGGCACTTTCCTTCCCTTAATCTCTACTTATTTTGTGGCTAAATTGAGGAAAGAATTCTCCAAGGCAACAAATTAAAAACAGCAGTGAAAAAAATTAAAAGAAATAATATATAAACCAAACCAAACCAAACCAAACCAAAATAAAAGCCAAAGAGGAGAAAGCAAATTGCACTCAGTCATCTTTGAATTCACAACACTTTTTCAACCCAATTCCATTCTTTCAACCCTGGCAGTGATGGTTCCTATGAGAAAGTAATTTTTGGAAATGAGATTGTGGCACCATGGCCTCGCTGCAGATATCTCACATTATCTCATTTCTCATGACTTGTGTGAGCTCTCACAATACAATAGTCTTAGTGCTTAAAGTCTTGTTGGTGGCTTGGCACCCTACTTGGCAGACTTCTCGCATCCTTTTCTTTTGGAGCTTAATCAGGAAAATGAAGTTCGATAACAGGATTTCAAAATGAACCCACAAGGGGGATATGGATCTAATTAGAATCCATCCAGCACAACTTCTTGTTAAACTACAAAGAACTCAGCTAGCAAAAACATAGCCTGTGTATGCTCAATGAAAGTTAATACATTCACTTTGCATTTATCTAGTGTTCTCATCACACTGGAAAATATAGCCTAGGGAAGTTGCAGAATCTCTGTGAATGACAACTTTAAAGAACGTTAGATGAACATCTATCTAGAATGGGGCAGTTAATACCACCTTAGAGGAGGGGTGTATGTGTCGGGGCGGCTAACGGAAAAGTACAAGTATGCAAGAAACTCGAGGGCATGCCGGCCTTGCAGATCTGAGACAAATAACTCTGAGGAGCCAGGGAACAACTGGCCTTGCAGGTCTGAGATAAATAACCTTGAAGAAGTAGGGAGTTAGGCAACAAGTTATCACTGTAGCTTTTAGCACATTCCAAAACTGTAGCTTCTAGCATGTAGCGGAACCGCAAGTAGGAGGGATTATTGTAATGAAACATTTAGAGCTAAGCCAATTAGAAATGATAGAATTTGTGTAATTTATGTAACTGTTAAGTAGCTGTATAAAAAGCTTTCCGACGCGTCTAATAAACGGACATCTTGCTTGCATCAAGCAGCGTCCCGTCTCTCAATCGCCGCAAATTGGTGACCCCGACGTGATGGGTTGGTGAACCGCCTAGCTGAGCGGCTTGCTGCGAGTCCCACAGAACTTTGAAGGAGCTGCTGAAAGGAAGCAGGAACTGGCCAGGAATCCCTCTGGATTTAAGAGGTGAGCTGTGGGAAACATGGGGAATCAGATGTCCCCCGCAGAGAGAGACGTATATGAGGTTATGAAAACGCTCCTCCGGAAACATAAAAAAGATATTTCCGGGCAGGACTTAAAGATCATGCTTAAGTGGGTACAAATGAAGATCCCCACTGTTACGGCCTCCAGTATTTTTACCTGGGAACTTTGGGACGATGTGGGGGTAAAGTTGTGGGACTTAGCGACGTCAGGGAATGCCGAGGCTCAGCGTTTGCTTCCGTGGTGGAGAAGTATCTTTGAGGCTATTAAGGCACAGGAAAGGGGCCATAAAGACTCTCCAGATACTAAGGGGGAACCTTCATCAGCTCAGCCTTTGCTTCCCCCTCCACTACCTCCGCGACGTGCTAAGTCGCCCGGACCCTTAAAGGTCTGTGCCGCAGGCTACCCTCCTGAGGAAGATCCGCTTGACCCGGGGCCCGTTGATCCTGATAAAGAGCCTGACTTGTACCCCCCTGACCCTCATGATACGTGGGCGAATATTAAACGTCAAGCTTTAAAAGAAGGTGACTTGGAAATAGCACGAACGATAGTCGCCCCTGTTATTTATCAAGGCCGGGGAGTGCAGTGGGAGGCTTTGTCCTTCCCGGTGATTAAAGAGCTGCGCCGTACCGTCACAGAACACGGGCTCTCTTCCCCATATTTTGCGAGCCTGCTGTCTTCTGTCTTTGATACGTACGTTATGACTCCCCATGATTTAAAATCGCTAGCGCAATTGTTATTAACCCCTTCCCAGTATTCCCTCTGGGAGTCGCGTTGGAGGGGGGGCCTTCAAACTCTCCTCACCAGCTACGTGGGTCATAATAATGCTGCTCTTGCCTCACTGACCATGGAGCATCTTATGGGTACGGGTCAGCACTCTGATCCAGCGGCACAGGCTCGAGATTGTCCACGAGAGGCCCTGGAAGCGATCCGCGAAGAAGCAAAAAAGGCTTTACTCAAAATACCCGATTCCAGTAAACCTCAAAAGGCATTCACCTCTATTACGCAGGAACCTCGGGAGCCGTACATGCAATTCATTGATAGACTTAAGCAAGCTTTGGAACGCCAAATAGATAATACCGAAGCTCGAGAAATTTTGCTATTAAAATTAGCAGTTGAAAATGCTAACGCCGACTGTAAAAAATTACTTAAATCTCTCCCTAACCCAGCTCCGACTTTGGTTGAAATGGTAGAGGCTTGTAATCGTATCGGTACTGTGGACCATAAATTTGAAGCGATGGCAGCTGCTTTCGCAGCTATGAGAGGCATGTCTGGGGGAGGAAATTGTTACGGTTGTGGTAAACCAGGCATATCAAATGAAATTGTCCCGCTTCTAATGGGGGGGCTAAAGCTCAAGCCCCTGGGATCTGTCCCCGATGCAGGAAAGGGCGTCATTATGCTAATCAATGTCATTCTAAGTATAATTTTCAAGGGCAGCCGATACAGGGAAACCGCTTGCGGAGCGCGGGGCAGCGACGCGCAGACACAAGTATCGTCGCCGGTGAATCGAGCCATGCAGATGGGTGTGACCTCGCCACAAGTCTTCGCCCAGCAACAGCCGGTAGCGCCAGATTGGACCTGGCAACCTCACACGCAGTAACGTTGCTTGATTCCTCTGTTCACTTATTAGCAACTAATGTTTCAGGTCCTTTACCCCCGAAAACACAAGGGCTACTATTAGGGAGATCATCGGTTACCTTAGCTGGACTTTTTGTATTGCCTGGAGTAATTGATGCGGATACCGTTGGGGAAATTAAAATCATGGCCTGGACCCCATTTCCCCCTTGCACAGTACCCAAAGGAAACCGCATTGCACAATTACTACTGATCCCGCAGAACGCAAGCCCTCTTTCGCCTCACCCACCTCCGCAGCAAAGACAAGGAGGTTTTGGATCTACTGGGGATCCACAGATTCTCTGGGTACAGTCCATTTCCCAGAAGCGACCACTTTGTCAATGTACTCTTATTCACGGCACTCAGCAAGTAATCCTAAATGGGATTATTGACACCGGGGCCGATGTTACCGTAATTTCACAGGCGAAGTGGCCTCCACAATGGCCTTTGGCAGCTGTGCCTCAGGCACTAGCCGGAATCGGAGGAGTTGGTAGAAGCCACCAATCCTCGGAATTGATCCAAATCAAAGGCCCAGAAGGACGAGTGGCTTCCGTCAAGCCTTTTGTGCTGCCTGTTCCTATGGTCTTATGGGGACATGATGTGCTATCACAATGGGGAACTTCCATTCAGTCGCATTTTTAGGGGGGGCCATTGAGGTGCGCGACACCCTGAAACTGACTTGGAAAACTCAGACACCCATTTGGGTAGATCAATGGCCCCTACCACTCGAAAAGCTTCGCGCTCTCCAAGAACTGGTTACGGAACAATTAGCAAAAGGACATATAGTACCTACTACTAGTCCTTGGAATTCACCTGTCTTTGTTATTAAAAAGCAATCTGGCAAGTGGCGCCTGCTCCATGATCTCAGAAAAATCAATGATGCTATGGTAGATATGGGAGCTCTGCAGCCAGGGCTCCCTTCTCCAACTATGATCCCCCGCAATTGGCATCTCACCGTTATTGACCTTAAGGATTGCTTTTTTAACATTCCACTACACCCTGATGACGCTGCCAAATTTGCTTTTTCAGTCCCAAGTGTCAATATGCAAGCCCCTGTGCAACAATATCAGTGGGTTGTACTGCCACAGGGAATGAAAAATAGCCCGACAATTTGTCAATGGTATGTCACTAAGGTACTTAGCCCTGTCAGGGTTGCGTTGCCTCAAGTTCTGTTATATCATTATATGGATGATATCTTGATGGCTGCGCCTCACCTTGAGCTCATGGAAAAGGCTGTAGCCCTTGTCACGGCCGCTGTCAATTCGGCAGGCCTCTGTATTGCGCCCGAAAAAGTCCAGAAAATGCCCCCTTGGACCTACTTGGGTTGGCGCATCAGGACCCAGACGATAGTTCCCCAACCTGTGCATATACAGGCGGACATTAAAAATGTGCACGATGTTCAAAAATTATTAGGGACCATTACTTGGGTCCGACCCTTGCTAGGAATCTCCAATTCAGACTTAAGCCCTTTGTTTGAACTCCTCAAGGGAGATTCTGATTTACGCTCCCCTCGTCGACTGGGTCCTGAAGCCGCTGCCTCATTACAAAAAGTAGCGGAAGCCATCGCCTTACGGCAAGCACACCGCTGTGCGCCTGAATTGCCCTTCAATTTAATTATTTTGAACCCTGCACGTCAGCCATATGCTTTGATTTTTCAATGGGACCCTAACAATCCTGATCCCTTATTAATCATTGAGTGGGTCTTTTTACCCAACCAGCCCACTAAAACAATTTGGACACAACATGAAATGTTTGCTTCCTTGATAATTAAAGCACGGCAGCGCTTGCTTGCCCTGTCAGGGATGGACTTTCCTTCTATCTGTTTACCTGTAACTAATATGTACCTACAATGGTTATTCCAACAGTCTGATGCTTTCGTGTTTGCCTTAACAGATTATACGGGTCAACTAACCTCACATCCTCCGTCCCACAAGCTTCTACATGCTCATTTTAACTTAATATCCATACCAAAGAGATGTCACCAGCCCCTCCAAGGCCTTACTGTGTTCACCAATGGGTCTGGAAAAACACACAAGTCGGTGATTGTCTGGTGGGATGACCGCTCTCAACAATGGGAGTCGGACGTTGAGACAGTCTCCGAGTCCCCTCAAATCGTAGAGCTTGCTGCTGTTGTTCGAGCTTTTCGTAAGTGGTCTACACCACTGAATCTTATTACTGATTCTGCTTATGTTGCAGGCGTCGTCGAACGGGCAGAGGCCTCGGTGCTGCGTCATACTTCGCATGCTGATTTGTTTGCTTTGTTGCAGGAACTTGTTTTCCTTTTAACCTCTCGAACACATCCCTATTTTGTTTTACATGTTAGATCGCACACCTCTTTGCCTGGGTTTATTGCAGAAGGCAATCGACGGGCCGATATGCTCACTCTGCCGGTACAAGTTTTACCTGACCGTATTGCACAAGCTAAGCTTAGTCATTCCTTTTTCCATCAGAATGCAGGGGGCCTCAAACGTCAGTTTGGCCTCACTTCTCAGCAAGCGGCGAACATTATCGCTGTCTGCCCTGATTGTCAAAAACATTCTTTTCCTACGGCACCAGGTGGGGTTAATCCCAGAGGCTTACAAAGCCTGCAATTATGGCAGACGGATGTCACACACTATCCAGAATTTGGGAGATTAAAATATGTCCATTCCTCTATTGACACCTTTTCAGGCGCTCTATTTGCCTCCTGCCACGTGGGGGAGGCGGCGAAAGATGTTCGCAGGCATCTGCTACGTGCTTTTGCTACCTTAGGCATCCCTGCACAAATCAAAACAGACAATGGCCCTGCTTATATCTTGGCTGCACTTAAAACCTTTTTTATCTCTTGGGGGATCACTCACATCACTGGGATCCCGCATTCCCCTACGGGCCAGTCCCTGATTGAACGCTCTCATCAGTCTTTAAAGCGCTTGTTACAGCAACAGAAAGGGGGAGTAGGGACAGCCACCCCTGAAGAACGTCTACAGAAAGCCCTGTATGTTTTTAACTTTTTAAATTGTTCTTTAATAGATAACAACCCTCCGATCGTTCGCCACTTTAACACAAACACTTCTTTCGAAGCCAGCGTAAAAGCTCCAGTCCTGATCCGCGACCCTGAGACAGGTAAGGTCTTGGGGCCATACCCCCTTGTCACATGGGGCAGAGGCTATGCTTGTGTCTCCACAGAACGAGGCCCCAGGTGGATCCCAGCGAAGAGCGTGCGACCTTTCCGTGAACCCCTACCACAGTCGGATGGCCACAACACCAATCCACAGCTAAATCATTCCCCTGAACAGCATACCGGAGAACATTCGGAGGACTGATGCAGTGCTCTTATGGACAATAGAGCAGAGACTCCAGTAGAACATATTCATTGCGTCGCCTGTGGTAATTGTGACCCTTAGGTTTTATGTGACTGCTATCGCTGTGGTAAGAGATGGTAGCGATGGTTAACATTGGCCAATAGATGGTGTGACAGTTGCCTAATATATGAAGTTAGCATTGTAAGAATTTAGCATTGCAAAAAAAAAAAAAAAAAAAAAAAGGGGGTGGGGGGAAGAGTCCGTCAAACATTATGATCCTGTTAACACTTTTTTGTATATGTGCGGCCTGGACACATGCCAATCCTTTGCCAGGGTATCACCCTCACCTTTTTGACCCCCGTCAAAATGTCTGGGTTACTCTGGCCAGGTCGCTCAATACAACTAGCTTTTGTGCCAGTCTTGCTACGCCCAGCTCGCCCTTCATCACCTGCTTAGTAGGGGTACCACTGAATAACTCGACCTTTTTACTGTTTAATAACTCTATGACAACCTTACGGAAGCAGTACAATATTTCTGGAAGGCTTCCTTTTTCATGGAAAAATCTTAAGAACCTTTTTGAAAAATACGATAATTGGGATGATAAATTACCAATAGGGCCCGAGCCACAGGAAATTGACTTAGTAGATTCTCTTAATGCTTCTCACTGTTTGTTTATTGGCCTTAGGTCATGGTCGGGGGCCCAAAAAGAGGGGCGCTTAGTAAAGGATTCTCCATCGATCGTCATCTCACCTATTGGTAATGCTACCCTCTGGCAACAACAATGGTGTTTGAGCATTGCTCGAGACGCCACTCACTCAGCCCCCGGTACCATGCTCCCTAGGCGCCTCCCCTTGGTGTTCTTTTTTATTTGCGGAAATAGAGCTTGGTCTGGGATCCCTTCCAACCCTAGAGGAGGCCCGTGTACTATTGGACAGCTTAGTCTTGGCACTCCTCACTATCATCCAAGCCCAAAACAGCAGTTACGTTTTACTCGTGACACAACACAAGCATTAGAAAATACCTGTGACGATAATGTTAAGCTATGGAATCGCTGGGAAGTTTTTTTCGCCTCGCTATTTACCCCCGGGGTGGCAGCAGCGAGAGCCCACAGAAACTTAGATGCAATTGCCTGTTGGGTTATTAAGCAAGCAAATGCTACCAGCCGCATACTATCTGAGATGGCTGAAGACTTATCTATGGTACAACATGCAGTCCTGCAAAACAGAGCCGCTATTGACTTCTTACTACTAGCCCATGGACATGGCTGTGAGGATTTTGACGGAATGTGCTGCATGGACTTAGAGGACCACTCTTCTTCGATACATAAGCAAATTACACAACTCCTCGCGCATTCACAAAAGGTGCAATCTGATACGGACTTCTTCGGATTGGGTACTTTGGGTGATTGGTTTGGGCTAAAGGGCTGGCTTAGGAGCCTGGTACAATCTGCTGTACTCATATTAGTTATTATATTGGTAGGCCTTTTGATTCTAAGCTGCGTTCTTTCCTGTGTCAGGTCTATGGTGACTAAAGTTGTTCGACATACATGGTTTATTCAAAACGGCGATATTCCGAAGATTTACGGTAGTGTTAGTTCTGTCCAGCTCACTGAGTATGATGACCTTTAAACCCGTGCCTCAGTTCTGTCTTTAAAGAAACAAAAAGGGGGAGATGTCGGGGTGGCTAACGGAAAAGTACAAGTATGCAAGAAACTCGAGGGCATGCCGGCCTTGCAGATCTGAGACAAATAACTCTGAGGAGCCAGGGAACAACTGGCCTTGCAGGTCTGAGATAAATAACCTTGAAGAAGTAGGGAGTTAGGCAACAAGTTATCACTGTAGCTTTTAGCACATTCCAAAACTGTAGCTTCTAGCATGTAGCGGAACCGCAAGTAGGAGGGATTATTGTAATGAAACATTTAGAGCTAAGCCAATTAGAAATGATAGAATTTGTGTAATTTATGTAACTGTTAAGTAGCTGTATAAAAAGCTTTCCGACGCGTCTAATAAACGGACATCTTGCTTGCATCAAGCAGCGTCCCGTCTCTCAATCGCGGCATGTATGGGTAAATGAACTCTTGAGACCCTTTAAGCCCTATCATTTTCCATGCTGCTATGATCTAAATATTTAAAGATATTGGAGAAGTAACCAGCTCCCGTCTTCTAAATCTGAGTGTTCACCCCCTGCAAAAAACCTGCACACTGTTGTTTCCTATAGCAGTGGCAATTGCTCCTCTATTCTGAAAAAATTACTTCACATTTCAACTATTAAGGCCATGTAGGCTTCTAACAAATGATGAGAGGTCAACTGAGAGTGAAAAGCAAGTACAGCAATTCCAAAATTAAAAATGTGCTTTACTTTAAGTCTGTCTGGAATGCAAACACAAGCTATGAGGAATGCAAAGTAGTTTAATTAAAGCTCAGTTAAAAACTAGCAACATTATTATAAAAAAATAATTTGGCCCAAAGATTCTCCTCTTTCTTGTCTTCTCCAATGGGAGTGAAATCCCAACTTCCAGTTCATTCCTTTTCTGGAATCTATTTTTTGTCATGACTTTCTTGTCAATTCTTGTATTACCTTTGCTTTCAAGGCAATGCCCCACTCAAGGAAATGAAACCAGACTCAAGCAATAGGCATATATCTTAATTTTAGGAAATTCATGCATTTCTAACCAGTGTTCTTTACCCACTTGATTTTGCTCAAGTGTGGCCCCCACAGGCATGCACAACTCTATTCAGGAGCTATTCCCTTTAAGTAACATATTATTTACATCTTGGGAATAACACCTTAGATTTGTCTGTGCCAAATCATTTTTTTGCACTGTGGCCACTGTCTTGCTAATTATTTGAGACTCTCTGGCAATGTCTATGGCACTGCCTGAGACAAAGCTGCGTCAATAAATGTCTCTTCCCTGATTTTAATCAAATCTATGCCTATCCATGTTTAAAATCACACTTTCTCTAACCAACTATATATATTTTCAGAAATTTGATTAATTCCAAGACATTTGGATTTGTCTCATGGTCTTTTTTTCCACATTCATTGACCTTTATGAAACTTAATCCAACAAGATTGCTCTAGTGGCAGAGATTGTAGGGTTGTTTTTTTTTGCGTGTATGGTTGGACTTGATGTTCTCAAAGGTCCCTTCCAACCATGAAGATTCTATGATTCTATGATTCTAAGATGGCTATCAGTGGGAGTTTTGTGGATTTCACAAAGACTTCCTCCAAGATGTCTCTTTTATGGATGTTTCCTTAGCATTTTTTTAGACCAAAACAACTGTTGTCTCACAGATGGCTTTTAAACTACTTAGCCAGCATCTTTGAACACTTTGGCTTGAATTGAGTTGTCTGACTTCATATGGCACATTTCTTCCCTGTCTAAAGATCTTCAGGGCTCCTTTCCCATTCACTTTTCAGTCTTCACTCTCCAAGTATTTTGGAGAAAATTAAAGATTTTCTCCAAAAGATCATTTTTTTAATGATAATAGATTAATGCTTATGTATCTATCCCATCCATAACCAATTTCCACTGAAAGAAGGATATATCATAACTTTTCCTAAGTGCCTACTTTTTCTTACTTTGATTTGGTTACAGTAGAGGTAGTAGAATCCTAAGAAAGTATTGTACAACAGCAACCTTTTCTTTTACTTATTCACTGGAACACCTCCCAGAATTAATCTCAAGAATGCTTATGCTAGAAAGCTTACTTTACCCAACTCATTAAAAGTTACTTAAAAAGCACCTTCTTGGGGACTTAAGACCTTCAAAATTCAAAGCTGAAACTGCTGTCTCTCATGTCATATACTTTGCAACTGTGAAACTCATCAGTGTGTGATCAGGAACTGAAACAAAACATTATTGCTATTAAAATTCTTCTCAGCCCCTGGAAGTGATATATGATGATCTATGTGATTCTCGGGTGCTGAAGTCAAAGAGACAGAGGTCTCCATGGGAGAAACCAGATGATTTGCTTAAATAAACAGTGCTAATTTGTCCTGAAGAGAAATGAAGCCTATGATCCAAGCAACGTAGGCATATTGAAAGACTGCTAAAAAGCTTATCTGTGCATTTCTAGTTCTTGGTGACACTGTTAATTTTCTAATTAAGCAATTTCTTTGACAGACAAACCACTATGTCCTGTTCCAGTCCTGTGAAAGTCTTTCTCTTTGTCACTCTTGTCTATTTTGTTTGTGTTTGTTTTTTTTTAATTATTCCTCCCTTCTAAGTTTCTTTAATACCAACTTTGTTACCAGACTCTAGTCTTTACAGCTGTCGTACAAAATATTTACTGGAACTGTTGAAAATTAAATTTAAGGAAACAGTGGACAGCAAGTGCATTTATTACCATGGTACTGTGATATATTACACAGATATATGTGTAAAATCAATTACATTATTGTCACAACTCCCCTTTGGGCAGTACTCCAAACCCCTCTATTGATGATAGAGACATGACAAAATATTGTCTTTGTTCTTTCGTAGCTAGTTATTCAAGAAGCAACATTCAGAATCTATCACTTTTTTTCAGAAGTCTGGATATTCTGCTATCCCTTTGGCTTCATAATAGAGTTTTGGATCTAAGGCACTAGAAGACTTTCACCAATTCATCAGCAAGGAAACTACAAGGATACATGTCCCTTTGCAGGACTCAAAAGCAAAAAGAAACCAAACCCAAACCCTCCATATTCCTTCTGCAAGTAACATGAGAGCATCTCTATGACTTCATGAATTTTGAAAATAAAGGGGTCCTTAAGGGCAGTTGTCCTTCCATCTACCACAGTGTAAAACATGGAGGATTTCAGAGGACTGCATCCACTTCTTACTGCTATTTCACAATACAAAGCATTGGATGTCCATTAAGTGCAGGAGCACCATTAGTAAAAGGATATATTCCATGTCCTTTCTTGAGGATGGTCTTAGTACCTCTGGTTTCTGATTGAAGCAAGAGGTTAATCTGAGATGTTCCGGTGACCTCCTGTTGGATTCATTTAAAAAAAAAAGATAGCGATGACAATCATATAATAAAGGGGATTTTTCAGATGAATAAATGTTTATATTCTTATGTTTGTTACTAGGAGAGCAAATCTAAAGCCAACACAAAAATAATAACAACACACTAAGAGGTTAGATTTAACTTTCACTGTACTTTTGCCCTCCTTTAGTTCACCTACATGAACAAAAATATTAATGGTGCTATAGAACTTTCCTAACTATTTCTGGAGGGGGAAGGGGGATTATTTGACTCTTTTTTATCACAATTTATGTCAGTATAAAAGTTATAGAGATTGCCAGAGACTAAAGGAACATGATGTAGAATCACAGGAAAAGTGTAAAATCAATATCACCAGATGTTCAAATGCTGTATTTGGCAGCCCCTCTCTAATTCATAGTCAGTGCTATATTTTATGAATATAACTGAGACTCTGTTGTTAGATAATCTTCAAACCCAAATAGCCGACACCAGTACAATGATCACAGAGGCAGAAGGGCTTCTGGTTTGGATGTGTAATGAAGGATTTTGCAATAGACATTCAGACATTTTCTGTAGCCACTGAAAAGGAGAGAAGTACCTCCAGGCTGCCTGAAGTCTCCGGAAGTGTCTTTGTTTCCCAATGTTAGAAGAAGTCAAGGTTAGTTTTGCTCATAACTTACATGTCTCATTTACAGTGATATATCCAGGCTGAACAATGACCATTTTTAGCTGAAGGATATATGTTTGCCATAAGAGACTCAGAAAAAAATGAGGAGCCTTTTTGCTTTCCCTCTCTTTCAGCTTTCTTTCAGAAATCTTGGTAGAACCCAGACATAGCTAAAATTATTCTTTTACATTCTTTGCTTCTCAAACTAATAATTGATTTAAAATCTGTCCAGATCTCTAACTTTACACAATCAAAACTGTGAACTGCAGTTATGTGTCTAGCTATTGGCCCAACACTGTGTGACTAGAGAAGGTCATTTGACTGTCACGAGAGAAAAATGAAACAGTAAGGACTGAAATCCCAAAAATATTTAACATATGTCTTAGTATCAACAATGTTTCTAAGCAGAAGAGTTGGTGATGGGTAGTCTCTGATCCTATTTTCTGGAGAAAGCTTTTGCAATGAGATTTCATCCCATGTTTCCTGTAGGCCCCCTTTAGGTACTGGAAGGCTGCTATAAGGTCTCCCCGGAGCCTCCTCTTCTCTCCAGGCTGAAAAACCCCAACTCTCTCAGCCTGTCTTTGTAGCAGAGGTGCTCCAGCCCTCTGATCATCTTTGTGGCCTTCCTCTGGACCCCCTGCAACAGGTCCATGTCCTTCTTGTGCTGAGGGTTCCAGAGCTGGATACAGTACTCCAGGTGGGGTCTCACAAGAGTAGAGGGGGAGAATCACCTCTCTGGATCTGCTGGCCACGGTTCTTTCGATGCATCCGAGGATGCAATTGGCCTTCTGGGCTGCAAATGCACATTGTTGGCTCATGTCCAGCTTGTCATCCACCAGTACCCCCAAGTCCTTTTCCGCAGGGCTGCTCTCTATCACATCATCCCCCAGCCTGTATTGATAACGAGGATTGTCCTGACCCAAGTGCAGGACCTTGCACTTGGCCTTGTTGAACTTCATGAGGTTCACACAGGCCCACCTCTCAAGCCTGTCCAGGTCCCTCTGGATGGCATCCCTTCCCTCCAGTGTGTCGACTGCACCACACAGCTTGGTGTCATTGGCAAACTTCCTGAGGGTGCACTCTATGCCACTGTCCATGTCGCTGACGAAGATGTTAAACAGCACTGGTCCCAGTACTGACCCCTGAGGAATGCCACTCATCACTGCTTTCCACTTGGACATGGAGCCATTGACTGCAACCCTTTGAGTACAGCCATCTAGGCAGTTCCTTATCCACCCAGTGGTCCATTCATCAAATCCATGCCTTTCCAATTTAGAGACCAGGATGTCATACGGGACAGTGTCAAACGCTTTGCATAAATCCAGGTAGATGATGTCTGTTGCTCTCCCCTTATCTACCAATGCTGTGGCAACATCATAGAAGGCCACCAGATTTGTCAGGCATGACTTGCCTTTGGTGAAGCCATGTTGGCTATCACCAATCACCTCCTTATTTTCCATGTGCCTTAGCAGAGATTCCAGGAGGATCTGCTCCATCATCTTGCCAGGCACAGAGGCGAGACTGACCTGGGTCTTCTTTTTCTTCCTTTTTGAAAATGGGGGTTATGTTTCCCCTTTTCCAGTCAGCGGGAACTTCACCAGACTGCCACGACTTTTCAAATATAACGGAAAGCGGCTTGGTGACTTCATCTGCCAGCTCCCTCAGGATCTGTGGATGGATTTCATCATGTCCCATGGATGTATGTACCTTCAGGTTCCTCAGATGGTCTTGAACCTGATCTTCTCCTCCAGTGGGCGGTTCTTCATTCTCATAGACCCTGCCTTTGCATCCTGCAACTTGGGTGGTGTGGTCAGAGCCCTTGCCGGTGAAGACCCAGGCGAAAAAGTCATTCAGCACCTCAGCCTTCTCCATATCCTGGGTGGCCAGGTCTCCTGTCTCCTTTCTGAGAGGGCCCGCATCTTCCCTAGTCTTGCCTTTACCCCTGACGTACTTATAGAAGTTTTTCTTGTTGCCCTTGATGTCCCTTGCCAGATTTAATTCTATCTGGGCTTTAGCTTGCCTAATCTGCTTCCTGGTCACTCAGACAGTTTCTCTGTATTCCACCCAGTCTTCCTGTCCTTGCTTCCACCCTCTGTAGGCCTCCTTTTTGCTTTTGAGCTTGTCCAGGAGCTCCTTGTTCATCCATGCAGGCCTCCTGGCTTTTTTCCCTGACTTCCTCATTCTTGGGATGCACTGTTCCTGATCTTGGAGGAGGTGATCCTTGAATACTAACCAGCTTCCTTGGGCCCCTCTTCCCTCCAGTACTTTTTCCCATGTTACCCTGCCAAGCAGGTCCCTCAAGGGGCCAAAGTCTGCTCTCCTGAAGTCCAGGGTAGTGAGTTTGCTGCGCACCCTCCTCACTGCCCTAAGGATCTTGAATTCTACCATTTCATGATCACTGCAGCCAAGGCTACCCTTGAGCTTGACATTCCCCACCAGCCCCTCCTTGTTGCTAAGGACAAGGTCCAGCATAGTTCCTCTCCTCACTGGCTCCTCTACCATTTGGAGAAGGAAGTTGTCATCGACACATTCCAAGAACTTCCTGGATTTCTTGTGCCCTGCTGTATTGTCCTTCCAACAGATATCGGGGTGTTTCAAGTTCCCCATGAGGACCAGGGTCTGTGAACATGATGCTGCTCCTATCTGTCTATGGAGGGCCTCATCCGCTCTGTCGTCCTGGTCAGGTCGCTTGTAGCAGACCCCTACTGTAATGTCACCTGCCCCAGTGTTCCTGTCGCAGGTGTATTGATTAACTTTACTCGTAAGAGAGAAGTAATGAAATATTTATTAACATAAAACAGTGATTTAACAAAGTTAGTAGTGAATGCAACAGTGTTTTATGAGATTCGATGGAAGGGTACAGTTGATTATTTACTGCATAGAGGACAGGGTCAGACAAGTCTCTCAGGTTCAGGTTCAGAATGGACCCCCTTGCTTTCTGAGTTCCTTCTCAGAGAGGAGTCTAGGTGTGGCTGGATCCAATCCTAGTCCCAGACTTGGTCAGTGGTTTCTGTCTAAAGGATTATATATGCGCAATCAATCCTTTATATGACTTAGCTAAGATTTCAAAGTTTAGCATGCTATTAGTCACTTACGGAGAATCTGTTGTGGCAAGGAATCTCTCAGCCTTGAGGAGTAGAACCTTAAGTGAGCATCCCCCACTCAGATCCTGTTGTGCAGCCCGCTGCCGTGCAGGAGAGCTCAAAGGGCTCTTGGGGTGTCCACTATTTATAGAGTAAGATAATTGACCTATAGTCATATTCGCAAGGGAACAAAATATCTAGGTCCCCACTCCAGACAGTGTTTTGGCTGTGTTGCCAGCCATCCCCCATAGTTCAAGTGCAACTCATCACAACTCCCACTGACAGTTATGGCTTGAGCAGGAGCTGGTGGGGGGAGGGGGGAAAGGGGGAAAAGGGGAGAGCACAAAGCCACAGTTCCCTTTAATCTTGACCCATAAGCTCTCCGTTGGCTCTTCATCCATCCCCAGGTGGAGCTCCATCTACTCCATCTGTTCATTGACATAGAGGGCAACACCCCATCCTTGTCTTCCCAGCGTGTCCTTCCTGAAGAGTCTGTATCCCTCCATTCCAACACTCCAATCATAAGAGCCAACCCACCATGTCTCTGTGATGCCAATAAGATCATAGCCCTGGAGGTGTGTGCGCATCTCTAACTCCTCTTGCTTGTTTCCCACGCTGCATGCATTTGCATAGAGGGACTGTCGTGGTTTAGCCTCAGACGGCAACAAAGAACCACGTGCCGCTCGCTCGGGCCTTCCCAATACAGGAAGAATCAGAAGAAAAAGGCAAGACTCTTGGGTTGAGACAAAGGCAGTTTAACAGAACAGCAAAGGGAACAAGCAAACAACAACAATAACACGGACAGAGGCATATACAAACACGGTTACAGAACCGCCGCTCCCCGCCGCTCACCAACCGGACCCGGGATGCCCCAGCCCGCTCCAAGCGGCGACTTCCTGCCCCCTCCCCCCACCCCCCCCCCCGCCCCGCCCCCGGCAGCTTAGGGTGGGCATGGCTCACATGGCATGGAATACCTGGAAAAATTAACCCTATCCCTGCCAGAACCAGGACATTATCCACCCCTTATTCCATACCATCTATGCCATGCCCAGATCTTACAGGTTCCAATGAATTGCCACCACTCTCCCCTGTCATATATATACACATATATATTCATACGGATATAATGCCCTTAGTTTATGGGCCATCCCTCCAAAGTGTCCGTTGAGTTCTTTTAATCCATGGCTTTGGGCTCCATCTGTTAGAACAGTCTCTCAGGGCAGGTGAGATGCCGTGTGGTGCTGGTCTGTTGCATGCTGTATTTTTCGGAGCTTGTGACTGGTGCACCCAGTGTGGCTCATGCACACAGTCCATGGGCTGAAGATGTAGATCTTGAGGAAGTTGCTGGGCGCCAGCTGCTGAGATCAGTTCTTATCCCATCACCCCTGTGCCTTACTCGTAGTACAACTGATAGCAATTATAGCAATGAGGACATACAGTGACAGGGTTACTTAGTAATCAACAACACACAATTTGATTCATTGGCTATTCTCACCCAAAATCAGATCCCCATGAGGTACACATCGGACTTCCCCATCCTGCCGCATCACCCACCAAGTGCACCCAGGTCCTTGGGCAAAAGCAATCCCACGGATGGGTTTGCCTTTGCCTGAGGCAGGACTAACCCAGACTGTCTTCCCTAGCATATTCTTCATGTGCACTACGGGGACTTTATCCCCTTCTACAGTACGTGGAAGTTTTGATTGGGCAGGGCCAGCTCGATTGGGAGATCCCCTGGTGTTAACTAGCCTTGACGGGTTTGTGGCAGTGTGATATAATCAATCTGCCAGGCCTCCCCATATTTGTATTTCAGCCATCGCCCTCCATACCAAAGAGGCTTCAAACGCTTGGCTTGCTTGATTGCAGCGCATGTCTCGCATTCATGGATGACCTGTGCAATAGTGTCCATGGTCAAGTCCACCCCTCGGTCACGAGCCCATCTATATGTCACATCTCTGCCTTGATGGCCTGAGGTGTCGTGGGCCCACCGAGCTATGAATAGTTCACCCTTATGTTGCCAATCCAGATCCACCTGAGACACTTCAATCCTAGCAGCCCGATCCACCTGCTGGTTGTTCTGATGTTCCTCCGTGGCCCGATTCTTCGGTACATGGGCATCTACATGGCGTACTTTCACAACCAGATTCTCTATCCGGGCAGCAATATCTTGCCATAGGTCAGCAGCCCAGATGGGTTTGCCTCTGCGCTGCCAGTTGCCCTGCTTCCACTGCTGTAACCACCCCCAGAGAGCATTTGCCACCATCCATGAGTCAGTGTAGAGATAAAGGACTGGCCATTTTTCTCGCTCAGCAATGTCCAAAGCCAGCTGAATGGCTTCCACCTCTGCAAACTGGCTCGATTCACCTTGTCCTTCACTGGCTTCTGCAACTTGTCGTGTAGGACTCCACACAGCAGCCTTCCACTTTCGATGCTTTCCCACAATCCGGCAGGACCCATCAGTGAACAGGGCATATTTCTTCTCATTTCCTGGCAGTTTATTATATGGTGGGGCCTCTTCTGCACGCGTCACCTCCTCCTCTGGTGACATTCCGAAATCCTTGCCTTCTGGCCAGTCCATGATCACTTCCAGAATTCCTGGGCGACTGGGGTTTCCCATTCACGTTCGCTGTGTGATCAGTGCAATCCACTTACTCCATGTAGCATCGGTTGCATGATGTGTGGTGGGGACCCTTTCTTTGAACATCCAGCCCAGCACCGGCAGTCGAGGTGCTAAGAGGAGCTGTGCTTCTGTGCCAACCACTTCCGAAGCAGCTCGAACCCCTTCATATGCTGCCAAGATCTCTTTTTCTGTTGGAGTGTAGCGGGCTTCGGATCCTCTGTATCCCCGACTCCAAAACCCTAGGGGTCGACCTCGGGTCTCCCCTGGTGCTTTCTGCCAGAGGCTCCAGGTAGGGCCGTTCTCCCCGGCTGCGGTGTAGAGCACATTTTTAACATCTTGTCCTGCCCGGACTGGCCCCAGGGCCACTGCATGGACTATTTCCTGTTTGATTTGTTCAAAAGCTTGTCGTTGCTCAGGAACCCATTTTAAATCATTCTTCTTCCGGGTTACTTGATACAGAGGGCTCACAATCAGACTGTAATCTGGGATATGCATTCTCCAAAAACCCACAATACCTAAGAAAGCTTGTGTTTCCTTTTTACTAGTTGGTGGAGACATGGCTGCTATTTTGTTGATCACATCCATTGGGATCTGACGGCGTCCATCTTGCCATTTTATTCCTAAAAACTGGATCTCCTGCGCAGGTCCCTTGACCTTACTTCATTTTATGGCAAAACCAGCTTTCAGAAGGATTCGGACTATTTTACCCCCTTTCTCAAAAACTTCTTCTGCTGTGTTTCCCCACACAATGATGTCATCAATATATTGCAGATGTTCTGGAGCTTCACCCTTCTCCAGTGCAGTCTGGATCAGTCCATGGCAAATGGTGGGGCTGTGTCTCCACCCCTGGGGCAGTCGATTCCAGGTGTATTGGACGCCCCTCCAAGTGAAAGCAAACTGTGGCCTGCACTCTGCTGCCAAAGGGATTGAGAAGAATGCATTCGCTATATCAATCGTGGCATACCACTTGGCTGCCTTGGACTCCAGTTCGTATTGGAGTTCTAGCATGTCCGGCACGGCAGCACTCAGCGGTGGCGTGACTTCATTCAGACCACGGTAGTCTACAGTTAGCCTCCACTCTCCATTAGATTTTCGCACCGGCCATATGGGACTGTTAAAGGGTGAGTGAGTCTTGCTGATCACTCCTTGAACCTCTAGTTGACGAATCAGCTCATGGATGGGAATCAGAGAGTCTCGGTTAGTGCGATATTGCCGCCGATGCACTGTTGTGGTAGCAATCGGCACCTGCTGTTCTTCGACCCTCAACAACCCCACAACAGAAGAATCCTCTGAGAGACCAGACAAGGCAGACAACTGTTTAACTTCCTCCGTCTCCAAGGCAGCTATGCCAAAAGCCCAACCATACCCTTTTGGGTCCTTAAAATACCCTCTCCTGAGGTAATCCATGCCAAGGATGCATGGAGCCTCTGGGCCAGTCACAATGGGATGTTTTTGCCACTCATTCCCAGTTAGGCTCACTTCCGCCTCCAGTACAGTCAACTCTTGGGATCCCCCTGTCACCCCAGAAATACAAATGGGTTCTGACCCTCTATATTTGGATGGTATTAAAGTACACTGCGCACCCGTGTCCACTAGAGCCTTATACTCCTGTGGGTCTGATGTGCCAGGCCATCGAATCCACACCGTCCAATAAACCCGGTTGTCCCTTTCCTCCACCTGGCCGGAGGCAGGGCCCCTCTAATCCTGGTCATAGTATCCATTACTCACTTCTTGCAGAAATGACTTGGAAGTTCCTTCAAGAGGATCAGAAGCAAGATCAGGCCTTCTGCTTTGTCTGGGGACCTGCCCACTGGAAACTGGGGCGGCACTTTTCCTGGAGGGATCCCCTTTTGTGGTTGTCCTTCCTTGCAACTCCTGTACCCGTGTCCACAGGATCCAAGTAGGTTGTCCATCCCACTTTGTAGGAATGTGTCTGAGAGAAAACGGTCATGTGAGCCAGCCTCCCTACTATGAGAGATTAGATTAAGAGCAAAACAGGTGGTAGAAGATGGAATTAGTACATGGAAAAAACAGGAACTGAGAAGGTAGAAAACATGTTGTGCTAATGACTAAGCAATTTACTATGTGAATTCTTGTAACCAACCTGATCTGTGAATGAACTGCATGGACAGCGCGTGAACAGAGACTGTAAGCCAATCATATAGCTGCCACTAGCGCGTGCTCTTATTGCCTGTCTATATCTACTCTGTGAAAACTTGAATAAAGGGAGAACGATCATACTCATATTGAGACTCCATCGTTACTCCGGGTCCGTCTCCCACTCCAACATCTGGTAGAAGAGGATGGTTCAGCGCGACTGAGTTCTCCGAGACTGCGGTAAGCAGCTAGAGGAGGGGAGTGGGAAACTTTGGCTGGGAGACGTGCTGCTTGGGCGCATCAGCGGGAGCAGACAACGGCGTGAGGTCGCTCCTCACCTCCCAGGCACAGCTATGGAAACAGAAGCTGCGGCCACGCTACTCGCTGGGATCCTCTCTAAGAGAGGGATTGAAACACCAGTGAAACTGTTGCTCAAACTGATTAAATTGGGCAGGAGATGGGGCAACAAGTAACAAAAGAAGAAGGGGCTATATTAAGACTTCTCCTGCATATCCTCTCTAAGAGGGGGGTGAAATATGATGAGCATATGCTCCGAAGGTTGTTAACCTGGTGCAGAGAGAACGGATTCGCACCAGAGACCCAGACAGCTTTTAAACCAGAAATATGGGAGGCTGTTGGGAAAAAACTGTGGGAAGTGATAAGTAAAGGAGACAAAGAGGCATCACCATTAGCGACGACATGGTGGTTGGTGTTATCGACCTTACAAGATATGAACGCGGAGCGAGCCACGGCAGCTGGGGCTTTTGCAGCATTACAACCCACGGGAGGGGGATCGAACAGGCCAGGTCCGAAGGTCTGGGACGATCCCCTGCTGAGCCCCTCTGCTCCACCTGAGGCTGAGGGAGGAGGCAGAATGTCAGCAGAGAAGGACAGAGCCAGAGCTGTTTGCTCCTGCCATTGCCCGCCTCGTCCCCTCCCCTCCCCAGTCATCTCCCTGAGATAGAAGTGCTGGTTTTGTATGTCTGCTGTGTAAGTGTGTGTGGGCGCCAGCTTATACCTGCTGATCAGCATGTGTGCTACTGTTTGTTTTTTGTTGTGTGCAGTGTCGTTAGGTGACTCCACTTGAGCAGGTGTTCTGCCCGGTGTGGTACTGTTCTCATATGCAACTAGGGCTGACACTCCGTCAAGTGAAGAAGTTTGTATATACACAATGTTTAGACGTAAGGCGAGCGCGCCCCAGGTAGATAGACCAGGATGGGCTGTAGAACCGATGGAAGTCCTGAAATATTGGGGGAGGTTTCATGAGCTGACACGTTTACACTCTCGGGAACGGCTCGCCCGTGCAGGGTGTATGGCTGGTTGTTTGTTGTTTGTCTATAAGATCATGGTTGATTGGGAAAAGGAGTTGAGACAAAATCTATAGGATGCTCTGTAGGAAAATGAGAAACTTAAGGAAAAATGAGAAACTGAGCTCTTGTTGCAAAGGCAGACTTTTATGTCAGTCTTAAGTGATGGGGAAAAAAAAAAAGAAAAAAAAAGAAAAAAGAGAAAAGAAAAATAGAAAAATAATAAAAAAAAGAGAAAAGAAAAAAATAATAAAAAAGAAGAGAAAAAAGAAAAATAATTAAAAAAAGAGAAAAGAAAAAAATAATAAAAAAGAAGAGAAAAAAAAAGAAAAATAATTAAAAAAAAAAGAGGGGGAAAAAAAAAAAGAAACCAAACAGGAACAATTAGATGGGAAATGTGCCACGTTAGCACAAAAGTATGCCATACGCATTACGAGAAAGCATCAGAAAAAGAGAAATAGGACGCCTGATTCAAAGTAGTACCATAGAGATATGTTTTTGTTGTTTTCCTATATGTGTATATGTTATTGCATGCCTTAGTAGATTGCTCTGTGTTATACCCTGTGAGACTAAAATGAACCCCAGCAGAAGCGGTCTCTTGAGCAAGGGGGTGGAATATGGGAAAGCAACGGAAGATCGGCGAGGAGGATTGTAAATACACTCAAGGGACTCGCACCTGGGTGCTGGAAAACACATATATCACACCAATTGTTATTCAGTCTTGGGTGCTGGCAAGAAAAACATTTGGATGACATAAGCCTGTAATGGACTCACAGACACCTTATCTAGCTGCTTGAGAATCTTGGCCTGTTGTGGAAGAAGATCAAAGCACAGTACCAGCAAGAGCAGGGAGTCCGCATGCGCTCTTGCTAACAAGGACTCTCTTGCTGCCAAGGATTCGTGATAACAAGGACTCTCTTGCTGCCAAGGATAAGTTTAGCAATGCTACTAGTCCAGCTATTTCTGAGTTATTGCTAGATGTAGATAGTATTCGATATGCGATATTGCAAAACAGAACTGCTACTGGTTTTTTGCTTTCAGCTCACAGACATGGTTGTCAAGATTTTAAAGGACTGTGTTGTATGAATCTAAGTGACCACTCCAAATCCATCCATGCCCAGCTGCAGGAACTGCACCGACCGAACCAGCAACTTGTGGAGACCACTGGGTGAAATGTCTTTGCTGGATGGACTTGGGGGTGGGGTTGGTTGAAGCAAATTCTACTCATCGCCTGTGTGGAAGGAATTTGTCTGTTATGTTTAGTATGCTGTTTGCCGTGTTTAATAAGCATTATACGATCAGCTGTAAATGCCGCTTTGCATCGTACCCTTGTACGAGTTGTAGAATATGTTGCTCTAAAAACTATGTGTGTATCCATGAGAACCTGACCTTCACAGAAGAAGATAACAAGAAGGGATTACAACAATGTGGTCATGTATCAGACAGCCGCTGTTAGCAAAGCTGGATCATGAGTTTGGTGAGACTCGCTGCCTACGCTGGCCACGCATGCAGCGACTCTAGCCTGTACTTTTCTACTCGATCCAGTGCAGGAGAGTCTGGTGGGACTCGCTGCATGCACTGGCCATGCATACAGTGACTCTAGCCTGTACTTCTCCACTCAATCCAGTGCAGGATATAAGGAGGCTGTCTCGGGTCAGAGAGGGGGAGAGAGACATGAGCACACTTTGAAGATACAGGGGATGCCCTGAAGCACTGTGTCTGCCCCCACCCCCCCCCTACATAAGTTCCATGTTCATTAACCCCAACAGCTCAGAAGGCATTACAGTATGTTGCAAGATAAGATATAGTCTACTACTGCTGCAAGACGCACTGAACACCTTCCTACAAGAATTTCAACTTTATGCCCTGATAGGACAGTGGGATGATGCACTCGCAAAGAGCCTGACTGCATTAGAGTGGGTATTTTTGCCACATACCTTTTCAAAACCAGTAACTATGATGATCGAAATGTTACCACGATTGTTTTTCCAGGGTCGCTTGTGCTGTCAGCAACCGCAATGTATTTGAAATATTACAAAAGGATTTCTCGTGGGTAAATCCAAAGAAATTGGCTTTCTGGGCTAAATTTAGGAATCTGGGTATTTATTGCCTTAGCAGGGTTCTTTTTGATTCTGTTTTTAATTGTGTTTAGTATATAACCGGCTAAGAGCGTCACAACGAGTAGAAGCACAAGTCATGGCGACCTTGTTAATAAATGGTCTGGTGTTAAACAAAAAAGGGGGAGATGTGGCAGATCTACGAGCAGAGGCCTGCATACGGCCAAAGATACAGTGAGCAGAGCACACAGGAAACACAGAGCCAAGAGAACAGTTCATACCTTCACTCCATCCTGTGACGACCATATAACATTTTCGAATCTCGGACAAAGAATAGGGCTAAGTATTCTTCCTTCACTAGGAACAGCAACAGCATTAAATATGCTGAATAAGATAGGGTGTTGGGCAAGTAAACAGATAAACCTTACAACTGAAATCATATCTAGCTTGCTTACTGATGCTGATAGCATTCGGCATGCTATGTTGCAAAATCGAGCGGCTATTGACTTTTTGCTGTTGGCTCAGGGTCATGGATGTGAAGATTTTGAAGGTATGTGTTGTATGAACCTTTCCGACCACTCACCATCCATTCATAATCAGTTACGGGATCTGGAGGATAACATGTCCAAATTAAAAGTGGTCAAAAATGGTTTCGATGATTGGTTAAGCTCATGGGGTATAACGGGATGGTTATCAGACTTACTAAAACAAGGGTTCATGCTATTGTTGGTTATATTATTATTGATTATGGTAGCCTCGAGTGTTCTCCGCAAAGTGACTGACATGATAGAAAATGCCATGCGTAAGGTCTGGCTGGCTCAAGAAGAAAAAGGGGGTATTGTAGGAATGTGTCTGAGAGAAAATGATTATGTGAGCCAGCCTCCCTACTATGAGAGATTAGATTAAGGGCAAAACAGGTGGTAGAAGATGGAATTAGTACATGGGAAAAACAGGAACTGAGAAGGTAGAAAACATGTTGTGCTAATGACTAAGCAATTTACTATGTGAATTCTTGTAACCAACCTGATCTGTGAATGAACTGCATGGACAGCGCGTGAACAGAGACTGTAAGCCAATCATATAGCTGCCGCTAGCGTGTGCTCTTATTGCCTGTCTATATATACTCTGTGAAAACTTGAATAAAGGGAGAACGATCATACTCATATTGAGACTCCATCGTTACTCCGGGTCCAACCCCCACTCCAACACCACTTCCTCATGTCCTCCCCGTGGTCCCGCAGGTAGAACCACAGGGTGCCTCGTGGTGTGTACCCTCTGTACTCTCTCTCTTGAGTGGGTAAATGCCTGCTTCTAATAGCTGAGACGCTGGCCCGTACAGGTGGGGAGTAGGACATATTCTCTTCAAGTTGCTGGACCTTCCGGGACAGTTTCTCCACAGCTGAGACAAGGGGGGAAGAGAGACTTTCTTCATATCACTGGAGCCGGCCAGCCACCTCATCCACTGTTGGTCCCTCTTCGCCTTTCCATTCCATTACTGCCAGTGAGTTGGCATATGATGATGCTGCGTTCCATACAAACTTCCGCCACATGGGCCTTGTGCATTGCACCTCATCAGGGTCTGTGGGTATGTCTGCATTGTCCAAGTCATAATAAATCATCTCCCGCACGGCTAATTCTCTCAGGTACTGGATACCTCTTTCCATGGTAGTCCACTTGCTTGGGTGACATACAACATCCTCACTGAAGGGGTACCTCTCCCTCACACCTGACAGGAGTCGTTTCCAGAGGCTGAGGGCTTGGATCTTCTTCCCAATTGCCTTGTCAATACCGCCTTCCCTAGACAGGGATCCCAGCTGCCTGGCCTCCCTACCCTCTAATTCCAGGCTACTGGCACCGTTATCCCAGCACCGGAGCAGCCAGGTGACAATGTGCTCGCCTGAAAGTCGGCTAAAATCTTTTCGCATATCCCGCAGCTCACTCAAGGATAGGGATCGAGTAATTACCTCTGGTTCTGCCTCTTCCTCCTGCTCTCGTGATGACCCTGGTTCATCATCATCTCTTACTTAGCGAACTGATTTCTTCGTGTACTTCTTCTTCTGTATGGGGGCAACTGATACTGGCACGGGCTGGTTCCCTGGTTCAGCGGCAGTGGCTGCCACAGGGGTTGGAGTATCCGCAGTGTCCGTCGCAGGGGTTGCAGCAGCCGCAGGGGCTGCTGGTCTGGTCTCCATCTCTTCCCCCTGAGGGTGCTGCATAACAGTGAGCAGTGCCTGGTAGATACTAGCCAGGGCCCAGCACAGCGCGGTGAGTTGTGCCTCTCTAGAATAGCCACAGCATTTTCCCTTCAAATATTCTACCACTTTATCAGGGTCCTGTAATTGTTCAGGGGTGAATTCCCAGACCATGGGAGGTGAGTAGTTCTCTAGGTACCTGCCCATGTTCTCCCACATGCCATGCCACCCCTGACTATCCAGCCTCGGAGCAGATCTCCGGGTAGTAGTCTTAAATGTCCTGTTTAAGAGAAAAGGGAGGCAAAAGAGCTAGGGAAAGTGTCCCCCCCTGTTTCCCCCACAGACTTGGTGTGATTATTAATAAATTCTGAGAGACGATGCCCAAGGTACGGACAGGACAGCAACACCACATAAAAGCCCCAAAGTAACTGTCTAACAAGTGCTGTTATCATCTCATAAGCCGATATTGCACAGGACAACAAAATGATAATCCTCATCCCTCTCCCAGAAGTAACAAAAATCATCGGAAGGAGTACATAAGCCATATAGGAATTCACATAACACAGCCATGAGAACAAACCAAGCAACATAGTGACCAGCGACTATTTGCCTAACACAATAAACGCATACAACACATTCGTTTTTTCAAGCTCTAGTTGAATTCTGTCGTTATCTCAACCCTTCGAGCCCCACGTTGGGCACCAAAAAGGACTGTCGTGGTTTAGCCTCAGACGGCAACAAAGAACCATGTGCCGCTCGCTCGGGCCTTCCCAATACAGGAAGAATCGGAAGAAAAAAAGGCAAGACTCTTGGGTTGAGACAAAGGCAGTTTAACAGAACAGCAAAAGGAACAGGCAAACAACAACAATCACACGGATAGAGGAATATACAAACGCGATTACGGGACCGCCGCTCCCTGCCGCTCACCGACCGGACCCGGGACGCCCCAGCCCGCTCCAAGCAGCGACTTCCTGCCCCCTCCCCCGGCAGCTCAGGGTGGGCATGGCTCACATGGCATGGAATACCTGGAAAAATTAACCCTATCCCCGCCGGAACCAGGACAGGGACTTCAGCTGGGCGCCCGATGAAGCTGACTCACTGTCTGGAGTGGCTGCCTTTCTTTCATGCTGCTCTTCTGGTGTCCTTCCTTTGAGGTGTTTTATCTGTGACTCCCCGGTTCCTATTGCCTCAGGACCCCCTGGCTCATCCCCATAAGACTTTGAGTTTGCTGTAGCGTACCCAGCACATCTCAGAGCAACAGGTTGAGGACCTTCACTAGTGACCCATCCCTCAGACCTTGTAGCATCATCCCTTGGCTTGTCACGAGCAAGCCAGGTAATATCCCCCAACATGCCTAGTTGAAAGCTCAGTCAATGAGCCCCACTAGCTCATGAGCAAACATCCTCTTCCCCCTTTCAGAAAGATGAACCCCATCCGACACCAACAAGCCTGGTGCTATGTAGGCCATCCCATTGTCAAAAAACACAAAATCGTGGCGGTGACACCAGCCATGGAGCCATGTATTGACAGATTGAGCATGTCTGCTTCTTTCAGAGTCCCTGCCTGTAACTGAGAGAACAGAAGAAAAGATAACCTACACCCCAGATTCCCTTATTAACTTTCTCAAGGCCCTGAAGTCTATTTTGATTGCTCTTGGGCTATGTGTTGCCACCTCATCACCACCCACATGAAAGAGCAACAGCAGGTAGTAGTCCGAGGGCTGAACAAGGCCGGGAAGTTTCCTAGTGATGTCCCTGACCTGGGCCCCAGGGAGGCAGCAAACTTCCCTAAGAAGAGGGTCTGCCCAGCATATTGGTCCCTCTGTTCCCCTCAGAAGTGTCTCCTACTACTAGAACCCACCTCTTCTTCCTTGAGGAGGTGGCCATTAAACAGGGGGTAGGCCTTACTGGTCCTGGCAACAATTCTGGTGTAGCCAAACCATCTTCCACATCATCCATGGGCTGGCCTACCTCCTTGAGAGCCTCATGCCTATTATACAGAGGCACCTGGTTAGAGGAGGTGGGGAAGGAGAGGGTTTTCTTGCCACCCCTAGTACGGACTAGCCTCCTTTTGGCCACTGCCTTCAGTCTGGCAGGGGGAGGGTACCAGATCTCCTTCAGCTCAGGGTTTTTTTGGTGGATTTTCTGTTTCTTTTACTCAGGGAGGTCAGAGCCTGATTCCACCAATCTATTTCTGTCTCACACTCCCTAATACTCCATAGCCTTTCTATTTCCTCTTTTAGCTCTGCTACCAGGCTGAGTAGATCATCCACCTGGTCACACCTCACACAGCTGTCATCTCTTCTATCATCCATTAGCCTTGAGAGGTTAAAGCACTCCCTGCAGCCTGAGACCTGGGTGGCTGCATGCTTCCATGGGAGCTCTGTATGGCTATGTCTGCTCTGGCAAGTGCAGAAGACACAGGAAGCTGCATCTTTGGGGTAGAGACCATGGCTGAACTTCCTTCTTGAGCTTTCTGCGCCCTTCTCACATGCCCTTCCATGCAAACTGCCCCACCATGTCCTGATTGCTAGTGCTCCCTAGGGCCACCTTTTAAGGGTGTGGGGCTGGCTGCTGCTGCTGCAGGCTTTGCCCCTGCCTCATCAGCTGCCCTCACTGAGCTGTGGGTTCCCTGCAGGTCCCTGCTGCTGCTCAGGCTTGTCCCGGCCTCAGAAAAGCTTGGGAAAAGTCCCTTTTCACCACGATCGCCTGGCTCTGCAGCAGACATGCCAGCACCAGAGCTGTTTGTCTTGTCGAGTGGCAAAGAAGGTCCTATGTTTGCACAATACATAGTTAAAGGAAAACCTGATCTGTCACTGCAGCTCTTTCTTAAGCACTACAGCAATACAAATACCACTAATAATAATAATTAGTAATAGTAGTAAACACCATTATCTTTGTCCATGTCAAGGGCATGAACAGATTTAAAACTGTTTATTTAACACTTTTGTTATATGTGCATAGTATTATTATTTATTGTTATGACAATGAATGCTACTACTAATAAAATACATTTAAGGAAGTAATAATAAAGCACTTCCAAGACTTCTTGTCCTCTAGGCATGGGCAAAGCTAATGGTGCTGAAAGGATGTTAGCAGATTGTAATTTGTTGAAAAGAAAGTTGAAACTCATATATGTCAACAAATTTCTGTTGGGTGAAACTGTAATTGATGTATGTAGAAAAAAAACCCCAAAAAATCAATGTAGCACCCTTTAATAAGTTATGGCCTTTCTGCTGAAAAACTACTAACTCACTGACTGCACTTGCGGCCTTAGATTCAGCCTTTCTAAATTTAGGTACCTAAACAAAGGATTTAACTTGGGAGCCTGGTTTCCATAGCAGTAAATGGAGAGAGACAGGCTGCTTTAGAGAGCCAGGCAGATCTAAGCAAGACTGAAGCTCCCCTTGGAGGAGTCTCTCTGGCTACAAAGGGAGCTTAGCACCAAGACTACTTTTAGCCGCCCCAGGTAGGTGTGCAGAGGTGGGTAGGAAGAGATCTAGGCTGTTGCAAAGCAAAACTAAGCTCTTCAGTGCTTGTCTTTTGCAATGGACTCCAGTGTGCATGTAGCTAGTTACCAGCCTCCTGTGAGAAACTCGTTTGCAAATGGCTGAGGTAAGGTATCTTTTGTGATTAAAGAAAATATTTGAACTGGTTAGACAGTTCACAACCTTGACACAAGGCCAGGTTGGATGACATAGACTCTTATGACCAAAATGTTATTTTTAGTGCTTCCAAGAAAGTGAAGGCTCTTGGGTTTCATCTCTGTGTTTGGACCAGATTTGATTGTTTTTTACTGATACTTGCATCAGCTTCCCTGCCAACCTACTTAGTCTAACCAATAAAGCATCTTCACAGCACCACCTTACCAGCCACTATTGATTCACTTGCATGTGCTACCTCAATAGTAAAAGGCTGCTAGGATTTATTCCCTCTGTTCTTTCCTTCTCCAGGAAGTCATTACTCAGTACAAAACCCTCTTAACCTGGTGAAGCTGTTGCTCTTGTTAATACTGATTTAGCAAATTATCAATCCAAATAATGAGAACAGGAATTATTTGCTCCTATTGTATAATGTGCAATTGGATCTACATTTTGACCTAGTAATTTTCTCTATAGATCTTTCAGTGGTTCTAGACAAATGGATCATAAAAAAAAAAAAAAATACCAGGAAGCTGCCTGTGGTTGATTGTGCACTTGAGCTGAATCCAAACTTTATTGGTGTTTCTCAGCTTCTATTTGAAAACTTATAAACACTGCTCTTTGGAGCTTTACGGTGGGTTTTTTTTGCTTGTCTGGCAGAGATATTAAGACAGTTCTTCAGTCCTAATGAAACTGATGTACAGCCCATTAACTCCCCATCACATCTGTGCAAAAGCAGCACAATGTCAATGGCACCAAAACAAAATGAATGAATATTGCAAAATACATTTCATATGCTATTAGAAAATTTGAGCTGGAGGTTGGCAGTCCCAGGTTGCCCAATGTCACACCTTGCTGTAATTTGCAAACTTCCCTCCATCCCGTGTTTCTCTTTTAGCACTTTAATCAAAATTGTGTAAGTATATTCTCATATTGCTCAATGTGATAGCAATATTTATGTTTAGATACCTATCAATAAATAGCTTGTTCTTCATGGGAGCAGAAAGAACACATACATGCACACATCTACACACACAGTATGGTCTGTTGGAAAATCCATGGTTCAGTGTTCCTTCCCAGACCACCTTCCCTCTTACACCTGTTTGACCAAATTGTACCTCTGGTTTTATTTTGTGAATGTGTTTTGTTAATTTTATGTGTATTTAAACTATTATTTCCTACACACATCTATTCTGAATACTACCTTTTATGTGAATATTCATTTTGAAATCAGAAGTATATATTTGCGATTGCTCTTAATCAGATGTGTGTTTGTTCTGTCCCATGAAGTCCCAATTCCATCTGGTCTTCCCTTCTTGCTCTAGCATGTAACTTAAGCAAACTCAAATTTTAGAAGAAGAAAGAGTTCACCTAGCAGCACAATTTTCTCAGTCAATGCTATGCAATAAAAACTTACCTTTCACTCTATCCATCTTCTGCTACCTTATTTGAACTAGTTCAGCCATGCTAGAAGACTATTAACTGTTTACCGGTGGAGCTATGGAATTCAAGAGTGGAATTGTTCAAGAAATATTTTCTCATGCAAGTCAAAGACGGTTGAATCCAACCTTTCCTTCATTTCAGCAGCATCAATTGAATGCTGTCAAAGCACCGTCCACCAGACAAAGAAATATTCCGTAAGTAAGTTGTTGTTATCATCATCATCATCTCAAATAGCATACCCAGTGTGGTTAAAGGAAACAAAGCATGCAAGAAGGAATAAGAATTTTCCATCTGAAGGATATAATAAACAGAGTCATCGCTAATTTAAAACTCCTTTAGGTAAAGGAGTCTAGAAAACTGAGGTGTACCTCTTTTGGCACATGGGCTATCATCAGTTAGTTATTACAGAAAAGTCAAATATCCCCACCTCCATGCACTTAGACAAAAGTGAAGTAAGTCTGGATCTGATTTGAGGTTTGGAATCCCAGCCTTGCAGAGTCATCTAGCTCAGTCCAGAGGCAGGACCTTCTGTCCAAGAGAGAAGGGAAATTTCAGACGTGTTCTTAAACCTGGCTGCACCCTGTTCAAATCCACAGCACTGAAAACTTCATCCTGAGATATTTACATCTTCTTACACATTGCGTTGGGAACTTCAGTATCTAACTCAGAGTACCACTCCTGAATTTAGGAGTCTAAAAGTTAAGTGCAGAGTGCAGCATCACCATGTTTAAATGGTGATTTGAATGTCATCTTTTCTTTCCAGTCTATTTCATTCATTAGAATGAAGCTATAGTCAAACTAGATTACTAATCTATTTGGAAGGAACAAAGAAAAGAGGAAAGAAGAGAGAGAAAACATTGAGAGTTAAGCCTTATACTTCTGAACAAAGTGATGAATTCAGTAGGGCAACTATTGTCAAAAAGGCATCATAAGGACAATAGGAACAAAAAGCTGGGCAACAAAGGTTTATGATGCTGTCCTGGTTTATCCACCAGGAGGCTGCTCTTTCAAACCCCACCCCCACCAGCCCCCCCCGCAATGAATCGTAAGAAAAAGGCAAAACTCGTGGGTTGAGACAAAGGCAGTTTAACAGAACAGCAAAAGGAACAAGGAAACAACAACAATAACAAGGATAGAGGAATGTACAAACATGATTACGGTACCACCGCTCACCCACCAGACCAGGACGCCCCAGCCCACTCCCAAGCGGTGACTTTCTGCCCCCTCCCCCTGCAGCTCAGAGTGGGCATGGCTCACATGGGATGGAATACCTGTGTCCCTGTTGGAGCCTGGGGAGAATTAACCCTATCCCCGCCGGAACCAGGACAGATGCACGAGTTAAAGATTTCCCTTTCCTACAGCTTCAGATGGAAATTTCTCACTTTCAGTCTGTGTTCTTTTTTGTTCACACATGTAAATTTGACCTAATCATTCTGTTGAAGTACCATAATCTAGGAAAAGACATTTAACAATAGTTCCTATCACAAATGAAAGGTTCAGATTATTTTTGTTCATTGCTTTTCCTAACCCAGTGTACTGACATAATTTTAAATCCTCTATCCTGGATGCAAGTTAGATTGTAGAAACTGGAGATGTTCAGGCTGGAAGTTTAATGCATTTTAAATACAAGACTGAATGCACTGTCTTAATTGATCAGTAACATAATTGATCAGTAACATAAGTGTATTTTTCCTTAAGATTTGCAAGCTATGCAATTAAAAAATAAACAATACAAATGCATGTCATTTTTGTGACTTCTGTTAATTTTACAAAATATCAACAGCTTCCTACAAACTGAATGCTTCTTTCAAGTTATAGAAAAATAACCTGAACTTTAAACAGACAAATTTTTCTAGCTATTACAGAGTACAAGCTCAGCATCAGGACAAACAAAGGCACAAAATTAACTTTCCCAAAAGGAACAGTAGCTTGATACCTGCCAGCTGAAAGGCAGATTAAAAATTATTTCAAAATGAACAATTTGAACAATAACACACTCCTTTTCTTGAGATCTGGACAATCCAGATCCAAACCAGATTGGTTCAAGAACACATAATCCCATTAGTACAATGTTGTGTCCAAGCTGATTAAGTTCTATTGAGAGACCATTTTACATGGCAATCTGGGAACTTTATTTTGCAAACAATCCATTAGTGGAGGGACCCAGGACAATGGCCATGTACATCCTCTAATCTTGCAGCATCTCTCACTCTTCTAACATGAATTGTAGGTTTGTCATATGTAGTATATATTCTGTAGCCTATTGTGCATAGTGGTGTCAAACAAAACGTTTTGTGGGCCTTTCTAACCTAGATGTCTATTATATAGTTGTTCCTGATTGAAAGGGATAAAGTAGGATGAATGACAAGTTATTTTAGTCCTGCCTTTACTGTAGCAAAGTACTATGATAAGGCAATACTACAGTTAAACTCACCAAGACTAAACTGGAATGGACAGTCAGTCTGTAGCTACACAGACTCATCCACTGATTGTGTGAGCTTTTGAGCCTAACGAAACTAGGTCTGAGACTACATATGCTCTCAATAAGCATGGTAGAATAGACATCTAAAAGAAAAAAAAAAGATCATTTAGGCTGAAGTACAAAGTTTGCACAAAACCAAGTGACTAAAATAAGAAAATGAATAAATTTAAGCTCAGAATTAGAGCAGAGATCTCAATTTTTTGAGGTTTTTGTTTCTGAAAATGTCTTTTATTGACTTCTAAAATGGAATTTAATATGAAAGAAGTTATGTGCCATGGTGCCAGTAGCAGGAAGGCCTGGTTTCTTCAACCCAGGAGGGCTCCTTTATGCTTGTATTTCAATCTACTCCCTCCATTTAGCCTCAAATGAGAAGCCAAGTGCACATTTATGTTTTCTGATAAGTTCCAAAACCCTCTTCAGAATATATCAGAATATCAGAGGCTTTCAAAGCAACCCCAAAAGAGACATTTATTCTTTCAAGATAGTATGAATTGGAAAGAAAAGAGAAGGGAGGAAAAAAAGAAGAAAAAACAAAGAAAAAAAAAGGAACCCTTCACTGTATTGTATTTACTGTTGGAGTCTGAAAACTTTCTCATTAGAGTAGAAGAACAAATTTTAATAAAGCAGCATATTAAAGAAAATATGTTCTTCTTTTAACTGCTTCACGTACATAGCCCTTAGAACTTGGGAGGCTAACAGATTGCTCTATTACGCTGGTGTACAGTGACCTCTTTCCTAACATACGCTTTTAAATGGATTTATTAATTTTCATGCATATACTATATTTATATATATAAATTTTAAAAATTAGGAAAGTAAAACTCTGTACTGCAGTCACTGGGGGAAGTCAAGGGCATTGAAAGTCATTTAAATGACTGATACAAAGCATAATGGATGAAGAAAGATAAAATGTCTCCAAATTGCAAAGTGTTTTCATCTTTCCTCTCCTCACCCTCTGAAATACCTCTCACTCTAAGAGAAAAAATGGCAATGGCTCATTTTGTACACTTTTAGAGTATTTTTCTGGGAAGAAAGAAGGTAGGCAGAAGGAAAAAAGGCAAGGTAGAAAGAGCAGGGAAGAGACAGGAAAGAGGGAGGGAGGAAGGAAGGAAGGAAAACAGAAGAAAGCAGAGAAAGAAGAAAGAAGGAGAAGAAAAAGGAAAAGACAAGACTGTAAATTCTTCATTGCTGTCCTGCATGGCTTATCTGCTGTGATTTACTCTTGTGATTGTTGACTAGCTGACCACTGGTTTCAACACAGGGGTATAGAAGAGACAGATTGATATGGGTTTCATTAAAATTCAAGAAACTCAACTCTGCATAGAGCATGACTAACTTCCTTATACATGACAAGAATCCCCACAGATGGTTCTTCACCCTTGCTAAAGGAATTAACTCTACCAAAAGAATCCCTGTCTATGAGCAGCCAATTCCCCAAATCTACAGGCTCATCTGCACAGAAATTCTTTATACTGTCATCCTTAAGTACCTTAGGGTAGCAGTGAAAGACAGGGAGCCAACAGGGAGTGCCGACTGCTGCCTCACCTACCCCTCAAGCATGCCGGTGGCATGGGGATGATGGGATTATAAAGGAAAGATAATAAAACACAGTACTGGGGCATTCAGTGACCAAAGCATATTTGCTTGCTTATCTTTTCCCTGTAAAAGCTGGGGATGAAATTCTTATTACAACTGCACAGAGCCTGTGTACAAAATTGGTAGTTATTAAACCATTAAGGCAATCCACAAGCAAATATTGAATTTAGTTTTCTATACCAATTACCTTTCCCTTTTCATATAATCCCTATTTTTTTTCTTTTCTTTTTTTCTTGTGATTATTCTCTCAAGCTCTACATTTTATCATCAAATGTTGAAGCGCACTCTCTCTGGCTCCCTGTCTCTCTCTCACTCCCTTTCACTTATGCTTATACACACACAAAGCCTGTTAATAGCTGGCTACATTGTGTCACTAAGGATGAAGAAGCACCAGCTTCATTTACTAAAAAAAAAATAAAAATCCTTCTGTCCTGTTTTTCTGTCAATCAAGCCAGCAATAATTAAAAGTCAGGAGTAGGGGAGGAAAACAAGGCTTTTGCCTGAAGAACAAATGAAGAAAAATTTAATAGGGACAGCAGAATAAAAAATAAAATTAATTAAAAAGTAAAAGAATCAGCTGTTTCTATATTCAAAATGAGGAAACTCTTCTGAGGAACCTGGAAATAATGCTTTTAAAGCATTTGTTAGTATACAGGGACATTAGAGAAGCACATGTTTCTCAGGGTATGAAACCTCTCATCTCTTGGTCACTGTTTGGATCTAACACTCCTGCTGTAATAACCAAATTTGATTCCTATCAGATCAGGCATGGTCTCTGAGAGGCAAGAAGCCTCAGCTCCATGTCACTCAGAGTATTATGCATGAACATCATACAAAGGCTGTTGATTTTATAGTCACAATTCTCTGTGACATAAGAAAGGAGTATCACTGTCTTATTGATGTAAAATTGTGGAAAACAGTGATCATATCAACTGTCTCAAGAAATATCAACAGTTCTCAGCAGAGACAATTAGCCAATATAGGACTTCTACAAACTTCTGGGTCAATGAATTAAATATTAGATCATCCATCCTATTCCATTCTCTCTTCAAAGAGAAGATAAGGACACAGAAATTTCATGGGAAGCTTTCACTGTTAGAAGATGACTGTACAGTACCAAGGATATTGAAGTAAGATGGAAAAACTTATCACACTACTTCAGATACTACTCAGAAAATGCCATCTCAATTTCTATCAGTCTGTCATCTCTAGATAATAGCCAGCAGAATTCTCAGTACTTAGGGAGAAAAACAATCTCCTATAAAAAGACTTTTCCCACAAAGCGTACTTTTTTCAGAAATTTTAGATGTTCTCAGTTCCTCTTTCAAAGGAATCATCATAACAGAGGAGATGTTGACCTGCGGCTGGAAAGGAACAATTGGCTGGCATGGATGATCCTTCTATCATAGGTTTGCCACCAGAGAAAAAGTGTAAGTACATCCTAAAACAAGTGTAGATGGCAGAAAGTAGAGTAAGGCAATATGACTGACTGTCTACAAAGTCCTACGGAGTTTTCAGACAAATGGTCAAATTGTTTTTTATCCACACAGCAGAAAGATCAGCCACCTTTCTGCTTCCTGAGGGTGAGGGGCAAAGGCTACGGGCCAATTCCCAGGCTATCACCTTCACCAACAGTTGCTGTGGGAGTGGCAGTTGCATTCTGGGTATTAGCTGGATCCAAACTGAATTTAAGGGCATGTACTAGTGATTGCAGCTATGAAGAAGGAGATCACAGCGGAAAGTGTCTTCACTCATTTAGAGGCCCCAGGAAACCTAGCTGGATAAAAGGTCCTCTCTGTACCCCTTTTCTCTGTTACCTCTCTCATCAATGTTTGGAAAGTTTGTCCTCCCTTCAAACATTTCTGATAGATTTTAAGGATGCTACTTCCTAAATGAGCAGATTACTTTTCAAATACTGGCAGAAGAACAAGACATCCTTTTGTCATTCTTGGTCAAGCATCCCTCTATCAGTACACTGTTGACTCAGGGAGCTGTGTCAAGGACTGTTCCTTTGCACATGCGAGAAAAGCACCCAATTTCTAAGAAACATGTGAGGGATGTTAGCACTGTATCTAACAGTCAAGCACCATGCCATCTTTGTCCTTTCCACACTGGAGAACTTTTGTGCAATCTGCTTGGCCTCCAGGGCATGCATACTGCTGTGGTCAGCCACTATGGAAGATCTAAGCTCTTAAACTAACTGTATGACTGTAAGTGGGTAAAAAATGACAAAGGTGATGCAGAAGGTGGTCTGTCTTGTAAAACCATACTTTTTTCTTCCCTCTGTTGTTCCCTCATTCTTTAACGTCCTTCCTTGTCATCTAAATCGTCAGCACGTGTGGTGAGGCGTTCTTTTTAGAAATAAATCATGGTGAGTACAAATTGTGTGGTTCAGCATCCTTTACTCACTGAGCCTTTTTAGTCTCCAGAGGACATCTAGCACAGAATCAGTACGTACTCCAAAAACTGTTGCAAGACTCCCTAGTGAAGAGTTCCCAGATGTGTAATTAATTTTTGAGTAAGAAAAAAAAAGTGATTTTCAGTAGACACCGTTCACATTGAGATCAAAGTATAACACATTGATTCACCCATAGACAGAGTCCATCCTTCCTGAATTCATTCTTGTTCCTCTGTGAATGGACCTTTTTGGGTCTCCATAATGTCAGGTGACAATAAATCCTAGGGTTTAAATGTTAACTACAGCAATGCATCTTTTTAAATTAAAATATGTATTAAAAAAAAAAGCTTAGTCCTGAGGAATTCAGCTTGAAAGTGCTTTTGGGGCATGTCCTCTTCTTCAGTCTTGCTCTCCACCTGGCTACTTTTACTACTTCTGAGATTTTAACACACTGCACACAAACATTCTATGTCTTATGTTCATATATCTTTTCCCTTCCTCTGAAGCATGTTTACCTGCTTTCTTCTCTTCCTAAGAACCTTCCTTATCTCTGTTTGTCCTTCAAGATCCCCGATAGCTGGATGCTACACTCTGCTTTTTCCAACCAGCTCTTCAAAACAACATTGCAGTAGATAATAATCCGATGCTGTCATAGATGGTCTGATATTTTCTCCATTCAGAGAACTTCACCAGCTCCAGATAGTAGGAGCCACCAGAAACTGAAAAAGCAACCCTCCTCCCTCTGCTACCCACCCTTTTATCAGAACAGCACAGAACATAGTGTAACACTCAGAAACATACAGCAAACCAGAGCAAGCAAACAAAACAGACGCCATCTGCCACAGTCTGGAGAGCATATTCCCTGCCAGCCTTGATTCAAGACAGCCAGAATCCATTCAACTTAAAGGCTCTAAAGGAGTTTTTTATCATGTCATGCTATATCAGTGTTTTCTTTGTAGGAAAAAACAGCTGATAAGATCAGTATTTATTTATTTTCATACATTTAAAGATTTTTATTTGCTGTTTTCCTTTGAGAAGACTGTGCACAGGTACTGGAGTCTTCTATATAATAACAGAAACTGAAGTCTAGGAGTGGGTCAAAACTTATAGTGTTAGTTTCTGTTATGTGGAGGGCATGTCAAGAAATTCCTTTGTCCTGAATAAACTTACTCTTGTCCTGAGCCATCGCAAATGAGATTAGAAGCCAGCTCATACTAGCCTTGCAGTATGTGGTGAAATTTGCTGTATCTTTATCTCTATAACAAGTTATTTTTATTGTCACAAATGTTCTGTTTGGGGTGGGGGAATGAGATTCAATCCTACCAGGAAATATACAGGGAAAAAACTTCATTTATTCATCTGACTGGAATTGTTCTTGAAAGTATAGGCTGAGGAGAGAGCTATCTTAGGTGTCTTGTTGTCATGGTGTGGGCCAGATTGGCCAATCAGAATGACAGATGCTCCTCCCCACCTCTTTCTCCAAAGAGAGGAGATGAAGAGATAAAGAGATTTATGAGTTTAGAAAAAAAATAAACTATTTTAATGAAAACATTAATAAGTTAATAAAATAGTAAATACAAATAAAAATAATCTTATAAAAATAAATATATACAGTATATACAAAAACGTATCAAGCTCCCAGGATGATAATCCCGTCACCAGCAAGCACAGGGAAAGTCCCAGTCTGGACTCAGCGATGGATGGGAGCTGGATTCCGGATCTGGAGTCATGAACCCAAAAAATCAGGATCAAAGGCAGACGAACAGACAGAGTTTGAACCACCGCATACAGACACAAAGAGCAAATAAATTATACAACACATAAGGCAAGTTAAACAGTGCCGTATCAATTAACTTTAAAGAACTGCCTATAAAGAAATGATACAATATTCTGTCCAAAACCAACATGATCATAGAATCATAGAATCTTCATGGTTGGAAAGGACCTTTGAGATCATCGAGTCCAACCATACACACACACACACACAAAAAAAAACCCAAACAAAAACCCCCCCTACAATCTCTGTCACTAGAGCATGCCCTGAAGTGCCACATCTAGACGTTTCTTAAATACCTCTAGGGATGGTGACTCCACCACCTCCCTGGGCAGGCTGTTCCAGTGCCTGACCACTCTTTCAGTAAAGTAATTCTCCCTAATATCTAATCTAAACCTCCCCTGCCACAGCTTCAGACCATTTCCTCTGGTCCTGTCATTATTCACCTGGGAGAAGAGGCCAACACCCACCTCTCTCCAACCTCCTTTCAGGTAGTTGTAGAGGGCAATGAGGTCTCCCCTCAGCCTTCCCCAAGCTAAACATGCCCAGCTCCCTCAGCCTCTCCTCATATGACCTGGTCTCCAGACCCCTCACCAGCCTGGTAGCTCTCCTCTGGACATGCTCCAGCACTTCAATGTCCCTCTTGTACAGAGGGGCCCAGAACTGAACACAGTACTCGAGGTGAGGCACGATCACTTCCCTACTGCTGCTGGCCACACTATTCCTGATACAAGCCAGGATGCTGTTGGCCTTCTTGGCCACCTGGGCACACTGCTGGCTCATGTTAAGCTGGCCGTCCACCAGCACCCCCAGGTCCTTTTCTGCTGGGCAGCTCTCCAGCCACTCTTCCCCAAGCCTGTAGCGTTGCTTGGGATTGTTGAGACCGAAATGCAGGACCCGGCACTTGGCCTTATTAAACCTCATACAGTTGGCCTTGGCCAATCGATCCAGCCTGTCCAGGTCCCTCTGTAGAGCCTTCCTACCCTCAAACAGATCAACACTCCCACCTAGTTTGGTGTCGTCTGCAAACTTACTGAGGGTGCACTCAATCCCCTCATCCAGATCATTGACAAAGATATTAAACAAAACTGGCCCCAACACTGAGCCCTGAGGGACACCACTGGTGACCAGCTGCCAAGAGGATTTCACCCCATTAATCCCAACTCTCTGGGCACGGCCATCCAGCCGGTTTTGAACCCAGTGAAGAGTACACTTGTCTATGCCATGATTCGCCAGCTTCTCCAGGAGAATGCTGTGGGGGACGGTGTCAAAGGCCTTACCAAAGTCCAGATAGACAACGTCCACAGCCTTCCCTGCATCCAGAAGGCGGGTCACATGGTCATAGAAAGAGATCAGGTTGGTTAAGCAGGACCTCCCTTTCCTAAACCCATGCTGGCTGGCCCTGATCCCTTGGCTGCCCTGCACTTGCCCTGAGAGCTCACTCAAGATGATCCTCTCCATGATCTTTCCTGGTACCGAGGTCAGGCTGACAGGCCTGTAGTTCCCCGGATCCTCCTTCTGACCCTTCTTGTAGATGGGCATCACATTAGCCACCCTCCAGTCATCTGGTACCTCCCCTGTTGACCAGGATTGTTGATAAATGATGGAGAGAGGCTTGGTGAGCTCTCCCGCCAGCTCCCTGAGTACTCTTGGGTGAATCCCATCCGGCCCCATAGACTTATGTGCGTCTAGGTGCAGAAGCACATCATTGACTACTTCCTCCTGGATTATGGGTGGGTTGTTCTGCTCTCCGTCCTTATCTTCCAGCTCAGGAGGCTGAACACCCTGGGGATAGCTGGTCTGACTATTGAAGACGGAGGCAAAGAAGGCGTTAAGTATCTCAGCCTTCTCCTCATCCTTGGTTGCAACTTTCCCCCCCCGGCATCCAGTAAGGGATGGAGATTCTCCCTGGCTCTCTTTTTGTTGATGTATTTATAAAAGCTTTTTTTGTTGTCCTTAATGTTAGTGGCCAAGTTGAGCTCCAGCTGGGCTTTTGCCTGCCTTCCTAATTTTCTCTCTGTATAACCTAACGAGATCTCTGTACTCCTCCTGAGTTGCCTGTCCCTTCTTCCAAAGGTGGTAAACCCTCCTTTTATTCCTAAGTAGTCCCATCAGAAGTTCCTTATTCATCCAGACTGGCCATTTTCCCCGCCCTTTAGACTTGCGACACTTGGGGACAGCCTGCTCCTGGGCCTTTAAGATCTCCTTCTTGAAGAGCGTCCAGCCTTCCTGGACCCCTTTGCCCTTCAGGACTATCTCCCAAGGGACTCTCTCAACCAGTGTCCTGAACAGGCCAAAGTCCACCCTCCGGAAGTCCAAGGTGGAGGTTTTGCTAACCCCCCTCCTTACATCACTATGAATTGAAAACTTGACCATTTCATCATCACTGAACCCAAGACGGCCTCCGTCCACCACATCTCCCACTAGTCCTTCTCTGTTTGTGAACAGTACCATCCTGGGCCTTGAAAGGCAAGTCTTGTGGCGACATGGTACTCCCGAAAGAATTGAGTCAGACAATGGGACTCATTTCAAAAACAGTCTTATAAGCACTTGGGCCAAAGAACCTGGCATTGAGTGGGTGTATCATATCCCCTATCATGCACCAGCTTCAGGGAAAATTGAGTGATACAATGGACTGTTAAAAACTACCCTGAAAGCAATGGGTGTTGGAACCTTTAAAAATTGGGACCAGCATTTAGCACAAGCTACCTGGTTAGTTAACACCAGGGGATCCATCAATCGAGCTGGTCCTGCTCAGTCAGATTTTTACATACAGTAGAAGGGGATAAGGTCCCTGTGGTGCATGAAAGGAATGTGCTGGGGAAAACCGTTTGGGTTTTTCCTGCCTCAGGCAAAGGCAGACCCATTGGTGGGACTGTTTTTGCTCAAGGACCTGGATGTACTTGGTGGGTGATGCTGGAGAATGAAGAAATTCAGTGTGTACCTCAAGGAAATTTAACCCTTGGTGAGAATACTCAGTTCTGAGTTGTGTGATATTTTTATATAATACTAACAGTGTTCAGTAAGTGTTTTTCTGGATAACATAGTGGTGATGAAACCTGAGCTAGCTTCATCAAGTGGTAGCCAGCAACCCCTTCAAGATGGACATGCTACCCATGGACATGGACCACAATGAATTTCATAGCATCTTTTCTGCCCTGAGAGTCTGCTATGATAGATAAAAACTTGCAATTATGAACTGATTGAACTTAATGAACTTTGGTGTATAAAGATAAATTCTAAGTGAAGAATCTATGTGTGTATATATATTTGTATATATTTGATGGATAAGAAGTGACAGTAATCTGAGCATGATGCAAATGGTATGGAATAAGGGGTGGAATGTCCTGGTTTGAGGTAAAACAGAACCAATTTTGTGTTTTGTAATTTTACTTTTTAGCTGGGCCTCTTCTAACTGACTAAACTCTGAAATTAACAGCATATTGTTCAGAAACTGTTCACCCTCAGAGTGAGAAGACCTGATTATACCAAGGAATGGTATGCACAGAGGCTCTTGCTTATACTTATTGCTATAACAACCAAGGTCAGATAACTTCATTATTTGCCCCGTTAGAGGGTCAGAAGCAGAAAATCAGAGAGGGGTCCCACCTGTAGGGAGGACCGGACAGGATTGGTGACCCAAAACTGACCAACAGGGGTATTCCATCCCATCTGCCCCATGCTCAGTATAAAAGCTGAGGGATCAAAGGGTCAGGTCTCTCTTTCTTCAATGGCCAATATCTGAGGAGGACCCTGTCTGTTCATCTGCCTTTGATACCGATCCGAGCATTCCTGATTCCAGATCCGGAATTCAGCTCCTGTCCATCGCTGACTCCAGTCTGGGACTATCCCTGTGCCTGCTGGTGATGCAATCATCATCCTGGGAGATGGATACAGTTTTGTATATATTGTATACTTTTTAAATTTTTATTATTCTATTATTATTTACTATTTCCTTATTTATTATTATTTTCATTAAAGTTGTTTAGTTCTTTTTCTAAACTCGTAAATCTCCTTATCTCTTCCTCTTCTCTCTTTGGAGAGAGAGGAGGGGGAGGGCCATCTGTCATTCTGATTGCCCAATCCGGCCAAAACCATGACAATAATACTGATAGAGGAATATACAAAACATGATTAATGTATCACTGCTCACGAGAAGCCCCCAGCCTGCTCCATGCAGCGACTTCCTATTCTTGCCCCCCGGCCAGGTCCCAGGCTATAGACTGGGCATGGTGTCACATGGTATGGAATATCTGTGGCCTATGCCAGATACTTGGGAAAATTAACCCCATCCCCGCTGGAACCAGGACATTATCCATCCCTTATTCTATACCATCTACGTCATGCCCAGATCTTACAGTTTCCAATTAATTACCACCACCTTTCCCTGTCTTTGATATAGATGTGTGTATATATATTCTATGGGCCATGCCTATAAAAAGTCCGCTGAGTTCATTTAATCCATGACTTGGGCTCCATCTGTCATAGCAGTCTCTCAGGGCAGGTGAGATGCTGGGTGGTGCTGGACTGTTGCATGCTGTATTTGGAGCTCACAGCTGGTGTATCCAGTGCAGCCCATGCCCACGGTCCATGGGTTGAAGATACAGATATTGAAGAAGTTGCTGGGCGCCAGCTGCTGAGGTCAGTTCTGATAACATCACCCCTGTGCCTTACTCGGTTTTTCATCAAAGTTCATCTGCCCTTCATTTGGGTGATTCTTACTGTAGTACAGCTGATAGCAATTATAGTAATGAGGACATACAGTGACAGGGTTACTTAGTAATCAACAACACACAATTTAATTCATTGGCTATTCTCACCCCAAATCAGATCCCCATGAGGTACACATCGGACTTCCCCATCCTTCCGCATCACCCACCAAGTGCACCCAGGTCCTTGGGCAAAAGCAATCCCATGGGTGGGTTTGCCTTTGCCTGAGGCAGGACTAACCCAGACTGTCTTCCCTAGCATATTCTTCATATGCACTACGGGGACTTTATCCCCTTCTACAGTACGTGGAAGTTTTGATTGGGCAGGGCCAGCCCGATTGTTAGATCCCCTGGTGTTAACTAGCCAGGTAGCCTTTGCTAAATGTGTATCCCAGTGTTTGAAAGTCCCACCACCCATTGCTCTCAGTGTAGTTTTTAACAGTCCATTGTATTGTTCTATCTTCCCAGAGGCTGGTGCGTGATAGGGGATGTGATATACCCACTCAATGCCATGCTCTTTGGCCCAGGTGTCTTTGAGGCTGTTTCGGAAATGAGTCCCGTTGTCCGACTCAATTCTCTCTGGGGTACCATGTCGCCACAGGACTTGCTTTTCAAGGCCCAGGATAGTGTTCTGGGCAGTGGCATGGGGCACAGGGTATGTTTCCAGCCATCCGGTGGTTGCTTCCACCGTTGTGAGCACATAGCGCTTGCCTTGACGGGTTTGTGGCAGTGTGATATAATCAATCTGCCAGGCCTCCCCATATTTGTATTTCAGCCATCGTCCTCCATACCAAAGAGGCTTCAAACGCTTGGCTTGCTGGATTGCAGTGCATATTTCACATTCACGGATGGCCTGTGCAATAGTGTCCATGGTCAAGTCCACCCCTCGGTCATGAGCCCATCTATATGTTGGATCTCTTCCTTGATGGCCTGAGGAGTCATGGGCCCATCGAGCTATGAATAGTTCACCCTTATGTTGCCAGTCCAGATCCACCTGAGCCACTTCAATCCTAGCGGCCCGATCCACCTGCTGGTTGTTCTGATGTTCCTCCGTGGCCCGATTCTTCGGTACATGGGCATCTACATGGCGTACTTTCACAACCAGATTCTCTATCCGGGCAGCAATATCTTGCCATAGGTCAGCAGCCCAGATGGGTTTGCCTCTGCGCTGCCAGTTGCCCTGCTTCCACTGCTGTAACCACCCCCACAGAGCATTTGCCACCATCCATGAGTCAGTGTAGAGATAAAGGACTGTCCATTTTTCTCGCTCAGCAATGTCCAAAGCCAGCTGAATGGCTTTCACCTCTGCAAACTGGCTCGATTTACCTTGTCACCTTGTCCTTCAGTGGCCTCATCAACTTGTCGTGTAGGACTCCACACAGCAGCCTTCCACTTTCGATGCTTTCCCACAATACGGCAGGACCCATCAGTGAACAGGGCATATTTCTTCTCATTTCCTGGCAGTTTATTATATGGTGGGGCCTCTTCTGCACGCGTCACCTCCTCCTCTGGGGACATTCCGAAATCCTTGCCTTCTGGCCAGTCCATGATCACTTCCAGAATTCCTGGGCGACTGGGGTTTCCCATTCACGTTCGCTGTGTGATCAGTGCAATCCACTTACTCCATGTAGCATCGGTTGCATGATGTGTGGTGGGGACCCTTGCTTTGAACATCCAACCCAGCACCGGCAGTCGAGGTGCTAAGAGGAGCTGGGCTTCTGTACCAACTACTTCCGAAGCAGCTCGAACCCCTTCATATGCTGCCAAGATCTCTTTTTCTGTTGGAGTGTAGCGGGCTTCGGATCCTCTGTATCCCCAACTCCAAAACCCTAGGGGTTGACCTCGAGTCTCCCCTGGTGCTTTCTGCCAGAGGCTCCAGGTAGGGCCGTTCTCCCCGGCTGCGGTGTAAAGCACATTTTTAACATCTTGTCCTGCCCAGACTGGCCCCAGGGCCGCTGCATGGACTATTTCCTGTTTGATTTGTTCAAAAGCTTGTCGTTGCTCAGGACCCCATTTAAAATCATTCTTCTTCCGGGTTACTTGATACAGAGGGCTTACAATCAGACTGTAATCTGGGATATGCATTCTCCAAAAACCCACAATACCTAAGAAAGCCTGTGTTTCCTTTTTACTAGTTGGTGGAGACATAGCTGCTATTTTGTTGATCACATCCATTGGGATCTGATGGCGTCCATCTTGCCATTTTATTCCTAAAACCTGGATCTCCTGCGCAGGTCCCTTGACCTTACTTCGCTTTATGGCAAAACCAGCTTTCAGAAGGATTTGGACTATTTTACTCCCTTTCTCAAAAACTTCTTCTGCTGTGTTTCCCCACACAATGATGTCATCAATGTATTGCAGATGTTCTGGAGCTTCACCCTGTTCCAGTGCAGTCTGGATCAGTCCATGGCAAATGGTGGGGCTGTGTCTCCACCCCTGGGGCAGTCGATTCCAGGTGTACTGGACGCCCCTCCAGGGGAAAGCAAACTGTGGCCTGCACTCTGCTGCCAAAGGGATTGAGAAGAATACATTTGCTATATCAATCGTGGCATAGGTCTTGGCTGCCTTGGACTCCAGTTCGTATTGGAGTTCTAGCATGTCTGGCACGGCAGCACTCAGCGGTGGCGTTACTTCATTCAGACCACAATAGCCTACAGTTAGCCTCCACTCTCCATTAGATTTTCGCACCGGCCATATGGGACTGTTAAAGGGTGAGTGAGTCTTGCTGATCACTCCTTGAACCTCTAGTTGACAAATCAGCTCATGGATGGGAATCAGAGAGTCTCGGTTAGTGCGATATTGCCGCCGATGCACCGTTGTGGTAGCAATCGGCACCTGCTGTTCCTTGACCCTCAACAGCCCCACAACAGAAGAGTCCTCCGAGAGACCAGGCAAGGTAGACAACTGTTTAACTTCCTCCGTCTCCAAGGCAGCTATGCCAAAAGCCCAACCATACCCTTTTGGGTCCTTAAAATACCCTCTCCTGAGGTAATCTATACCAAGGATGCATGGAGCCTCTGGGCCAGTCACAATGGGATGCTTTTGCCACTCATTCCCAGTTAGGCTCACTTCTGCCTCCAGTACAGTCAACTCTTGGGATCCCCCTGTCACCCCAGAAATACAAATGGGTTCTGACCCTCTATATTTGGATGGTATTAAAGTACACTGCGCACCCGTGTCCACTAGAGCCTTATACTCCTGTGGGTCTGATGTGCCAGGCCATCGAATCCACACCGTCCAATAAACCCGGTTGTCCCTTTCCTCCACCTGGCCGGAGGCAGGGCCCCTCTAATCCTGGTCATAGTATCCATTACTCACTTCTTGCAGAAATGACTTGGAAGTTCCTTCAAGAGGATCAGAAGCAAGATCAGGCCTTCTGCTCGGTCTGGGGAACTGCCAGCTGGAAACTGGGGCGGCACTTTTCCTGGAGGGATCCCCTTTTGTGGTTGTCCTTCCTTGCAACTCCTGTACCCGTGTCCACAGGATCCAAGTAGGTTGTCCATCCCACTCCCTCATGTCCTCCCCGTGGTCACGCAGGTAGAACCACAGGGTGCCTCGTGGTGTGTACCCTCTGTACTCTCTCTCTTGAGTGGGGAAATGCCTGCTTCTAATAGCTGAGATGCTGGCCCGTACAGGTGGGGAGTAGGACATATTCTCTTCAAGTTGCTGGACCTTCCGCGACAGTTTCTCCACAGCTGAGACAAGGGGGAAAGAGAGACTTTCTTCATATTGCCAGAGCCGGCCAGCCACCTCATCCACCGTTGGTCCCTCTTCACCTATCCTTTCCATTACTGCCAGTGAGTTGGCATATGATGATGCTGCGCTCCGTACAAACTTCCGCCACATGGGCCTTGTGCATCGCACCTCATCAGGGTCTGTGGGTAAGTCTGCATTGTCAAAGTCATAATAAATCATCTCCCGCACAGCTAATTCTCTCAGGTACTGGATACCTCTTTCCATGGTAGTCCACTTGCTTGGCTGACATACAACATCCTCACTGAAGGGGTACCTCTCCCTCACGCCTAACAGGAGTTGTTTCCAGAGGCTGAGGGCTTGGGTCTTCTTCCCAATCGCCTTGTCAATGCCGCCTTCCCTAGACAGGGATCCCAGCTGCCTGGCTTCCCTACCCTCTAATTCCAGGCTACTGGCCCCATTATCCCAGCACCAGAGCAGCCAGGTGACAATGTGCTCACCTGAAAGTCAGCTGAAATCTTTTTGCATATCCTGCAGCTCTCTCAAGGATAGGGATCGAGTAATTATCTCTGGTTCTGCCTCTTCCTCCTGTTCTCATGATGACCCTGGTTCATCATCATCTCTTACTAAGCAAACTGATTTCTTTGTGTACTTCTTCTTCTGTATGGGGGCAACTGATACTGGCACGGGTTGATTCCCTGGTTCAGTGGCAGTGGCTACCACGGGGGTTGCAGCAGCCGCAGTGGCTGCTGGTCTGGTCTCCATCTCTTCCCCCTGAGGGTGCTGCATAACAGTGAGCAGTGCCTGGTAGATACTAGCCAGGGCCCAGCACAGTGTGGTGAGTTGTGCCTCTCTAGAATAGCCACAGCATTTTCCCTTCAGAGATTCTACCACTTTATCAGGGTCCTGTAATTGTTCAGGGGTGAATTCCCAGACCATGGGAGGTGAGTAGTTCTCTAGGTACCTGCCCATGTTCTCCCACATGCCATGCCACCCCTGACTATCCAGCCTCGGAGCAGATCTCCGGGTGGTAGTCTTAAATAGTTGTTTAACCCTAAACAAGACCTGGAACGTATTCAGGAGACATAGCACTAGGAACATGCTGGTTTGAGTATCCCAAGGATATTCAAAATTCTCAAAAGCTGCCATACCTGACCCGAAGGAGAAAAGGGAGGCAAAAGAGCTGGGGAAAGTGTCCCCCCTGTTTCCCCCACAGACTGGGTGTGATTATTAATAAATTCTGAGAGATGGTGCCCAAGGTACGGACAGGACAGCAACACCACATAAACACCCCAAAATAACTAAGAAGTGATGTTATCATATCATAAGGTGATATCGCACAGGATAGCAAAATGATAATCCTCATCCCTCTCCCAGAAGTAACAAACATCATCGCAGGGAGTACATAAGCCATATAGGAATTTACATAACACAGCCATGAGAACAAACCAAGCAACATGGTGACCAGTGACTATTTACCTAATACAATAAATGCATATAACAAATTCGTTATTTCAAGCTCTAGTTGGATTCTGTCGTTATCTCAACCCTTCGAGCCCCACGTTGGGCACCAAAAAGGACTGTCGTGGTTTAGCCTCAGATGGCAACAAAGAACCACATGCTCTCTCAAGCTTTCCCAATACAGGAAGAATCGGAAGAAAAAAAGGCAAAACTCATGAGTTGAGACAAAGGCAGTTTAACAGAACAGCAAAGGGAACAAGAAAACAACAACAATAACATGGATAGAGGAATATACAAACACGATTACGGAACCGCTGCTCACCGACCGGCCCGGGGATGCCCCAGCCCGCTCCAAGCGGTGACTTCCTGCCCCCTCCCCCTGCAGCGCAGAGTGGGCATGGCTCACATGGGATGGAATACCTGTGTCCCTGTTGGAGCCTGGGGAGAATTAAGCCTGTCCCTGCCGGAACCAGGACACACTGAGAGAACACTGTTAGTATCATATAACAATTATTATCATACAACTCAGAATTAAGGATTCTCACCCAGGGTCAAATTTCCTTGGGGTACACATTGAGCTTCTCCATTCTCCAGCATCACCCACCAAGTACATCCAGGTCCTTGAGCAAAAACAGTCCCACCAATGGGTCTGCCTTTGCCTGAGGCAGGAAAAACCCAAACGGTTTTCCCCAGCACATTCCTTTCATGCACCACAGGGACCTTATCCCCTTCTACTGTATGTAAAAATCTGATTGAGCAGGACCAGCTCGATTGATGGATCCCCTGGTGTTAACTAACCAGGTAGCTTGTGCTAAATGCTGGTCCCAATTTTTAAAGGTTCCAACACCCATTGCTTTCAGGGTAGTTTTTAACAGTCCATTGTATCACTCAATTTTCCCTGAAGCTGGTGCATGATAGGGGATATGATATACCCACTCAATGCCAGGTTCTTTGGCCCAATTACTTACAAGACTGTTTTTGAAATGAGTCCCATTGTCTGACTCAATTCTTTCTGGAGTACCATGTCGCCACAAGACTTGCTTTTCAAGGCCCAGGATGGTATTCCGGGCAGTGGCATGGGGCATGGCATAGGTTTCCAACCATCCGGTGCTTGCTTCCACCATTGTAAGCATGTAGTGCTTACCCTGGAGGGTTTGAGGGAGTATGATGTAGTCAATTTGCCAAGCCTCCCCATATTTATATTAGAACCATCGTCCCCCATACCACAAAGGTTTTAACCTTTTAGCTTCCTTGATTTTGGCGTGTGTTCCACAATCGTGGATAACCTGCGCAATAGTGTCCATGGTTAAATCCACCCCTTGGTCACGGGCCCATTTATATGTTGCATCCCTTCCTTGATGACCTGAAGGGTCATGGGCTCACCACGCTAAAAATAGTTCACCTTTATGTTCCCAGTCCAAATCTGCCTGGAAAATCTTAGCAGCCTGGTCCACTTGCTGATTGTTTTGATGTTCCTCAGTGGCTCGACTCATGGGTACGTGGGCATCTACGTGACGTACCTTTACGACTAGTTTCCCTAGCTGGTCACCAATATCTTGCCACAATTCAGCAGCCCAGATGGGTTTACCTTTGTGCTGCCAGTTGCTCTGCTTCCACTGCTTTAACTACCCCCACAGAGCATTTGCCACCATCCATGAGTCAGTATAGAGATAGGGTATTGGCCACTTTTCTCCTTCAGCAATGTCTAGGGCCAGCGGGATGGCTTTTACCTCTGCAAATTGACTCGATTCATCTTCTCCTTCAGTTGCTTCTGTGACTTGTCATGTAAGACTCCACATAGCAGCTTTCCACTTTCGATGTTTTCCTACAATACGACAAGACCCATCAGTGAACAAGGCATACTGTTTCTCATGATCTGAGAGTTCATTATACAGTGGGGCTTCCTCAGCACGAGTCACCACCTCCTCTGGTGGCATTCCAAAGTCTCTGCATTCGGGCCAGTTTGTGATCACTTCTACGATTCCTAGATGATTTGGTTTCCTATTTGAGCTTGCTAAGTGATTAAGGCAACCCACTTCCTCCAGGTAGCATCGGTGGCATGATGAGCAGAAGGAACTTTACCCTTGAACACCCAGCCCAGGACTGGTAATCGGGGTGCCAGGAGGAGCTGGGCTTCAGTGCCAATTACCTCTGAAGCAGCTCTAACCCCTTCATAGGCTACCAAGATTTCTTTCTCAGTTGGGGTAGAGTTGGCCTCGGAGCCTCAAGTCCAGAATCCTAGGGGTCAACCTCGAGTCTCCCCTGGTGTTTTCTGCCAGAGGCTCCAGGTAGGGACAGTGTCCCCAGCTGCAGTGTAGAGCACATTTTTAATGTCCTGTCCTGTTCAGACTGGTCCAAGGGCTGCTGCATGCACAATCTCGTTTAATGTGCTCAAAGGCCTGTCGTAGCTCAGGACCCCACGTAAACTCATTTTTCTTTTGAGTCACTTCATAGAGAGGGCTCACAATCTGACTATAACCTGGAATATGCAGTCTCCAGAAACCCACAATGCCTAAGAAGGCTTGTGTTTCCTTTTTGTTAGTAGGTGGGGACATAGATGTTAGTTTGTTAATCACATCCATTGGGATCTGGCGACGACCATCTTGCCATTTGATCCCCAAGAACTGGATGTCTCATGCAGGTCCCTTGACCTTACCTCTTTTGACAGCAAAACCTGCTTTCAGAAGAATCTTGATTATCTTCTTACCTTTCTTGAAAACAACTTCTGCTGTGTTACCCTACACAATGATGTCATCAATGTATTGCAGGTGTTCTGGAGCTCCACCCTTCTCCAGTGCAGTCTGGATCAGCCCATGGCAAAGAGTAGGGCTGTGCTTCCACCCCTGGGGCAGTCCATTCCAGGTGTACTGGATGCCTCTCCAGGTGAAAGCAAACTGTGGCCTGCACTCTGCTGCTAAAGGAATAGAGAAGAATGCATGAGCAATATCAATTGTAGCATACCACTGGGCTGCCTTTGACTCCAGTTCATACTGGAGTTCTAGCATGTCTGGCACAGCAGCACTCAGTGGTGGTGTGACCTCATTCAGGCCATGATAGCCTACTGTTAATCTCCACTCTCCATCAGACTTTCACACTGGCCATATAGGACTGTTAAAGGGTGAGTGAGTCTTGCTGATCACTCCTTGGGTCTCCAGCTGATGAATCAGGTTCTGGATGGGAATCAGGGAGTCTCAGTTAGTGTGATGCTGTCATTGATGCACTGTGGAAGTAGCAATTGGCACCTGCTGTTCTTTAACCTTCAGCAGTCCCACAATAGAAGGGTCATCTGAAAGGCCAGGTAAGGTAGACAGCTGTGTAATGTCCTCAGTCTCTACAGCTGCTATGCCAAAAGCCCACCAATACCCTTTCAGGTCTTTGAAATACCCTTTCTTGAGGTAGTCTATGCCAAGGATGCATGGAGCATCTGGGCCAGTCACAATGGGGTGCTTCTCCCATTTATTCCCATTCAGGCTCACTTCAGCCTCTAATACAGTCAGTTCTTGAGACCCACCTGTCACTCCAGAAATAGTGACAGATTCTGCCCCTTTATGATTCGATAGCAATAGGGTACACTGTGCACCAGTGTCCACAAGGGCTCTATATTTTTGTGGCTCTGATGTGCCAGACCATCGAATCCACACAGTCCAATAAACTCTGTTGTCCCTCTCCTCCTCCTGGCTGGAGGCAGGGCAACCCTAATGTTGAGAGCAACATCTGCAATTAGAAGATGAGCTCCTGCAAGGAGTGGAGCATCGCTTACCATGGACTAGAGCAGCCACCCTCCTGCAGAAATTCTTTCTTCCATCTGCTTTACCTTGCAACTCAAGCACTTGTGCCTGCAGGGCCAGAGTAGATTTTCTGTCCCACTTACTCATGTCCCCTCCATAGTTGCAGGGGCAAAGCCACAGGAAATCTCTGAGCAGGTCCTGTTTCCCTTGAGTTGATTTTGTAGGAGGGCGTTTTTTCTTAATGACTGCAACCTGGGTCTGCTCAGGGGAAGAGTGGGATTCTTTCCCCTTCTCAGACAGTTTTTCAAGCAGTTCATGAAGCAGTTTATCATTTTTCTCATTTTGCTCAGCTATCGTCTTAGTCATTTTCTCCACTGTCTCAGCAATGGTCTTAGTTTGATCAGCCATTGTTTTAGTTTGATCAACTGTAGTCTTAGTTTGCTCAGCGATTTTCTCCACAGCTGCTACATGAAGGGGACAAGAGAAACTGTCTTCATGCTGTTGTACCTTGTTAGCCACCTCATTTACAGTTGGTGTATCAGCATCAGATCCTCCCCAGACCATTGTTGATAATGTGTGGGAATACATTGATGGTGCACTCTGCACAAACTTTCTCAACAAAGATCCTTTGCATGGCATTTCATCAGGATCTATAATCACTTGCCAGTCACCATAAATCACCTCTCACACAGCCAGTTCCCTCAGGTACTTAATACCTTTTTCCATGCTGGTCCATTTGGTTGGACAGCATTTGATATCATCCTTAAAGGGGTTCCTGCCCTTCACAGCTGCTAGCAGTCGCCTCCAGAGACTGAGGACATCTGCCTTTCTCCCAATGGCTCTATCAATCCCTCCATCTTTGGACAGGTTTCCCAACTGCTTAGCTTCTCTGCCATCTAAATCTATGGTATCAGCCCCATTGTCCCAGCATCGGAGCAACCAGGAGACAAGCGTCTCCCCTTCATGACAACTGAAGTCCTTCCTTGTATTTCGCAAATCCTTCATGGAAAAGGATTTAATGATTATCTCTGCATCTGAGTCCTCATCCTGTGTTAATGCTGCCTGAGAAGGACCCTCTCCTGGATCTTCCTCAGAGGAACCCTCTCCCTTGCTGTCTGGCTTGGGCTGGTCTTTGTCGTCAGAGGCAAGGGAACGAGCTAACTTTTTCTGTTTCCTGGTCACCGGGGCAGCTTATGCCGGTTCTGCTGGAGTTTGGGTAGTAGCAGAGCTCGTTGTTGGAGCAGCCGGAGCAGTGACCGTGCTCCTTGTCGGGTCTGGAGCAGCCAGTGCCGCTGCGGGCGAGGGAGGCGCTGGTGATACAGGTGTGGGTGGGGGGCAGGCGGCGGAGTGACTTTGACTGTAGGCTGCGGAGTGACCGGTGCCTGCATGGGCCGGGCCGGGGCCAGTGTCTGGACCGGTGCCGGTATTGGGGCCGGTGCCGTGGGTTTTGCTGGTGCCTGTGGGGGGGTAGCCGATGCCGCTTGGGCTGCTGTCGGGGCCGGTGGCGTTGTTTGTGTCTGTGTTGTGGCTTGGGCAGTAATCTGAGTTGTTTGAGTTTCTGCTGTAGCTTTCAGTGGGGGGGTTGTCTGAATTCCTACTGCAACTTTTGGTGGCAGGGCTGTCTGAGTTTCTGCTGTGGCTTTTAGCAGCAGGATTGTCTGAATTTCTGCTATCTTTGACTTTGGCCGTGGGGTCTGAGTAGCAATATCAGATGTCACATAATACTCACTCCTGCACTGATATTTAATGATAAACCACCCCTGCAACACATTCAGGAAACTCAACAACAGAATCACGTACGAATGAAAATAACATTCACTCTCTAAACAGCCCGAAGGTTTTTCATCCCCTGATTCTGTTACTGTCACTTTGGCATCATCATCCAAGGGCAAAGTAAACTTTCCCCAGGTAAGACCAAGAGTGTAATTAGCAAAAGAATCCATCCCGAAAGTGTAATTAGTAAAAGACTCCATCACGTGATGCCCAAGATACGCAGGTAGAACCATTATCCAAGCAATTATTTTATACATCTGAAGGCAAATCCACACCAACATGTCACGCTTAGACCACCACATCCAAACACAAAGAAGAAATAGACCATGCAATATATTTGACCAGTTAAACCCAATTACATCAATTAACTTCATAGAAAGCTCTCTAAAGGCACGATACAAGATTTCACATAAGAATGACATGATGTGAACTGTCTGTTCTCCCTGAACAAATTGGAATTCAAACTATTCAGGCAATCTATCAGAGCTCCGCTCGTGCCCCACGTTGTGTGCCAACAAATTTGTCGTGGTTTTGGCCAAATTGGCCAATGGCCGGCGACAGATGCTCCCCCCCAGCATCTCATGCACGGAGAGGAGGAGGAGAGATAAAGAGAGATTTATGAGTTTAGAAGGAACTAAACTACTTCAATGAAATATTAAGAATAAAATAAAAAAGGAAATAATGAAATAGATACAGTATATACAAAACCATATCAAGCTCCCAGGATGACATCACCAGCAGGCACTGGGGAAGTCCCAGACTGGAGTCAGTGATGGCTGGGAACTGGATTACGGATCTAGAGTCAGGAACCCATGGATCGGGATCAAAGGCAGATGAACAGACAGGGTCCTCCTCGGACATCAGGCATTGAAGGAAGAGAGTTGACCCTTTGATCCCTCAGCTTTTATACTGAGCATGGGGCAGATGGGATGGAATACCCCTGTTGGTCAATTTTGGGTCACCCATCCTGTCTGCTCCTCCCTGCAGGTGGGACCCCTCTATGCTTTTCCGTTTCTGACCCTCCAACGGGGCAAATAACAAAATTAGCTGACCCTGGTTGTCATAGCAGTAAGTATAAGCAAGAGCCTCTCTGCATACCATTCCTTGTCACGAACTGTCTTATCACTCTGAGAACGAACCGTTTTTGACACAACATGCTGTTAATTTCAGAGAGTTAGAAGAAGCCTAGCTAAAAAGTAAAATTACTGAACAGAAAGTTGGTTCTGTTTTACATCAAACCAGGACAAAAGGCGATATTAAAACACATGAGAAATGAAGACATCTTCCCAAATTAGACTTCTTCAGAACATGGGAAGAGATGAGCTGATCAGTTTAAATGTCACAGCACTGCAGACACCTAAACTGTGATCTGATCTACCAGCTCATGTCTGATCATACATCTTAGAAAGAAGACTGATACACAGGCATACATAAGCAGAGCAAGCTTCTGTTAAAATGTTCTTAGTGTCTAGTGCTTTGCTAATCATAGTCTTACTCTGAGAGAGGGAAAAACTTTCCGTTTGCTAAAATAAACATTGACTTTATTTCCCTTATTAAATTTAGACCATTACACACTTCAGAACTACTCATTGATTTTATACTCACTGCTCTGATGTAAAATCATCAGCTACTGATTTTACATCTGTCTTTTAGCTGCTGCTGCTGAGCTAACCTCATCTACTGGCATATTGTACCAAATTAGGATTTGTCCTGCTATGGCACTTGCTGATAGAACTGAGAGAGGCTGACACGACACCTCCAGCCTCCTCACTACTGCAGACACTGCAAAGAAGCAAATGTTGAACAACAGTTGCAAAACATTAGCACAAAATATCACTGTACCACAAGCAGGGGAAGATGATCTTTCTTTGACTGAATTTTCTTGTGCGTCTTGTCTCTGGTACCTTAATGCAAAATCATTAAATAAAATATAAACCTCCTGGGTGAGATTCATCTGCCCAAATGTAGCTGTTGACATTTGAGCCAGTCACTTGAGGCTCTGTAATTGATGGAGAATCAAGTACGTTTAAGGCACAATTAATCTAATCCTAAGGTGCAAGTTAAAAATAGGTCATTGAATTGTGCCCTAAATGTTCCTATTTCTCTTTAAAAGAAAGACTGAAATATGGACTCCCTTCCATTTCTGCTCTACAGACACTTAACACAAGGTGAAATGGTTCCCACCCCTTGACCTAGCCCTGGAATGGGCTCAGCTGAAGTGAAAGCTGATGTATAATTAATGCTCATTGCAAGACTGGATCCTCAGAGACAAAGTGCTCTGAATGAGAGAGGATGATGATCCAAAGCAACCACATAAGGCTCCCGTGGATTATGCTGTGGTGCTGTAAGTTATGAGCAATGATTTCCCACAGTAGGTTCCAGAGGTGGCAAATGAGATTAGTGTTAGAGATATTGCCTGAGTATCCAGAGAAACTTGTTCACTTGAAGAGATCTGAAGCTCTTGAGCTTCTAAATGAACTTGTGCACTTCTCATAGATTTTTGGGAAGGTAGGTATGTAGCTTGCCGAGACTATATATGATTTTTCTTTTTAATAGTTATATATTTACAAAGAGAATGCTTTTTAATGTTCAAAGCAGATGCCTTAGAATTAATTGGAGAAAAATAAACCATGTAGATGTATCTTTTTTTTTTCCTTTTAACACATTCTGAATCATTGTCAAAACACTATAGATGATTATTTCATCTACTCTCATGGTTTCCACAGACTCAAATAAAACAGGGTACGATTTACCTTTTCTCTCTGTACCTTGAAGGGTAGAATAAATGTGGACGTTTGACTGGGAGTATCATCTGGTGCAATTAATCTTTCCTTCTATCTCTCCTCTGAAAGAATGTCTGTAAGAAATGGTTCTTTCTGAGATTGAAAGTAAAATTTATTCTTAACGCACATGTATTAAAAATACTTATTTAAAAATATTTTTGATATAAGAATCATTTCTTTGTTATATGTGTGAGTGAAACTCATCACAATTCAACACGCCAAATAAAGGTTTATTTCCTTTCCCTGAAACTTTTATTTCTTATGCTTTCCATTATTTGGATTATTTTTCATAAAGAACAGAAAATGTTAAAATGGGAAGAAAGAGAAAAGAGAAGAAAATGAGTGAGATGCTTTCCATTCTGTTTAATGAAACAAGTTTAAAAAAAAAACTGTGAACACATAAACTGCTTATGTAGAGGGATGGAAAAAATACAGGAAACATCAGCTGAAATCCCATATTAAGCAGGACACATTTTTCTTTTTTCCAGTTCTGTTAACTCTTGCACAGGCTAACCGCAACTTATGCATCTGAGCTGAAAGAATATGATCAGTGGCATGTGCTAACCAACTCCGACACTAAGATACTCAGGGCAGCTGTCAAGCAACACAACTTTATTTTGTGCTTCTTTTCAGAATTAATTAGCAGAAGAAAAGCCTTTAATACACATGTTCTTGCCAAGATGAATTTGGAAGGAATCTTATCTATTCCCTACTACTGCCTGTTCCCAGCAAACCTCTAGAGGAGATAAATGAACAAGTTCTTCTCAATCTATCCACCTCCTGTTATCAGCGAGTGTAAGTCAGGACTTACAAGAGGTAACGCATATAGCATGTCTTTGAGTGCAACAAAAGAAGTTGGCCATTTTGGAAATACCTGGCTATATAAGCTATTTCTGTTGATTGTACTGAAAATATAGCTACTTACTCTAAGTTTTAATTTTATTTGGTTTAGATGCACTCACAATGTGAAACTTAATCTCTACCTTGTGGCAAATAGTTTTAGGAAGTACTGCAGAGGTTTGGAAATCAACCTGTAACCCTATGCTCAGAGGTGAGAACCACGTGGCCTGCCACCAGTCTCCATTTTCTTCACAGGCTGATGAGACCCCCTTGAGAATTTTCAAGACTTCCTCCCCAACTTTGGCTAATCCTTGAAATATCAACAGTCTTTCTCAGTACTTCAGTAATCTCTTTTCTTTTGTTTCATCGTTAAGCCAATGGGAAGTAAAAAAGAAAAGGTGGAATCTAGCCAAGAAGAGTTAATAGAATTTACTGAAGTTCAGAGAAATTACAACTTGAATCGGATTGAATCTGGTGCAGACATTCAGAACAATTTTCGTTTTAACTGAGCTGGTGACTAAACCGATTCAGACAGTCTTGCTTTTACTGGAATAGCTTCACTGTCGTCTCAATTTATTTGAGTGGGTCCACGTACCTCTTGGTTTTTTTCAGACCCACTTAATCCCATTTTAGTTCTATCTGTATTTTATCCATCCTCCATTGGCTCAGTAGTAGTTCCACCTAACTTTTTTTCCTGAATCCTTTATTGCTTTTTTTTTTTTCTTTTTAAAGTGAATGGACACATTTCAGGAAATATTTCTAGACCTGAGTAGTCAAGGAAATTGAAAAAAATCTTGCTTTCAGATTCAGAAAGCAGTCGCCATTCTAGTCAAACATGACTTAAGACGCTACAGTCAGACTCACTTCACTTAACTTTAGCTGTCTACAAGTTATATGCTCCTTCAAAGCTGGTCATCTAGGCTTCCTTGATAGTAAAAGGAGAGATATCAACATCTCCATATAGCAGTTACTTTAATCTTGTTTAGACATCTTTTTTTAGGATTGGATGAATCATCCAGCAGCATATTTATTGCCCTCCCTTGACTGTAAAGGAAATTTGGACAAGACACTAGTTTAGGCTAGATAGATATCTAACTCTTAGACAGCATTAAATGAAATTAATCCAATACCACAGACAGGGAGACACACAGGAATTCCAATTCACTCCCCTCACCAAAAAAAATGCTTGCATTTGATTTGATTTATTATTCTAGTAGCTCCATTTTTCATATTTTTTTTATTGTGTCCATCTGAGATTCCTCTAATAAAACCATATCACTCTTGACAAACATTATGCTGAAGGTCTTGCAGTAGTTAATGATGTAGTTCTTACATTCCTGTTCTTTTGGCCTTGTTGCTTTAAAGCACAGTCCTCAATGCAATCATGTCAGAAAAAGGAAAACCCATGATCCTTATGATTCAACAGTGTCACAAATGTCGAGTAGCAGATTTTAACTGCCCTTCTCTCTCCCCCTCTCACCACACCCTTTCCTTAAATGTGTGGGTATTCAGTGTTACTTAGTTCCTGTTTTGGGATTTGGGTTTTTTTTTTCCCTCCTCAATTTCCATGCCTAATGAGCCTGAGCTGAGTTAATAATGGATATAATAAGTAATGACTAATTGTTTTTTGTGTTGTATGAGGACACGGACTCCGGCTGTGATAAGCATGAAATCGTTTATTGCTTCTCAAGCCTCAGCTTTTATACCCAAGCTCTAAAATTTTCCATGCACCTGCTAGGCAAGTAAACACATATTTCAGATCACTAACCCAGTCGCCTTATTCAGTTCCCACCAAGATAAGCATGTGAAGCTGTTTTCTTGTTCCATGTTTATACTGGACCACTTCCTCTTCATTCCATCCATATCGACATCTGCGTTCCTGTTTCTGTGTGCTCTGCTTGCTGTGTCTTTGGCCGTACGCAGGCCTCTGCTCGTAGATCTGCCACAGTTTTTGGGCCTGTGTGTCTCTGTGCAATGGGAGAGGAAGCCAGGGCTCCAATGTTATTTGTTCTGCCATGTCACTTGTCACCAAGCAATGCCACTCATCAATAAAAGGCAAGATGATGGATGAGGTCATTTAATGGAATTCCTCCGAGTGAGCTGCAGCCACTGCTCTTCAAGAGGCTCTTTCTCTCTCTTTCAGGCACTCATCCCCCTCCTCTTTTTTTTTTTTAATATTCAGGACAGTTGGAAAGCGCATCTGGCTGAGAGGGTTGCCATTTGTGCCAGCAGCTCCTTCTGCTCTTAGCAACTGCTATCCTAAATCAAATCAAGAATCAAATTAAGAGCTTTGAGCAGGGAGATTAAATCGGCACCACCTGACAGTGACATCACATGGCATTTGTGCGTCTTGCCTTCCCCTCTCTCCCTTCCCCTCGCTCCCCTCGTCGGTCAAGGTGAGTGTGGAGGGAGGCTGGTTAAACATTTGAGGAGAACAGGGTTTTAAGTGTTCTCAATATGGCCCTGTGCATGCTGAATAGCTGAAACTATGGAAAGCTTTGGAAAAGTATTGGGCTCTGTCTTCATGCATAATCTACAGCGCTGCACATTTACAAGGCCAGATTAGCTAAACAGGCTATTATTTCAGTTTCCACACGCATGCATCTGCTCAGAAGAATGAGAGAGACTTCCTTCCCTCTGCCCATTCCCAGCTTCCTCTTCCTTCACCTGCTTCTGTTTTGTCCTCCCTTATATATAACTCCAAAGGTCTGATTATGGTATAATTTAACAGAATCATTTTCCAGTACAATTTATGCAAGTGAAAAATGCCACTGGACCAAATCTTCACCTTCAGGAAAAGTAGGAGGAATTCACGTAGATCTGCATGTTAATGGATCTGTGGTCCCATTGGATTCATCATGTTATGACTAAAATATGTCAGAGTAGAAGAAACATTAGGAGAATTTTACTTAAAACTCTCACAAAATATACATCTAACTTCATTTTCCAAGATTACCTAGTTTAATATAAAACATTATTGAGCAAAAAGTGAAATTCCTTCCATTCCTAATGTTATAGATAGGGATGAATCCATCTGTTCTCACTAGTTTTTCCCCGTTTACTGAAAACTAACCTTGTACTGCAATGAAGATTTTGCTAGAGCTGGAGGAAGAACATTGTCCATTTACTTTAATGAGAGATTAGGCTTCCCAATACTGTGTTGTGTTGCCTTTGTATCTTATATACATATGTACATATGTATGATGGTGGGTGTGTATTTATATAAAATAAGTAATACTACTCAAGTTATTTAAAATTACTGTCCAGATAGCCAGCTTGGGTAAATATCTGTTTTTTGTTGAGAGTTGTGGTTGTACTCTGGCTTGGGATATGTTCAGGGAGAAAAAAAAAAAGGTAGCATTTATTTTTAACACTGGATTTTTATAGCATAATGGTTAGGAGTCTGATCACAGAAGGCCATGGAGCTAAAGAAATATGTGCTGCAAGAGGGACAGACTTACAGATGCAAAATTGACTCTGTCGCAGCTTAAAGTTTTCCAGGGTGGGAAAAAAACCAAACATTACATCACAATAGTATGCTGTGCAAGTGCATACTACTTCTGATTAAAAAGATGATATTCAACTTCAAGAGACTCCTCTGTTCTTTGAACAATTAAACAACTGTAGATTCAGCAACTTTTTCATGTGATAGAATCATAGAATCATTTAGGTTGGAAAAGACCTTTAAAAAAAGACTTTAAAACCATCGAGTCCAACTGTTAACCTAGCACTGCCAAGTCCACCACTAAACCATGTCCCTAAGCACCATATTTACATGTCTTTAAAGTACCTCCAGGGATGGTGACTCAACCACTTCCCTGGGCAGCCTGTTCCAATGCTTGACAACCCTTTCGGTGAAGACGTTTTTCCTATTATCCAATCTAAAACTCCCCTGGTGCAACTTGAGGCCATTTCCTATATCATTTTTTTTTTCCTCAATGTCAAAAATCTGGGAGTGTGAAATAATATCCCAATGTTACAACTGGATAAATAGAAAGTGGTAAAAATCGGAAAGCTTTGTGTTTGTTTGGGGATTTTTATTTTTTTTTTTAACTTGGCGGTGTACTGGGCATCACTGAGAATACATCATAGGTACTAAGTATCATCGATCAGTGGGAAAAGGGTGAAAGATACAAGGGTGGATGATGTAAAAGAAAACTCTCATAGAAAGAAACATTTTATCCTGTCTGTAGCATATCCAAGAGTGCTAATTAGTATCTGTTTTCTCAAGCAGTTAGCATGGGAGTTTGCTCCTTCTCTGATCTGATCTCCTACTCCACTCCTCCAAGCATATACTGTTGCACACAGATCCAAGCAAGAAGGGAAATCTGCGTAGCTGGCCTGTGGTTTCAGGTAGGGAGTCATACCCACAGCTGCTGCAATGGGACTTCTACCAGTACCAGCAGTCAGAGATATTAAACTGTCAAAAAACTGACTGTGAAAAGTCAGAAGGTCAAGGGAAGTGAGTCTGCCCCTCTGCTCTCGTGAGACACCACCTGGAGTACTGCATCCAGCTCTGGGGTCCCCAACATAAGAAGGACATGGACCTGTTGGAACTGGTCCAGAGAAGAGCCATGAAGATGATCAGAGGGCTGGAGCACCTCTCCTATGAAGACAGGTTGGGAGAGTTGGGGTTGTTGAGCCTGGAGAAGGGAAGGCTCCAGGGAGACCTTATAGCAGCCTTCCAGTACTTAAAGGGGGCTTGTAAGAAAGATATACCTTTCTTTTTACCAGGCCTGTAGTGACAGGACTAGGGGCAATGGTTTTAAATTGCAAAAGGGTAGATTTAGATTGTGTTTAAGGAAGAAGATGAGGGTGGTGAGGTACTGGAACAGGTTACCCAGGGAAGCTGTTGAGGCCCCATCCCTGGAAGTCTTCAAGGCCAGGTTGGATGGGGCTTTGAGCAACCTGGTCTAGTGGGAGGTGTCCCTACCCATGGCAGGGGGGTTAGAACTAGATGATCTTTAAGGTCCCTTCCAACCTAAACCATACTATGATTCTATGATTTGGCTATAACAGCAGCCTGTAAGTTTGTTCACCTAGTCAGAACTCAGTATAAAATCCAGGTCAAATCTGCAATGCAGATAGTCAGTTGTTTCCCAGATCTGGGGGGAGTGAGAAGTTAATCTCCTTCTGTGGAGCATGATCTATGCTGCTCTCTATTCCCACAATTCCCCCTTTTTGTTTTTCTACTACAAAAGCTTGATTAATCATTCTTTGCATTATTTTCTGTAGGCAGCCTAAGATACAGGGCACAACAAGCGTTAAGGCACACACAAAGAATGGCAACAACAATCCAGCTTTTACAATTGATGATAGCCATCCAGAAATACCGCAACTGCGCAGCAGGTTGTTTAGCCAGTCCCACTCATTACCAATCTGTAGCTGATTAAACCCTTCTTTCAATTGCTGGATGCTTTTATGGATAGACTCAGAGTGGTCAGAAAGATTCATACAACACACACCCTCAAAATCTTCACACCCGTGGCCTTGCACTAAAAGCAAAAACTCAATGGCAGCTCTATTTTGAAGTGTGGCATGTCGAATAGAGTCCACATCTGCTAATAACCCACTTAATGGTAATGACGTGGCATTGGTCTGTTTAGCCAGCCAACACCCTACTTTATTAAGCATATTTAATGCCGTTGCTGTTCCTAGCGAAGGGAGACTACTTAGCCCTATTCTTTGTCCGAGATTCGGGAATGTTATATGGTCATCACAGGATGGAGTGAAGGTATGAACTGTTCTCTTGGCTCTGTGTTTCCTGTGTGCTCTGCTCACTGTGTCTTTGGCCGTACGCAGGCCTCTGCTCGTAGATCTGCCACATCTCCCCCTTTTTTGTTTAACACCAGACCATTTATTAACCAGGTCGCCATGACTTGTGCTTCTACTCGTTGTGACACTCTTAGCAGGTTATATACTAAACACAATTAAAAACAGAATCAAAAAGAACCCTGCTAAGGCAATAAATACCCAGATTCCTAAATTTAGCCCAGAAAGCCAATTTCTTTGGATTTACCCACGAGAAATCCTTTTGTAATGTTTCAAATACATCACGGTTCATTAAGTCTTGAATCTTTAGTATTTGAGCTTTTAGCTGATCATGTAAAGGACGAATATTTTGTTGCAATGACATGTCAAAAGCACCTTGGAGATGGTGTTTAACCATTTCCCAGCCATGTAGCAACATCTTCCAGGGGAGAGATGTAACACAAAGTCTTCGAGAGTTGTACTCCCAATCACAATACAGAGAAAGATGTGTTTTTAATGCATTTTGCCAATCCCCTATCCCTAGTACTGCTGTTTTATACCTTACTCGTGTTAAATTTACACAATAAGATTGATTACATTCTTGTATACTTGCATTTTGAGCCGAAGCAAACATACGGATGAGAAGTACAAATCATTACAGAATTTTCTTGCTCACAACTTCTATTTGTTGCAGTATTATCTGTGGTTAGCATGCACCCCGATTTAAGGTGCTTCTAATACACCTTCGGTTGTTCAGGCCATTCAACAGTCCTTCTGAAATGTCGCTCTACTGCTGTGTATGACAAAGAAGACATGTTTAGAAAATTTAAAACATGAGTTGCTTTATACAATCACTCTTGAGGTGTCATACCTATGGGATTCCCCCTTTTTTGTTTAGCAAGCATGGTTTTTAAAGTATGATGCATACGCTCCACAATTGCTTGCCCAGTCGGGGAATGAGGAATACTGGTGACATGTTTAATACCCCATGTCTGTAAAAAAAAAGGCCTGTACTTTAGCAGACACATAAGCTGGTTCATTATCAGTTTTTATAGTTTTCGGTACTCCCATGACTGCAATGCATTGCAACCAATGTCGAATACCATCACGAGCCTTCTCTCCTGTATGAGCAGGAGCTACAACAAAGTGAGAAAACAAATCGACTGAAACATGTCCAAATTCCATAATGCACGTAGCATCGGATTGCCAAAGTTCATCAGGTGTAAGCCCTCGCAGGTTAACCCCTGCAAATGATGGCAGAGGAGCCAGCTGCTGACAATCGGCAAAAATACCCACTCTAATGCAGTCAGGCTCTTTGCGAGTGCATCATCCCACTGTCCTATCAGGGCGTAAAGTTGAAATTCTTGTAGGAAGGTGTTCAATGTGTCTTGCAGCAGTAGTAGACTATATCTTATCTTGCAACATACTGTAATGCCTTCGGAGCTGTTGGGGTTAATGAACATAGAACGTATCGGGGGGGGGGGGGGGTGGGCAGACACAGTGCTTCAGGGCATCCCCTGTATCTTCAAAGTGCGCCCATGTCTCTCTCCCCCTCACTCATGTCTCTCTCCCCCTCCCTGACCCGAGACAGCCCCCCTATATCCTGCACTGGATTGAGTGGAGAAGTACAGGCTAGAGTCGCTGCATGTGTGGCCAGCGTATGCAGCGAGTCTCACCAAACTCATGTTCCAGCTCTGCTAACAGCGGCTGTCTGATACGTGACTACATTGTTGTAATCCCTTCTTGTTATCTTCTTCTGTGAAGGTCAGGTTCTCATGGATACACACATAGGTTTTAGAGCAACATATTCTACAACTCGTACAAGGGTACGATGCAAAGCGGCATTTATAGCTGATCGTATAATGCTTATTAAACACGGCAAACAGCATACTAAACATAACAGACAAATTCCTTCCACACAGGCGATGAGTATAATTTGCTTCAACCAACCCCACCCCCAAGTCCATCCAGCAAAGAGATTTCACCCAGTGGTCTCCACAAGTTGCTGGTTCGGTCGGTGCAGTTCCTGCAGCTGGGCATGGATGGATGTGGAGAGGTCACTTAGATTCATACAATACAGTCCTTTAAAATCTTGACAACCATGTCTGTGAGCTGAAAGCAAAAAACCAGTAGCATTTCTGTTTTGCAGTATCTCATATCGAATACTATCTACATCTAGCAATAACTCAGGAATAGCTGGACTAGTAGCATTGCTAAACTTATCCTTGGCAGCAAGAGAGTCCTTGTTATCAAGAATCCTTGGCAGCAAAAGAGTCCTTGTTAGCAAGAGCGCATGCGGACTCCGTGTTCTTGCTGGTACTGTGCTTTGATCTTCTTCCACAACAGGCCAAGATTCTCAAGCAGCTGGATAAGGTGTCTGTGAGTCCATTACAGGCTTATGTCATCCAAATGTTTTTCTTGCCAGCACCCGAGACTGAATAACAATTGGTGTGATATATGTGTTTTCCAGCACCCAGGTGCGAGTCCCTTGAGTGCATTTACAATCCTCCTCGCTGATCTTCCGTTGCTTTCCCATATTCCACCCCCTTGCTCAAGAGACCGCTTCTGCTGGGTTCATTTTAGTCTCGCAGGGTATAACACAGAGCAATCTACTAAGGCATGCAATAACATAGACACATATAGGAAAAAACCAAAAACATACCTCTATGGTACTGCTTTGAATCAGGTGTCCTATTTCTCTTTTTCTGATGCTTTCTCGTAATGCGTATGGCATACTTTTGTGCGAACGTGGCACATTTCCCATCTAATTGCTCCTGTTTGGTTTTTTTTTCTTTTTTTTTTCCCTTTTTTTCTCTTTTTTCCCTTTTTTTCTCTTTTTCATTTTTTCTTTTTTTCTTTTCTCTTTTTTTTTTCCATCACTTACGACTGAGATAAAAGTCTGCCTTTGCAACAAGAACTCAGTTTCTCATTTTTCCTTAAGTTTCTCATTTTCCTACAGAGTATCCTATAGATTTTCGCTCAACTCCTTTTCCCAATCAGCCATGATCTTATAGACAAACAACAAACAACCAGCCATACGCCCTGCATGGGCGAGCCGTTCCCGAGAGTGTAAACGTGTCAGCTGGTGAAACCTCCCCCAATATTTCAGGTCTTCCATCGGTTCTACAGCCCATCCTGGTGTATCTACCTGGGGCGCGCTCGCCTTACGTCTAAACATTGTGTATATACAAACTTCTTCACTTGACGGAGTGTCAGCCCTAGTTGCATACGAGAACAGTACCACACCGGGCAGAACACCTGCTCAAGGGGAGTCACCTAATGACACTGCACACAACAAAAAGCAAACAGTAGCACACATGCTGATCAGCAGGTATAAGCTGGCGCCCACACACACTTACACAGCAGACATACAAAAACAGCACTTCTATCTCAGGGAGACGACTGGGGAGGGGAGGGGGTGGGGGTGGGCAATGGCAGGAGCAAACAGCTCTGGCTCTGTCCTTCTCTGCTGACATTCTGCCTCCTCCATCGGCCTCAGGTGGAGCAGAGGGGATCAGCAGGGGATCGTCCCAGACCTTCGGACCTGGCCTGTTCGATCCCCCTCCCGTGGGTTGTAATGCTGCAAAAGCCCCGGCCGCTGTGGCTCGCTCCGCCTTCATATCTTGTAAGGTCGATAACACCAAACACCATGTCGTCGCTAACAGTGATGCCTCTTTGTCTCCTTTACTTATCACTTCCCACAGTTTTTTCCCCAACAGCCTCCCATATTTCTGGTCTAAAAGCTGTCTGGGGCTCTGGTGTGAATCCATTCTTTCTGCACCAGGTTAACAACCTTCGGAGCATACGCTCATCGTATTTCACCCCTCTCTCAGAGAGGATATGCAGGAGAAGTCTTAATATAGCCCCTTCTTCTTTTGTTACTTGTTACCCCATCTCCTGCCCCGGCTGCTCACCTCTCTCTGGGTGTCCGTGGCCACGTCGTCTGTTTCCTCTATTCCGGATTGCCGCCCAATCCACCCGGTCTCAGTCCAGCTGAGCCATCCTCCAGCCGGTGGATCTCCTTCTGGGTCTTCCGCCCCTCGCATTCCGTTGCTCAAGCCAAGCGCCGACCGGTATCATGTCGGGGTCACCATCTGAGGAGAAATAACTGGACTCCAGACGATCCAATGTGAATCAACAGAAGCCGTTTATTAAGCACAGATCATCATCTTTTATACCCTGTGTTGTAGCCGTACATGCCACTTGCTTATTTCTGATTAGCTAGTTACACTGTCCACGCGCTGTCCATGCAGTTCATTCACAGATCAGATTGGTTACAAGAATTCGCATAGTAAATTGCTTAGTCATTAGCACAACATGTTTTCTACTTTCTCAGTTCCCGTTTTTCCCATGTACTAATTCCATCTTCTATCACCTGTTTTGCCCTTAATCTAATCTCTCATAGTAGGGAGGCTGGCTCACGTGACCGTTTTCTCTCAGACACATTCCTACAGTTGGGGAATGAGGAATATTGGTGACATGTTTAATACCCCATGTCTGTAAAAAAAAGCACCTGTACTTTAGCGGACACATAAGCTGGTCCATTATCAGTTTTTATAGTTTTCGGTACTCCCATGACTGCAATGCATTGCAACCAATGTTGAATAACATCACAAGCCTTCTCTCCTGTATGAGCAGGAGCTACAACAAAGTGAGAAAACAAATCGACTGAAACATGTCCAAATTCCATAATGCACGTAACATCGCATTGCCAAAGTTCATCAGGTGTAAGCCCTCACGGGTTAACCCCTGCAAATGATGGCAGAGGAGCCAGCTGCTGACAGTCGGCACAAGTTCACACAATATCCTGTGCTTGTTGTTGTGTTAAAGAAAATTGCTTCCTCAATGCCTTCGCATTTTGATGAAAAAAATCATGCGACATTTTAGCTTGCTGCATAATGTTCGGAGTTGTTACCGACAGAGTGTGATAATCTGCAACTCTGTTTCCCTCAGTTAAAGGACCAAGTAAACAGCTATGAGAGCGTATGTGGATGATAAAATAACAAAACTGTCTTTTTCATAAAAGCATCATTAATTGCAGCATGAGATTAAATAACAATTGGTTCTCTACTTGTTTTATAAATGCTCCTTCAAGTCTTTGAACAATACCAGTAACATATTGAGATTCTGCCACTACATTTAACAGTTCCTGTTGAAATAAGTCAACACCCTTTACTGTGTCCCTGAACCATCTACAAACACCGAAGAGGTGCCAGCAAGAGACCCTGACGCTAGCAGGATGCGTGGCTGTAAAGGAATTTGTGACAGTGACTGTAATAGTCTGTGCCAGGGGAAAGAATAATTTATTTGCCCAATATAATGTACTAAGGCAATTTGTAGGTTAAGACTTTGTGATAACCAAGGGTCAAGGTCATCCTTTTTGATGGGGACATGTATGTGGCTTGGATCCATTCCAGAAAGCTGGTGACAGCACAAACGACCCTGGAAAAACAAACGCAGTAACATTTCAACCATCATAGTCACTGGTTTTGAAAAGGTATGTGGCAAAAATACCCACTCTAATGCAGTCAGGCTCTTTGCGAGTGCATCATCCCACTGTCCTATCAGGGCGTAAAGTTGAAATTCTTGTAGGAAGGTGTTCAATGTGTCTTGCAGCAGTAGTAGACAATATCTTATCTTGCAACATACTGTAATGCCTTCGGAGCTGTTGGGGTTAATGAACATAGAACATACGGGGGGGAGAGGGAGCCAGACACAGTGCTTCAGGGCATCCCCTGTATCTTCAAAGTGTGCTCATGTCTCTCTCCCCCTCTCTGACCCCTGAGACAGCCCCCCTTATATCCTGCACTGGATTGAGTGGAGAAGTACAGGCTAGAGTCACTGTATGCATGGCCAGTGCATGCAGCGAGTCCCACCAGACTCTCCTGCACTGGATTGAGTAGAAAAGTACAGGCTAGAGTTGCTGCACACGTGGCCAGCGTATGCAGCGAGTCTCACCAAACTCATGATCCAGCTTTGCTAACAGCGGCTGTCTGATACGTGACTACATTGTTGTAATCCCTTCTTGTTATCTTCTTCTGTGAATGTCAGGTTCTCATGGATACACACATAGGTTTTAGAGCAACATATTCTACAACTCGTACAAGGGTACGATGCAAAGCGGCATTTACAGCTGATCGTATAATGCTTATTAGACACGGCAAACAGCATACTAAACATAACAGACAAATTCCTTCCACACAGGCAATGAGTATAATTTGCTTCAACCAACCCCACCCCCAAGTCCATCCAGCAAAGACATTTCACCCAGTGGTCTCCACAAGTTGCTGGTTCGGTCGGTGCAGTTCCTGCAGCTGGGCATGGATGGATTTGGAGTGGTCACTTAGATTCATACAATACAGTCCTTTAAAATCTTGACAACCATGTCTGTGAGCTGAAAGCAAAAAATCAGTAGCAGTTCTGTTTTGCAACATCGCATATCGAATACTATCTACATCTAGCAATAACTCAGAAATAGCTGGACTAGTAGCATTGCTAAACTTATCCTTGGCAGCAAGAGAGTCCTTGTTATCAAGAATCCTTGGCAGCAAAAGAGTCCTTGTTAGCAAGAGCACATGCGGACTCCCTGCTCTTGCTGGTACTGTGCTTTGATCTTCTTCCACAACAGGCCAAGATTCTCAAGCAGCTAGATAAGGTGTCTGTGAGTCCATCACAGGCTTATGTCATCCAAATGTTTTTCTTGCCAGCACCCAAGACTGAATAACAATTGGTGTGATATATGTGTTTTCCAGCACCCAGGTGCGAGTCCCTTGAGTGTATTTACAGTCCTCCTCGCCGATCTTCCGTTGCTTTCCCATATTCCACCCCCTTGCTCAAGAGACCGCTTCTGCTGGGGTTCATTTTAGTCTCGCAGGGTATAACACAGAGCAATCTACTAAGGCATGCAATAACATATACACATATAGGAAAAAACCAAAAACATATCTCTATGGCACTGCTTTGAATCAGGTGTCCTATTTCTCTTTTTCTGATGCTTTCTCGTAATGCGTATGGCATACTTTTGTGCTAACGTGGCACATTTCACATCTAATTGTTCCTGTCCTGTTTTTTTCTCTTCTTTTTTCTCTTTTCTTTTTTTCTTTTTTCTTTTTTTCCCCATCACTTACGACTGACATAAAAGTCTGCCTTTGCAACAAGAGTTCAGTTTCTCATTTTTCCTTAAGTTTCTCATTTTCCTACAGAGCATCCTATAGATTTTGGCTCAACTCCTTTTCCCAATCAACCATGATCTTATAGACAAACAACAAACAACCAGCCATACGCCCTGCACGGGCGAGCTGTTCCCAAGAGCGTAAGCATGTCGGCTGGTGAAATCTCCCCCAATATTTCAGGACTTCCATCGGTTCTACAGCCCATCCTGGTCTATCTACCTGGGACGTGCTCGCCTTACGTCTAAACATTGTGTATACACAAACTTCTTCACTTGACGGAGTGTCAGCCCTAGTTGCATACGAGAACAGTACCACACCGGGCAGAACACCTGCTCAAGTGGAGTCACCTAACGACACTGCACACAACAAAAAACAAACAGTAGCACACATGCTGACCAGTAGGTATAAGCTGGCGCCCACGCACACTTACACAGCAGACATACAAAAACAGCACTTCTATCTCAGGGAGACGGCTGGGGAGGGGAGGGGGAGAGGCAGGCAATGGCAGGAGCAAACAGCTCTGGCTCTGTCCTTCTCTGCTGACATTCTGACAATACACCGCAATACCCCGATTCCAGCTGTGCACGTATAAGCGTTTGATAAGGAGGAACAGATGCAGTACCTGGCGCAAATGGAGAAGGGTTAAGAACGGAGTAGGGCGATAACAACTTTCGTCGCTGTTTCTGTAAAATCTCCTCCGCAGTTGGAACAGATGCAGGCATAGCTTTAATTGGGGTTAAAGGTGGATATAAATCAGGTTCAGTCTCTGGATTTATTGGACCAGGATCAAAGGGGCACCCAGGATCATCCTCAGGGCTATTACAGAATAGGGTAGAGTGAACCTGAGTGCCTCCTTTCCCTTTGGCTTGTTCTGATCTCGGCAAGACTGGGGGGCAATCGTCTGCTTTAAAATTAGGAGGTGCGGCAGTCGCCCCAGACGGAGCAGCATCGTTATTGCTCGCAGCTTGTCTGATATCCTCCTGTTTCCATATCATCTCTAGAATTTGCTGCCAATCGGTTTGATAAGAGATAGATCCCACTCTGTTGCAAGCTTCTATCATATCTATTAAGCCTGGATTCTTTAAGGCTTGTAAGATACACCTACAATCGACATTAGCATTCTCCACCGCAAGCTTTAACATCAGTGCTTCCTTGGCTTCTATGTTCTCCACTTGTTTATGAATAGCTTCCTGCAGGCGGTCAATAAATGCCATGTAGGGTTCATTAGGACCCTGCTTGACAGTTGTAAAAGATTGAGTTGCCTTTCCCATGTCAGGAACCTTTACGATAGCTTGTAAGGCAAGGTCTGCTGACTGTCTTAGTATCTCTGGAATTAGTCTCACCTGCAGCTGTGGGGTATCAACAGGCGCTTCCCCTAACAATTGAGGGATGCCCGCTCCCTGCAACGGATCGCCATCCCCTCTTGACAAATAATCTACTGTGGCAGCACTGCACACATCTCTCCAGTGAGCCATAAAAAGAACTCGCTATGTTGGGGTAGAAATAACTTCAGCTGGCTGCTTGATATTGAATGGAGTTAGTATGTGTCCTTTCATAATGTTATTTAATAATCCTTGTGCATAAGGGGAGGTTAGTCCATGCTGCATAATTGTTTTCTGCATTTCTCTAACCAGCTCCCACCTTATCGTTTCCCAGGTGTTCGTCCCATTTTGATTAAGCCATACCAGACAGGCGATGGCAGTAGCCACTTCTATATCGCCATCCTGTAATGCCTGTTTACGTAAATTTTGCCAGTGTTGATCAGGATTATAAATTGCAGTGACCGCCGGAGTTGGTGCCGGACTTGGCAAGGAATCGCCCCAACCCGGTAACATAGGAGACCACGGCGGTATCAATGTCACATCTAGCAGGGGTGCTAACGGTGCAGACGGACAGCTCGGGGGTTCAGGTTTCCCCCCCTCTGTCTGAGTGGTAATCGGGCTGTCCGGTGCCATAGCTGCAATGGCGGCTGCTGTGGCATTTCGTTCGGATTTTACCTGCTGTAAAGTATCTTTAATCAACCTCCAAGCTGTCAAGACCTTTGTGGCAGTCACATCCCCTTTTGTTGCAGTCTCAAATAAAGTTTCGCCCGCTTGCTCCCAACTTGATAATTGGAAAGCCATTGTAGAATCAGCGGGAAGACCCTTGCTTTTTAGCCATGCCAGTAAAAGCTGAAGAGTTCCTTCATCGTATTGAATACCCCTTCTACTTAAAATCTTTTCTAATATACATACAATTGCCTTTTCCTCTGAGGACATTTTCGATCCCATCCTCACACACGTCCCTGGCTGCTCACCTTTTTCTGGTGATTATTCGTCTGGACTGCAGCTCTCCAATCCCGTTGCCTTTTTTCATTCAGCCGGGCTGCTCCACTGGTCATACGTTCCTACGATTCATGTCCCTGTTTGGGCGCCATTTGTGGAGCATGGATTCATGGACTCTGGCGGGGTACAGACCAAAGACCTTTATTGCAACAATCTGACAGGCTTTATAGCTTTACACACTCTCCACGCGCAAGTTGTGTCCTGCTGATAGGTTGAAGGTCGACTGCCACACGCTTCTCTACTTCTTCCGATTGGTTTCTGCTGTCTGTTCATGAGGAGCAACAAGTTCATTCTCACGTCCTGTTTCTTACTGATTCTTACTTGTTTTTCTGTTCTCACAAACCCTCTCTCAAGGACGCAGCTTTATCTCATCAAGGTCGAACAGACCTATGCTACTCTCTATTCCCACATCCTTCTGAATTCAGATTTCTGCTTGGCACTTTTCCATAGAACAACTGTTGTGGTTTTGGCCAAATTGGCCAACAATGGACAACAGATGCTCTCCCCCCACCTCCCGCACACAGAGAGTGGGAGGAGAGATAAAGAGATTTACGAATTTAGAAGGAACTGAACTACTTTAATGAAATATTAATGATAAAATAAAAAGGAAATAATGAAAATAGATACAGTATATACAAAACCGTATCAAGCTCCCAGGATGACATCACCGGTAGGCACTGGGGAAGTCCCAGACTGGAATCAGCGTCGGGTGGGAACTGGATTACAGATAAACACAGGAATATTCCATGCAAGTAGATGGACTCCTTTCAGATTTAGTTAGCCAAATTTTTGTAAGAAATATTAATTTAATCCCAGCGTGAATAAAAAAAACTATGTGAAAAACTTTATGGACAATTTACTTATTTCTTACCCTCCACCTCCCTGCTTCAGAAGAAAATAACAAAAAAAATCTCAAACCTCAATCTCAAAATGATTAAATCTTTTAATCTGTCTGGAGTTTATTCCTACCTTTCCTCCTTCTTTGCTCTGCTTTATGTGATGTACTGTTCATTCCTATTACCTCTTTATAGCTGTTTTATTAAAGTTCATACCGCAAAGACCTGTAAAAGAAATTTATGACTCTTGGGGTTTCAGCAAATTCTAAATAACCATAACATGAACATGAAACATTAATTAAAGACACTGGAGTCTAAGTTATAACAGAGATGCTGACATTTAAGCCCCTTGCACTGTGTAAATTAAAAATAGTATGACAAACAGTGAGTAATTTGATGGTCAGGGGTTCATAATAGATACCTTAATATCTTTGTAATGAAAAACAGTCCGTCCTTGGTTTAACCCATACTGAACAGCCCAGGGGTCTGGTTCATAAACCATGACACTGCCTAAACATTTTTGCAGTAATTCATGTATCAGTCTGGGAATTGCATTGAATATCCTTGAGACTAAACAAATATGCAGGAAATTTGTGAACTAAATGTATTCATGCAAAGATAAATTCACTGTGTCATTCCTGCCTCTGGTTCAGCTATCCGCTGCTAGGTTTTAAAACTTTCTTGTCTAGATGATCCGTTGTCACATATATAACATACAATTCAAATTTGTTTAACTGATTATTAGTTTAGTTAACATGAGTCTTTCACAAGATATCTGTACCATTGAAAACTCAAGTTACTGGGCATAGTAAAGAAGACACCCATTGCCTTAATCAACCTACACCAAAAAAGGCAACACATAATGTAGGCTTGTTTTCATTATACATTTTTGCAGACTGAGGAACATGCATGTTTATATGTTCTTTATGTTCACATAAGCAGTGGCTCAGCATATCCAAATAAATTGTTGCACTCCTGTTGAACCATGTTATGAGATTCACCTAACCAGTGCAGATGTCTGTATCTGAGCTGGGCACACCAGGTTGCTTCTATAATCAATGGAAATGCACACTTCCATAATGTGATTCACCCTATCCTAAGGTAGATATCTAGGGCAGATCAGATTAATAGAATCACTGAACAATTTAGGTTGTAAGACACCTCAGGAGGTCATCTAGTCCAATTTCCTACTAACTGCAAATTCACTTTGAATAAGCTGTTCAGGGGATTCTCCGATTCCCTAGAAAATTCTAAAAGTACTGAGTCCTTTTCCTTTGACATAAAGGGGCAATGAGTCTGCATGAAAGCTGTCTGTTAGAGGAGACAGATTCTGCAGATTATAGGCCATGTCTATATTCCTTCTCTCTTGCAAATGACAGATGAAACAGGAGATATAAGGGAATCTGTGTTATTTGACTTTACTTCATATTTTCCATGAAGTAGGAATCAGGTCCTGTGTGTTAACCAAGTGTTGCATGAAAAGGGGCAAAGCGGTTTTGGCAGAAAATAAACCCCCTTGCGTTCTAACACTCCTCACTGAGGTGGGAGGCTAGGTGCGGCTAGGTTTAAATTCTGAGTGATGCCCAATTCAGCACTATCAGTCCAATCGCGTTTAATATGTATTAAACTATTACGATTTGGATACACTAATAGTGGACTGCACCTTCAGTCTAGTCGTGCTCATGAACTAGCACGGCCACTCTCGAGTCTTTGGTCGCGTTCAGTGAGAAACCAAAACGACTAGCTACTTAAAAAAAAAGTGCAGTTTATTTAAACAACAGATATATAGGTTCTTAGGATTGCCGGTGATAAATACACTGTCTGCAAAGCACGTGCAAATGAAAGTATTGTTACATATACAAAACGCGCGACAAAGTTATAAACGATATAGCCTGGCTTTAAATGTAGAAAAGAGAGTCTCTAGAGAAATTTCTAAGTTTCCTGAGAAAGCACTTAGTATAATCTAAGTCTTACCCAAAGGCATCCCTATGAGGGGGAAGAGAGGCTCAGCCCGTCGACTGATCCCAGAAGTCAGTGATGGAATTCTTTGCGATGGTGTCTTCCCTGGGTATCCCCCCTCTCTCGGGCTATTTTTATGCTATGTGTTATCTTCAAGGTGGAGTTTGAGTGACTTTAGTCATACATGCTTTTATCATGATTGGTGTAAATTTCTCTTGCTTCACAATTAAAGGTATAGTTTACGAGAAATTCAGGGCGCAGACTCAAGAAGGAGTGGTCGCACCTTGGAGGCGGGTAGCCTTCGGGATGGAGGTGTGTTTTGGTATTATAATGACATTATAATGAGCAAAGTTCACAAAAAGGACAGCATTTCATCAAAATTTGACAAAATGTTGGCTCCGAGTATCGAGCGAGCAGCTAATTGGCAGCTTATCTGTTTCATGGTATCATCCCATTCCCGTATCTGCTCTACATCATAAGGTAAAGCCGCGGAATAATTGCATCCCGTCCCGTACCTCATGTAGCTTATCAGGGAACCACAGATGTTGTGTCCTTCATGCCAGCTGCGGCTATTTTCTACCTCAGAAGCCTCTTGATTTTATACTTTTCCTTAATGTGTGAACAATGCTGTACTTTTGTATTTTTTAGCCAATTTAGTAATTATTCCACACCAAGGGACAGTAATTTTCTAAATTAACTGTCCCAGTTGCTTGCAATTGGGAAAGCATGCTCTTAATCACATATCTAATTTTGACTCTACGGCTAATTAAGTTATAATTATCTTAAAACACTTAACTGAATATTCTGTTATGATATAGCCAAAAGAAAGCCTGAGACAAATGCAGCAGGTATACCCAGAAAACCTATGTGTCAGTCTAGAAAGAATCATCAGCAGTGCAATTATACTTTTCCAGGTTGGCATGCTACGAAGACTTTTCTACTGAAGAACCTTAAGTTAATAACTGGAAAACAAGGAGGTTAACTTGCTAACTTCTTATGAGTTCTTCAGCTTTACTTCAGATTTGTTCCATCCCTTTACTTGCATACCCTTCCTGCTTTGTGCTGTTATTTAATATCCAACTAGTTGTGTAATTTCAGCTCATTGATTTCATTAATTTCAGTGTAATTTCAGCAAATTGAATACGATGTTCCCTTCAGTGGAACCCTCACCTTGATAAATTGCCAAATTGTAATTATTATTCCTTCCAGAGCCTGAGATATGGAGTCATGGCTGTAATTTCCAAGGCCTGAGTGCCGAGAAATTTATGCTATACTTCTCTCCATCAGAGTTTTCATTTGAGATCATATTGCAAGCCCTTTCCTTTGATGATATGATTAAGATAATTCCTTTATGAAGTTCGAGCCTCTGTGAGATATTCCACAAGGAACCTGATAGTTCTTAAGATTCATTTGCTATCTATGAATATCAACAATGTATGAAGGGAAAAAACACACAGACAGGATGCCTGACAGTTTCAAATGTGTCGTGGTTTTGGCCAAATTGGCAAATGGCCAGCGACAGATGCTCTCCTGCAACCTCTCGTACACGGAGAGGAGGAGGACAGATAAAGAGAGATTTACGAGTTTAGAAGAAACTAAACTACTTTAATGAAATATTAATAATTAAAAAAAAAGGAAAAAATGAAATAGATACAGTATATACAAAACCGTATTAAGCTCCCAGGATGACGTCACCAGCAGGCACTGAGGAAGCCTCAGACTGGACTCAGCGACATGTGGGAACTGGATTCCACAGATGGAGTCAGGAACACACGGACTGGGATCTGTCATGGTTTTGGGCGTATTAGCCAATCAGAATGACAGATGGCCCTCCCCCCATCTCTCCAAAGAGAGGAGAGGAAGAGATAAGGAGATTTACGAGTTTAGAAAAAGAACTAAACTACTTTAATGGAAATAATAATAAATAAGGAAATAATAAATAATAATAGAATTTAAAAAAGCATACATTATATACAAAACCGTATCCAGCTCCCAGGATGATGATCGTGTCACCAGCAGGCACAGGAAAAGTCCCAGACTGGAGTCAGCGACGGACAGGAGCTGAATTCTGGAACTAGAGTCAGGAATGCTCGGATCGGGATCAAAGGCAGATGAACAGACAGGGTCCTCCTCAGACGTCTGCCACTGAAGAAAGAAAGCGAGCCAGAGCCCCCTTGCCCCTTTGATCCCTCAGCTTTTATATTGAGCATGGGGCAGATGGGATGGAATACCCTGTTGGTCAGTTTTGGGTCACCTGTCCCATCTGCTCCTCCCTGCGGGTGGGACCCCTCTACGCTTCTTCTCTTCCGACCCTCTAACAGGGCAAAACAGCAAAGTTAGCTGACCTTGGTTGTTATAGCAATAAGTATAAGCAAGAGCCTCTGTGCATACCATTCCTTGGTATAATCAGGTCTTCTCACTCTGAGGGTGAACAGTTTCTGAACAATATGCTGTTAATTTCAGAGTTTAGTCAGTTAGAAGAGGCCCAGCTAAAAAGTAAAATTACAAAACACAAAATTGGTTCTGTTTTACCTCAAACCAGGACAGGATCAAATGCAGATGAACAGACAGGGTCCTCCTCGGACGTCAGCCATTGAAGGAAAAGAGAGTTGCCCCTTTGATCCCTCAGCTTTTATACTGAGCATGGGGCAGATGGGATGGAATACCCCTGTTGGTCAATTTTGGGTCACCTGTCCTGTCCATTCCTCCCTGCAGGTGGGACCCCTCTACGCTTTTCCGCTTCCGACCCTCCAATGGGGCAAATAACAAAATTAGCTGACATTGGTTGTTATAGCAATAAGTATAAGCAAGAAGAGCCTCGCTGCGTACCATTCCTTGGCTTTAGCTATAAACATTGGTCTTGTCACTCTGAGAACGAACCGTTTTTGGCAAAACATGCTGTTAATTTCAGAGAGTTAGAAGAGGCCTAGCTAAGAAGTAAAATTACTGAACAGAAAGTTGGTTCTGTTTTACCTCAAACCAGGACACAATGCTTCAATTTTTTAACGGTAATTATATGGTCCCTCAAATATGGGACCTCTGTTCTGGTGAGTGCAATATAAAACTAAAGGAAGACACAGTCTATGCCTCGGTAATCATGTCCATACCAGGATTTAGGGTTTTTTGTAAGCTTGTTTGCATGTTTCTTTTTGTTTCTTTTTTTCTTTTTAAATTAAATGCTGATGTGAAACTTTTTAATGCCCACTCATTGAGAAGATTATTCAAACTCTAACTTTGCTGAGTTCAAAAGTGATTGTGCTTCACATCTTTCCTGAGAGAATGGAAGAATAATAGGATCTATATTATAATACAGATAATCAGATTTTCTCAAAGGAATGCAGGGAACATTACACACATTTAGGTATGTATAGCAAAATTTACTTGCTATTCTGATTGGACTGTAGCGTATTATTTTGGTGCTTCTGGTCTGAAAACATCAAATGTTTGGGAAAGATAATATTGTTATCCCCATTTTACAGACCTCTGTCTAATGGTTTACCTAGCCCATCTGTGTCGATCACTCGTGGTTTCAGGAGAGCAAGATATTCTGTAGTAAAGGTTTGTGGAATAGTCAAACAAAATAAACTCATTCTAACCCTTCCAGTTACTGACTAGCTTATGCCCTGAACCTGAATGTTTATGTTCTGTTTTATAAGTGTTCTTATCTTTTATTCAGTACTGTAGAAATTCTCGTTTTCAACAATATAATGTGTTTGTTTCCTCAATATCCTCAAGCTATAACCTAAGGATTGATACTAAATCAGTCAAGGTGTTACTGTCCTGCAGATACAAGCATGCCCCATACAGGTGTTTTCTCATGAATATAAAATATATTTGGATTTTAAAATTAATTGTTTCACTACTGAACTGTGTAGGAGGCAAAACCATTTCTATTACCTCCAAATGCCCAAATATTCTTTCCACATAAGAACATTTAAAAACTCATTCCATCATTAGTGAAGGAGATAAAACATGTCTCTGTTATACATGCAATGTTCAATTTAAGAAAAAAAAAAAGATCCTTGCAGTGTTATATCCTAATCTTAATAATATGTACATTAAAGCTTTCTTCCTGCTATGATCCTGCTTTATATGCTCATTGTTCATGACATGGCCTTATTGTTCATGTACATGACAGATGAACACATTTCTACCACAGCCTCCACTACCTCCATAATTTGTGATTATAGATTGAAATATTGTATGCCTCATTATTTATTTATAGCTTTGATTTTTTCTCAAGGATATTTTTCCTTTCTTTTGTGTTATTTTGCTTTAATGAAGGTGAAATGCTGTAGAAAACCATGCGAGCAATCCAAAGTCCGTCCTTTCATGGCTTGAGGTGTACCATAGCGTCCCTTCTTCAATAAGCATTATTTCCTGGCACAGTGTAATCTTAGTAAGTCATTACTTTGCTCATTGTTTAGGCTTCAAATCATCAAAGCATTTAAACACATATGTAACTTTAGTGCTTAAGTGTCACTGGAATAGGATTTAAACACTTGCTTAAAATTAAGTGGGTGTTTACATGCTTTGCTGAGTAAGGAAGATGACCTTTAAAGGCCCCTTCCAACCCAAACCATTCTATGATTCTAGGTCCTAGAATACTGAGGATCTCAGTTCCCCCTGTGAATGAAGCCAATACTCTCAATATCCTACAGCAGCAGGGTCTGCTCTTTAAAACTTTCTTTTCTCTCCGCTCATATTTCCTAAACTTATTTATTTTGATGAAATAAATCCTAGTATTTTTTTCCCTAAACTATGCCCTTTACTTCCTAATCTTCATCTGTGTCTACTAAAGGAGTCTTTTATTCATAGGGTTCAGCTGACAAAGTCCAACTCCAACAGATCAGTCAATAAGCTGTGCCTATATTCAGCTATGTGCTGAAAGAAATGTACACATTATATTAGCCACAGGCTAATATGCATTAACCAGAAGCATGACTTGTGTCTTCCTTCATAAGAAGGCTTTTTTGTCATCTTTTGAAAACGATTTGACCAAGTTCACATGAGTAGCTTCTGCATTATTCTTCTGGCTTTTTTTAGAGCCATGCAGATTGCCAATTAAATCATTTGAAGTTGCTGAATTATTTGCTGTGTGTCATAGTCATGTAGGTGTATACAGAATGTGCTGCATTTAATCTTCAGTGGATGGAAAATTGCTGGCACTATGAAGTTTGCCAACCCTTGATTCTGCCCCCCCCCCCCACTTTGCAAATGGTTTTAGAATCTAAATGCAAACACATTAAGTATAAAGAATGAATTTGGCATATAAATTAATGGTTTCATGTCAGATACAGTACAGGTTTTGTTTGTTGGAGGAAGAAGCTAAAACATGCATTAAATATACTGAATGGCTTCAGGTGATTGACCAGCACATTTTGTCCACAGGATGAGTTGCAGAAACAGATCTCATCTGTGAAATGGCTGGCTGACTTTCATTATTATTTTTTCCTGTTTTTTTTTTTCTTTTGCTTCAAAGTGTCTTTACCCATGAACCAGTAGAGTTTCTCCCAATACAAACTATCAAGTTTCACACTACAAGTTTTCAATGGCAGCCAATCTGGAGGACTGCATATATCTTCCCCCAGACAGCTGCTATATGGAGCTAAAGGAACTGCATCTAAATTCATGAACTGATAGAAAGTAATCTGGCTGAAGTCTTTTTTATACCAGAATATACACTGATAATCACCCCCCCTTGAATTACAAATGTTCCATAACCATTCAAACTGGTACTGAGTTACTGACATTATTTGAAGTAATGAAATAATAAAACACACCTTAAAAGACAAACCCATAATTTACTTCTCGCTTAAAAAATGTTTCAGAAATCTTTTGAGATTGTAATTGATGGGATAACAAATTTCACAGACCATCAAAGACTTGAATATGTTTTAATAAACCAGAAAAATTAAAGTCACTTCAGCTTACTAGCTGGCTTTAGATTTTTTTAGTATTATTATTTCCTATGATTTTCCCCTTTCGTTTATCTTCCTGATCAGCTCTCTCTCTCTCTCTAATATTATAAAGCTGCAGCTAAAAATTAATTAAAAAACTATATTGACCTGCAGCTTTATCTCATTAACAAATATATGGGATTTTATTTTCTTTTCTCCTTAGAGACAGCAAATGTATCTCCATTCTCAACTTGATATTGTTATAGGGAGGTACACTGAAATAAGGCATTTAACGCACCCATTTTAGACAGAGCATCTAACTAACTTCGTAATGGTGTGGCTACCTACCTGTCTGTGCTATACAAAACAGTGATAATTAATAAGGTTACTCAGTATAAGGGCTTGGAGGAACTTGCAGTGTCCATCTATCTTTCTAATTGGCATCCACTGTATACTAGTTGAGATTTCAAGGAAGTCAAAATCATGTTGAGATCTCTTTCTTCCTTCCACATCAGGAAGAAGTCAAGCTAATTAAACTCACCAGCTTTTGTTTTAAAGTAAAAGGGAATTCTTTACAGCTAGTTGAAATGAGAAACTCAAACAAATTAAACTAATTGTCTAAACGACTATGTTACAGTCTTCTCTCACATAACTCAGAAAATTTTGTGTAAGGACAGAAGAGTGATCAAAGTGTCAAATTCTCTCAAAGTCATGTGATTAAATACTCTTATGGAGTTGCTTGAACAGAAAACTTAACAAGTCTTGTGCAGAAACTGTTGTCAGAGTGATAAGACCTATGTTTATAGTTAATGCCAAAGAATGGTATGCAGAGAGGCTCTTGATTATACTTATAGCTATAACAACCAAGGTCAGATAACTTCATTATTTGCCTCACTGGAGGGTCGGAAACAGAAAAGCGTAGAGGGGTCCTACCTGCAGGGAGGAGCAAACAGGACAGGTGACCCAAAACTGACCAACAGGGGTATTCCATCCCATCTGCCCCATGCTCAGTAGAAAAGCTGAGGGATCAAAGGGTCAGCCCTCTTTCTTCAATGGCCAACGTCCAAGGAGGACCCTGTCTGTTCATCTGCCTTTGATCCCGATCTGTGTGTTCCTGACTCCAGATCCAGACTCCAGTTCCCATCCATCTCTAATTCCAGTCTGGGACTTCCCCAGTGCCTGCCTGTGACGTGATCGTCATCCTGGGAGCTTAATATGGTTTTGTATATACTGTATCTATTTCATTATTTCCTTTTTATTTTATTATTAATTTTTCATTGAAGTAGTTTAGTTCCTTCTAAACTCATAAACCTCTTTATCTCTCTCCCTCCTCTCCTTGGAGCGAGAGGTGGGGGAGAGCATCTGTCATCTTCTCATTGGCCCAATCCGGCCCAAACAATGACAGATTTACTGTCGATTCCTGGGTGAGTTCCTTAATCTTTTAGCTTTCAAATATGGCAGAAGAAAGTGAATCAAACCAGTTCGCCTGGGTGCCTGTGAGTGAAAAATGGTAGGAAATGTGGTTACATATTGTAAAGTACATATTTTCATTGAAAATAAGAAAAAAGCAAACAAAACCAGCAGAATATTTTTATATTTTCCCCTACCCAAAACAAACCTAAGCACATAGTAGTCAGCATGGATAAAAGTTTGCATTTTTCAAGGGAGATGTCTTTTAGCTGAAGATGGTGGTGAAATGATGAAATAAAAATAGTTCATTTTAGAGTTGCAGGAAAGTTCACAGTCCCTAATGTCAGGCTCCTAACTCCCAAGGTGTCCATAGTGAATCCTGCAATTGACTTAAGTCACTTCTACTAACAACCTCCATACCCAGTTCCTGTGTACCCATACCCTAACCTGCCTGAAGCTGAAAGTTCTTCTTTATTGCAAGGAAATGTGATGTAATAACAACACAATGACAGTTTTGGGGCTAAATTCTGTATCTGTAGACATTTATCTCAGTTTGTATTTACATGGTAGAACAGGGGATAAGTACTTTACAAAATGACAACAGGTAGTGTGTTTTTTTGCAATGAGTACCAACATCTGAGTAGACTGAACAAAAGACTACTTAAAGAGATTCATCTTAGCACCACTTGTGGCAAATTGACTTGTGGAAGACTCTCAGCTGCTTATCTTTAACACCCAGACTTGTCTTTTCATACATCTGGGTCCAGCTGCCAGGGTGCAATAATCTACCTGTTCATGCCTTAAACCTCGCTTCTCCACCCACATGTCCACACTCACTGAGCATGAAAGTGAAGGGCCCCGTGTGTGAAAGTGGAGTGGTGATGTGACAGCAAGAGAGGACAACTTGTTGGCCTACAGCACTTCACTGCACTGCAGGAATTGCTGTGTTGTTTCAAGCTGGTGGTCCATCTAGTGGCTGTTCACAAGATGCCTCAAAGAAAGATACCAAAAATCCTGTAACAGGCAGTGACTGAATAATTTGTCTTTTCAGAGCTGCTTCTGTCTTTTGCCCAAGACTCAGAGTTGGACTCAATGGCAAGTTATACTGATATATAAAGGACTTATGTCTATTATCTATTCACCTGTTATACCTTTAGCTCTTCCACCTGTATTTTAGTTCTTTCTTCATGTTATTTCCCCTTTTTAATCAGGGAACGCATCTTATTTCATGAACAGAAAGAAAGGCAAAGATTAATTCCATTGAATTTTAGGTTCTTAGCTAAGACCATTTACTTAGTAGATTAGTCTATTTATATAATCAAAAGAGAAAAATATACTTCCTGAAGTGGCAATTTACTCTGCTTAGATCCGAATCACCCTGGAGTTTCCTGTAGCTTTCCAGCAGCTAAAGAGGGAGCAGAGAGTAATTTATCTAAAGTGTAATGCAACTTAGCTCAGGAGTTTACATAGAAATAATCAATAATAGGTTAGTAATAAGAGAAAGCAACATGATGCATCATTGATGGAATTACTCTCTCCTCAAATGTAGTAAATTAAGGATAGGTGAACACTTGCCTTTACACAATCCTGGAGACAAAGACTGAATTAATTATTAAAGACAATGGTATCAGTACAACTGCTTTTCAGCCAGGCACTTGAATCCTATCCCTTTAATAAGAGATACCAGAAGCTGCAGGTTTTTGTTGTTTATTTGTTTTGCTTTTACCACAGCCTTACCACTTCCTGAGTTAGAATCTATCTATCTATCTGCTCTGTTGACAATGTACTCAAATTGCAAGCAAGCATTTAATGGTGTCATGCTGAAGCACAACAGAGGGGATGCTGAGAGTGCCTTAGAAGTCACTAAAATGAAAGGGCTTTTCTCTTAATTTCAGTCACCAGAAGACTTTGAACAGAAAATGACATCTTAGCCATTTGAGCTTTTTAAATGAGACTCTGGCAGATACACAATGCTCAGCTCTGTGATACCTAAATAATTGAGGCTTTGAAACATCAAAGTACTCACACCTTCAAACACTCAAGTAGCTTTATTTGAAAGATTCTTTTCACAAAAGAAGACTAACTCTGCCATTTGAGATCAATGGATCTCTCTGAAACATAGTGTCCCTACTTTAGATTGAAACACACTGATTGTTTACTACATATTGACTAGCAGTGTCCCAGGTGCAGAAGGTATTTGATTAAATGGATGTCTTCGTGATGGCATGATACACTACAGAATTAGGGATGACATTTGAAAAAGGGGAGAGGAGGATCATTATGGCAAAAATTAGAAATTCTCAGACGTTTGACTGTTTATATGTGCATTTTATTTTATTTTTTATTAATTTAATGTAATTTAATGTTATCTAATTTAATTTAATTGTGCTTTATTTTGCTTTGTTTGTTTTATTTTATACCCAACAGATTTCTCCAGGACTAAGAACTGAGATTTGTGGCAAATTAAAGGATTGGTGACATACTCTTTTCAAAGGCCATGCGGTATCTCCTGGGTTGTCTTCTCATTAGCAGGCTTTGCTCTGAATTTTAAAAGTTCTCCTTCACTGTTGTGTTCTTCTTCCTCTCCCAACTATCCATCACAAACCCTGGCTAAGTCAGAGCATGAAATTCATATCCTACCCATAGGGATCTTACAGTTTTTCACATCCAGATCCACCTTGTTGTTAAAGTTATTGTGGGAAAGCAACGGAAGATCGGCAGAGGAGGACTGTAAATACGCTCAAGGGACTCGCACCTGGGGTGCTGGGAAACATATATATCACACTAATTGTTATTCAGTCTCGGGTGCTTGCAAGAAAAACACTTGCACTTAGATAACATAAGTCTGTGATGGACTCAGGGACACCTTATCTAGCCACTTGAGAATCCTGGCCTGTTGTTGAAGAAGATCAAAGCCCAGTGGGCAAACTATGCCTGTTTGAACCCTTTAAATACCAGCAAGAACAGGGAGTCTATGCGCGCTCTTGCTAACAAGGACTCTCTCGTTGCCAAGGACTCTTGCTAACAAGGGCTCTTTCTCACTCCGCGGTGCCCATGTCCCCTGCTTGCGTGCCTCTGCCTGGGTGTTGCTTTGGAGATTTCCCGGTCTGTGAGGTATTGAGATTAAATTTGTTCTTTGCCTTTCATCCATGGTTTTGTGGTTGTTCCTGTGTCTTGCCTGCATCGGATCACACAGTTATTATAGTTGGTTTTTATCATTATTGATTTATTCTTCTAAATAGTATGTACGGTAGTCATTTATACTTCTTGTTAGTGCATGATATACAAGAAACCAGATCCCAAAAGGAAATCATGTCCTTAAACTGAGCTTTATTCAAAGTTTATGTCCCTATGTCCAAGACAGTGATCATCAACCAACGCTTCTCTTCTGTAAAGGCATAGAAACCTTTATTTTTGAGTTTAAACTTAGAAGGACCTAAAGTTCTGTTTTTTCACTTGAGTACTGTGGCAGCCAACTTGGCTTACCTATATTCATTTACAATTCTTCAAATCTTAAGTGCAGATTTGAGCAACTTGATCTAATCTGGCCTTGATTCTGGCCCCTTCTTCTATCATAAGTAGGAATTCTCATGCCCACTACCCTCAGGTGGCTCAATTGATAGAAATGCTCACAGGTCACCTACTATCTATCCATGGAGTTGAATACAGAACAAAGTACAGTAGTTAGGGAAAGTTTTACATGTAAATATGACCTGTATGCCTTTCAGTACTGTCACTCACATGTGAATTGGAGAAAACTGCTTATAATTTCTGTCTTACTTTCAGTAGATCTGAACTCATATATATTGATGGTATTACACTCAAAATGTTGTTGGTGCAAAAGGGAACACTGTCTCTTGGAGCTAAGACTTTACTGTTAGTTTAATTAATGTTTGACAGTCTAATAAAAAATTTATATTTTTTTCTTATTAGTTCCAGTACCAATACACATAGTGGAAATTAACACAGCTAAAATTATTATTCAGAAAACTAACTAGTTCTCTTTGCTTTTAGGCTTAGCCTCCCAATGTGCCTCTGGGTCACAATGTTGTAAGCTTCAGTCCTCCCAGAGAGGAATGCATGAGATGGAGTTACAAGTCAACAGCATCCTGATGCAGAGAACTGTATGATGTCCATGGTGGGGGATTCCTTCTCCTCAGTTAGATCTCTTTTTTTTCACCCTCACGTTTTATTTGCATGATCTGCTCCCTCTTTATGGGTTCCCAGCTGAAGTTTGAAATTGCGTTATAGCCTCCACCAGTCCCAAATAACATAAAAAGTTATTGTTTGTAACACAGATGTGACTTATGTACTTACAGAATCACAGAATGGTTCAGGTTGGAAGGGACCTTAAAGATGATCTAGTTACAACCCCCCTGCCATGGGCAGGGACACCTCCCACTAGACCAGGCTGCTCAAAGCCCCATCCAGCCTGGCCTTGAACACTTCCAGGGATGGGGCATTGACAACTTCTCTGGGCAACCTGTTCCAGTGTCTCACCACCCTCACAGTAAAGAATTTCTTCCTGATATCCAATCTAAATCTACCCTCTTTCAGTTTGAGGCTGTTACTTCGTGTCCTATCATTACACTCCCTCATAAAGAGTCCCTCCTCATCTTTCCTGTAGGCCCCCTTTAGGTACTGGAAAGCTGCTATAAGGGCTCCTCGGAGCCTTCTCGTCTCCAGGCTGAACAGCCCCAACCCTCTCAGCCTGTCCTCATAGCAGAGGTGCTCCAGCCCTCGGATCATCTTCGTGGCCCTCCTCTGGACCTGTTCCAACAGGTCCATGTCCTTCTTGTGCTGAGGACTCCAGAGCTGGATGCAGTACTCCAGGTAGGGTCTCACCAGAGCAGAGTAGAGGGGCAGAATCACCTCCCTTGACCTGCTGTCCATGCTTCTTTTGATGCAGCCCAGGACACAGTTGGCTTTCTGGGCTGCAAGTACGCATTGCCTGCTCATGTTGAGCTTCTCATCCACCAGCACCCCCAAGTCCTTCTCCTCAGGGCTGCTCTCCAGCCATTCTCCACCCAACCTGTATTTGTGCCTGGGATTGCCATGACCCATGTGCAGGACCTTGCACTTGGCCTGGTTGAACTTCATGAGGTTCACACAGGCCCACCTCTCAAGCCTGTCCAGGTCCCTCTGGATGGCATCCCTTCCCTCCAGTGTGTCGACTGCACCACACAGCTTGGTGTCATTGGCAAACTTCCTGAGGGTGCACTCTATGCCACTGTCCATGTCGCCAACAAAGATGTTAAACAGCACTGGTCCCAGTACTGACCCCTGAGGAACACCACTCGTCACTGATTTCCACTTGGACATGGAGCCATTGACTGCAACCCTTTGAGTACAGCCATCTAGGCAGTTCCTTATCCACCCAGTGGTCCATTCATCAAATCCATGCTTTTCCAATTTAGAGACCAGGATGTCATGTGGGACAGTGTCAAATGCTTTGCATAAGTCCAGGTAGATGATGTCAGTTGCTCTCCCCTTATCTACCAATGCTGTGGCAACATCGTAGAAGGCCACCAAATGTGTCAGGCACGATTTGCCTTTGGTGAAGCCATGTTGGCTGTCACCAATCACCTCCTTATTTTCCATGTGCCTTAGCAGAGATTCCAGGAGGATCTGCTCCATCATCTTGCCAGGCACAGAGGTGAGACTGACTGGTCTGTAGTTCCCTGGGTCTTCTTTTTCTTCCTTTTTGAAAATGGGGGTTATGTTTCCCCTTTTCCAGTCAGCAGGAACTTCACCAGACTGCCATAACTTTTCAAATATAACGGAAAGCGGCTTGGTGACTTCATCTGCCAGCTCCCTCAGGACCCGTGGATGGATTTCATCCAGTCCCATGGACTTATATACCTTCAGGATCCTCAGATGGTCTTGAACCTGATCTTCTCCTCCAGTGGGCGGTTCTTCATTCTCAGAGCTCCTGCCTTTGCATCCTGCAACTTGGGTGGTGTGGTGGGAGCCCTTGCCAGTGAAGACCGAGGCGAAAAAGTCATTCAGCACCTCAGCCTTCTCCATATCCTGGGTGACCAGGTCTCCTGTCTCCTTCCAGAGAGGGCCCACATCTTCCCTAGTCTTGCCTTTACCCCTGACGTACTTATAGAAGTTTTTCTTGTTGCCCTTGATGTCCCTTGCCAGATTTAATTCTATCTGGGCTTTAGCTTGCCTAATCTGGTTCCTGGTCACTCAGACAGTTCCTCTGTATTCCACCCAGTCTTCCTGTCCTTGCTTCTACCCTCTGTAGGCTTCCTTTTTGCTTTTGAGTTGCCCAGGAGCTCCTTGTTCATCCATGCAGGCCTCCTGGCTTTTTTCCCTGACTTCCTCATTCTTGGGATGCACTGCTCCTAAGCTTGGAGGAGGTGATCCTTGAATACTAACCAGCTTCCTTGGGCCCCTCTCCCCTCCAGTGCTTTTTCCCATGTTACCCTGCCAAGCAGGTCCCTCAAGAGGCCAAAGCCTGCTCTCCTGAAGTCCAGGGTAGCGAGCTTGCTGCATGCCCTCCTCGCTACCTGAAGGATCTTGAATTCTACCATTTCATGATCTCTGCAGCCGAGGCTACCCTTGAGCTTGACACTCGCCACCAGCCCCTCCTTGGTGGTAAGGACAAAGTCCAGCATAGTTCCTCTCCTCATTGGCTCCTCTACCATTTGGAGAAGAAAGTTGTCATCGACACATTCCAAGAACTTCATGGATTTCTTGCGCCTCGCTCTGTTCTTCCAGCAGATATCGGGGTGGTTGAAGTCCCCCATGAGGACCAGGGTCTGTGAACGCAAGGCTGCTTCCATCTGTCTATGGAGGGCCTCATCCGCTCTGTCGTCCTGGTCAGGTGGCCTGTAGCAAACCCCTACCATAATGTCCCCTTCCCCTGTGGTCCCTTTAATCTTGACCCATAAGCTCTCCATTGGGTCTTCATCCATCCCCAGGTGGAGCTGCATGCACTCCAGCTGGTCATTGACATAGAGGGCAACACCCCCTCCTCGTCTTCCCAGCCTGTCCTTCCTGAAGAGTCTGTATCCCTCCATTCCAATGCTCCAATCATAACAGCCATCCCACCATGTCTCTGTTCAGCATACAATACTCATGCCTTCACCCTACATACAGTCAATAGCCAGAGGCTCACTCCAAAAATCAGGTCCCGGAAATCTGTTGGCCTTCAGAAATGTCCGGTTTCTCCACTGGCAATAACCGAGAGCTTTAGCAAGATACCTGGATTATCTGAATCACATCTAAATCAATTTCATTTTAAAGTGATGTCAGAAATACTCTGATTATTCTGGTTGTATCAATACTCACATAAGCATACAAAAAAGGGCTAATTATGGAAGTAAATGTTTGTATGATCAGGTGAATAGTTAGAAAAGCATTAAAAACAAATGAGATGTTTAAAAGCCATCTGTGCCATTGGCAAATCCGATTATATTGGTTTATCAATTGAAAGACATTTGATGGAGACACTTGGTCCAAAGTTCTCTGAAGTTATCGGGGTAGTGTCAGTGAGTATTGACAATCAGACCTCACGGTGAACATGAACATCGTTTGTATCCATCACCAAGTCAACTCACCTACCAGCCCTGACCAAGTCTTTACCATGGCACCACCACTCTGATCAGGGGCAATACTGCCATGGGCTTCAGCAGAAGAAAGATGTACTGTGGAGCATGGATTCACGGACTCTGGTGGGGTACAGACCAAAGACCTTTATTGCAACAATCTGACAGGCTTTATAGCTTTACACACTCTCCACGCGCAAGTTGTGTCCTGCTGATAGGTTGAAGGTCGACTGCCATGCGCTTCTCTACGCCTTCCGATTGGTTTCTGCTGTCTGTCCACGAGGAGCAACAACTTCATTCTCACGTCCTGTTTCTTACTGATTCTTACTTGTTTTTCTGTTCTCTCAAGCCCTCTCTCAAGGATGCAGCCTTGTCTCATCAAGGTCGAACAGACCTATGCTGCTCTCTATTCCCACAATTCCCCCTTTTTGTTTTTCTACTACAAAAGCTTGATTAATCATTCTTTGCATTATTTTCTGTAGGCAGCCTAAGATACAGGGCACAACAAGCATTAAGGCACATACAAAGAATAGCAACAACAATCCAGCTTTTACAATTGATGATAGCCATCCAGAAATACCCCAACTGCGCAGCAGGTTGTTTAGCCGGTCCCACTCATTACCAATCTGTAGCTGATTAAACCCTTCTTTCAATTGCTGGATGCTTTTATGGATAGACTCAGAGTGGTCAGAAAGATTCATACAACACACACCCTCAAAATCTTCACACCCGTGGCCTTGCACTAAAAGCAAAAACTCAATGGCTGCTCTATTTTGAAGCGTAGCATGCCAAATACAGTCTACATCTGCTAATAACCCACTTAATGCTAATTATGTGGCATTGGTCTGTTTAGCCAGCCAACACCCTACTTTATTAAGCATATTTAATGCCGTTGCTCTTCCTAGCGAGGGAAGAATACGTAGCCATATTCTTTGTCCAAGATTCGGGAAGGTTATATGGTCGTGTCGTGGTTTAGCCTCAGACGGCAACAAAGAACCACGTGCCGCTCGCTCACGCCTTCCTAATACAGGAAGAATCGTAAGAAAAGGCAAGACTCTTGGGTTGAGACAAAGGCAGTTTAACAGGACAGCAAAGGGAACAGGCAAACAACAACAACAACACGGATATGGGAATATACAAACGCGATTACGGAACCGCCGCTCCCCGCCGCTCGCCGGCCGGACCGCACCCGGGACGCCCCAGCCCGCTTTTAAGCAGCAACTTCCTGCCCCCTCCCCCGGCAGCTCAGGGTGGGCGTGGCTCACATGGCATGGAATACCAGGAAAAATTAACCCTATCCCCACCGGAACCAGGACATTATCCACCCCTTATTCCATACCATCTATGCCATGCCCAGCAGGTTCCAATGAATTGCCACCACTTTCCCCTGTTATATATATATATATATACATATATACACACATATAATGCCCTTAGTTTATGGGCCATCCCTCCAAAGTGTCCGTTGAGTTCTTTTAATCCACGGCTTTGGGCTCCATCTGTTAGAACAGTCTCTCAGGGCAGGTGAGATGCTGGGTGGTGCTCGTCTGTTGCATGCTGTATTTTTCGGAGCTTGTGACTGGTGCACCTGGTGTGGCTCATGCATGCAGTCCGTGGGCTGAAGATGTAGATCTTGAGGAAACTGCTGGGCGCCAGCTGCTGAGATCAGTTCTTATCCCATCACCCCTGTGCCTTACTCGTAGTACAACTGATAGCAATTATAGCAATGAGGACATACAGTGACAGTGTTACTTAGCAATTAACAGCACACAATCTGATTCATTGGCTATTCTCACCCAAAATCAGATCCCCATGAGGTACACATCAGACTTCCCCATCCTTCCGCATCACCCACCAAGTGCACCCAGGTCCTTGGGCAAAAGCAATCCCACGGATGGGTTTGCCTTTGCCTGAGGCAGGACTAACCCAGACTGTCTTCCCTAGCATATTCTTCATGTGCACTACGGGGACTTTATCCCCTTCTACAGTACGTGGAAGTTTTGATTGGGCAGGGCCAGCCCGATTGTTAGATCCCCTGGTGTTAACTAGCCAGGTAGCCTTTGCTAAATGTGTATCCCAGTGTTTGAAAGTCCCACTACCCATTGCTCTCAGTGTAGTTTTTAACAGTCCATTGTATTGTTCTATCTTCCCAGAGGCTGGTGCGTGATAGGGGATGTGATACACCCACTCGATACCATGCTCTTTGGCCCAGGTGTCTATGAGGCTGTTTCGGAAATGAGTCCCGTTGTCCGACTCAATTCTCTCTGGGGTACCATGTCACCACAGGACTTGCTTTTCAAGGCCCAGGATAGTGTTCCGGGCAGTGGCATGGGGCACAGGGTATGTTTCCAGCCATCCAGTGGTTGCTTCCACCATTGTGAGCACATAGCGCTTGCCTTGACGGGTTTGTGGCAGTGTGATATAATCAATCTGCCAGGCCTCCCCATATTTGTATTTCAGCCATCGCCCTCCATACCAAAGAGGCTTCAAACGCTTGGCTTGTTTGATCGCAGCGCATGTCTCACATTCATGGATGACCTGTGCAATAGTGTCCATGGTCAAGTCCATCCCTCGGTCACGAGCCCATCTATATGTCGCATCTCTCCCTTGATGGCCTGAGGAGTCATGGGCCCACCGAGCTATGAATAGTTCACCCTTATGTTGCCAGTCCAGATCCACCTGACCCACTTCAATCCTAGCAGCCCGATCCACCTGCTGGTTGTTCTGATGTTCCTCCGTGGCCCGATTCTTCGGTACGTGGGCATCTACATGGCGTACTTTCACAACCAGATTCTCTATCCGGGCAGCAATATCTTTCCACAGTTCAGCAGCCCAGATGGGTTTGCCTCTGCGCTGCCAGTTGCCCTGCTTCCACTGCTGTAACCACCCCCACAGAGCATTTGCCACCATCCATGAGTCAGTGTAGAGATAAAGTACTGGCCATTTTTCTCGCTCAGCAATGTCCAAAGCCAGCTGAATAGCCTTCACCTCTGCAAACTGGCTCGATTCACCCTGTCCCTCACTGGCTTCTGCAACCCGTCGTGTAGGACTCCACACAGCAGCCTTCCACTTTCGATGCTTTCCCACAATACGGCAGGACCCATCAGTGAACAGGGCATATTTCTTCTCATTTTCTGGCAGTTTATTATATGGTGGGGCCTCTTCTGCACGCGTCACCTCCTCCTCTGGTGACATTCAGAAATCCTTGCCTTCTGGCCAGTCCATGATCACTTCCAGAATTCCTGGGCGACTGGGGTTTCCCATTCGAGTTCGCTGCGTGATCAGTGCAATCCACTTACTCCATGTAGCATCGGTTGCATGATGTGTGGTGGGGACCCTTTCTTTGAACATCCAGCCCAGCACCGGCAGTCGAGGTGCTAAGAGGAGCTGTGCTTCTGTACCAACTACTTCCGAAGCAGCTCGAACCCCTTCATATGCTGCCAATATCTCTTTTTCTGTTGGAGTGTAGCGGGCTTCGGATCCTCTGTATCCACGACTCCAAAACCCTAGGGGTCGACCTCGAGTCTCCCCTGGTGCTTTCTGCCAGAGGCTCCAGGTAGGGCCGTTCTCCCCGGCTGCAGTGTAGAGCACATTTTTAACATCTTGTCCTGCCCGGACTGGCCCCAGGGCCACTGCATGGACTATTTCCTGTTTGATTTGTTCAAAAGCTTGTCGTTGCTCAGGACCCCATTTAAAATCATTCTTCTTCCGGGTTACTTGATACAGAGGGCTTACAATCAGACTGTAATCTGGGATATGCATTCTCCAAAAACCCACAATACCTAAGAAAGCCTGTGTTTCCTTTTTACTAGTTGGTGGAGACATAGCTGCTATTTTGTTGATCACATCCATTGGGATCTGACGGCGTCCATCTTGCCATTTTATTCCTAAAAACTGGATCTCCTGCGCAGGTCCCTTGACCTTACTTCGCTTTATGGCAAAACCAGCGTTCAGAAGGATTTGGACTATTTTACTCCCTTTCTCAAAAACTTCTTCTGCTGTGTTTCCCCACACAATGATGTCATCAATGTACTGCAGATGTTCTGGAGCTTCACCCTGTTCCAGTGCAGTCTGGATCAGTCCATGGCAAATGGTGGGGCTGTGTTTCCACCCCTGGGGCAGTCGATTCCAGGTGTATTGGACGCCCCTCCAAGTGAAAGCAAACTGTGGCCTGCACTCTGCTGCCAAAGGGATTGAGAAGAATGCATTCGCTATATCAATCGTGGCATACCACTTGGCTGCCTTGGACTCCAGTTCGTACCGGAGTTCTAGCATGTCCGGCACGGCAGCACTCAGCGGTGGCGTGACTTCATTCAGACCACAATAGTCTACAGTTAGCCTCCACTCTCCATTAGATTTTTGCACCGGCCATATGGGACTGTTAAAGGGTGAGCGAGTCTTGCTGATCACTCCTTGAACCTCTAGTTGACGAATCAGCTCATGGATGGGAATCAGAGAGTCTCGGTTAGTGCAATATTGCTGCTGATGCACCGTTGTGGTAGCAATCGGCACCTGTTGTTCTTTGACCCTCAACAACCCCACAACAGAAGAATCCTCCGAGAGACCAGGCAAGGCAGACAACTGTTTAACTTCCTCTGTCTCCAAAGCAGCTATGCCAAAGGCCCAGCGGTACCCTTTTGGGTCCTTAAAATACCCTCTCCTGAGGTAATCTATACCAAGGATGCATGGAGCCTCTGGGCCAGTCACAATGGGATGCTTTTGCCACTCATTCCCAGTTAGGCTCACTTCTGCCTCCAGTACAGTCAACTCTTGGGATCCCCCTGTCACCCCAGAAATACAAATGGGTTCTGACCCTCTATAGTTGGATGGTATTAAAGTACACTGTGCACCCGTGTCCACTAGAGCCTTATACTCCTGTGGGTCTGATGTGCCAGGCCATCGAATCCACACCGTCCAATAAACCCGGTTGTCCCTTTCCTCCACCTGGCCGGAGGCAGGGCCCCCCTAATACTCGTCATAGTATCCATTACTCACTTCTTGCAGAAATGACTTGGAAGTTCCTTCAAGAGGATCAGAAGCAAGATCAGGCCTTCTGCTCTGTCTGGGGAACGGCCCACTGGAAACTGGGGCGGCACTTTTCCTGGAGGGATCCCCTTTTGTGGTTGTCCTTCCTTGCAACTCCTGTACCCGTGTCCGCAGGATCGAAGTAGGTTGTCCATCCCACTTCCTCATGTCCTCTCCGTGGTCCCGCAGGTAGAACCACAGGGTGCCTCGTGGTGTGTACCCTCTGTACTCTCTCTCTTGAGTGGGGAAATGCCTGCTTCTAATAGCTGAGATGCTGGCCCGTGCAGGTGGGGAGTAGGACATATTCTCTTCAAGTTGCTGGACCTTCCGCGACAGTTTCTCCACAGCTGAGACAAGGGGGGAAGAGAGACTTTCTTCATATCGCCGGAGCCGGCCAGCCACCTCATCCACCGTTGGTCCCTCTTCACCTTTCCATTCCATTACTGCCAGGGAGTTGGCATATGACGATGGTGCGCTCCGTACAAACTTCCGCCACATGGGCCTTGTGCATCGCACCTCATCAGGGTCTGTGGGTAAGTCTGCATTGTCCAAGTCATAATAAATCATCTCCCACACGGCTAATTCTCTCAGGTACTGGATACCTCTTTCCATGGTAGTCCACTTGCTTGGCTGACATACAACATCCTCACTGAAGGGGTACCTCTCCCTCACGCCTAACAGGAGTCGTTTCCAGAGGCTGAGGGCTTGGGTCTTTTTCCCAATCGCCTTGTCAATGCCGCCTTCCCTAGACAGGGATCCCAGCTGCCTGGCCTCCCTACCCTCTAATTCCAGGCTACTGGCCCCATTATCCCAGCACCGGAGCAGCCAGGTGACAATGTGCTCGCCTGAAAGTCGGCTGAAATCTTTTCGCATATCCCGCAGCTCACTCAAGGATAGGGATCGAGTAATTATCTCTGGTTCTGCCTCTTCCTCCTGCTCTCGTGATGGCCCTGGTTCATCATCATCTCTTACTAAGCGAACTGATTTCTTTGTGTACTTCTTCTTCTGTATGGGGGCAACTGATACCGGCACGGGTTGGTTCCCTGGTTCAGTGGCAGTGGCTGCTATGGGGGTTGGAGTAACTGCAGTGTCTACCACAGGGGTTGCAGTAGCCGCAGTGTCTGTCGCAAGGATTGCAGTAGCTACAGTGGCTGACGCAGGGGTTGCAGTAGCCGCAGTGTCCGTCACAGGGCTTGCAGCAGCCGCAGTGGCTGATGCAGGGGCTGCAGCAGCCGCAGGGGCTGCCGTAGGGGCTGCAGCAGCCGCAGGGGCTGCCGCAGGGGCTGCCGCAGGGGCTGCTGGTCTGGTTTCCATCTCTTCCCCTTGAGGGTGCTGCATAATTCTGAGCAGTGCCTGGTAGATACTGGCCAGGGCCCAGCACAGCGCGGTGAGTTGTGCCTCTCTAGAATAGCCACAGCATTTTCCCTTCAAATATTCTACCACTTTATCAGGGTCCTGTAATTGTTCAGGGGTGAAGTCCCAGACCATTGGAGGTGAGAAGTTCTCTAGGTACCTGCCCATGCTCTCCCACATGCCATGCCACCCCTGACTATCCAGCCTCGGAGGAGATCTCCGGGTGGTAGTCTTAAATAGTCGCTTAACCCTAAACAGGACCTGGAACACATTCAGGAGACATAGCACTAGGAACACGCTGGTTTGAGTATCCCAAGGATATTCAAGATTCTCAAAAGCTGTCATACCTGACCCGAAGGAGAAAAGGGAGGCAAAAGGGCTGGGGAAATTATTAACAAATTCTGAGAGATGGTGTCCAATGTACGGACAGGATAGCAAAACCACATAAACACCCCAAAATAGCCATCTGAACAGTGATGTTATCATATCATAAACAGATAACGCACAGGACAGCAGAATGATAATCCTCATCCCTCTTCCAGACATGGTAAACAGCATCGCAGGGAGTACATAAGCCATATAGGAATTTATGTAACACAGCCATGAGAACAAACCAAGCAACATGATGACCAGTTATCTCAACCCTTCGAGCCCCACGTTGGGCGCCAAAAAGGACTGTCGTGGTTTAGCCTCAGACGGCAACAAAGAACCACGTGCCGCTCGCTCACGCCTTCCTAATACAGGAAGAATCGTAAGAAAAGGCAAGACTCTTGGGTTGAGACAAAGGCAGTTTAACAGGACAGCAAAGGGAACAGGCAAACAACAACAACAACAACACGGATAGGGGAATATACAAACGCGATTACGGAACCGCCGCTCCCCGCCGCTCGCCGGCCGGACCGGACCCGGGACACCCCAGCCCGCTTTTAAGCAGCAACTTCCTGCCCCCTCCCCTGGCAGCTCAGGGTGGGTGTGGCTCACATGGCATGGAATACCAGGAAAAATTAACCCTATCCCCACCGGAACCAGGACAGGTCGTCACAGGATGGAGTAAAGGTATGAACTGTTCTCTTGGCTCTGTGTTTCCTGTGTGCTCTGCTCACTGTGTCTTTGGCCGTACGCAGGCCTCTGCTCGTAGATCTGCCACATCTCCCCCTTTTTTGTTTAACACCAGACCATTTATTAACCAGGTCGCCATGACTTGTGCTTCTACTCGTTGTGACGCTCTTAGCCGGTTATATACTAAACACAATTAAAAACAGAATCAAAAAGAACCCTGCTAAGGCAATAAATACCCAGATTCCTAAATTATAGCCCAGAAAGCCAATTTCTTTGGATTTACCCACGAGAAATCCTTTTGTAATGTTTCAAATACATTGTGGTTCATGTAAAGGACAAATATTTTGTTGCAACGACATGTCAAAAGCACCTTGGAGATGGTGTTTAACCATTTCCCAGCCATGTAGCAACATATTCCAGGGGAGAGATGTAACACGAAGTCTTTGAGAGTTGTACTCCCAATCACAATACAGAGAAAGACGTGTTTTTAATGCATTTTGCCGATCCCCTATCCATATTACTGCTGTTTTATACCTTACTCGCGTTAAATTTACACAATAAGATTGATTACATTCTTGGATACTTGCATTTTGAGCCGAAGCAAACATACGGATGAGAAGTAGAAATCATTACAGAATTTTCTAGCTCACAACTTCTATTTGTTGCAGTATTATCTGTGGTTAGCATGCACTCCGATTTAAGGTGCTTCTAATACACCTTCGGTTGTTCAGGCCATTCAACAGTTCTTACAAAATGTCGCTCTACTGCTGTGGATGACAAAGAAGACATGTTTAGAAAATTTAAAACATGAGAGCGTATGTGGACAATAAAATAAGTAAACTGTCTTTTTCATAAAAGCATCATTAATTGCAGTAAGAGACTAAATAACAACTGGTTCTCTACTTGTTTTATAAATGCTCCTTCAAGTCTTTGAACAATACCAGTAACATATTGAGATTCTGCCTACATTTAACAACAGTTCCTGTTGAAATAAGTCAAAAGCCTTTACTGTGTCCCTGAACCACCTACAAACACCGTACGGGTGCCAGCAAGAGACCCTGACGCTAGCAGGATGCGTGGCTCTAAAGGAACTTCTGAAAGTGACTGTAATAGTCTATGCCAGGGGAAAGAATAATTTATTTGCCCAATATAATCTACTAAGGCAATTTGTAGGTTAAGACTTTGTGATAACCAAGGGTCAAGGTCATCCTTTTTGATGGGGACATGTATGTGGCTTGGATCCATTCCAGAAAGCTGGTGACAGCACAAACAACCCTGGAAAAACAATCGTGGTAACATTTCAATCATCATAGTTACTGGTTTTGAAAAGGTATGTGGCAAAAATACCCACTCTAATGCAGTCAGGCTCTTTGCGAGTGCATCATCCCACTGTCCTATCAGGGCGTAAAGTTGAAATTCTTGTAGGAAGGTGTTCAATGTGTCTTGCAGCAGTAGTAGACTATATCTTATCTTGCAACATGCTGTAATGCCTTCAGAGCTGTTGGGGTTAATGAACATGGAACTTATGTAGGGGGGGGTCGGGGGCAGACACAGTGCTTCAGGGCATCCCCTGTATCTTCAAAGTGTGCTCATGTCTCTCTCCCCCTCTCTGACCCCCGAGACAGCCCCCTAATATCCTGCACTGGATTGAGTGGAGAAGTACAGGCTAGAGTCACTGTATGCATGGCCAGTGCATGCAGCGAGTCCCACCAGACTCTCCTGCACTGGATTGAGTAGAAAAGTACAGGCTAGAGTTGCTGCACACGTGGCCAGCGTAGGCAGCGAGTCTCACCAAACTCATGATCCAGCTTTGCTAACAGCGGCTGCCTGATACGTGACTACATTGTTGTAATCCCTTCTTGTTATCTTCTTCTGTGAAGGTCAGGTTCTCATGGATACACACATAGGTTTTAAAGCAACATATTCTACAACTTGTACAAGGGTACGATGCAAAGCGGCATTTATAGCTGATCGTATAATGCTTATTAGACACGGCAAACAGCATACTAAACATAACAGACAAATTCCTTCCACACAGGCGATGAGTAGAATTTGCTTCAACCAACCCCACCCCCAAGTCCATCCAGCAAAGAGATTCCACCCAGTGGTCTCCACAAGTTGCTGGTTCGGTCGGTGCAATTCCTGCAACTGGGCATGGATGGATTTGGAGTGGTCACTTAGATTCATACAATACAGTCCTTTAAAATCTTGACAACCATGTCTGTGAGCTGAAAGCAAAAAACCAGTAGCAGTTCTGTTTTGCAGTATCGCATATTGAATACTATCTACATCTAGCAATAACTCAGAAATAGCTGTACTAGTAGCATTGTTAAACTTATCCTTGGCAGCAAGAGAGTCCTTGTTAGCAAGAGCGCATGCGGACTCCCTGTTCTTGCTGGTACTGTGCTTTGATCTTCTTCCACAACAGGCCAAGATTCTCAAGCAGCTGGATAATGTGTCTGTGAGTCCATTACAGGCTTATGTCATCCAAATGTTTTTCTTGCCAGCACCCAAGACTGAATAACAATTGGTGTGATATATGTGTTTTCCAGCACCCAGGTGCAAGTCCCTTGAGTGTATTTACAGTCCTCCTCGCCGATCTTCCGTTGCTTTCCCATATTCCACCCCCTTGCTCAAGAGACCGCTTCTGCTGGGGTTCATTTTAGTCTCGCAGGGTATAACACAGAGCAATCTACTAAGGCATGCAATAACATAGACACATATAGGAAAAAACAAAAACATATCTCTATGGTACTGCTTTGAATCAGGTGTCCTATTTCTCTTTTTCTGCCGCTGTCTCGTAATGCGTATGGCATACATTTGTGCTAACGTGGCACATTTCCCATCTAATTGTTCCTGTTTGGTTTCTTTTTTTTTCTCTTTTTATTTTCTTTTTCTTTTTTCTTTTTTTCCCCATCACTTACAACTGACATAAAAGTCTGCCTTTGCAACAAGAGCTCAGTTTCTCATTTTTCCTTAAGTTTCTCATTTTCCTACAGAGTATCCTATAGATTTTGGCTCAACTCCTTTTCCCAATCAACCATGATCTTATAGACAAACAACAAGCAACCAGCCATACGCCCTGCACGGGCGAGCCGTTCCCGAGAGTGTAAATGTGTCGGCTGGTGAAAACTCCCCCAATATTTCAGGATTTCCATTGGTTCTATGGCTCATCCTGGTCTATCTACCTGGGGTGCGCTCGCCTTACATCTAAACACTGTGTATATACAAACTTCTTCACTTGACGGAGTGTCAGCCCTAGTTGCATATGAGAACAGTACCACACCGGGCGGAACACCTGCTCAAGTGGAGTCACCTAACGACACTGCACACAACAAAAAACAAACAGTAGCACACATGCTGACCAGTAGGTATAAGCTGGCGCCCACGCACACTTACACAGCAGACATACAAAAACAGCACTTCTATCTCAGGGAGACGGCTGGGGAGGGGAGGGGGAGAGGCAGGCAATGGCAGGAGCAAACAGCTCTGGCTCTGTCCTTCTCTGCTGACATTCTGACAATACACCGCAATACCCCGATTCCAGCTGTGCACGTATAAACATTTGATAAGGAGGAACAGATGCAGTACCTGGCGCAAATGGAGAAGGGTTAAGAACGGAGGAGGGCGATAACAACTTTCGTCGCTGTTTCTGTAAAATCTCCTCCGCAGTTGGAGCAGATGCAGGCATAGCTTTAATTGGGGTTAAAGGTGGATATAAATCAGGTTCAGTCTCTGGATTTATTGGACCAGGATCAAAGGGGCACCCAGGATCATCCTCAGGGCTATTACAGAATAGGGTAGAGTGAACTTGAGTGCCTCCTTTCCCTTTGGCTTGTTCTGATCTCGGCAAGACTGGGGGGCAATCGTCTGCTTTAAAATTAGGAGGTGCGGCAGTCGCCCCAGACGGAGCAGCATCGTTATTGCTCGCAGCTTGTCTGATATCCTCCTTTTTCCATATCATCTCTAGAATTTGCTGCCAATCGGTTTGATAAGAGATAGATCCCACTCGGTTGCAAGCCTCTATCATATCTATTAAGCCTGGATTCTTTAAGGCTTGTAATATACGCCTACCCATAAAAAGAACTCCCTGTGTTGGGGTAGAAATAACTTCGGCTAGCTGCTTGATATCGAATGGAGTTAGTATGTGTCCTTTCATAATGTTATTTAATAGTCCTTGTGCATAAGGGGAGGTTAGTCCATGCTGCATAATCGTTTTTCGCATTTCTCTAACCAGCTCCCACCTTATCGGTTCCCAGGTGTTCGTCCCGTTTTGATTAAGCCGTACCGGACAGGCGATGGCAGTAGTGGCTTCTATATCGCCATCCTGTAATGCCTGTTTACGTAAATTTTGCCAGTGTTGATCAGGATTATAAATTGCAGTGACCGCCGGACTTGGTGCCGGACTTGGCAAGGAATCGCCCCAACCTGGTAACATAGGAGACCACGGCGGTATCAACGTCACATCTAGCGGGGGTGCTAACGGTGCAGACGGACAGCTCGGGGGTTCAGGTTTCCTCCCCTCTGTCTGAGTGGTAATCGGGCTGTCCGGTGCCATAGCTGCAATGGCGGCTGCTGTGGCATTTTGTTCGGATTTTACCTGCTGTAAAGTATCTTTAATCAACCTCCAAGCTGTCAAGACCTTTGTGGCAGTCACATCCCCTTTTGTTGCAGTCTCAAATAAAGTTTCGCCCGCTTGCTCCCAACTTGATAATTGGAAAGCCGTTGTAGAATCAGCGGGAAGACCCTTGCTTTTTAGCCATGCCAGTAAAAGCTGAAGAGTTCCTTCATCGTATTGAATACCCCTTCTACTTAAAAACTTTTCTAATATACATACAATTGCCTTTTCCTCTGAGGACATTTTCGATCCCATCCTCACACATCCCCGGCTGCTCATCTTTTTCTGGTGATTATTTGTCCGGACTGCAGCTCTCCGATATCGCTGCCTTTTTTCATTCAGCCGGGCTGCTCCACTGGTCGTACGTTCCTACGATTCATGTCCCTGTTTGGGCGCCATTTGTGGAGCATGGATTCATAGACTCTGGCGGGGTACAGACCAAAGACCTTTATTGCAACAATTTGACTGGCTTTATAGCTATATACACTCTCCACGCACAAGTTGTGTCCTGCTGATAGGTTGAAGGTCGACTGCCATGCGCTTCTCTACTTCTTCCGATTGGTTTCCGCTGTCTGTTCATGAGGAGCAGCAACTTCACTCTCCCACAGCAACTTCACTCTCACGCCCTGTTTCTTGCTGATACTCCCTGATACTTGTTTTTCTGTTCTCTCAAGCCCTCTCTCAAGGATGCAGCCTTGTCTCATCAAGGTCGAACAGACCTCCTATGCTGCTCTCTATTCCCATAACAATTGTGCAGGGGAAATAATATAAATAAAAATAAAACCCACACAAATATTCTCAATGTAAGAAAACAGAACCGAGAAAAGCATAGCCTCATGAATAACATTGACAAGTCAAATAATGAAATATACATTCTTCTCACATAAAACCACACTCACAAAAACTTCTTCAGCTTTGTGCAGATAACATTGAAAATTTTTGATGAGTCTGGAGAGCTAACTGGGTTATTATCTTGAACTTCAGACACTTGCCTGACACCTTGTACCAAATGTTGTCTGACTAGAGAAACAAGACCAAACCCAAATTTCTGCTTTCCTGTGCCCCCCTCTTTTGCCCCCAAGCCCTGTACTACTTTGTCACTCTTTTACAGAGGCTCTTGAAGCCCTTCTCCTATTAAAATACAGCAAACTTTGTGTATAACTATTGCAGATGGCTGGGACATTTTCATCTGTATACGTTTAATCAGAAAATACGCACTCATTAAATCTATCTTCTCGCACTAGGCTATAGTAGTCTGAGTAGAGCTTCCATGAGGAAATTTTATTTTAACGTAATGATTTGTGTGGTTAAGGTAGGGACTTTGATGTAAGAGTTCTGGGTTCAAAATCTGGATTTTGATATTTTAGCAATTATTTGTAGACCATGATGTGGACAGAATTTTGTTGTTCAGGTGATATAATAAGGATATCATACGGATTATGTTTACCTCTGAGGTTAAAGAAAGAAATCCCATTTAATGTTTTCTAAGGTGTTGTGGTGAAGCAGTAGAATTCAAGACACTACTGTTTATGAGGACTTTTCTTATATCACTCCTCTGCTTTTAGAATAATCAATTCAGTGTGAGGCAAAACACACTCATACTGTCTGGAAGGGACATTTCTGTCTCTCTAAATGTGAACTGAGGAAACCTTTGACAGACACCTGAGTCCTTTCGGCAGGTCTCCATCTTTCCCCAAGAACTGGTTCCACCCATATAAAACAAGTGAATAAAGCAGCTTCTCTCCAGGTTAGAGAAGACATAAGAGCTCTCAGGATCAAGCTTGAAAAAGGTGTATCAGGTAGACCTAAAATTAGAGCCTCTTATCTTCAAAGACACCCCTAGCATTCAGATGTGTGAGGATTTAGACACCCATCTAAAGTAAAAATGGAAACTGATGAGCAATTTTACATTAATTTCAATTTATGTGAAGGTCTAATAATGTTATTTAATCTGATTTTGTGTATGTTTTTTAAATTGAACCACCCTGGTTCACTTCTTCTGTGACCTTATGTCAGCCTGACAAGAGCAAAGGTCCTTCTTATTTTGTGACCCCAGACAAGACATTTGATTTCCTTCTTAACTCCTGCTTCACAACAGGAGTTCATCTGGCCATAACAATTGTCCTGCTTCTAGGTGAAGAAAGGGCTTATAAACAAGCCTTGCAGTGATGAGAGGTTGTTAGAAAAACATTCTTGTTAATGTTTTTTATCACGGCTCTCTTTCTGTAAAGATTGTCATCTCAATCTTTTCCTGAGAAATAATCCAAGAAGGGAAGTGTGTAAAAGTCCCTGGAAAAATAGCAGCAGTAACTGGAAGAACATCATCGGTCAATCGTGTTCCTGGGTTAAAACTACAAACTCAAATTCTTCCCCTAGGCCTGTCTCCCACTGAAACTGATGAGCACTCAGCGCCAGTGGGTCTGTTGCTTGTTATGGGAAAGTGATTTTATAATTCAAATATACGTTGGATGAACAGAGACCTGCTGCACCCATGAAAGAAGCACACTGAGCAGATTTTAATATTAGTTTGTTTTGAAACCAAACATAAACACACTAATATAGCATAACTGTATAAGCATTTTTGTATGTAATGGCCCATAAAAATAGTATAACCATTGCTAGTAACGGAACATGAGCCTTCTGCTAACAGTGCTGGGCCCCTGACCTGGCCTCTTGGACTTGTTATCAGCTTGCTACAAGAACTTGTTGTGTGAACCTGAGCATGGTACCAGATTTTCCTTGTTAGCATGTCACTTTAAATGTGGGACAGCAGCAAAGGCCTTGAAGGTGTGGACATGGGTCAAAAACAGAGGACCTAGAACTGCAAACAACTCACCGATGGACAATTATTGATCACTGAAGCAGCACGATCTCAAGAGCTGTGAAAAGACTGCTTTCACTGAAGGAAAAGAAGCAGCAGATCAGTGAGGGACAAAAAAAATCCCAGCCAAACAATCGGAGAAGGCATCTGCCTCAGCCTGGGAACCCCCTCTTCCATCTTTGGGCAGCAAGTAGTCAATAGCTGGAGGACAAGAGCTAGGCACTATCTAGAAATCCAAACACTTTATAACAGGATGAGACCTCAGATGTGGTGATGGGGATCCCTTGTAAGAGAGCCTGATCACTTTGACCTCATCAATTAAGATCATCAAGGACTATAGTCATCAGCACTAACTGCATGGCATTGGGCTCCATAGCACTGTGTACTCATATTAATTTAGGATTGATTGTCAAGCACTAACTATGTTGAATATGCAGTCATAATAATCGTTAACAAGTAGGAACAAACCATTAAAATAATATGTATTGTTAATGAACATTAGTCTAGTAGAGTTCTGTTTTAAAGTTTAAACTGGCTTGATTGATCAATCTTCTAAATACTCCCATCACAGCAATTTCCAGTTCCCTCATATATATATGTGTGTATATATATATGCTATATATACTTACACATATGTACATATACATATATGGATACTCAGTTGGAACATGGAAATATCAATAATAGAAGTGTTAAACACAGCTTACAGAAATAGAAGTGAGAATGATAATCATTCCAAATTATTGCAGTTCTGAGATTGAACTGTTGGGAATATGTAAGCATGGCCTTCATTTGAGAAAAATTTTTTGAACAGGAGATGGACAGCATAAGAATCTGGTCATCAGCAATTCTTTTCCTGACTTAACAAGACAGGACAGGATACAGAAAAACACTGTGTACTTACATTTAAACATTCCAGGTTGTTTCAAGGTAGACTGTTAGCCACATTGCTACTGAGTAATCTTTGTTCAGCAGCCTCAATAAATAATAATTGCCTTTATATTAAAAGCAGCCAATTTGTCTGACTTCTCTTCCATGACAAGCCCAACACTCCAGAAGGCACAGGATTTAATTACTCTAAACAACGGTCAGAATAAGCAAAGCATGGTAATTTTAGTTTGCCAGATTCATTGAAATATATTTAGTTCTTGGTCACGTGATCTCATACCTACAGCTTTTGTGGGTATATCTATAATGTTCTTTAGAAATCAGATATGCTGGAATTAAGTCTTGGACACCAGGACAAACAGTGCTGACTGTCTTATGTCCACACTATTTGGACCTTAATGTTTTTAGAATGACAGAATAATAATAAGGGGTAGCATTTGTCCCATATAAATTTAGATAATACACCTAGTTAGCAAAATATGTTGAGCTAACCATCTAGATTTCTGTATAGATTTGCTTTAGAAAGAGATTTCCTGAATATAGTTCACCTGGCTCATTTTATGAAGAGATGTTCTCTTTCTCTGAAGTCCCAGAAGCTCGCTAGAAAAGTGTCCCTGTAAGTTCTGTCTCCATCCACTGATGGTAAAACACATCCAGGTCATTTCCTACCTTTGGTGTGAAATGGATCTCATACCAGTGAGAACTATCCCTGGCCAACATTCTAACTGAGTAATCAACAGCCTTGTTTTTGTAAAATACTCGTTTCTTCAAATGTAAAGAAAAATAAGTGAGCTTCAGAACTAAAATGGATGAAGGCATTTCTTGATGTTTATTTACTTCCTGCTTGCTTTCAGAAATCTGAGGCAACAGACCTGATTTTTGTGTATCAGTTCACTGAACTACTACTGTTGATACGAGGGTCAAGGCAGGTGATTCATTGGTTAAGAAACCTCCAGCTTCTCAGTTGAGAGCAAGCTGCAAATACAGATTTAATAGAGATGAAACTATAGGAATTTTACCATTTCCTCTTCTCTCCTTCCACTATAACCATTTGGTATGAGATGTACACCATATTGCATGCACTCAGTTGATGTCTTCCTTAGCACCCATGGATGGGAGTCTAAAGAATTAGTCTTCCGTGCTGTGGGTACCTTTAGATTCATGGTAGAGGAGATTGTGTTGCAAAACATCAAGTCCAGTGTAAAGCTAGAGACTATCTAGCACCATATTCTACCACTGCCGATGGGTACGTTGTGGCTGAGATAGTGTGTTCTGCCCTGAAGTGAATCAATGCAGAGTATGGCCCAGGTTTCCTTTCTCATAATAAATGACCCATTCAAAACATTCAGAGCTGTGACCTGATCTCCACCCATGCTTTAAAACTGATGCATGAAACCGTAAGTAAAATCAGAACATACCAGACACCTGGGACCATGATTTTCACTGTGAATGCTGTTGTGCGATAACACAGCTGCATCAGAGGAAATCCTGTGAGAACTGGGGACTGAGGTAAGGGGTAACCCGCTATTTTTCTCTGTGCTGCTTCATCAGCACAGAGATTTCTCAGCTCTGAACTGCTTTTTTTTTTTTTAAATAACGTATTAATAACCAGCACCAGTAAGGGAATGTGCATAGTCTGAAGTGACATTATGATCAAGTACCATTATTTTCAAAATGTGAGTCTAATTCTCCTCTTCGGCTTGAATAAATCAATTGTAAACTTTCTGCAGTTGAGAGTGCTATGGGCGTGACAGTGTAAGAAGGGTAAAGAACAGTGCTTATGCCAGGATGATACCTTATCCTCCACAGACCCATTCTTGATGTCTTTGCATACCAGCTGTTGAACTTGCTAACCAAGGCAAAATGTCCTCATTAAATTCTATTTGATTTTTCACTGCCATTATGAACATAAGCAGAGCAAAAATTTTTTTTGTGTTTCCTTGATGAATGTCAGCAACATTACAGTGCTTTCCCTTGGATTGCCAAAGGTGTAAATTGAGTTTACACAAAAAAATCATCCTTTAATGGGACTGAGAAAAGCCTCTTGGCACACTGAGACCGATCTCTTTTTTATTAATTTTACAGCAAAAGATCAAAACTATATCTATTAAGTATATTTATGTAGGAAAGTGCTAAACACACTGGGTTACACAATGAGATGGATATCTGTGTCTTATAAGATAATGATCTTGAGACACAGTTCTGGTATAGCTCCAATCAAGTTAATTGAATTGACTTTGGACCCTTTTGTTTCCTCACAGCTCTTAACCCAAAATGAATTGGGTTAATCTTTCAAGAAAATCGTCTTAATTTTGGATGCTTTATTTGAGATTATGGGCTGTAGTGTCTGAGTTTTCTTTTGTCTGGCAACAGGGATTGCTTATATTTGTGCTTTGCTAAAACCCAGATGCAAAATGTGCATGTTTGGGTTTTTTTGTTTGGTTGGGTTTTTTTGTAGAGGGCAGTTTTCTGTGACTTGAGATGATTCCAGGAAAGAAAAACAGTGTAACTGGAAGAAAGCAGAGGTCTTTCTTCAGGTCTGAATTAAACAAAAAAAAAAATCCAAAGGAAGACTTGCTCACCTGAAGGTTTCCTTGTACTGTCTAACCTTACTATTTGGCATGACAGGAGATAACACTTCTATCTGCAACCATGTGTAAACTCAGAGGTATCTGAAATATTATCTGATGGTCAAGAAAAAACTCCATCTATTATTCCAAAGTCCATCAAAACTGGTGCCCCACATCCCAGTTTTACAAAAGGTACCAACCCTCATTTAAACTCTTTGCCATGAGTTGGCATTTTGGGGTTTGTGCCTGCCTCTCACCAGCAACCAGACATTTTGCACTGTTGGAGGCAGTCAAATGATTTGTACCTTCACCACCTCTAGGTCACCTGGGTGGATGCATGACTTTTTAGGGCCATTGAATGCAGTGCATTTTTGCTATTTATCACAATTACAGAAACACCTGTACTTAACAAATTCAGTCCTTAACTGGCTTCAAAATGTTGTCTTTATGCACAGAAGAAAAAGGCAAGCAAAAACACAACAGTGTTTCATTGATTAAATATGCAATTTCCCTTTTAGGCTGAAGCTTTGTGTGTTTCCATATTAAGGTTAAAGAACTAATCTGAATTTAGCAAGAATGGATTGGAGCTTTCGTCTCACCTAAATTTATCCATATGAGTCGCAAGTTTAGTCTTATCTTATTTAGTCAGTAATCTAAGCTTCCTCTGTAGACAAAGGAGGAAATATGGCACCTTCACAGAGTGATATATCTCACACTCAAGTAGGATAGGATGAATTATCTTGTGGAGGTGCCGATTTCTCTCCACTGAATGAACATAGAGAGAGTCTCCCTGGTTACTTAAGAAGAGGCAAAAAAAGTTTCAGAAGGCCAAAGCTGAATGCCATGAACCCCAATCCAAGATAAAGAGCCTAACAAGTAGGAGTAAGATACTTAAACACCCTAAGATCTAAAGGTGGCAACAACAAACTATCTTGAGGATTTATGCTTCTAAATCCCCATTCCCTTTGAAAGTCCCACCACACATATTCAGTTGGACATCCAAATCTATATGTATAGATGTTGAAGTTTATTTCTAAGAATGTAAGAGCTCACTTTCCCTGGGAGTCAAATACATAACTTTTGTATGACCTCCTCAAATTTTGCTTTCTAGGTATTGTGAATGTTTCAGAGAAACAAACACACTCAACCAAGTGACATATTTTAGATGTCAGTTCCTAACTTTGCTGTTGTGGGATGACCTACCCAATGCCGCAGAACCGCAGCTGGGACACGGGACTCGGCTTAACGAGGTCCTTGCTTAATCTTGTGTAGCTACAACTGTGCAATCTGTTTACCCAGAGATGAAGATTCCTGGAAGATGCCTGAGAAATACTGTACTATGAAGAGTTCCATGTTGGTTTTAGTTGCCAAAGGACACAAACAATGCAGAGAATCTGAGAGTTCACATCTAAGTCATTGATTTGCAAGTAAAAAGAAGCTAAAAGGCTGTTTTCATAAAACAAAGCAAGTGAGCTAAATGTTTTCTGCATGTAATTGAAAAATTGTCTCAGCAATAAAAGATATAGAACAGGGAGCAATGGCATGTAAATAACCAATCAACTTGAGACCTGGTATATCTTTTCCAATAATAATACCTGGACTGTTAAATCTCTGTCACAGGTTGTACTGGTTTGAGGTAAAACAGAACCAATTTTCTGTTTTGTAATTTTACTTTTTAGAGGGTCAGAAGTGGAAAAGCGTAGAGGGGTCACAACTACAGGGAGGAGCGGGCAGGACAAGTGTCCCAAAACTGACCAACAGGGGTATTCCATCCCATCTGCATCACGCTCAGTATAAAAGGTAAGGGGTCAAAGGGTCAAATCTCTTTCTTCAATGGCCGATGTCCAAGGAGGACCCTGTCTGTTCGTCTGCCTTTGATACCGATCCGAGCATTCCTGACTCCAGATCTGGAATTCAGCTCCTGTCTGTCGCTGACTCCAGTCTGGGACTTTTCCTGTGCCTGCTGGTGACGCGATCGTCATCCTGGGAGATGGATACAGTTTTGTATATATTGTATACTTTTTTAAATTTTATTTTATTATTATTTATTATTTCCTTATTTATTATTATTTTCATTAAAGTAGCTTAGTTCTTTTTTTCTGAACTTGTAAATCTCCTTTTCTCTTCCTCTCCTCTCTTTGGAGAGATGGGGGAAGGAGCCATCTGTCATTCTAATTGGCCAATCCGGCCAAAACCATGACACAGGTGCTTTATGTTCCTTTACAGCACTGCACTGTATTTTGCTTTCTATATCTTGCACTGAAAACTTACGCTTTGCTGATTCTTTATTTTCCTTCTGGTAAAATGATGATGTTTACTGGATTTCATACTAATATAAAAATAAGAAAAGAAAGAAAGAAAGAAAGAAAGAAAGAAAGAAAGAAAGAAAGAAAGAAAGAAAGAAAGAAAGAAAGAAAGAAAGAAAGAAAGAAAGAAAGGCAGGCCTGATCCCAGTCACTGCTAAGATGCACAGATCAGGTGCTGAGGGTCACACTGGGATTCCTGAGTCTCCATTCATTTCTGATTTAGCTTGAAAACAGTTGAATATTCGTGACATAAAGCACTATTACCTGTGTGTAGGGCTAACTCCAGCTGGCTTGAGAAACTTAAGCTCCTATTGGATAGCTGATGGCATGGTTTTCAAACATTACAAACAATTTTCATTGTGGTTCATAAATTTATAAATTGATTTTGAAGTCATTAATCTCTTCAGTTGTTCATACCCTATTTGTGTCCCCAGAGATGAAGATGCGGAACCTCTTACTGGAAACAAATTCACTCTTGAGTGCTCAGCATGCTGCTCTGGGCTTTCAAGAACAAAATAATCTTCTAGTTAGTCCTAGGGTCAAAATTCCAGTTATTAATTCTGTTTGTAAGAATTCTGTTCAAATTTCCCAAAGATAACAATGCTATATCATCCCAGTTAACTTCATAATGACAGCCTAGCAGAAGGGCAGAGTTTCTCTAGGCTTCCACTACTGTCAGTGGAGGGAAAGAGATATTAATAGTGTGATACAGACCGTTACAGAAATAATCCCATGTTGTGATTCTTCTGGCTCTTTACAATCATTTTCAAGATTAATAGAAATTATAATAGTATATCTTTGTGTAAGGGATAATAGAGGATGGTACGAGTGAGACACGACGGAAAATTACTAGTTGAACCAAACACAGTATACGTGCTGAGGAAAAGGACCTCAGTACTGTTGCTGCAAAAACTATGTGCATATCCATGAGAACCTGACCTTCGAAGAAGAAAATAACAAGAAGGGAGTGCGACAATGTGGTTGCATATCAGACAGCTGCTGTTAGCAAAGCTGGATCATGAGTCTGGTGAGGATCGCTGCATGCACTGGCCACGCATGCAGTGACTCTAGCCTGTACTTTTCCACTCAATCCGGTGCAGGATATAAGGGGGCTGTCTCGGGCCAGAGAGAGAGAGAGACATGAGCACACTTTGAAGATACAGGGGACACCCTGTACACACTGTGCCTGCCTCCCTCTGCCATACCGATGTGGCTCCTCGTTATCCTGCTGCTCGGTGGTGCTACTATGATCTATGGGGTTGGTAAGACTCTCTGAAGTAACTTTTGGGACATTTGGGAACTGCTTAGCAAGGCTTCACAATAAAGCTGTTAACCTTTTTTTTCCTTTGTGTGAGCTCTGGTTTGTATGTTGGAATCTTTCAAAAAGAACCAGTTACAATATTATGTGGTTTACTCAGGAATCTAAGGCTAGACAGAAAGATGCAGGACACAGAGACACATACAGAACACTTTTGCATATTGGGATTCTTGGGATGGGTATTGGAAGGACTCTGCCCAGCCCTCTTCCCACTGAAATCAGAAAGTGGTGTTCACCACCTCCTAGCATAATTGTTAATAGAGATATACTTTATTGTGTTAAAGGACAAATACAGAGGATTAATAAAATTTGGAAACTCTCAGAATTCCTTTTAACCTTTTATTTTTAAACCAAGTACTTGCATATTTTAAAATGACAGCTTCTTTGGAAACACAAACATGGACATTTTTCACTGAAAATTTTGAAAATTTCTTTTGAACAATTAGAAAACTTTTTTCATTAAACCATGTTTTCTTCTGTGAAAGAGTTTTTCTCATATGAACTTTTATGTGCAAAGAAAAAATGTCAGAAAATTCACAAGCAAAAGTTCTCTGTCCCTTTTCAAGTTTTGCCTTATGTTTGCAATCAATGATCTGACATCCAAAATGACTGTTATTTTTCCTTCAACTTAGTCTCTTGTTTAACTGTAACCTGCTATGCACGCACTGCTAAATTTCCTCTTCAGATCCCTGATCTAACCCTGTGTCTGCATTGCTGTCTTTCCTTCTCCCACCTTGTGACTTTAAACTTATCTTTAAAGCCCATTCTCTATCATTTGTTCTAAAAACTAATCTCTGTATGTCCTGGTTCCGGCAGGGATAGGGTTAATTTTTCCTGGTATTCCATGCCATGTGAGCCATGCCCACCCTGAGCTGCCGGGGGAGGGGGCAGGAAGTCGCAGCTTGGAGCAGGCTGGGGCTTGGAGCAGGCTGGGGCGTCCCGGGTCCGGTCGGTGAGCGGCGGTTCTGTAACCGTGTTTGTATATGCCTCTATCCGTGTTATTGTTGTTGTTTGCCTGTTCCCTTTGCTGTTCTGTTAAACTGCCTTTGTCTCAACCCAAGAGTCTTGCCTTTTTCTTCTGATTCTTCCTGTATCGGGAAGGCCCGAGCGAGCGGCACGTGGTTCTTTGTTGCTGTCTGAGGCTAAACCACGACACTGTAACTGCACACTTGTTTTCCAGATGCTGCTGCCAACAAATTATTCCCCAGTGATTTAAGCCTGAATTTCACCCATTACTGTTTGGCTAATAGGGCACATTCCTTGAACTCGGAAGACTTTTAACTTCATTTTCCTTCCCTCAGGTAAACTCAAAACAAAATAGTAATTTTCACCCCAAAGCAACCAACGGACCATAGGAAAGGTGGAAATAAAACAAACAGTTTCTAAATAAAGAATTAAATAAAATAATCCACTGTGTCATTTGGTCATACTATCTAAAACGTTGTGATGCTTAATAAAAGACAGATCTCCCCCCAAAAGATCAAGATTACTGTAAAAGCAGCACCATGTTAATTACACTGGATTTGATACTAAAATAAAACATTCCTAAAGTGTTTCACTATATGAGATGGCAAGTTTTTTACACATCCCACTTTTCTACCAATATACCTTATTTCTTATAAGAAAGGTGGCTGGTGAAACTCTAAACTAAGAATCTCATTTATTCCTGCCTGAGTAATTAAATCAGTACAAAACTGTGAGCATATCAGTGCTCATGAAACTTCTATCCCTGTCTCAAATGAGAATGTTGAAAAGGTTTTTCCAGATGGTGCCCAGTCCTTTAAGATCCCAATTCCCAAAAGTTCATGGCTGTGTTGGAGGTGGCTTAATTTGGTCAAACCAGCTGTTAGAATCACAGCTGGCTTCTCCATTGTTTGCCCCAGTTCTCCAGGGCAGTACTACTTCCTCCTCTCCCCCACTGTCTTACCTGGTGAATTACATGGTCCCCCTGATGAATTTGGTAGATGAGCAGATATACCCAGTGCTTCAAGTGCAAAGGAAGGAAGAGGAAGAGGCTCACCAGTGCCTGATCCAGTCTTACCTCTTGGCAAAATTCTTGCTCTAGCTCTAACATGGAAGTTACCTGCCCTGAGACAGGGAAGAGGCAGAAGAAGTTTGAACTGGATGCCCACTTCTGTTTATCTCCTCTTATTTCTGTGTTGCTTTTGTATCACCCAGATGAGGTTTGGGGTTTTGCTTTGGGTTTTTTGTTTGGGTTTTGGGGGTTTTTTGGTTTGTTTTTTTTTGTTTATTTTTGTTGTTGTTTAATCAACAGTATCTTATTGACTATTACTGTGCATTAGATGAGGAAAACTTAGGACAGAAATAAAGTGCAGTGCACAAATAGTTAATATGATTTCAATGATCTATGTGTAAAAAATCAATTTTAGTTATTCACAACCTTTTTTCTACTTTCCTCACACAAATACCTTATTGACCAGTAAATTCATGCACTTATTTATAAACTAAAAAAGACACATATTTTCCCTATCTGTTTCATAGAGGAAACAAAAAATGGCCTTATTTAATCCTGATGTTGGTGGAATTCTACTATGGGAAAATTTGGCTCAAATATTCCTGCAGAAAGTCATTGAAAGAAAACAGATTTTACTTTTGCTTAGTTATTCATTTCACCTCATTTTATTTTTCAAATATATGTTTACACATAATCTCAGTAGATGCAGAAGTTTGGTCATGACTATTAAAATTCCAGTAAATGATTATTTCATATATGCCCAATAATTATTATTAATAATAATATTTAACATGGATACATAATTTTATCTCCTTGTTTCTTATGATAAGCAGGAATGGGGAAAGCATGTATTAAACTAAAGTACTTGAAAATTAAATAAGTAGGTAAAACCAAAGTTTTGAAAAGTTGATCCTAGGTTTCATAACTGCTAAACACCATTACCTGCTATTGAATTCCACTGCAGAGAGTGGATTAACAGATGTTGTCAGAAATTGTTGGTGTAATGGAATTATTTATGGTGTCATCTGTTTAATTCTTGTGAGAAACGTTTACACAGTCTGTCAATGAAGTGGATGAATACAGCTAAAGCATGGTTTATTAGCTATTCTGGATTATTTCATTTTATGTATGGTAAAACAAGCAAATTTGAAAGTGTTAACCTTAACTGGCTTCTCTGAGTTTACCATCAATGTTAGAGCTGGTTTGAAACATGGTTCTCCCATGTTCTACCTCTGACCAGACTTCACTGGTACCACTGACTGGTTTGTCCAGAAGTTCACATTTAATAAATACAATAACACATTTTTGTTACAAAGAATGCTACCTTGTAAAGATTGATGGAGATTAATTCTAGTCCATTCATTATCATCTCGTGCTTCAAAAAACATTTTGGATAAAACTGTATGTCTCTATGTGTTCTTATTTTTCATTTCTCTGAACTTCTGCCATTGTCTTTCTTGGCTGGGGCTAGAAGCAGAATTGCAGAAATGCCACCAGAAAGGCTGTGCTACTGGGGAACAGATGAGGCATGTTGTTTCAGATTTAACTAGAAAAGTTTTGTACAGATTTGCTCTGTAGGCCACATTTCAACATTAAGATTGAGGGCAGCTGATGCCATCTGCTCCATTTAATGCAAATTCAATGCAGCCCTTTGGCTCTTGGCAACTTACCAATACAGTCCTCAAAGTATTTGGGCAAAGTATGACCACCCCTGCTGCACTGAGTGCCCCTGTTTTCTCTCTCCCCTTTTGTATGTCACCCCTTTTGAAAATCAGAAGTAGTCCTTTCTGCTTATGCCTCAGTGCCTAAGGAGTGCTGGATATTTTTGTGCTTCTGTGGCTGGTCATGTATGATTTCAAGAAAAAAGCTAGTTTCTATCAATTAAACAACAGCACTCATCATTAGTCTTCTGGGACACGTGCTGCAAACCCTTAGGACCAGCTTTTTAAAGGAGGAGAATATTGTTTCTGATGTGAAGTTGATGGATGTTTCATGTACTGTGTGTGACAATGACACAAGATTTTCCAAGAGCAGAGGATCCTCCCAAACCTGCCTTAGCTGCTTTATGTGATCCAAGCTTTAAAGAACAACTATGCCTCACTTCTTAATGGGTGCCAATACTGAAAAATACAAAGAGATGCCCAGGAGAAAAAGTTGTTGTTAGAAAGTAATTATTTGTCATGTTATCTGTCCAATTCAGAAGGAAACTGCCAAAGAGTAGCAGGTCTGGCTTTCTTGTGTCTCAGAAAAGTGCTACATACAGCTAGAGAAGAGTGGAAATTAGCAATGAAGTAAAAAAGGATAATTAATCATTATTATCCTTTTCTATTTTTAAGCACTAGCTAACTCTGAAATCTCATAAAAATGTTTGATCAGACGAGTGATTTCTAAAGTTCTTATTAATGAATCCACCCATCAAATGAAAATCAACAAAACAAAATCATACTTGAGCAGACCTATAGTTATCAATGAGTTTAACCTTATAGTTGCCTTAGTAGGTCAAGCTGATTACTCCTGTTTCAGAGAGGGATATGGAAGACAAAGGGAGTTTAGCTGATTTTCCTACGGTCACCTGGGAAATCTGTTACAGAACAAGGAAACATATCCATGTCCCCCACTGATGAGCTAATTTCAAAGCTACTGACTAGTGTGTGTTGGTCATGGAAATAGTGTATAAAAAAATAAGACATTTGATGTGCTATAGTTACTAAAGGATAATTGCACGCTTGATACTGAGAGAGGAATCAAATGTATTAAAAAAAGGAAAACAGTGGGAGAAGGAGGTGGAGGGAGACTAAGAATACAGTGCAATAAGTCTGTTACTTGTGACACTTCTTGCAATGTGCTGTCATGCCTTGAGATCTGTATTTCTGCATATTGGTAGAAATTCACTCTACAGAACTCTGTCAGAGGCAAAACTGTAGCAGCTACAGCTGCTGAAGGTGTCTTACAAATAGGACAAAGCCAAACTCTATGCTGTGGCAAAAATTAAATAAGGAATAACAATCACAAGAGCCAAATTTATCTATATATCTATCTGTTCATTTATTTACTTGCTTGCTTGTTTGCTGGGGGTAGAGAGCAGGCTGGACATTTGGAAAACCTACTTTATCAGGAGGGTAGAAAACCACTGGATCAGGTTATAGAGAGGTTTCTTACTCTCCATCCTTGAAGATTTTCATCATTCACCTAGAAAATGCCATGTATGATCTCATCTAGTGATGGCAACAATCCCACTATGAGCAGAAGGTTCAATAGGTACCTCCAGAGGTACCTCACAGCTTACATTTCTATGGTTTCATAATTCTTTAATAGCTGCTTCTTAGGACCTCAGGCTCCATTGGGAGCTCCAGAAATTATGTTGGAACATCTGGGGTTGGAAAATTATGAAACTCAGCAACGTCAAAGGGTTCAATGTAACTAAAGTAGAAATATCCAGCTTAGCTACCTCTGTGAAAGTCACTTATGGCTCCATTTATAATCGATGAACATTAATAGATGCTTTTGAGACATAATTTAGATGGCCACTTTAAGATGAGTTAAGGGATGCAATAGAAGAACCTCTTCCTCTTCTTTGACCAGAAAGAAATCATAGGATAAGCAGGTCAGATGAGACCTCTACAGTACTGCAATCTATATTCAGTTAGAAGAAGAGTTGCCTTCACTAAAACCGACATCTTTTTTTAGTCATATGGATGTTTCCTTTCAGCAGAACTAATGTATTCATTTATAGTTTTGAGTAATTTATTTTTAATATGCATTAAAAATCTATTTTGATGTCTGCCACATTTCAATTTTAGTAGATATTTAATATTTTGTAAATATATTGCTTCAACATCATCAAAATGAAATATTTTCAATTATAACTGTAAATACTATTACTTCTTTTAGAATCATAGAATCATAGAATTGCCTAGGTTGGAAGGGACCTTTCAGATCATCTAGTCCAACCATCAACCTAACTCTGACAAAAACCATCACTAAACTATATTCCTAAGCACTATGCCTACCCGTCTTTTAAATACCTCCAGGGATGATGCCTCAACTGCTTCCCTGGGCAGCCTGTTCCAATGTTTAATAACCCTTTCAGTGTAAAAATTTTTCCTAATATCCAATCTAAACCTCCCCTGACACAACTTGAGGTCATTTCCTCTTGTCCTATCACTTGTTACTTGGGAGAAGAGACTGACCCCCACCTCTCTTCAACCTCCTTTCAGGTAGTTGTAGAGAGCGATAAGATCTCCCCTCAGCCTCCTTTTCTCTAGGCTAAACAACCCCAGCTCCCTCAGTCGTTCCTCATAAGACACATTCTCCAGACCCCTCACCAGCTTTGCTGCCCTTCTCTGGACACGCTCCAACACCTCAATGTCCCTCCTGTCATGAGGGGCCCAACACTGGACACAGTACTCCAGGTGGGGTCTCACCAGTGCCAAGTACAGGGGGATGATCACTTCCCTAGTCCGGCTCACCACACTGTTCCTGATACAGGCTAGGATGCTGTTGGCCTTCTCGGCCACCTGGGCACACTGCTGGCTCATATTCAGCCAGCAGTCGACCAACACCCCCAGGTCCTTTTCTGCCAGGCAGCTCTCCAGCCACTCTTCCCCAAGCCTGTTGTGCTGCACGGGGTTGTTGTGACCCAAGTGCGGGACCCAGCACTTGGCCTTGTTGAACCTCATACCATTGGCCTCAGCCCATTGATCCAGCCTGTCCAGATCCCTTGGCAACACCTTTCTACCCTCAAGCAGGTCGACGCTCCCACCTAACTTGGTGTCGTCTGCAAACTTACTGAGGGGTCACTCAATCCCCTCGTCCAGATCGTTGATAAAAATATTAAAGAGAACTGGCCCCAATACCGAGCCCTGGGGAACACCACTCATGACCGGCCGCCAACTGGATTTAACTCCATTCACCACCACTCTCTGGGCCCAGACATCCAGCCAGTTTTTAACCCAGAGAAGAGTACTCCCATCCAAGCCATGGGCAGCCAGTTTCTCCAGGAGAATGCTGTGGGAAACTGCATCAAAGGCCTTATAAAGTCCAGATACACAACATCCACAGCCTTTCCCTCATCCACCAAGTGGGTCATCTTGTCACAGAAGGAGATCAGGTTTGTCAAGCAGGACCTGCCTTTCATGAACCCATGCTGACTGGGCCTGATCACATGGTTGTCCTTCATGTGATGCATAATGGCACTCAGGATGATCTGTTCCATGACCTTCTCAGGCACCGAGGTTAGACTGACAGGCCTGTAGTTCCCCGGATCCTCCTTCCGGCCCTTCTTGTGGATGGATGTCACATTTGCTAGCCTCCAGTCAACTGGGACCTCCCCGGTTTGCCAGGACTGCTGGTAAATGATGGAAAGTGGCTTGGTGAGCACTTCCGCCAGCTCCCTCGGTACCCTCGGGTGGATCCCATCTGGCCCCATAGACTTGGGTATGTCCAGGTGTTGGAGCAGGTCCCTCACCATCTCCCTTTGGATTACGGGGAAATTCTGCTCCCTGCCCCTATCTACTAGCTCAGGGGTCTGGGTAGTCAGGGAACAACTGACTCTACTACTAAAGACTGAGGCAAAGAAGGCATTAAGTACCTCAGCCTTCTCCTCATCCTTTGTCACTATGTTACCGCCTTCATTCGATAAAGGATGGAGATTCTCCTGAATCTTCCTTTTATTACTAATGTATTTATAGAAACTTTTTTTATTGTCCTTAACATCCAAAGCCAGGTTAAGTTCTCATTGGGCTTTGGCCTTTCTAATTTTCTCCCTACATAGCCTCACATCTTTGTAGCCTTCCTGAGTGGCCTGCCCCTTCTTCCAAAGGCCATAAACTCTCCTTTTTCCCCTGAGTTGCAACCATATCTCTCTGTTCAGCCAGGCTGGTCTTCTTCCCCGCCAGCTCATTTTTCAGCACATATTGAGAAAAAAACAGTACTTCAGCTGTCCTTAGCTCATATTTTTAGCTCATGAGAGTGCCTCGTGTCCTTAGTTCATGAGAGTGCCTCACTTTTTCTTTGCTGTACTTAAACTGATTTTACTTTTGGACTTGGTCATTGATGGAGATTGATAGTGCATTTGTGTTTGAGTTTGTTTCATAAAATGAATCTTGCTATGACAAAGATTGTTAATATCATCCATTTTTAAATTCAGATCAAATTAATAATAAGGCTTAGGGCTTGCTTTCCCATTTAACAAAATGTTTATATCTAAACATAAGATATCTTTTAACCTTGTTTGAAAAGTTATCGGGTGCCTAGAACTATGACTTGTCAATAATGTATCAACTTCATTAATTATCCATTTAAAATCATTGGAATCAGTAGGAAAACTTTATTTATAAATCAGATTTTTAACTCTCCTGGGTGCTTGTGAGTCTATGATTAGAATTTCACACATTTCTCACAATACACTTGAGAGGTAGAGATATATTTCTTTCCCCATTTTACAGGAAGGTAGAGATAGAGAAAAGAGGAGATCCAGAAATGTGGTTTGCTATCCATCTCCATTTGGCTGCAGAGAGAGTTAGAGTGACTTATCACATCATTTCAGACTGATGAAATGATGAAATATCAATAAATCACACAGTGACTGGATTAAGAACAGAACTTAACAGCAGCAACCATCAACAGGAAAACACTGGTGAATGTATGTAGGTGGACTCTCCATAGATTCACATTTTCACAAAGGATCCAGAGGACCTTAGACAGATTACTTTGGAGATCATGTATGAAGGTTCAGCTGACCAGCTGTAGCAAAGAGAAAGAAACTCTCAGCTTAAACCAGAGGTGACAAAGCTTTCTCTGAGCTGGTAAGCTCTCCGAGAAGTAGATTTCTAAAATCAAGAAGGACCAAAAGGATCAAGTTGAAGAACTGTTGTTCTACCAACCTTCAAATTGAAGACTGTAGTAAGAGTATTTGAATACTCTGATTTTCATAGATTACTATGTAAACATAAAAGAAAATGAGGCACACAAGATTATCTGAATCGCACAAAATTTGTATCTAATTAAATAGTGAGTGCTTTAGTATAAGAAGATACAAAGTTTATGAATACAGATCATGCATTTTAAAAAAGAGCTGTTTCCAGGAAATCAATGGTACTGGTTCCAATAAACAAACATAACATGAGCTCTTTTCACAGGGTTGTGGATGCAGAAATAGGAGAAGGGGTAGGAATAAGAAGGTGATTTCTCTGTATAAATATTAGTCTTAAGTTAATATACTGTTGCTAGTTTTATTGATTACATTGAGCTTTGGATGAGGGACTAATTCAAAATGCTTCTCTTTGGAAAGATTGCTGAAGAAACAAGCATCATTAGGGATGATACACTAGGTAAAGGAGATAGGAAATTTAGTTGATTGTTTCAGCTGTGTGGTTACCTAGAAATATAGTACGTTATGGGGTTGTTCTTTCTGCTTTGATATATTTTGTTTGTCAGTGGTGCCTGCCACACCCAGATAGGCACCTCTTCTTGTTTTGCAAATTTAACTGTCTCAATAAGGATAATTAAATAAAGCCCCTGAGGTCCCATGTATCACAGTTTCCATTTCTTTCTTTCTGTTCTAGCTCAGGAAGCAAGCAGGAGTATCATATCTGCTCACCACCTCTCAGTTTCTATTTGGGAGAGCTGTCACTGTGTCCATGCAATGCACTATATATGAGCTTCCAAGGCTCAAATCCAAAACCTTCCAAGACTGTGGTCATCTTATGGACTCATTAATTTGTCTAGGATACACAGGGTGAGTGAAAGGCCTTTGCTTTGGGGAGATCTCTGGAAGGCATTTGAACTGCCATTGCACCAACTTCCAATAATTCAATCATTCCTATTTCTGAAGACTGAATATACATCCTTAGAACTGCAGATCAGGAGGCACAGTATGAATGAAACTAAACAAATCAAAGCCTGTAATAAAAGGAGATAAAATTTAGTTTCTGGAAAGACTTTTCTAAAACAACCTTTCACAATTCCTACCCCTGAAACACCAAACAAGGCAATGCACCATGCACATTACTAGCTTCTGTGTGTTAATTGCTTGTTTCACCACAAAAGTCTTAAGTGACTGCACTGAAAATTAAAGAAAAAAAAAGAAAAATAAAATGATGCCCTGATTGGATGTAAGTCACATGGGATGATCAGTATGGTAAATTTTTAATAAGAAGATGAAGCATTGAGTGATTTACTGCTAATCCCATTGCGTGAGCTGGAGGAGGCTAAAGTACTAAGGTTTACGGTCCCTTTGGAGATTTGTTTCATCTGCACATCAGCCTACAATTAATGGCCATTTAACTGTTGTTCTCCTGCTGGACACGGTAAATAAAAGTGACAGAGCAGTGTCCCATGTCAGTATGATAGAAACTGGCTGCACCTGTTATTTGCAAATCATTGCTTGCCAGGGCATTGACCTTTTCTAGTCAAGCTAAAACTAATAGGAGAAATTATGGGACTGATTACTTAAATTTCATTATAAGAACTTGTATGACAGAATCTCAATTTCCTGAAATTCACTGCAAACCCCAGTACCATGTCAATAGTACCAAGTCCTCCCATTTTCCTAACTAGTCATTTACCTGGTGGCAATGATCAGTTGGTTAGTTAACACTCATCAAAGCAAAAAACAATGATTACCTACTCTAAGGGCTTGTTGGGAGGAAAAGATTACTGTGTGAGAACAGTATGTAACATCAAAGTCTTCTCTCTTTTTCTCTTTCCTAGTGAATAAAAGAGGAAGGGAGGATTATGCTGAGAGAAGATTAAAAAAAACAAACCCAAAACAAAAAAAAAAAACCAAAAAAACCCTGATGTAGCTCCTCCAAGCATCTGTGCTCTACATGCCAATCCAGTTAGAAAACAGCTGCCATCAGATAACTGAGCATTTACAAATATTTAATGACAGATTTGTCCTTTATTTCAGCTGCCAGAGATATGAGGGGAGGGGTGGGAATAGAGGGGGGAGGGGAAGGCAGGGCAGAGCGATTTAATTTCTTTATCCCTGCTGGTGTTACTGAAGTTAGTAGAGAAAGGAAACAGTGCTCCGAGTTTTACAGTTGGCCTAATACTCTCATTTGCTCTGTTTCTTCTTTGGGGCTGCAGCTGCTCTCTTGAAACGAGCTGGCTACAGGGATGGATCCAAAATTGGTCAGGAGTCCAGAGGAGTGTCATGTGCTGACTGGGAATTCAACAGGGTTTGCACAGCATGTGCAAGATGGGGATCAGGACTGTAGGGACTGGATAGAACTGTTTTCACAGTTGAATTTGTCAGCAGTGCCTGGGGATGTTTTCAGAGCGCATCTCCGAGTTTATTCAATAATATCTTGATGAAAACAAAAGGAGAAATCAGTAGGCCTTCTTTCCTTGTTCAAATTTTAAAATTGTAAAAGGAAGGAATAGTGTGTTAGGGATAATAGAAGATGGTCTGAGTGAGACACGATGGAAAATTACTAGTTGAACCAAACACAGTATACGTGCTGAGGAAAAGGACCTCAGTACTGTTGCTGCAAAAACTATGTGCATATCCATGAGAACCTGACCTTCGAAGAAGAAAATAACAAGAAGGGAGGACAACAATGTAGTTGCATATCAGACAGCTGCTGTTAGCAAAGCTGGATCATGAGTCTGGTGAGGATCGCTGCATGCACTGGCCACGCATGCAGTGACTCTAGCCTGTACTTTTCCACTCAATCCGGTGCAGGATATAAGGGGGCTGTCTCGGGCCAGAGAGAGAGAGAGACATGAGCACACTTTGAAGATACAGGGGACACCCTGTACACACTGTGCCTGCCTCCCTCTGCCATACCGATGTGGCTCCTCGTTATCCTGCTGCTCGTTGGTGCTACTATGATCTATGGGTTGGTAAGACTCTCTGAAGTAACTTTTGGGACATTTGGGAACCGCTTTGCAAGGCTTCGCAATAAAGCTGAATTCACTGCTTTTTTTTCTCTGTAGCAAGGCTTCACAATAAAGCAGAGTTAACCTTTTTTTTTCCTTTGTGTGGGCTCTGGTTTGTATGTTGGAATCTTTAAAAAAGAACCAGTTACAAATAGTAATGAAGGAAAGCCTCTTTGAAAGGGGTCTCTTTAAATGTGCAAAACATACCCTTGGGAAGTGTGTAGGGAATTAGAGGGCAGTGAGTGGATTGAATCTAACCCCAAAAACACAGGTATGGGATTATTTTATAGCTCATTTCTCTCTTTGTGTTCACTCCACACAGCTGGAATATTTCATCTGTCTTCAGAACATCCTTTTCACCCCAACTTATCCTGGAGGGGAAGAGGAAAAAAACACGACCCACTTACATGGCAGGGTATCCAAAGGCATGGTTGTGAGCTGCTGCCCTGCAGAGCTAAGCTGCAGGAGCAAGGTAAAGACAGAAAAACATGCTTATTAAAGCTTCATTGATTAAGACTAACAAAATCATGACCTCCTCAGTGCCAGCATTTGGCTGACTACACTCACACTGTTCTCCAAAACCAGGAAAACACAGGTGCAGGTAGACTGTTACAGGGGACCAGCTGAAATGGACACAGAGTTGGGCTGGAATGGGAAGCACAGCATGAGTCCTCCGAGCCTCCTGGCAGGAAGCAGTGAGAGAACTGAATGAAAATGTGGCTGGACTCATTCACTGCACAGCTCAAGCCCTCTGCAGAAAGCCAGACATGTAAACATGTGGCTAACAACCCTAAAATTAATGTGTTGTGTTCAAATAGACTTTGAACAATTTGCTTCTATTATGTCAGCATTTGCTTCTCTGAAAACAGAGAGGGTAAGCAAGGGGGAGGAAGGAGGTAAAAATAAGGATGAAAGTAAAGGATTAATAAAAGCCAAGTGTGGCAGAATGTGTCAGGCATCTTAAGAGCTCTCTGAGAATCTGCCAGCCAGTGCATGTCAAACACAGTCTGTGGTGTCACAGGTACTGGAAACCATCGCAGTGAAGACTCGCAGAGTCAGAAGTGGCCTGGGTGATGCAAAAACAGTTCCTGAAGAACATGAGTAAGCTGGGACTACCAAAAAAAAGGAGATGACAGGTTGCTACCCTTGTACCTTTGAAAAGGCCATCAGTGTTTTGGAGGGCTGGGCTACCTTAACCTCCTTGATGACGACTGGTCTACCATTGTTTGGACGCAGAGTAGAAGATGTAGCTCTCATCTTGTCTCCCTCTTAGCATCACTTCTGCTGCTGTGAACCAAATCTTACCATGCATATAATTCTGGAAAGAAGCAAAGTCTGGGAATCATGAAGCAATAACTCACTATATACCTCAGGCAAGAAAAGGGCCCCCTAGTGCAACATGGCAATTTACAAAGAGACATCATAAGGGAGAACCTGAGTAAAGGAGGAGATAATTAGTAAAAAGAGAAAGCAGAGAAAGGGAAAAAGACTTAACTTAAAGTCATGCAGCAGGACAGTAGCAGCGCCAGGAATAAATCAAAGGTCTTCTAATTCAGTTCAAGGTGCATCCAGTAAATTAATATTTCCTAGAAAGGCTTCTCCACTGTGAATTGGAGTTGATCCTCATGCGAACAGACCATCAAATTCTGGCTAGTGTCTGAAACTATGGAAAAAGCTGTAATTTGATATGTTGAAATTATGCTGGAGGTAGAGCAATTAACAATGACATTTTGTCTACTGATCCAGGCATTTCTTGATAACTTTTTTACTTTCCAACTTCTGTGTTTGCCTGTAATTGCACATCTGCTCGAATACAGGACATACAGTTCCACATCAGATCATTCAAAACCACCTCCAAAACACAGGAAAATTACTCTGCATTCTGTGTTCATCAGATGTTTCTATTACATCTTCAAAAAAACTTTTATTCCTCATGTTAGACATGGTGCCCCTTGTGTGAGTCAAGGCTGTCAATCTTTAAATTAATCAAAGACAGGGACAAAATCTGTTGAGAATATTGGGAAAGCCTCTAGGTTAATTAATCAGACACAGACAAGTAGTTTAGGCCCAAAACATAGTTGTGCTTTCTTAAAAGATGAACTGATATGAATAGAAATATTTTCAGTTCCTGTTTTTAAAGGGCAATGAAAAAAGGTCTCATTCAGCCCTTCAGCTCATACAAGGTCACAGATGATTTATCCTAGTAAAGGCAAAATACTTTTAATTTTAGCCCTAGCCTCTCTCCACATTGTTCCTCAACTCCAATTCAATTTTCTATTCTTCCCCTTTTTTCTTTTTCTGTGTTTTAAGTACAAATTTACTACTGTCATGGTTTTGGCCGGATTGGACAAGCAGAACGACAGATGGCCCTTCCCCCCATCTCTCCTCAGAGAGGAGAGGAAGAGATAAGGAGATCTACAAGTTTAGAAAAAGAACTAAACTACTTGAATGAAAATAATAATAAATAAGAAAATAGTAAATAATAATAGAATAATAAAAATTAAAGAAAAAATATACAATATATACAAAACCATATCCAGCTCCCAGGATGATGATCGTGTCACCAGCAGGCACAGGAAAAGTCCCAGACTGGAGTCAGCAATGGACAGGAGCTGAATTCTAGAACTAGAGGCAGGAATGCTCAGATCGGGATCAAAGGCAGATGAACAGACAGGGTCCTCCTCAGATGTCTGCCACTGAAGAAAAAAAACGAGCCAGAGCCCCCTTGCCCCTTTGATCCCTCAGCTTTTATATTGAGCATGGGGCAGATGGGATGGAATACCCTGTTGGTCAGTTTTGGGTCACCTGTCCCATCTGCTCCTCCCTGCAGGTGGGACCCCTCTACGCTTCTCCTCTTCCGACCCTCTAACGGGGCAAAACAGCAAAGTTAGCTGACCTTGGTTGTTATAGCAATAAGTATAAGCAAGAGCCTCTGTGCATACCATTCCTCGGTATAATCAGGTCTTCTCACTCTGAGGGTGAAGAGTTTCTGAACAATATGCAGTTAATTTCAGAGTTTAGTCAGTTAGAAGAGGCCCAGCTAAAAAGTAAAATTACAAATCAGAAAATTGGTTCTGTTTTACCTCAAACCAGGACAACTACTCATGAAAACAAGTAACTAATTACCCTAGGATGAAACCAGGCAAAGTGGTAAAAACTGCATCTTCTTCTTTTGCTCCTGTGCGATGACATTTCTGTCATTGTAAATAATCTGCTATGTGCCCCAGGACTCAAAATCAGTTAAGGGCAAACCATAATGGGCAGCTCTACAACAGTGACATTGGTGGTTTCTCTTGACCATACAAAGGCAATATGGCCAGTGAAACCATCATGCCTGTATAAAAAAAGTGTCAGATGGGATGCCAACCAGACTTTTATGGGACCAATGATGTGAATTGATTTGCTAGTAGCTCATTTTTGGATGAGTCTTTGCATCGTCTCTCCACAACCTTTCTCATTGCTTTCCTTGCATCAATCACCCTTTCACCTCATAACTAGTGACGAGGTCTAGGACGCCATTTTTTCCAACTTAGTATTTTAGACAAATGTCCACAAGAATATTGGGTGAAACCCTGATTTTATTTTTGACGTGATCATGTACAGGTCTTGGAGGTCCCAGAAGAATGAGGTAGGTCTGGCAACACAGTTTAGCACCAAGACACAGAAAGGTGGTCCCCACATTTTCAAAGGGTTCCCATTTTCTTTACATTAATTTTCCACTGTAATCTTTTCATTCCTGTCTCCTCTATCTGATGTTTTATACTTTGCATATGCCTCTTTCTTGCCCTTGATTGCTTTTTGCCTGCTCATATTCATTCAAATTAGCCTTTTTTACTTCCAGCGTATTTATTGCTAGTTGGCATGAATAACCCTTGGGTATAAATTAATTTATATTTGAATACTTTCAATTTCCACTCTAATTCATATGTTTCAGTTAAGCCCCTGATGTCAAAAAGGCTCTCTAGGGAATAGTGGATGGCTCAGGGGATAGGTAATAAGCTCCCTTGTCTTTTCACTGCAGAGCACTGGTTCAACTGGGCCTACAGAGAGTTGTTAATAGCTGACAGTCCTTATTATTCACTGGTTTTACAGACTGTTGAGTTACACAGGCTCCAGTGCTTTCATGTCCTCATTAAAACTGGGCAAAGAAAGAAAATGTTTTTCCTTCAAATGTGTTTGGTCAAATATAATTTAAACAAGAGTTCATTCAGATTATGCTTACATACTTTCTCCTAGTAGTTCCCAGAATATATAAATTTTTGGTTATTTTTTATAAATATATATTATATATTTCTTATATATATATAACATTTTGGTTTATTTATGTTTACTTAAGAACTAGGAGGAGCTTTTTTTTATGAATCAGAGCATATTGGTGAGAGGCAAACAAGCATGACTGCAGAGGAACCAGGCTATCTGTTGTTCTTATTTTTAGTTTGTCACTAAAACAGTTAGAAATTTCAGCTGAGGTCAGGATCCTCTTATGCATGGTGTGGTACACGTGCATGGTAATAGAGAAGATAGGTCCCAAAAGACCTTATTGTCTGCATAATGAGTGGGAACAAAATGTCTCCCAACAGCATTGCCTATACATGTGATGGCTTCAGAGGAATGTGACAGGTAAGAATTGGATGCAAAGCATGCTAAAAAGCTGTCTATCTCTTTCTGTCAGGTGGGGAAGGAACAGAACTCTTTTTACATCTCACATCTATGTATCTAGGCAAATACACTGATCTTTCTTGTGCAAATAGACATTTTAAAATGTTCTAAAATCCCTACACCAATTTATTTCCTGCTATTTCATCCCTTTTCCCCACAGATGCAAAGCCTCTGTGATTTGTTCAGTTTTACCTGCTATTTATAACACCAATTAGGCAACAAGCAGGGGAAGGAAAAAGAAATTAAAAAAAAGGTGGCAGAGGTTGTAGGAATGTGTCTGAGAGAAAATGATCACGTGAGCCAGCCTCCCTACTATGAGAGATTAGATTAAGAGCAAAACAGGTGGTAGAAGATGGAATTAGTACATGGGAAAAACGGGAACTGAGAAGGTAGAAAACATGTTGTGCTAATGACTAAGCAATTTACTATGTGAATTCTTGTAACCAACCTGATCTGTGAATGAACTGCATGGACAGCACATGAACAGAGACTGTAAGCCAATCCTATAGCTGCCGCTAGCGCGTGCTCTTATTGCCTGTCTATATATACTCTGTGAAAACTTGAATAAAGGGAGAACGATCATACTCATATTGAGACTCCATCATTACTCCGGGTCCGTCTCCCACTCCGACATCCTCCGACAAGAGGTGACCAATCATATGGCATAAACACTGAATCAGGATTAGTGGACATTCATGGCCAGCGGCTTGCAAGAAATCCATAGGCTTAAAATTGTTCACACAAACTGCTCAATGAGCAAGTGCAAAGACACTAATCCATAAAGGTCACATTCTACCCTTGTAGATTCCTCAAGCAGAAAAAGAAAGGAGGGGGGCTAAATGAGCTGCATAAATTATTTGCAATGAATATTCTGAGAAGCTCTAGTTGTGTGTGTTTGTCACTTCGTCAATTACTGGCCCTAACGTCAATTACTCAGGGCCAGATATTGGCACGCATTAATGACAACACTCCCTCCAGGTCCTGAGGCAGAAAGTAATGAGTGAAGGTGGCAGATCTCTGCTAAATAGACTAAGGTCCAGGTTTTTACATGGATTTCAGTATCTAAATCCCTTTGGAGACCTCAGCTGTGGAATTCAGTACACAATTCAATGAATGCATCAAGGAGCTCTGGCAGTTACTTGTTTTTCTCCAGTTTTTCTTCTGGCAGTCTGTCTGTTCAACAGAGAAAGACAGGGTCGAAGACACCCTGAAAATCCGAAATAAAATGAAAAAAATTGCTGATCTGCATGGATGCCAGGAAAAGAACTGGTTCAGTGCCATCAACAATACCTAAAACTGCCTGTAGTTTTTGAAAATAGCTTATTTTCTTATGATTTGCCATAAAAAATTATTTTTAAAATTAGGCATGTTTTTTGTAGTTTCTGTGAAAAGAAAAATTGAAGTAACTTTTCCTATTAAGTTTGAGCTTTTCCTGTCATTTTTCATGTATCGTTTTTACCTTTGAAGTGTAGAGTTTCTCATAAATAGACTGGTTGGCTGAACCATATCACAAACAGAGGCTCTATGATCATGGTTTAGGCATATAGTGTATTATTATTAGGCATAGAGTGATAGTGTATTATGTGAAACATATTACTATCAGGCATCATGGAGGAGATAGTCCCTTAAGGAAGCATGCTTTATATGGAGGATTGAGGGCATTTGGCACTCCAATTCTGGTTCTCATAAGGCATCACAGTACTGTAACCAGATGCAGTTTATTATTGAACTGACTCCAAATGAAACATTCACACTTAATTTAACACACCAAAATTAAATATTTTGATCTGGGAATCTGGAAGCATTTTGATTTGACTGAAAATGTCAAAACAAAACATTCCAATATTTCCGAGTAGGGTTTTTTCCCCAAAACTTTTCATGTAGAGAAAAAAGATATTTTGACTTTTTTTGTCTGAGTTCAAGATAACAACATAGAAACATAGGAGTAGAAGGGATCTAAAGAGGTCACTACTCTGTTGTCTTGCCTAAGGAAGATCAGGTATTCTAATGTCATTCCTAACCAAAGTGCATTAAGTATGATCTCCAAATCTTCCAGACAGAGATTTCCCAGACATTCACCACAATCCTGGTATTTCACCATCCTCACAATTAGCTTTTCCTGATGATTAACCTAAATCCTCCTGCTGCAGTTTCACTTCTACTACCTGTCATGCTGCTCCTTTATTTTTACAGAAGTCATCTGTTTATTTAATGAAGATTGTCAGTGTGAGTTTCAGTTTGTAGATTAAGACACACAAACTTAAATACGGTATCTTCCTGTGGGCTATGTGTCTAAGCTCCATGATAACCATAGGGGTTCAATTCAGTTTGCTTAAATATAGATTCTGTTACCACTCAGGGTGCTCTGCAGTGTCCACATGGGACAGGCAGGTATGGCACAGAGCCTTTGATAGACCTCCTCTCTGTGGAGCAGCAGATAGAAGCAAAGCCACATACATCAGGGCTTTACAAATGGCACTAGATATTTGTCATTAGGCAAATGACCTGGGCTTTGGAGACCAGTAAAATACAACCACTATAGTCTAAAAAAACCTAAAGTGCAGATGAGTATATTGTGTTTCTATATACTTAGCTTGCATGAAAATATCCAAGTGTAGACACCTACACATAGGTGTTGTCATTTGCAAATTGATTCTGACCTTCAGTGTCCACTCCCTTCACCACTGTTCTGTTTTCTTTAGGCTAAAAATCACTGATTCCTTCAATAGCTGTCATAATTTTTTCTAGATTTTCGTTATTCTCATTGTATTTCTTCGTCTCTTTATAATTAATCCTATTAGTCCTATAATTAGTTCTTTTTGGAAGAGCTGTTCTCCTGAATCCTGTTCATTCTTATAATGGTTTCCTACATGATCTTCTCCACTAAATTTCAGAGTTGTTGCAGTCTGTCTTAAATTCATTGTTTCCTTTTTACCTTTTGTTGCTCTTTCTTCTTTCTCAAGGGTTACACACACATCTATTTAATGGCTGCTTTATCCTAAGTTCACTACTTATTTCACATTCCCAGACAGCTTGTTTCTGTTGGTTAGAAGGATTCCCAGAAGAACTTTCTTCTTGATTTTTATGCCATTTCTTAAAAAAAAATAAATTAGACAATAAGGTCTCTCCAGCATGTGTTTCCAACAGAATGTGATGCCAAAATAAGTGTTTTGGAAAAGAAAATTATTCCTCTCTGTGGAATAATTACTAAATTGGCCAAGAATACAAAGGTACAGCATTGTTCACACATTAAGGAAAGTCATAAAATCAAGAGGCTTCTGAGGTAGAATACAGCCGCAGCTAGCACACGAAGAATGCAACATCTGTGATTCCCTGTACAAGGTTGTTTGCGAAACTACACGAGGGATGGAATGGAACATGCTTGTTCCGTGGCCTTCCCTTGTGACGAATAGCAGATATGGGGACGAGATGGTACTACGGAACTGATAAGCGGCCTACACGCTACCTGAGCCAACCTTTCGTCAAATGTTGATGAAATGCTGTCCTTTTGTGCGAACTTTGCTCACCACAATGTACCAAAACACACCTCCATCCCGGAGGCTATCCGCCCCCGAGGTGTGAACACTCCTCCTTGAATACATTAATCATAATAAAAGTGCGTATGACTAAAGTCACTCAAACTCCACTTTGAAGATAAAAAAATAGTATAAAAATAGCCCAAGAGAGAGGGGATGTCAGGGAAGACACCATCGCGAAGAATTCCACCGCTGATTTCCGGGATCAGTCGACGGGCTGAGCCTTTCTTCCCCCTCATAGGGACGCCTTTGGGTAAGACTTCGATTACACCGAGCGCTTTCTCGGGGACTTAGAAATTTCTCTAGAGACTCTCTACCCTACATTTATAGCCAGGCTGTATCGTTTATAATTTTGTCGCGCGTTTTGTATACTTAACAATACTTTCATTTGCACGTGCTTTGCAGACAGTGTATTTATCACTGGCAATCCTAAGAACCTATATATCTGTTGTTTAAATAAACTGCACTGTTTAAGTAGCTAGTCGTTTTGGTTTCTCACTGAACGCGACCAAAACTTGAGAGAGGCCGTGCTAGTTCATGAGCACGACTAGACTGAAGGTGCAGTCCACTATTAGTGTATCCAAATCGTAATAGTTTAATACATATTAAACGCGATTGGACCGATAGTGCTGAATTGGGCATCACTCAGAATTTAAACCTAGCCGCACCTAGCCTCCCACCTCGGTGAGGAGTGTTAGAACGCAAGGGGGTTTATCTTCTGCCAAAACCACTTGGCCCCGTTTCACGCAACACTCTCTTACATTTATTACAAAATATGTTTCGATATGTAAACAAAAGATGATATTAAGAATGAAGTACACTTCAGTCCTTATTCAGAAATATATGTAAGCTTACCTAATTTGCAGTCCAATTGGCTTCAGCTAGATTATTCATCTTCTTAAATCACGTGATTAAGAGCCTTGTTAAGTGCTTGATGATCATTTAAATATGCATGTGCATCATGGCTTGCTACGGGATCGAGTCAGATATACACAACTTTGCATCATAAATTCTGTAGTTTCATCAGAACTGGTTCTCTGTCTCTTGCAAAGCAGACTATGTTGTTGCTGTTGTTGCTAGAGTAGTCTTTGATATGTTGTTACTCTGAGGTTCCACTTGTAGTGGCTTGCAAAAGAACAGTCAACTCAATATATATATTTCTAATATTCTTCTGAGTCAGAAATGTCAGGAACTTGGATTCAATTCCTTATTTTGGCATTATGCAATTCCCATTAATTCTTTAAAATTTATAAATGGCTCCCAGCCACTCTTTCCTCTGCTCCTTTCTAGAATCAAAGGCAACTCCTTAAAAAAAAACAAGGGATAAAATCTGCATCACTGAATACTGCCTAAAATTATCTATGTATCATTGAATTATTTAGGGCTAGACATCTGGCAACACATGTAACCAGAGGATCCTCCTCCCTCCAAGATTTTCTGATTTTAACTCAAAATAAGGACACTGACAAGTATTTTTAACACATTTCTACTGATATTGCATAAATCCAGAAGCATTTATATGCCAATCAAATAAAAATAGACATGATTAGTGAGTGGAGAGTGTCAAGATGGCTGTCCTTTTGCCATCAACCTGTGATAACAGCACTGACGCTGCATTAAAGCGCTGAATATTGTATAAGCCAAGAAAGGTTATAGGACATGACAGACTTAGATAATAGTAAACCCTGAGAAATCATACCCTTCCTATTACATATTTATTATGGATTGCAAATTGTAAATATTTAAAAAAAATTAAAAAACCCCCAAAGATACAGTGTGGGTAAATTCTTAATGCTTAATGAAATTATTCATGATATACAAAAAGCAGCCTAACTCAACAAATAAGATGAAGGTTAACGCATGCAGATGAATATAAAAGAGAACCCAGCCCTGATGACTAATATGCTGTGTCCTTCCCCTGGCTGATCCCAGAATGAAATTAATGCAACCTTTTTCATGGTTATGAGCTATCCCTAGAGCTGAGGTGCAGAAGACCAGATAGGATGCAAAGAGCAAAATCCAGACACTTTCTTTCCTTCCATTTCTCGGAAACTTTCACAGCTGAGTAGTTTTGGAGATATGTAGTTATAGACATATATTTAAAAAAAAAATCATCCATTCTGTATTTACTCCCCCAATCTACATATTTAATTCATAGTTCTTCAGCAGCTTGCTTTATCCACTTTCTAACTCAAAAGGTCAGTCACAGGTTGAAGAGGCCTGTGATATGTAATGATAGCTGAAAGTAATAGGAAATTCAAGAAGTAATTCAAGAAGGAGCAGGCATAATAGGCCCATAGGGGATTTCTTTCTCTTTCAAGGATTTCTGATGTTCTTACTTACAATGATCATAGATCAAAGTGCATCATGTCTACAATTTCGCTTCCCCTTCATTTGTAGCTGCAACAGTCTGCTGTCTGTAGAGTGAAAATGAGTTGGGAGCCATTTGTGGTTATTAGAGATTGTTCAGCACTTTTGTCAGTCTACAGATGTCAGCCTCTGTCTTGGCCAGATAGTAAATGACATATTTACCTTCTGTCCTTTCCTAAATGATTTCAACTGTTTGCCTGGGCATTTTACACATTCCCATTCCCTGAGTTAAGTGATGGGGTGGTGCTGCTAAGCAGTGTTAAGCATGATGCCCCCCCAAAACTCAGGACAAAGGACCACCTGCTTACTGCAGAAGAGGAGAAAGGAATACTACAACTCCCTCCGCAGTCTTACAAACTTGAAAGAAAAGGCATGACACTGGGAACTACAGCTCTCCATTGTTAATCTCTCCCACTTAATGACTACTTGCAGCAACTTTCTTCCTCAGTAATGCTTCACAAAGGCTATTTAGTTCTGCCTCATCACACCTCTGTTTCCTAAATTGCATTATTTGCAACTAGAATCCCGGACTATAAAGAGGGAGGTTTGATCTATGAACTCCCCTATCTCTTGAGACAGGCTATTTGGAGTCGACAACATTGCTCACTCACAGTGTGGTCTGCAGGGAAGCCTTCCTCCCGCTCCAGGTTCACAGCCCCAGCTGCCATGGGCTGGCTGTCCAGGGCTGCACATTTGAACTATAAGGCCAATATTGGTCCCATCCCACTTCTGGTGCTTAACTGAGGTACCTCCAGAAGGCTTTCCACCTTGAGGCCCCTTCTCAAGCCACTCAGTGATGAAGGTGTCTCCAGAAGGCAATTATTCTCCAGAATTGCTGCCTCTCTCCCTTCACCAACTTTAAAAGAAGGCAAAAGCTACTAGTCCTTAACTGATATATCTCATCCCAGTCCCTAAAACTACATAAGGGGTAAGAAGATGAGTCTGAGCACTTTGAGCACCAGCTCCTGAAGGAGCATTGCTGGCCACCTTTGCGTTATACAGCAGTTGTGGAAAGATGAAGCCATGGAGACTGATTTGTGACGTGCATTTTTTTCACATGTGTAACAGGGTTGTAGAAGGGTGTGCGTGAATCTTCACAGTGTGCAATCCACGGTTCTGAGTGTCTATTCTGCAAGCTTAGCCTCATAACATAAATGAAAGGATTGTCCTTGCTTGTTTCCTGAAATCTTCCTCAATAGCCTTCTAATAAAGAAAGGGAAATGGCAGATTTTCTAGTGTATCTGGAAAATTGAGAAATCTGAGCTCTGGCATATCCATGAGGGATTGAATGCTACAAGTGAGGATAACTCACAGGGGATGTTTTTCTCTGTGTAATACTTGCAAATATTTTAACTTGTGGCTTCTGCTGATCCCACCTAACCAAATCAAAGGGAGAGACCTAACAGCTAATTGTGTCCTGAACACAGGAGACCACAGAGAAAACCAGGACAAGAACAGCAAAGAGAACAAAATTAAGCTGATCCTTTTTATATTTTCTGTTTTTGTTGTAATATCCACTGTCTACAATGAAAGTCTTCCTGCCCCTCCTTGAAGGAGTCTTCCTCTTCCCCAGGCATGTCATACGTCACCAGGACAGAAGACCACTACAGTACCTCTGTGCCCCAAGCAATACACTGGGACTTCTCTCAACTCAGACCTGTAATAAAAGCCCCCACAGAAACCCCTTGATGCCTACCTGCCCTTTGGTCCTGTGGGTACCATCTTGCTAACTTGTATATAGATGAGAAATTGCACAGGGGATTTAGAAGCGTAAAATGCATCGCCATTGATCAGAGCGGAAAAATAAAGTAGTCCTATTTATTATATCTGTTCTCTCCTCTCAAATCAGAAACTCGGTCTTATTTAATTAAGTTGTAAAGGTTTTCCTTGTAAATAATCACTTTATCATAATTTCCTGATAGTATCTAATGGGAGTTCGATGCAAATCAGAGCATTTATCATGCTTCCTACTGTTGGTGTCATCACATCTTGAACCTCTGGATCTTTCTGAGTAATTGGTACATCCTTGCTTTCCCTCCCTCCCTCCCTGCCTCTCCTTCTCTTCTTCCCCCCTCCCTCCCCACCACCTCGGGTTGGGGAAAGCAGTGCCAACACTCTGAAGAACAGTCTCAGCAGTGGAATGTCATTAAAATTAAAAAATACTGATGGAAGGAATGAACAAATAAACAACGGGTAATCTAGGAACTAAAACCAGTGACATAAGGTGCAGAATAATGTAATATGGAAAAAAATATGATGATGCCTTGTTGACAGATTGTTGTCATTCAACTCTTGGGGGCTTTGTCACAACCTTCCAGTAGGGATGCAGTCTTGAACATCTGGCCAGCAACTGATGCAGAACCTCCAGGCCATGCTGCAGCGAGGAGGGAGCAGGAGGCCCAGGGAGGGAGGCAGGGACCCCTGCTCTGCCTCCAGCCTCCACCATCACGTATTTTCTTTCTGTGCTTCCTTTGGAGTAGTGTGGCTGTTAGGACAGGCTAACCCTCTCAGCGAAAAATTGAATTATATTAGACCAGCCTTAAAAATATGCTGCCAGTGTTTTAGCATTCTTTTCACCACGGCACTTGAAGATTGCATGTAAACCTCAAAGGGAGAAATGGGGACTTGGATAGATATATCTGCAGGAGGGTTGGACCTCACCACTTTGTGGCTTAAGCCATCCTGTCATCATGCAACTTAAAATACAGTTCCTTCCTGGCCATATGAAGCTCTTCACAGGGATAGCAAGGTTCATCCGGAGCAGGAGTGGACCACTAAATTGAACACAACAGACAAAACACCTGTCAGGCCAAGTCTGTTTTCATTTGCAAAAAAGAAATTGCAGTGAATCAGTGCAGCTGCCCTAGGTAAAAAGGTGAGATGATCCTTTGAGTTAAAATTTCAAAAGAGAGTAATTACTGAACTAATCAAACCCTGAGATTTTGTGTTGCAAAAAGTGCAGTGGCTTTTATTTGTTTGGCTTTTTTTTCTCATGGAAAATGAGGCTTTCTGGAACTTTTATGATACAAATCACAAGACAAAAGGCCTCATCTTAGAACAGCAAACAGTTTGGGAGTTTGAAAAACACCACTATAGAAAACAAGGAATCGCAAAGAGATGAATATGGATATTCCTGTTGAATGTCTAAGTCATTAAGTTATATAAAAGTCTAGAAGGATTTCTGGTTTCTCACAAATACCCCAGGATCAATTTGGTATGAAATATTTTCAAAATTATTTCTGTCTAGAAATTTCATCTTGGATTCAAGACACCTTCCATATAAAAATTTAATTAAAAGTTCTATTTGTGTTCCTTCAGGTATGTGTGTGTTGTGTGTATATGTGTGTGCTGTGTGTATATGTGTGTGCTCACACAAGTATTTTTTCCATGAAAAGGTTTATATTTTTGGAGGAAAGTCTGCGATAGGTTTGGGGGTTACCCTACTTATATGGATTACCAGCATAACTCTCTTTCTCAAAAGATTGTTGTTGTTGTTGTTCTTGTTTTTTCCTTAGGCAAAATAATTCTATTTCTAATATAATCTAGAACAAAAATAAACCTGTGTTTCATTTCTAGATCTCAATACATTTCACGAGGGAGGTTAACATCTTTGCAGAAAAAGACCATGAAGTAAAGAGAGAAAGTGCAAATCTGTCTGATATACCACACTGCTTCTTGAAACTTTTACCATTATAATAACTTTTATAGCCACAAAATTTACATCTGTACTAAACGGGAATGATGATTTAATTGTGCTATTATAGTTAAGGGACAAAAAAGTCTAAACATGTCTAAAACACTGGGTTTTTCTGAAGAGATCTGAGTACAGCTCTCAGGCCTCCTGTGTGACTTTCTACTCAGGTCAGCGCTTCAGCTCTCATTTCCTGGGAGAGGAGTTTGCTGGGACCTGTAAAATTTTTGCTGGGACCTGTAAAATTGAAGTGGTTGTTTTCAATCAAAAGATATTGAGATGGGTGCTGGAATTACTAGGTGAATTTTATGGCTTTTGTTCAAGAGAAGGAGTATGAGATCAGACTATAATTGTTCCTTCCAGCCTTGCAAACCCATAAATATTTCTATTGAATTAATAAAGGTGATGGGCTGATTTCTGCTGATCTTACCTCTGCTGATTTTATGTTCTTAACTGAATAGTGTGAACAGATCCAGGCTCAATAGCTTAACATTATGACAGTAATCACTAAACTATATAAATGTCTGTCGTGGGTTTTAAAATTGTTGCATCAGGTAATTATTAGTTGCCTTGATCTTAACAACTATGGGAAAATGTTTCATTGCATTACATTACATTTTATTTATTTAAGCAGTGCCTTTTTTGATCCAAAGCACCAGGGAAGAATGAGAGAACATCATAAATTAATACTGTCTGACAGGACAGAAGTGTGGTCTGATCTATTCTGTAGCACATCCATCTAAAGGCAACCAAAAAAAGTAGTCAGAAATATGACACAACCCAGTATTACAGGTAGAAGTTGTGAGACTTGTTATTAAATCTATTAGATGATAGATCGCTTTGGAAACAACCATATGAAATGATGGATGGGTAGATAAAATAATCTACTCATCCACCAGTCTTTGACAGTTGACAGTACCTAAGTCCTAGATTCATAGTGGGTATGAGGTGGTACTTTCCTGAAAGTGCAATTGCTGTTAGTTAGGTCTTTTTTCTTGAAAACAGGATTTTCAGTTACAAGTAAAGTACCTAAATCCCACCTTCAGTAAGGTTGAGACAATCAAGTTCCTTTGGAAATCTGAGTCAAAGTATCTAGCCTGGTAATTTGCTGAACAACGAAAGTATTTGTTTTTCTTTTTTCCTGGACTCCTTCAAAGATTAGCTTTTTGGTTTAAGGAAAATCAGAAGTAATAATGCCAGCAGGGACTCAGCTATCAGTCAGAAGACTTGATCTTCCTGGATATCTACCAACCTTTTGTGTGAAACTAATCAAGCAACTTCACTAGTGTATACTAACCATTCTTCTCTTACCTTTTATGTCTTCCACTGAGTTTAGGATAATTGAGTTTTTATACACAGCTTTTTAACTGCATGGGATTCTGACCGTGATCAGAAGACTTGCTTATGAGTAATTTAGCCACAAACTGAACTTCAAAAAAAGTAAGTTCAAGATATTGTGGACATAAAGACCTAGACATAGTACACATTTATGTATATTCAGTGCTTCCAAAGACTGAAATCTACAATCATATGGCCTTCACAGAGTCTGTCTTCATGAGTCTATCTTCTCTGATGACCATTACAGTCAGTGTGATGTTATCCCTGATATTCACACTTTTCACCTTTAAGAATGATGTCTAACTAGGGCTTATGAAAACTTAATAAAAAATAATTGTAACTGTCTTTTCAGAATTTCTCTAAGTACTAGCTATTGTTCTTATTTTGGGAAATTTTGCTTGACTAGGCTGATCACACAAGGAAAAAAATCTAAAACACATTTAAGATTTGCTTGCTATGACGGGACTGTCAGAAGTCACAAAGAAGTAGTAGAGTGACAAAGAGGAGAAACTCAAACCATACAAAAACTAGACAGGTAAACATCTTTCATGCATTTATGAATTCCTCTCTGGCTTTATTTCAGGGCACGTGCAGCTGTAAATGTTAAGCAAAGAAATGGGTCCAGATGAGGGCCACAAAGATGATCAGAGGGCTGGAGCACCTATGCTATGAAGACAGGCTGAGAGAGTTGGGGTTGTTCAACCTGGAGAAGAGAAGGCTCCGGGGAGACCTTATAGCAGCCTTCCAGTACCTAAAGGGGGCCTATAAGAAAGCTGGGGAGGGACTCTTTATGAGGGAGTGTAGCTATAGGATGAAGGGTAACGGCCTCAAACTGAAAGAGGGGAGATTTAGATTGGATATTAGGAAGAAATTCTTTACTGTGAGGGTGAAGAGACACTGGAACAGGTTGCCCAGAGAAGTTGTGGATGCCCCATCCCTGGAGGTGTTCAAGGCCAGGTTGGATGGGGCTTTGAGCAGCCTGGTCTAGTGGGAGGTGTCCCTGCCCATGGCAGGGGGGTTGGAACTAGATGATCTTTAAGGTCCCTTCCAACCTAAACCATTCTATGATTCTATGAAACCAAATCTTTACCAAGATACTTCTAGGAGTAAAAGCTTTGTAAAAAAACCCTGTGTTATATCTCTTGCCTGTTCCTGGATTATTTGCACACTGTATACTAAAGAGCAGCACCTAAAAACTAAGAGCTGATTTTCCTTATTGCTTGCACAGAGGAAATTGGAATATCTTGAATTCTTAGAAGACGATAGTCTTGGTCTTAGACCAATTCTAGCTAAAGACCAGAATCTGAGCCTTTTTCTCCCAGCCTGTGGAATAATTATTAAAATGGCCAAAAATACAGCATTGTTCACACATTAAGGAAAGGTATAAAATCAAAAGGCTTCTAAGGTAGAATACAGCCGCAGATGGCATGCGAAGAATTCAACATCTGCGATTCCCTGTACAATATTGCTTGCAAAGCTACACGGGAGATGGAATGGAATGTGACCTTCCGTGGCCCTGCCCTGTGATGTACAGCAGATATGGGAATGAGATGGTACTATGGAACCGATAAGCTGCCTATTTGCTACCCTGAGCCAACATTTTGTCAAATTTTGATGAAATGCTGTCCTTTGTGCGAACTTTGCTCATTACAATGAGCCCGCCCCCAAGGTGCGACCACTCCTCCTTGAGTACACCAATCATAATAAAAGTATTTATGACTAAAGTCACTCAAACTCCACTTTGAAGATTAAAAAATAGTATAAAAATAGCCCGAGAGAGGGGGGATATCAGGAAGACGCCATCGTGAACAAGTCAAGGAGGACTCCATCACAGACTGCCTTTGACTTCCGGGACCAGTCGACGGGCTGAGCCTCTCTTCCCCCCCGCCATAGGGACGCCTTTGGGTAAGACTTAGATTATACCGAGTGCTTTCTCAGGAAACTTAGACATTTCTCTAGAGACTCTCTATCCTACATTTATAGCCAGCCTGTATTGTTTATAACTTTGTCGCGCATTTTGTATATGTAACAATACTTTCATTTGCACATGCTTTGCAGACAGTGTATCACCGGCAATCCTAAGAACCTATATATCTGTTGTTTAAATAAACTGCACTTTTTTAAGTAGCTAGTCGTTTTGGTTTCTCACTGAACACGACCAAAGACTCGAAGGTGGCCGTGCTAGTTCATGAGCACTAAACTGAAGGTGCAGTCCACTATTAGTGTATCCAAATCGTAATAGTTTAATACATATTAAACGCGATTGGACTGATAGTGCTGAATTGGGCATCCATCACTCAGAATTTAAACCTAGCCGCACCTAGCCTCCCACCTCAGTGAGGAGTGTTAGAACGCAAGGGGGGTTATTTTCTGCCAAAACCGTTTTGCCCCTTTTCATGCAACACAGCCTAGTGTCTGTCAGTTTCCTTCATGCTTTGAGAACAGAAGACTCACCGTTCTCTCTTGCACATTTATTCTGAGAAAGAAATGTTCTATTCCTTGATTATTTAAAGATTCAGTTATGGCTTTTAAGTCAGGTGGCTTAGAGACCAGTTCAGGCACAGCTTGCATTCTGAGGCTGTTCCTGGGAAGCAGCAGGGCTGTGCTACTTGAAAAGTAACTAAGTTTACCAAATCCCTTGCTGTGGAAAGAAGTTTTCTTGCTTGACGTGTTAAGGCTGACCTCACCAGGGAACACCTGCCAGGCCCTACCTACAAGGATGTTCTAGGACACTTGTGCAATTGTCATCCTCTCCTTAAATCTTGTATGGATCATTCCTGGAGCAACCCTTGCCCTCCATTCTCCAAGGTCCAAGATTATAGTCCTTGACCATATTACAGTTCTACTACGCAGTTTGTAAGGAAGATTCACTTCACTTGCCCTAAATGAGACTTCAAACTATCTGGGTTAGCTTTCCAATCCTGTTTCAGAAGCCTTCTCTTGCCTTGCATCAATCATGCAGTTTTCTGTTTCCCAGTTCTGAAAAATGGTTTATAACACCTCTCAACCTCAAAAGGGTTTTGTCCACATAAGCCTTCGAAAGCATACAATGCTAGGTCAAGGGAGCCACAGAAACACCAAAACCAAATTTAACTTTGAGGTGCTTGAATGGAAAGCATCCTAAAATCTCAAGGTCTTACTATTATAACTCTTCTTTCTTCCTCTGATGCATTCAGTTTTGGCCTCTGTCACAAGCAATTGGTACAACACAGGAGTGGATGGACCATTGGTCAGTATTGTTATGCCACTTCATAATTGTTTAATGTTCTGGTACAGATTTTTGCAGCAGCATTGATGCTTAATCTAATTTTTGGAAGGAGAAGATGTCAGGCTGCCTTTTCCATTAGCTCACACAGTCTATTTAGTTTTCCTAGGTTGTTTGGAAGCTTGATGGGGTTTAATTGAAAATGTCAGAAGGGAACGTTTTAATTTGACTGCATTTGATATTGTGGCTCATACATTTGGCAATTCATTGTAATTCAAATCACTTCACATTCCACAACTGTCATTGCTATTATTTTAAAAGGTGAGATCTATCATTGTTAATCAACATGGGGTATTTAGAGTAGTTTATACTGTGTGTTAATTTTTTTTATATTTATGTTCTACACCTTTACAAGGACAACAACAAATGCATATTTTATGGTCTAATAGAGTTCCACCCTCAATCTTCAAGTTCCAAAAGATCACAAAATATCTCAGTTCTCTGGAACAGCTTTATTTTTAATTGTTGGGCCAGAAAGAGAGCAGGAAAAAAAAGTATATACTAGGAACATCAAATATTACTTTTTATTAGAGCATTCACATAGGATATGAGAAGGTAAAGGTCAAGTTCCCGTTTCCAGTTCTTATTTAACCAGTTGTATAAAGGCGTGTCATGAAAGACTGAAAGAACTGCAACACAGACTCCATAATTCCTGTATGTTTGGAGAGTAGTCCTAAAATACTGGTTCATGCTCCAAGTATGGCTTTTCAAAAATGTTTCCCATCTTCATATGAACATCAGGGACCCCAGTTGTCAGGTATATCAGAGCACAATGAGCCTGCCTAAAAGCTTATACTTATCTGTTTTATGGGACTTGATCCGGGAAACATAACCTAAAAATACATATTTGGACAAGTCTGGGGCCAGATTTTGTTCCAGTTCAAGTTTTTCCATACTTCAAATTTTAATTTATTGCTTCCAGCTGTCACAACTCTACTCCTTGTAGTGACAACCAGCTATTTTCCAGCCCCTCCTGTGATATAGCTATCAGCTTCTTTTTACATATATCTTGCAAAGATACAACACAGAATCAAGTCAGGGTCATTTTCTTTCCCTGGGAAGTCTTCTGCTCTAGACAGTTTTGCCTACCCTTATGATATTTCAGAAAAATGTCTTTTTTTGAGAATCCTGAAGAGGATTGTATATGAATTGCCACAATTAGTAGCTTGTGATTTCCAGATATAGATGATTTTGTGCCTACTTATTTGTGGACAGCTTGAACCATGCAAGACTTTTTACTAGAAAAAATATATAATAATAAGGAGATTAGGCAAATATGAGATTCACTGAAAGCTGAGATCTTTCAGAGCCTCAGTTCTTTGTTGATTCAGCTCTGAGTGTTTTAATAGTGAGCTGAAGTGTACATTAATGCAAAGTCACTCTCATTTAGCAACATTTGCAACACTGGCATTAACTAGAAAGTATGAAGTAAAAAAAATACCAAAACCACAGTGACTGATCTTTTGAAAAGTTTGGCGTATTTTCTTATGTCATAGAAATGTTTGGCTTAGTGTTGTAATATGAAGTCTGAATGATCAAGTTGTGACTACTCTGTAATGTAGTTTCCTTGAACAACAACTTGCTATCTTTATGAAACGTTAAAAATTTAATTAAACAGGAGAGACTCCTAAGAGTCTCATTCAGTAGCTGGGATCATGGTCGAGCTTCCTCTGCCCTCCATGGAGAATAACACCTATTTTCTTGGTATTTCAGTCAGTGAAGCTCTTGCATTTCCATGTTCTCTACACTAATGCACTGTTGGGTGCCACTGCATCCTTTCTAATGTGTTTTTGATTAGTGTTAAATTGTTCATAAGTCCTGAAGTTAAAACAAGATTGACAAAACATAGCCAGTAAGCACAACTGACAAAGAATGGGAATTCCCTTCTCAGTCCCTACCAAAGACACACACATCTTTTATAGATATTGTAAAAAAAAAATTTTTTCCCCTCATGATCCAAGTCCAAGTATTCCATACATTTCAATGCAGCTATGCCAGCAAAGAACAAAGGTCCCAAAACATCAGTTATACGACATTCATCTTGATAACTTTATCAGTAAGGACAAATGTACAAGATTTGTGTCTAGATCCACAGTGTGATTCCCTTAAACCTTGGAAGAGGGAGGGACAAGATACAAAAAAGAAAGGGTTTTTTAGATAACATTTTTAAAGGAAAAAACAAAAGGATTATTCCAATTTATTCAACTAATTGGCATATTTCAAAATAAGTACTTATTTTTCCACATTTTTAGCAAATTTAAAGGAAAATCCAGACAGGGAAAATATTTTGTTCAATCCAGCACAGAATAAAAGTTTATTTTATCCTTACTGTTATTTATGGAAGTGATAGCAAGGGAGTTTTAATGAAATAACAGGAGATTTTTAAAAGCATTTTTATAATTAACATGTTTAAAAACTTTATTTTTATTATCTTTTTAAAAAATCAAAAAGCTTGCAAAATCTACAGAAATATATAAAATGTTTCTGTAGGCCTAACTCTATTAATCAGCAAAACCAAACAAAAATAAACCATGTAACCAGATAATAAACTGATTTTCATTGATGGATATGTGTTATGATGTGAAAATATCAAGTTAATTCATATACAGTCTTTTCATTGTGACACAAACTTTCTAGCATATGTTTGACATAGATGTACTCTAGCATTCATAATAATAAAATATAGATAGTAAAATGATCACAAAAACATTAAGAAGGCAAAAAAATAGATACAACCTTGCAAAAAGTGTTGCTGTTCTTTTTTTTTCAGCATACAAGTCAATTAATATACTTGTTAAAGAATCTTTCAAAAAGAGAGATATGTCCAATTCAGGATAACTATTATACAGAAAGTCTGATTTCCGAGATTATATTTTTTTATTAACATCTGGGAGGAGAAGTTAAAATACTCCCTCATTCCTCTATGCTCCCCGCCACACACACATCTGAATCAGTGAGTCCAAGGCGATATCAGCATCTCAGAAATCTGAAATGTTTCATTGTACCTTTGCTTGAGATCACCCTACGTCTCTTCAGGTTGTTTTGTCTGATGGGAATTACAGGTTGAGTTCATCACCATCCCTTTTCTCTTCTAAACTAGCATGATTCAACCAAGAAGTCTGCAGCAACTAAATCACAACTTCCCATAGTCAGTACGCAGCTCAGGCTACCATAGATTACTGTTGATCTGACCCAAAACCTCATGTTTAATTTAGATCAGCACTCTCCAGTTCCTTGAGCATCAATAGAGATTATACTGCAGCAGTTTGATCAGGAGTGGAGTAGCAAATTAATCAACCTTATAATGGTATTTTGAGGTGGGAAAATAATGCAAGGGATAGAGGGAAACATTCTGTTGTTTAGAGGCTGCCACTTAAACAACTCTCCTTTACATTTTCCATTTAACAAATGTAAAAGAAAAAGAATAATAATTAAATTTTCCCTGATGGGGAAAAAAAATATCTCTCAGTGCTCAGTTCACAAAGATTGCAGTTCTCTACCCCAGAGGAACTGGCACTTTCATTCACACTGTAAAGGGTCTGAAGACGAGTTTGTCCACTTGATATCATGACCAAGACAGTGATCATCACACCAGCTTTCATATTCACTTGCAGGATGTTTAGTGCCAGGAACTTGAGTACCCCTCAGAAAGGGTCTGTGTTACCAGTTGAATTACCAGACGAGCTCAGAGCAGAAACTTGGCTCCATGTGCACATTAAATTAATATCACTTACAGGATATTGCAAAGTATTTCTCATTCATGATCAGAATTCATTTTCTGCTATGAAACAATTCAAGGTCCTTGCAGCGATTGTGTCTGCCACCCTTCATTGTTACTGGGAAGGTATTTGTGCATATGTGTTGGGCAATGAGGAAGATGCTAGCAGAGAACATAATCAGATGAACACAGGGACTCACCAAAGTTTGAAGTGATTAGACAAACCCTGTGTTTAACATTTTTATCCTCTCCTGTATATCTCTCAGAGATTGGTTCCAGTATCAGACAGAGCAGCAATGCATTTATCTCAATCCCCAGTGCTACAGGCCATTGCCAACATTATCTCTGCATCCTTTGATAATTTGTCATCTATTGTCCCTGGGAACTCTGATCCCCGATTTTAGGCAAACCTCTGTTCCCTTCACTTGTAAATACAAGCCTCAGCCTAAGAAGAAATCTCCTGCTTCGCAGTTCATGTGTCTCTAATTCATGGCGAGCATTATGAAGATTATAATGATTTTTCTTTTATCTCTGCTCAGCTAATACACTAGCGTTTGAGGAAAAAACAGAATATTGCAGTTGAGATCCTCTATGTTGTTTGACACTCTGTGGTTGCTTCTATTTTACCCTCAGCTTCAGATTCCTGGGGAGAACTAAACCCAGTGCACCCTTTGATCTTTTTGACTAGTTTCATCAGTGGATGAAGCAGCCTTATAAAAGTCTCTATTATCTACAAAAAAAACCTCTTTTTCAGAAGGTCCATATTAATTTGCTACGATCATTTAATTTTCTACACTTACTTCCACCTCACGTTAGTTTCTGCTGAGGCAGGCAAACTGCATATGCTATTTTTCTCTGCAAGCAAAAGAGGTCTTTTTTGTCCCTTACTGTAACAAATGTTCTTTTCTTTTCATTTTTTGTTGTGCTTTTAAATTGTATGCCTTAGTATTTTAACAGTCTTATGAGATTCTTTAACTAAGTCCTGGTTGTCTGATGCAGATTGCTGGCATAAGAAGTCTTTCCACTCCTTCTGAGTACTGCAATTTTTCTCTCCCTGTTACTTTCCTTTGGTTTAGGCATGTCCTGGTTCGGGGTGGAGCAGGCAGAAACACCATTCCACCCCTTATTCCATACTATTTGCATCATGCTAAGATCTCTAATACTTCTTATGCATCAAGTATATACATGGAGAGATATACATATACACACAGATCAGTCATTTATGATTTATCTTTATACACAAAAGTTCATTAAGTCCACTACTTCATAATTATAGGATTTCATCAATTGTAGCAGACTCAGGATTGGGTACTCTCACCAAAGGTCAAATTTCCTTGAGGTATACATTGAATTTCCCCATTCTCCATCATCACCCACCAAGTACATCCAGGGCCTTGAGCAAAAACAGTCCCACCAATGGGGTTGCCTTTGCCTGAGGCAGGAAAAACCCAGTTTTCCCTAGCATATTCCTTTCATGCACCACAGGGACCTTATCCCCTTCTACTATATATAAAAGGTCTGATTAAGCAGGACCAGCTCGATTGATGGATCCCCTGGTGTTAACTAAACAGGTAGCTTGTGCTAAATGCTTGTCCCAAGACTGTTTTTGAAATGAGTCCCATTGTCTGACTCAATTCTTCCTGGAGTACCACGTCGCCACAAGACTTGCCTTTCAAGGCCCAGGATGGCATTCCGGGCAGTGGCATGGGGCATGGCGTAGGTTTCCAACCATCCGGTGCTTCCTTCCACCATTGTAAGAACATAATGCTTACCCTGATGTGTTTGAGGGAGTGTGATGTAGTCGATTTGCCAAGCCTCCCCATACTTATATTTCAGCCATCGTCCCCCATACCACAAAGGTTTTAACCTTTTAGCTTCCTTGATTTCAGTGCATGTTTCACAATCATGGATAACCTGTGCAATAGTGTCCATGGTTAAATCCACCCCTCGGTCACGAGCCCATTTATATGTTGCATCCCTTCCTTGATGACCTGAAGGGTCATGGGCCCACCGAGCTAAGAATAGTTCACCTTTATGTTCCCAGTCCAAATCCGTCTGGAAAATCTTAGCAGCCTGGTCCACTTGCTGCTTGTTTTGATGTTCCTCAGTGGCTCGACTCACGGGTACATGGGCATCTACATGACGTACCTTCACATCTAGTTCCCCTAGATGGTCAGCAATGTCTTGCCACAATTCAGCAGCCCAGATGGGTTTACCTTTGTGCTGCCAGTTGCTCTGCTTCCACTGCTTTAATCACCCCCACAGAGCATTTGCCACCATCCATGAGTCAGTATAGAGATAATCATCCTTCAGCAATGCCTAAGGCCAGCTGGATGGCTTTTACCTCTGCAAATTGACTCAATTCACCTTGTCCTTCAGTTCCTTCTCCTACTTCACACAGCAGCTTTCCACTTTAGCTGCTTTCCTACAATACGACAAGATCCATCAGTGAACAAGGCATACTGTTTCTCATGATCTGAGAGTTCATTATACGGTGGGGCTTCCTCAGCACGAGTCACCACCTCCTCTGGTGGCATTCCAAAGTCTTTGCCTTCGGGACAATTTGTGATCACTTCTACGATTCCTGGATGATTTGGTTTCCTATTTGAGCTTGCTAAGTGATTAAGGCAACCCACTTCCTCCAGGTAGCATCGGTGGCATGATGAGCAGAAGGAACTTTACCCTTGAACATCCAGCCCAGGACTGGTAATGGGGGCACCAGGAGGAGCTGGGCTTCAGTACCAAGTACCTCTGAAGCAGCTCTAACCCCTTCATAGACTACCAAGATTTCTTTCTCAGTTGGGGTAGAGTTGGCCTCGGAGCCTTTATAGCCTCAACTCCAGAATCCTAGGGGTCGACCTCAAGTCTCCCCTGGTGCTTTCTGCCAGAGGCTCCAGGTAGGGCCGTTTTCCCTGGCTGCAGTGTAGAGCACATTTTTAATGTCCTGTCCTGATCGGACTGGTCCAAGGGCTACTGCATGCACAATCTCTTGTTTAATTTGCTCAAAGGCCTGTCGTAGCTCAGGATCCCATGTAAACTCATTTTTCTTTCGAGTCACTTCATAGAGAGGGCTCACAATCTGACTATAACCTGGAATATGCAGTCTCCAGAAACCCACAATGCCTAAGAAGGCTTGTGTTTCCTTTTTGTTAGTAGGTGGGGACATAGATGTTAGTTTGTTAATCACATCCATTGGGATCTGGCGACACCCATCTTGCCATTTAATTCCCAAGAACTGGATGTCTCATGCAGGTCCCTTGACCTTACCTCTTTTGACAGCAAAACTTGCTTTCAAAAGAATCTTGATTAGTTCCTTACCTTTCTTGAAAACTTCTTCTGCTGTGTTACCCTACACAATGATGTCATCAATGTATTGCAGGTGTTCTGGAGCTCCACCCTTCTCCAGTGCAGTCTGGATCAGTCCATGGCAAATAGTAGGGCTGTGCTTCCACCCCTGGGGCAGTCCATTCCAGGTGTACTGGATGCCTCTCCAGGTGAAAGCAAACTGTGGCCTGCACTCTGCTGCTAAAGGAATAGAGAAGAATGCATGAGCAATATCAATTGTAGCATACCACTTGGCTGCCTTTGACTCCAGTTCATACTGCAGTTCTAGCATGTCTGGCACAGCAGCACTCAGTGGTGGTGTGACTTCATTCAGGCCATGATAGTCTACTGTTAGCCTCCAGTCTCCTTCAGACTTTTGCCCTGTTAAAGGGTGAGTGAGTCTTGCTGATCACTCCTTGGGTCTCCAGCCAATGAATCAGGTTCTGGATGGGAATCAGGGAGTCTTGGTTAGTGTGATACCATTGTCGATGCACCATGGCAGTAGCAATTGGCACCTGCTGTTCTTTAACCTTCAGCAGTCCCACAATAGAAGGGTCATCTGAAAGGCCAGGTAAGGTAGACAGCTGTGTAATGTCCTCAGTCTCTACAGCTGCTATGCCAAAAGCCCATCCATACCCTTTCAGGTCTTTGAAATACCCTCTCTTGAGGAAGTCTATGCCAAGGATGCATGGAGTATCTGGGCCAGTCACAATGGGATGCTTCTCCCTTTTTATTCCCATTTAGGCTCACTTCAGCCTCTAATACAGTCAGTTCTTAAGACCCACCTGTCACACCAGAAATAGTGACAGATTCTGTCCCTTTATGATTTGATGGCAATAGGGTGCACTGTGCACCAGTGTCCACCAGGGCTCTATACTTTTGTGGCTCTGATGTGCCAGGCCATCGAATCCACACGTTCCAATAAACTCGGTTATCCCTCTCCTCCTCTTGGCTGGAGACAGGGCCCCTATAATGTTGAGCATAGTACCTACGATTAGCAGATGAGTTCCTACCCAGACCGGAAGATCACTCACCATAAGTTGGAGCAGCCACCCTCCTGCAAGAATTCTTTCTTCTATCTGTTTTACTTTGCAAGTCAAGCACTCATGTCTCTGTGGCTGAGGTAGGTTGTCCATCCCACTTCCTTACGTCCTCTCCATAGTCGCAGAGGCAGAACCACAGGATATCTCAGCGTGGGTCCTGTTTCTCTTGAGTCAGTCTCGTAGGAGGGTGTTTTTTGTTAATGGCTGCAATGTGGGTCCGTTCAGGGGAAGAGTGGGATTCTTCCTCCATCCTGGACAGTTTATCAAACTGTTTATCATTTTTCTTAGCCATTTTCTCAGTCATTTTCTCATTTTGCTCAGCTATTCTCTTGGTCATTTTCTCAGTCATTTTCTCCACGGCTGCCACAGTGAGGGGACAAGAGAGACTTGCTTCATACTGTTGTACTTTGTTAGCCACTTCATTTACAGTTGGTGTATCAGCATCTGATCTTCCCCAAACCATTGTTGACAAGATGTGGGAATACATTGATGGTGCACTCTGCACAAACTTTCTCAACAGAGATCGTTTGCATGGCATTTCATCAGGGTCTATATTCACTCACCAGTCGCCATAAATCACCTCTCACACAGCCAGTTCTCTCAGGTACTTAATACCTTTCTCCATGCTGGTCCATTTGCTTGGACAGCATTCGATATCATCCTTAAAGGGATACCTGCCGTTTACAGCTGATACCAGTCACCTCCAGAGACTGAGAGTGTGTGATTTTCTCCCAATCGCTTTATCAATACTTCCATCTCTGGCCAGATTTCCCAACTGCTTAGCTTCTCTACCATCTAAGTCTATGAAATCAGCCCCATTGTCTCAGCATCGGAACAACCAGGAGACCAGTGTCTCCCCTTCATGACGACTAAAGTCTTTCCTCATATTTCGCAGATCCTTCATAGAGCAGGATTTAATGATTATCTCTGCATCTGAGTCCTCCTCCTGCGTTGATGCTGCCTGAGAAGGACCCTCTCCCTGATCTGCTTTAGAGGGACCCTTTCCTTTGTCTGGTTTAGAAGGACTCTCTCCCATGCTATCTGGCTTGACCTGGTCTTTGTTGTAAGGGGCAGGGGAACGAGCTGACTTCCTTTTCTGCTTCCTGCTCACCGGGGCAACTTGTACTGGTTCTGAGGGAATTTTAGTAGCAGCAGTACTTGTTGTTGAAGCAGCTGGAGTAGTGACAGTGCTAGTTGTCGTGCTCGTTGTCAAGGTTGGAGTGGCTTGTACTGGTATGGGCGGGGAGAGTATTGTGATACAGGTGGAGCGGTAGCTGGTGCCGGTGGCGGAGTCACTTTTACCAGTATGGGCGTGGGAGTGGCCTGTGTCAGAACAGGTTAGGGGGTGGCTGGTGCTGGTGCAGGCATCAGAGTGGCTTTTACCACAGGTGCCGATGGCAGAGTAGCTTAGGGAGTAGCTTATGCCTGTGAAGGCTGTGGAGTGGCTCCACAGGTTACCCAGAGAGGTGGTGGAGGCCCCATCCCTGGAGACATTCCAGGCCAGGCTTGATGAGGCTCTGAGCAATCTGATCTAGTGAAAGATGTCCTTGCTTACTGCAGGGGGGTTGGACTAGATGACCTTTAAAGGTCCCTTCCAACCCAACACATTCTATGATTCTATGATAATGCACATTGGCTAGTGTGGCAGAGAGAAAAAGACTTCACTGAGAGGTTCAAATTAACAATTTATTCGGACTTCACTCACAGGTCCGATACGCCACTATTGCAAGTGTTATGGATACAATGGAAGAATGCACTATTGCAATTTAAGGAAAAAAACCCCAAACAATTCAAAGAATACACTATTACCACCTAACAAGTGATCCCGAAAAGTAACAACAAAAGTAACAACAAAAACCACAAGCGCGCTAGATATTGTGAGAAATAAGTTCTGGTCCGAATGAAATAGGCTCAGGCAGAATCCTCTGTGAAGCACATTTTTATTCACGTTCTTGGAAGAGCGGGTGACCTAGCAAGTAGGCACACTTCCAGTTCTTGAAACACACCTTTTTATTTCCTAATCCCCAGCTGAATTTTTCCCTCCCCTGTTTCCCATTGGTTAGGTACTCCAGGGTTCACAGTCTGTCCGAGGCGCCTAAAATTCTGGTATGAATCAGTTTGTCCTTTTGTCTGTGTGATAAGAGATGTTCTACAAGCCTTTGCTGGAGCCTCTTTGTCTTAGTCATTCCCTTATCATGTCACCTCTGATGGAAACAGCTTTTCTCCTCTGCAAAAACAATACCTGCCTTTCTTACATGAAGAATCTCCTGCAGGCCAGCTGTATCTGCAGGCCACTCTAAATAACAGCAAAACAAGCAAACAAAAAAACCTTTGTAATTGTATGGTTACAGATGTATGAGAGAAGAAAAGAAAAAAAATAGGCAGGAAAATGTTCTGTCCCTAAATTTTGAGAGCAAGCCACTTGCTGATGTCAGACATAATTAATGAAGTGTGAAGTTCCAAAAACACAGTGAGATTCATTGTGACCCAAATGCCAGAACAATATTCAGAAATCTTAAATCCTTTTGCATGAGTAAAATCTGACTGGAAGTCTTTGCTTCGTAGTGAATTTGCTAGTTCATCCTCAGTCTGTTTGAGTTCATAGAGTGCCCAGAAGCTACTGACTGGAGCAAATCATCTCTGATAGTCACCAATAAAAAAAAACAAACACAAAAAACAGAATTGTGAAGCATGTGTTCTTTATATATTTGGCAATCAATATCAGCCGCTGTCTTTAAAGTCTCTGAGCTTGGTAACTTGGTAACTGGGAGAAACCAGACACCATTCAGCAAAACTGGGCAGGTTTCAAGTAGATCCTCGTGTTAACAGGATCTCAGGGTCTAAAGGGCTGTGAATGACCCTTGGAGCAGACCCACAGCTGTGGACCTCCAAGACTGTCCTGTCATAAGCATAGGTAGAATATATCTCTATGTGTCTAGGCTGGGATTTCTATACATAAAAGATGAGCAATATTTTTCCTGTCGAGATGAATCTCAGTTTAGATGAAGGAAACACTGAAACCAGACAGAATAAAAGTGAGGTATCCAGTACAGAGAACAGCATGCACCTTCAGTGATAAACTGTACTGAATTCTGCCTCACAAAATGAAGTATGTTGTGTGTAGAAGCTAGGAAATACAGAGAAAAAGACAACACTAACCATTATAGCATTACCAAAATAAATATTTTAAGTCAGTCAGCCATTAGTAGGCCTTTACCCCACCTGACAGGACATAAGAAGGGAATCATATCTCAAGCTAGGAAAGTATTTAATAAAAAAGTTTTTAGGGATGTTATAAAAACGTCAATGTAAAATAGATAAAAAATGTTAAAATATGCAGTGCAAAGCAACAAAGATTTATATCTGTGGTAGTTCCACCAGTGTCCTCACTATTAATTTATTTAGCTTTTAAGTCCCTTTCAGAGATATAAAAATATTACTTACACATTTTTAGAAGCCTGCAATGACCATTTCATTGACTTATTCAGGTCACAGAAGAAGTGACTGTCCTGGTTTGAGTTAAAACAGAACCAACTTTCTGTTCAGTAATTTTCACTTCTTAGCTAGGCCTCTTCTAACTCTCTGAAATTAACAGCATGTTGTGTTGAAAATGGTTTGTTTAGAGTGATAAGACAGTTTGTGCCAAGGAATGGTATGCAGAAAGGCTCTTGCTTATACTTATTGCTATAACAACCAAGGTCAGCTAATTTCATTATTTGCCCCGTTGGAGGGTCAGAAACAGAAAAGCGTAGAGGGGTCCCACCTGCAGGGAGGAGTGGACAGGACAGGTGACCAAAAATTGACCAACAGGGGTATTCCATCCCATCTGCCCCATGCTCAGTATAAAAGCTGAGGGATCAAAGGGTCAACCTCTCTTTTCTTCAGTGGCTGACGTCTGAGGAGGACCCTGTCTGTTCATCTGCCTTTTATCCCGATCTGTGTGTTCCTGACTCCAGCTCTGGAAACCCGGTTTCCGCTCGTTGCTGAGTCCAGTCTGAGACTTCCCCACTGACTGCTGGTGATGTCATCCTGGGAGCTTAATATGGTTTTGTATATACTGTATCTATTTCATTATTTTTCTTTTTTTCTTATTACTAATATTTCATTCAAGTAGTTTAGTTTCTTCTAAACTCGTAAATCTCTCTTTATCTCTCCCCCTCCTCCCTGTGCACGAGAGGTTGGGGGGGAGCATCTGACGCTGGCCATTGGCCAATTTGGCCAAAACCATGACAGTGACTAATTAAAAAAAAAAATATATATCTAAAGGATCCTAATTCTAGGCCTAATATTCCTAAATTCATCAGCACTATATTATTGGAGAGTAAATAACCTGGCACTCTACAGAAAACAAAAGAGTGAAACATTTAAATTTTATGAATTTTGGAGAGCTCTTTGCAATGACAAAGCATTCAGTTGTTACAGTTGCAGTTTAGTGAGACACTTTATAATCAACAAAGGAAAAAGAGTATTAAAAAAACCCTGCATTGGTGATATTGAATAGTGAAATCCTGCTCGGTTAGGGAAAATAGCAAAGCCTCAACTACAAATTCTTAAACACAAATGGAATGTTTTCTAATTAAACTGCTAGTTGAAACTAAGCCATACATACGAATATACTGAATTTAGTTTTCAAATTATGCAGACTACATCTCACTTTTTCCCCACCTAGCCATTGCAAACTGAACAAGGTGTTAAGACCATTGAGTAGAAGCATTTAAGAAACCTGATCCAGCTGTAAACATGTGGCTAAAATATTTCCAATAGATTCCATTGTATTATTTATTAAATTTATTTAGTTATGATGAAAGATTCCAGAAGAGTCTTCTCATGTTAGTTGTACAGCACATGCAACAGTGATATTAAATACCCAAGTAACATTCTTCACGATAATGTGTGCTCTTTCTGCTTAGGAAAAACATATACCAATGATATGCAGTTAGTTTGGTATCCGTTCAGTCTTTGGCCTTTCTGACAAGGATAACACTGAGTGCCAGGGATTATGGACATAGGGAATTGAATTTGGTTATTCTGAGTGAATCTACTAGTATATTTCATAGATTTGTCCATTTAAAGGTTGGAAGAGGTCAATACAGCTATGTAAATGAAAACCGTATACGATGCAAGCCATAGATCTCAACATTTGTCTTCTCTGTTACTTTCAATGACTTTACAGCCTGTTCACAAAAGTCACCAAGGAATCAAACTAGAAGACAGCACTCTCTAACTGACCCATATTTGAATCTGCGCAGTATCTATTTGGTGAGTATATCTGCAGCACTCTAAAGGAAACGCTGCTCCCAGCAAAGCAGAAATGGTTTTCCATGATCTGGTTGTCCTTCACATCCGGGCATCCCATGCAACTACTTCAGCATCAGTGCAGTCACACTGGTACAAAGCAGGCAAATGTGAGAGAAGTGCGTGTGTGGTACGGTGCTGCTTTGCCAAGAAAATTCTCATCTCACCTGTCATTCACAAGGAGGCTGTAATACCCATGGAAATGCATTGTAGACTTTTTTGCCTTTTATTCTGAAACTGTTTAGTGCATTTACATTTTCTGTGAAACTCAATCAACTTTCCAGCTTTTCTTTTTGAACCTTTTCTTTTTCACATTAGTCTGTTAATAATTGTTGCTTTCCTGGCATACTTGTTCTGTTGGGTTATTATGCATTCCTCAGCATTGTGAAAAATGAAAAATGGAAAAAAATCACATGCTTTTCAGCTGACTTAACACTGCGTAGAATGCTGAAATTATTAATTGAACATCTGGATTATAAATTAGGTGGAAATAATGTTGAAGCGGCCCCTAGTCATATAAGTTTATTATTAGGGCTACGCACTGAATGATTTGAATTCCATTCTAGTAGTAGTGGTAAATATAGTTATTATGGAAGAATGTGAGCTCATGGATTTTGGCTGAATGTCGGCTGAATCAAGCAGGGTATTTCATCCATAATTTAAAATTGCATGTCCTAAAACAATGTCTGTGTTATCTCCTGCTTCTACCCTTGCAAGAAACATGCTGATGATCTTATATAAGATAAGGAAATTATTTCAGCCACTACAGAATAACTAATTGCCAATAATACTGTTGTCAGCTGTCCCTGTGTGCAGCAGCACCCTGTTGTGCTAAGCACAGTAGACTCACAACACAATGTTTGCAGTGCATTTGTATGATGACTGGAGAATGGCAGCTGCTATGGGAGATTTCATCATTAATGCTGGTGATGTCAGATGACCTTATATAGTTTGTTTGGATGTCAGACTCATTAAGTGGAAAGATATTATCCAGACTTCATGGGTGCAGTTTTTACTCCCCAGTGTATTTAGCAGGGCCAAGGTTTCATGATAAGAGTCACTCAGTTGGATACCACACAGTTTAATGCTGCCTCATAAGTCATAATTTCTTATCCTCCTGATTTACCTTGGTGTTACAGATTGTATATGTGTTGGACTATTATTTGTGCTTCAGTATATATATACTGACCTTGGTAGAGTCCCAGGCTGTCTGAGCCATTTAGGCACTGCCATAATAGATACATTAAACAACAGCTACAATTGTTGTCATCTATCCAGATAGGCTTGGAGCTCAAGTTCTGCTGTTTGACAAATGTGCCTCCTCACCACTGCCGTAGCATTACAAGGGAATCCTATTCATCTTAACAAATATTGCAAAAGCAAAGGCGGATCTGATTTGAGGGAACTGAAAGGTCCATCTATGTTTGTTTGGGGGCTCTAGAGGGTTAGGGGAAAGGTTTGCCTGAGAGGTTAAGAGCTTAGCTCTGTCCTGGATTGAAGTAAGCTCTTAAATCTGAACAGCTTTTACTTGAGGCTGCAGAAATCTGATGAGACCTTCATTATTTCAAATTTCAGAATACCCTATTTCTCACTATTTTCTTTCTCTTCTTTTAGCTCTCAGCTGTTTGTCCTCGTCAGATAAGAAAGAGACCCAGTGGCTTGTGTCAATCCTGGGCTCTAGCCTGGTGACCTGTTTTAATTTCCTGGCTGTTCTGGTTCATCTGAGTTTTCCAGACTCAGCCCTGTAAGTTGCCTCCTGGGAGCAAGTCACTAGGAGATGAGGGCTTCTTACACTAGTAAGGGATACTCTGTAACTCTCAGGATTACTCCTTGTATCCTAGACTCCCCTTCTGGACACAGTGAGATGTGGGAAGCCTGAGGAAAGTAGGGCTATACCATATTCCTCTGTACAGAAATAGCATATGGGGAAAATAGCCAAGAACATGTACACATAAAAGCAAACAATTTCTACAGTTCCCACTCCTTCAAGCCTTTCTCCATATGTGTATGAAGCAAGTAATTAGCACTGCTGCCTAGAGGTCTACACCCAGGTAAAGGAACAAGGGAATATTGCTCTAAGTTGCCTAAAAAAAATCCACAAAAAAATCCCAAAATTATACCTGCACAAGGATCCTTCCTTAGTTCTCATGTGAAATAGTTTAGACAGCTGTGGAAACAAGTAAAGAGGATACAAAGTCTGATCAAGAACACTGAGTTTGATGAGCAACTTGACAAGTCAGAAAACCTTAACAGATTTCTGCAATAATTCCTGTGTAATATGCTCAAACAAAACTTTTACCATATAGCATGCAATGCTGCTGACAGAAAAGGGCCCAGAAGAATGTCAGTGCAGATTGCTTATGGAATTCTCACTCACATTGTCTAACTGGGGATGTCTGGAGTTGTACATTTAAGTGATGCTGTTAGGGAGGACTGTCTCTTGTGTCCCACCATGTCAATCAGATGCTTAGAAAATCAGATGCTGGCTATGGGTGATTGCTGGACAAACCATGAAGAGCACCAGATTAGTTTGTTCTGAGGCACTGTTCTGTGAACTTTAGGCAGAATTAGAAAATAAATTCACTTGACTGACAAGGGCAGCTTGCCTTGCTACTGCTTCACATCATGGATGGTCAACCTAATGCTGTCAAGTTATATGTGGCTTGAAACCTGCTCAAGTGTGGCTCATTTTCTTGGGCTACAACATTGGACATTAGAGGTGCCTGTGGGGTTTAGCTGTGCACCCTGAAGCTCTGGATTTCAAGAAAGATGTGCAAGGAGGTCTGCTGAAGCCAGAAACAGCAGTAAAACAAACTCATCCTCTCTGGAAATGTGGAACCCAAGAAGAGCTGTTGTTCTCATTACCTACAGTCCTGGAGCTTCTCACCTTGGCGATCATAGGCATGTGATATCTGTTCTGATGGTACAGACAATTAACATCCACTTCATCCTTTTGCTACATTGTCCCAAAATACTGTAATATTCTCCACTAGATTAAGAGAGGCCTGCAGAACGTGCTCAGTGTCAGCAGTAACCTGGGTTGAGGAGGATCGAGTGAGGGATCAATTAGATCAATTAGATATTCACAAGTCCATGGGCCCCGATGGGATGCACCCAAGAGTGCTGAGGGAGCTGGCAGAAGTCATTGCTGGGCTGCTCTCCATCATCTTTGAAAGGTCCTGGAGAACAGGCAAGGTGCCTGAGGACTGGAGGAAAGCCAATGTCACTCTAGTCTTCAAAAAAGGCAAGAAGGAGGACCCGGGGAACTACAGGCCGGTAGTGATGGCATGACTGGATGGACAGATGAGGGGAGGGCAGTGGATGTTGTCTACCTTGACTTCAGCAAGGTGTTCGACACGGTCTCCCACAGCATCCTCATAGGGAAGCTTAGGAAGAGTGGGTTAGATGAATGGACAGTAAAGTGGATAGATAACTGGTTGAAAGAGAGAGCTCAGAGGGTCATGATTAGGGGCACAGAGTCTAGTTGGAGGTCAGTGACGAGTGGTGTTCCCCAGGGGTCATTACTGGGTCCAGTCCTGTTCCATATATTCATCAATGACCTGGATGAAAGGATAGAGTGCACCCTCAGCAAGTTTGCTGATGACACAAAACTGGGAGGGGTGGCTGCAGAAAGCTGTGCCACCATACAGAGAGACCTGGACAGGTTGGAGAGTTTGGCAGAGAGGAACCTTATGAAATTCAACAAGGGCAAGTGTAGGGTGCTGCACCTGGGGAGGAATAACCCCATGCACCAATACAGGTTGGGGGCTGACCTGCTGGAGAGCAGCTCTGTGGAAAGAGACCTGGGAGTCCTGGTGGACAGCAGGATGACCATGAGCCAGCAATGTGCCCTTGTGGCCATGAAGGCCAATGGCATCCTGGGGTGCATCAAGAAGAGTGTGGCCAGCAGGTCGAGGGAGGTCATCCTCCCCCTCTACTCTGCCCTGGTGAGGCCGCATCTGGAGTCCTGTGTCCAGTTCTGGGCTCCCTGGTTCAAGAAGGACAGGGAACTGCTGGAGAGGGTGCAGCAAAGGGCTATGGAGATGATTAGGGGACTGGAACACCTCTCTCATGAAGAAAGGCTGAGGGATTTGGGTCTCTTCAGTCTGGAAAAAAGACGGCTGAGGGGGGACCTTATCAACACTTATAAATACTTAAAGGGTGGGTGTCAGGAGGATGGGGCCAGGCTCTTTTCAGTGGTGCCCAGCAACAGGACAAGAGGTAATGGGCACAAACTTGAGCATAGGAAGTTCCACCTAAACATGAGGAGGCACTTCTTTACTTTGAGGGTGGCACAGCACTGGAACAGGCTGCCCAGGGAGGTGGTGGAGTCTCCAACTCTGGAGACATTCAAAACCCGCCTGGACGCGTTCCTGTGCAACCTGCTCTAGGTGACCCTGCTCTGGCAGGGGGGTTGGACTAGATGATCTCCAGAGGTCCCTTCCAACCCTATGATTCTCTTTTTGTGTTGTGTGTGTACTTTTCCTAATGTACAGTTAAATATATTAGCTTTCTCCTACTGATCAAACTTTCTTCTGCACTTGCAAGCTTCTCGAGTGCTTGGTTTATGGCTATGTCTTCTGTTCTCAATGTTAGATCAACTGACAGACTTGGGGTAGGAAAGAATTCTTCTGAAGTAGAAGTGCCTGTTCAGTTATTTTTGTTGTGTTTGTTTTGTTTTACTAGTTAGTGTGAGGAGCTGTTAATTTTTAGGGAACAAATGGCAAGGGTAACCTTGTAGCTAAAGACACACGTCTTAAAAACCCTCAGAATATATGCAGCTGGAAAATTTGAAATACTTCAAATATTCATTAAGAAATAGGAGCTTTTAGCGTAAATTTGCCTGGAGTGATTTGGCATGGTTGTCTGTTCCTAAGCAAGACTGTCTTTGACAATATCCAAAATCAAATGTTGAAGTGTTGAGGAATGAGGTTCATGCCACAAAAGGAAAAATACAGCAGGACTGGTATGGAGTTATTATTCAGTTAATAGCTAATGTGTTTGTAGCTCTCCCCTTCTTCCTGACACCACTGATTCTACAAATTTATACCATTAATTTTTTACCCTAGTTATGGTGTAGAAAACCACCAATATAACTTTCCCCTGATCTTGCATCTGTATTTCATCTTACTATATATTGCTAAGGATGAACTAATGACCTGATTAATTCTAAGTACTAAACATCTTCTGGTGGAATGCAAGAAGATTTTTTTTAACCTGTTACTCAGCTTTTTGAATGGAGGTCCTCTGTTGTAACATGAGAAGTGTTCCAAAAATATTTTCAAAAGTTAGAGTTGTACTAAAGGATATCATGGCTCATCCATCTGGTTCCTTCATCAGCTCCAAATGCTCCAGAGGAAGATGAAAAAGGATCAAAATTATCAGAAGCAGTACGTTTCAAGATTGACATTATAAAACACAAGTGGATAAAATGTTCCTCCAATATTTAGGTGATGGATTTGCCATGAATTGCAATACATTATTTCCTCAGTTGTTGCTATTTTTAACATTTAAGATACAAAAAACATGGCATAATGATTGCCATTTATTGTGCATTTTTTGTGTTTAAAATCTTTATGAAAATATTCTAGGCTAGACCACCTAGCTAGGGTTTATCATCTAGCAATGGCTAGCAGCAGGTATTTGCAGAAAGGGTATAAGAAATCAGGGCATACAACAAGCATGCCAGCTTTTGGCAAGGGGTTTGAATACTTAATGAGACATAGACTGCATTCACATTATCTTATTTAACATTAAGGGACCACTCTTCCATGTGAAAACTCTTGTTATCTCTATTTCACCCTCAGTATCTTGTATTTTGTAGCAGACAGTCCTACACTTGATGTCATAAAAATCAGAAGTGGAAGTAGAAGAATTTCTTCCTTTCTGAGATTCCTTTTGATACCAGGTAGAGCTGTGCATGTTCATCATCAGATTCCTAGCAAAGAAGGAATCTGGGATCTGACAGAAAGTCAAAGCTTACATTATGAAGTAGAACAAAGGCATCATTGACACTTGAAGGATATAGTTTTAGTAAGATGGTTCTGATTAAACAGCACATACAGAAGTGTTGGGGAACCTTAAAAAGCTACAACCAGGACTTCAGCTAATGTGGTGTCTGAACCAGTAAGTTAGATATGCTTTTAAACAAAGGAAAAGGGATCCAGGTTAAACACTATATCTAATAAAACCCAAACACTAGGTATGGTATTCATTCCTCTAAATTTTGTCTATCTAAATGTGAGGCACGCAGTTTTAGTTGAGCACCAAGACACCTTCTATAGTCATCAGAGAAAGGACATCACTTACAGATGAACAAAATTCATGAACAACAAATTCATCAACAAAATGATATCTGAGATGAGGGGAGATCAATCACTCTTACAGCGACTGTTTCTCTCCATTGAGCACAGGGAATTAAATTTGATGCCTAACTTTTAGACAGATAAAATTAAGTGAGAAATATCTACCACCCCATCACTTTTTCTTCATGGCTGGATTCATTGTTATTAATGGTTGATTTCACTTTCAGCTCTTATACACTGGCAAATTGCTCTTGTTCTCTGCTTTTCTATATTTCAGGGGAATATTTGTACTGAGTAAATAAAACATTGCCCAAATTACAGGAAAAAATCAGTTTTCTGCCTATCTTTTAAAAAGCTTACATAAAACTCACATAATAAACTTAATCTCTCAATTGTTGCATGAATATTAAAAGAACAAAAATAAGGGGTGGGTGGGGATTTTTCCTTATAACCTGTTTAAAAAGTGTAAGTTTGCCAAGCTTCTTTACTCCTTATTCACAAATATAAACCAGAGTTTGCAAGGATTCATGTTTCAGAGATTATTTCTGTCCTGAAAAAAAGTCTGTGATTCCTGTAAACAACGGCCCACAGTAATCAACATAGTTTGTTTTTTTTATTTATAGTAATGAACTGTTTTGTGTAAATCAACCAATAATCCTCAAAGAAAGGTGCCCCAAGGCTTTAAGGCAACTGAGATACTGCTCAGAAACTGACTTCAAGTGGAGCAACCTGGTTGAAATATCATCTCCCCAGTTTGAGAAAGCTTTTCATTTTTGATTGAAAGTAGGAGCACTGGGCTAGAATATAAAAGGCCTCTCAGTTCTCTGCCAAAGCCCCACGATACCATACATCAACATCTTTTTTTTTTGTTTATCAATGAGTTAATTTATAGTTTTGGAGGGGAAATGTATAGCTGGATCTACTCTACTGTGTTCTGATGTAAAATAAGCCCTTGTAGTTGAACTCATGCTGCGTAGTTCTTGATTGAGGTTCAACCTCAGCATGTTGTTATGCAGGTAGACATAAGTGAGCCGTGAAGAGGATTAAAGAGTAATTGCAAATGGAAATATATATATATGTAAAAATATCTTTTTTTAAAATTTTTCTTCTGGTGAAAGTTTGGGAACCCAAATATATTTTTTGTTGTTGTTCATATTTTCTGTAAGACTTCATGCTGGGCAAATTATATCCACAGCAGTAGAGCATCAATGAGAGGCAGAGAGTTAAACAATTTAATCACAGAAAGAATTCAGCAGGGATATAACTGTGCATTTTCCATGCCACCAGCTTGAAGGTCATTACGCCTCAGTTGGGATGAACAAAAGAAGAAACTCTGCTTTGAGAGAATGGACATCTCACCAACTAACTTCCCGTTAAGTATACAAGATGGCTGCTAGCAAATGTCACCAGTGAAGACTCTCCATGAGCAAGTACAGCCAAAAAAATCAGGTCAAAAATAACAATCAGAAAAACACTAGTTATCCCATCTTTTGGTAGACCTGCTTCCTTTGCCCTGCTTTTGAAAACACAAGCTGGTAATGTACGGCCATGTTTCCCTTTGGGGACCTTAAATACAGATCTGCAGAAGTATATCCTTGGATGTAGTTTGTCTCAAAGCACCAGTCCTTCAAAGACTTTTTAGGATGACTTTCTGGGAAGCATGGAACTGTCTGTCTGACTGACAGTGAATGGTTCAAGTTGCTACAGCTAATGACATTACTCTCATATATATGGTTCATGTGACCAAGACATGAGCTCCAGCACTGAAATCCTCAGATGTTTTGTGCAGGCAATCTTGTGTAAGCAGTAAGGGGCATTTTTCCTTAGAAAAGGAAAAAATAAAATCTATTTCCAACAATTATTAAAAAAAATTGAGAAAATTGCCCCTTCAAAAGCAGATATCAGTCATCTTATCAAAGAATCAGCAGAACCACAGATCTCAGTGGTTACTTTCCACATGCCAAAAAATGCAGTGGATTCTGAAATCTGTTATAATAAAGTGAAAGTAAAAGAAACAGGCTTCTTCCTGAAGCTTTTCCAAACAGTAAATGCATTTATTTATCAACCTGCAGTATCAGATATACCTACTCCCGGTGAACTCACTTAGTACCAGGAATTATTGCTGAACAGAAAGCTTATTTAATCTATTATGGGTCAGAATTTTTATCAAACTGCTTAATTAGAGTTCTCTTTTTTTTTTTTTTTAACAGCTTAATGAGGAGTTTCATCACTCCTGACAAGATGAGTCAGGTATTTTTAAACAGATGAGTCTGATCTCAGTAAATATGCAACGTGATATATCTTCATTGTATGTTCCATTCAGAAGCGCGGTCAAAAGCTTCATTAGTTCAATAATATTTCAAGGAACTTTTAAAAACTTATAGTAAGGGCATAATATCACACATAGTCTTTTTTTAACTATAGCCTCTTAAAAGTTAAATTAGATGTTTAATGAAAATGAGTCATCTAGGCTCCTCATAAAACTTTCAGATGGCTTTATATGAAATAAATCCCATTTTTGGAGTCTCTTTCACCAGGGAACTACTGCCACATAACATTTTAATTGAAATTATTTGGTATCAAATGGGAAAGGGAAATGGGAATAGCATCTCAGTTGTTCCAAACAATGACCTTATTTGTTATATAGAAAATATTACTTTATGAAAATACATGAAGAAATAATAGGAATATGGTACAGGTAAACAAGTAAATCAGCAAGTTTTTAAAAATTACTCTCTTGATTTAAAAAATAACAATAATCCTGAGACAGCTATCTGGCATGAAGAGTTTCCACCTAAATGATGAAAGCCTCAAAAATAATAGTAACTGAAGAGGATCTAAATTAATGGAAAGTGTCAAATAACTGTGACTATTACTTGAAGCCCAGTTTCTACTTCTGATATGGCCTGGATTTGCTGAAGTTCTTGTGGCTCTGTATGGGGTGTGCTACTGCCAAGCAGGGCCAGTATCACGACCAGCACTCTGTATTGAACAGTAAAAATGCAACTTTGCAGAGCAGGTCAGGTTTCAAGGCTCTGGGAAGCTAAGTCATTAAGACCTCACCTTTGTACTGCAACAACCTACCTCAGGTGATGTTGTTGGAAATTTTCCCTCCTATGGACTTCAGGATTTCTATACATTTTCTGTAGAGCATTTTGCTTGAAACCCCAGAAGATGTAAACCCATAGAGGTCTATTGACTTTGGTGGTGCTACTCCATTGTATCTTCATCAAGAATCTGGTCCCGTGGAGTTTTTATCAACTACAAACACAGGAGACATGCAACAAGCTCATGCTTTCAATGAAGTCAATACAAATTTTATTATTGACTTCAACACCACCAGCATTTTAATCACAGGTATTTTGTAAGGTCACTCAAAAACAGTGTTTCCCATTAACTTAACAGAAATATTTGGATGAACGAAGATGCTACAGTGAACGGACTTTGCAAGATCATTCACTGAACTATCCCAATTAAAACATCATATATCCTAACAGAATATGGACCAATTCCAAGTTTAACATTTGTAAACAAAATAAAGCAGTCTAAATATTTATTGGAAAATACTATCAAGATAATAGCAGTAGAACTTTCTGATGAAATAACAAAGGAATCTGGAAAAAAAAAAAGCTGCATTATCCTCATTTGATTTTATAGACTTTCTGTAAAAGAACAAGATACTTTCTGGGAAAGCAAAATAAGTCTCAAATTTACATCACTATTTTGCTGTTTCTTCTGGAGAGTGCTGGCATGAAAGGCAGCTAAGAAAGAAAAGGGAAACCATGTAGGTGAAAAACATGCTGTCTCTTACAGTCAATCAGATTCTGTTTATAAAGGTTTCTTTCTGCAGCTGGAAAAATACTGAGCTAAACCCCTAACCTTATTAAAACAAAGTCAAGAGATTATGAATACCAATCTCTAAGGAATCAACAAGCATACATGGGATTTCTGTTTGAACAATGATCTAATCTGTGCTTTTATTACATATTATTGGTAAAATTCTGACTGTGTTGAAGTCATTGATAGAACAACATGATTTTGCTCCACTTTAATTATATTTCCCTTTCAAACTATACATGATCATTCTGGAATTCTGAAGCTGATAGAGTTTGGCTTATATTATGTAAATTATACTAGCCTATATTGGTAGAAGTAAGATGTACACCTCATTTACTTTTACTGATTCTGTAATAAAGGACCGGAAGAAAACAGAATGCATCTTATTTGGGAGATAATTGTGATGCTCTCCTCAGGCAGAGCAGCACTTTATTTCATGAAGAATGCCACTGAACTTTCTGTGAATCAACATAATGTAATATGGCAAGATTTTTTTTTGTCTTTACGCAATTTATTTTCTATATTTAGATTACCAAAAAGTTCTAGCAGAAGACTAAAACCTTAAGATCTCTACAAAGACCTTTTATAATTGGGGTGAACAGACAGACCCCCCAAGACGTTCCATTCTGAGGGACATAAAAAAAATTAAGTTTCCAACAGACCACAAAAATAATTTGAAAATCTCTGAAATAGATAGATCTGTCTGTCCGTCTCTCTATCAATCCATTCCTCTCCCACAAATGTAAAATTTCTCACAGTCTAGGCAGAATTTCTTTGGTTTCTAATTCATTACTCTGATATGTTTTGAAATATCAAACAGGTATTTACTTCCCAGTTATGTGTATGACTGTAAATGCTTTAGAGGATATGAATATATGCTTTAAAGTTCAGGATGCATTTATATCCATTGATCAAATGAAGTCTTACCAGCAACTGTGTTCTTTCACAGAGATAACAATTTCATGATATATTAAAATTATAAGGCATTTTGAAGTCTTTTTGAGATGAACAGGTCTATAAAAATGTAAGACAATCTCAGACCACTGGTCAACCATGACATGTTACATAAAGTTACCATCCTTATGACAACTGCCTGTAAAAATAACACAGGTCACATCAATGTCTTCAGTAGCTAGTGACTTTGTTTACTCCATTTCAGGTGCCAGGGTGGATCCAGTCCAGCCCAGGAAGAATGAACTGGCATAGACGGAATGACAGACATTAGACGTAAGTACTTTTTATATCAAGTCTTTGGCAAGTTACTTGTTGGAAAAATCTGTTCTCATGAACACAATCCAAAATCTGCAAATTGTGCTACTAAGGTACTATCCTGGGATATGCCAAACCATTGCCAGGATAATGGCTCATTCCAGATGCTTTGACAGCCTTAGGGCATTTCAGTATAAAAGCAGTTTTGACTGGGTTGTTCAGAGCAGAGGATCTTTTATTTTTTTATTTTTTCCCCCTGTCAGAAACTGTAAATAAAATTTGAATGAAAAGAGGATGGAGCATTGTACAATTCCCCTCGTTCACTATGACTTATACTTATGCATTTACTGTTCTGTGGTTTTGGGTTTTTTTAATACCCCTACAGGTTGCATCTAACACAAAAACCTCTTCTTTCCCATTATTTATAGGCCATGGTCAGGGGACAAAAATAACAAACACAAACATAATGGAAAAAGTGAGAAGAAAAGGTAGAAATAAAGCTTTATAGTTTGTGTAGATTCAGAACACTAAAGTAAGAGGTTTAATACAGATGGAAACAAGAGATTAAGTATGATCAGCTGCTACACATGGTCAATTTTTCAGTGAAATCTTAAAGTGGGTGTGATGCTGTATTCACAAAGTATTAGCCAGGTCTCAACTATTAGATTATGTACCAGATAAATTACTTAATGTATGCCTAAAGCTATGGGGAGTTTAATTTCTAATGGTAAAACATCATACCAGTGACACTAACAACTATAATTGTGGATTTTTATTCATGTATTTATTTATTTTTAAATTAAATTTATGTGTTAAAAAATGCACAAGGACTAAATGTCACTGGGAATGAAAAGGAAAGGTCAAGGAATTGCATACTTTTAATGGAAAACTGATTAAAAAATAATCTGCATTTACTTCTGCATGGGATTCACTTGTAGTTGTGAGAGTCATAGATGAGAAGAGAAATGTGGTCCTCCAGAACAACACTACTGATAAAGGTTCATTTAGGTTCAAAGAGAAATTTGTGAAAAAAAAAAAAAAAAAGGTAACCATGAAACCCAAAGCTACTGTAGGAGATTTAACCAGTACATTAACTAGTAATTACCCTTAACTAAATGTAATTAATATCAATTAATATTAATCAGATAATATTAAGTATTAGAGTAATATTACTTCATATTAATTAAGATGAATTATTAACAATTGGAATAGCCTACAAGAATGCAAAAGTGATTTTTTCATTATTTAAAGATTTTGCATCAAAACTACATATTTTTTTAAAGCACACAATAGTTCTGGGCTGCTCTGAGCTCCTTACATGATCCTTCTCTTATGAATTGTCCTATACATTAAAATTGTATCAGAAGTTCAGTGGCATACTCAGCTAAGTTAACTAGCTAGAAATAAACTACTTTACTTTGTGAACATATTAGCTTGCATTCTGAAAGCACGCAGTCTATCCAAACTGAGAAGTCACCTTTTTTTTCAAGTCCGATTAAACTGCTTGCAGGGACGGACTAATGAGTCTGGGATTAGGTTACCGCTTCTCAGTAATGTACTCCATAAAAAATGAATTTACCTCACAATCAGCAGTGCCTTTTATAGAATCATAGAGTCATGAAATGTGTTGGGTTGGAAGGGACCTTTAAAGGTCATCTAGTCCAACCCCCCCTGCAGTAAGCAGGGACATCTTTCACTAGATCAGATTGCTCCAAGCCTCATCAAGCCTGAATTTCCTTTTGGGGATCAAGGTTGTAAAGTTTAGGCATTCAAGAAATTTTGCAAGAACTGATCTTACTTATTTGATTTAGCTATAAATTCTCTGAGAAAGAGACTGTCTTTTTTGTATGTGTTTGCATAGCACCCAACGTAATGACATCTTCATTACAGAAGCAGCTTAAAGACTGGTATTAGTATGAAAATACCTATTTGAGGGGTGAATAATCTTTTCAGGGCTAGGAGAAGGAAACCTATAACTTAAGGATAAGAATACAAAAGTATAACTTCCTTATTTTCCATGGTACCAAATGGTTAATTTGTTTGTGTGGCATATGGTAGAAGACTCAATTAAAATCTCCATGAAGAATGAGAAAATGACAGTCTAGAATCCAATATGAATTGAACTTGAAGGTCCAAGCTGTAAGAAACACACCAAAGAACAGTTGTGAACTCTTACACATTACTTTTATTAGTTTCATTTATTTATTTTGCATGTAACCAAGCACTAAAGCATACATCTAGTACCCCAGGCAACTTACTTCACCTTACTGCAGTAAAAGATACATAGGGAGTTCAATTATAGAATGATTGGCTAATTTCAATAGCTTATTTTACTTATTAAGCCCTCTACAAAGACTTTATGACTGTTCTAATGAATACCTTGCAAGACTTTCAGTGTAATGAAATTTGTATTAAAACACTATAAGGAGTGTCCCACAATGTAAGGTCACTTCCATTTATTCTCATTACAGCCTTAGAAGGACAAAAGAAGAAAAGGAGAATATCTAGCTCTTTTTTTTTAGCTGGAAAAGGGATGTTAACTTTGAGCACATAACTTGCAATGTTAACCTGAAAGTAGCAACAACATCACTGGCTTATGGTGACCTAGGAGACTGTTGAATAATATTGCTAAATTGAGCTAGACTGAACAAATCCACCCTTTACTTTCTCTTCAGGTAGTAGCACAAATGCAATTCCACAACGTGAGACTGATTTGCAGTTGTTGGGGGGTGGGGTGGAGGATCATTCAAAACAAGGATAAATGAGGAAGGGCATGATTAGAATCAACTGATATGTGAATACCTATCTGTTAACCAGTGCAGAGAGAGACGTGAGAATTTCAAGATCATTTCTACCGTTTGAGAAACAGAGTACAAAGGGATCCTGACTCACAAGAAATGTCACGAGAGTCATCCATAAATAGGCCCAGCAGCCTACCCTCAAAATGTGGATGAGGTGAGAAGAACGCACTGCTCAGACAGCAAAGATGTGGAACATTAGTTATAAAAAGGTATGTATTTTCAGTACACTGATCTATATATTTTAAATAACTGACTTTGGTATTCATGCAACCAGTATATTAATTAATCACTTATTTTTGTGGCTAATGAAGAACAAGACTCCAGTCTAAGTCCTGCACAGATATGTGATTAGACACAGTCAATGCTTGAGTTAATTTCTGCATTGTTTCATATAAACTGAACTGTATCAGTTATCACTTATCTGAGCTGTAGTATTGTGGAAGTATTAGGGGTTTGTCTATACAGAGGTGAGACACTTGCAAAATTATCATGAATTAATTTTTAAAGTGGATTATTTCAATCTCATTAAACTATAATGTGGATCTCCGACTGAGAATGAAAGTGGTCTTATTTTGATTTTGTTTGATTCACTTCCAAAGTTACACTGAATTAAGGACACTTGAATTTTGAGTAAGTGTCCAAATGGATTCTATTGCCCATAATGCACTAGCAAAAATATTGAAGGAGATAAAGGTACCAGATGGGATAAACATTGATGACATCCTAATAGGTGAAGATAATGAAGAGGCAAGTCAGAGAAATGTCTAGTCAGGTTTGGGACACACTGACTTCATTGGAATTAGTAATCCCTCCCACTAAATGTCAGGGACCGAGTCAAGAAGTTAAGTTTTTAGGAGTTTGGTGGTCAGGAAGAGCTATGGCCATACCAGCTGATATCCTGGAAAAAATAGAAGCTGGTAAAGCTCTGGAGAACAAAAGGGAGCTGCAACAGATACTTGGGACTTTAGGTTATTGGTGCAAACATATCCCTGGATTTTCCATAATTGCTAGACCCCTGTATAATTTGATTAAGAAAAATGTTGGTTGGCAGTGGACCCCTCAGCATGAGGAAGCCTTAAACTTGCTGATTCATGAACTTCGCATATATCAGTCTTTAGGCCCCATACACCAGACAGATCCTATACAGATTGAGTGGGGATTTAGTGAACATGGTTCTCATTGTAATTTATATCAACGGGGACCAGAAGGCCCTGACAGACCCTTGGAATTCTCCTCTCATTCATTTAATGATACTGAGCAGAGATATACCGATTGGGAAAAAGGTATGTTATCACTTGTGCGGGTAGTAAAAAAGGCTGAGCAGATCCACACGAGCCAAGCTATGGTTGTCCGGGGTCCTTTCCTCCTCCTGGAATCAGTTAAGAAAGGGACTCCTCCCCCTGAGGGAATTGCCCAAAAACCCACTGTCTAGAAATGGTACTCCTACTTAGAAGGTATTGGTCAATTAGTTACTATTATTGAAGGACCAGTAAAAACATCTAAATTACAAAAGGATGTTAATGCAGACCTTTCTATGTTAGTCAAACCTAACAAACCATCACCTATTTTAGAAGCACCCCCTTTTACAGACGAATCAGACCAAACAGCGTATGGTTTACAGATGCTTCTGCAGCTCGCAAAGCCCGGATCTGGCAATATACAGCAGTAGCTCTAGAGATAAAAATGGGAAGAACTGAGTTTGAGAAAGGAGAAGGTAGTGCCCAAGTAGTGGAGCTACGGGCTGTATTGTTAGCTGTGAAACATGGAGCTCAAACTATATATACTGACTCCTGTGTAGTGTTCAAAGGGGCAACAGAACGGATAGGACACTGGGAAACTAATGATTGGCAAGTCAATCAGGTGCCAGTGTGGAGAACAGAGGACTGGAAGCAGCTATTGGAAGTGGGAAAGGAAAAGACACTACAAATAGGTTGGGTAAAGGCGCATGATAAGGCTATAACTGAGGTTGCCCACTGGAATAATAAAGCTGACTGCCTCACCCACATACATACATTAGAAGTGGATGAGAGTCTGGATGCACAGGAGTGGGTAAGGTTAAGGGAATGGCTACATGAAAGGCGTGGCCACACTGGGAAAGCTGATGTGTATAAGGAATGCCAAGCCAGAGGGTGGCCAGCTACACTGGCTGACTGTGAAAGGACAATAACACACTGTCCACAGTGTCGCCTGCGATTAAAAATTAATCACCCAAATCAAGCCCTGCCTTTACATATCAGGGCAGGGAAAACACTCTGGCAAACTTGGCAAATTGATTATATTGGGCCACTTAAAGTGTCCAATCGATATAGATATATCCTTGTAGGTGTAGAGGTGGTGCCAGGATTGACCCAAGCCACCGCAACCACAACAGCTTCTGGAGAATGGACGGTTTGAGTGCTAAAGGAATGGTTTAGTATTTTACCTATGCCTTCTGCCATCTAAAGTGATAATGGTTCACACTTCACAGCAACCATCGTCCAGGAATGGGCAAAAGGAGAAGGCATTGACTGGGTCTTCCATACCCCTTATTACCCCCAGGCAAATGGAATGGTAGAACGGATCAATGGATTAATTAAAAGATTTGCAAAGGTCCATGCATCAAATTGGAACCTGAGATTATCTGAAGCAGTATATACTGTTAATAACAGATGGGGTGAAAATGGAAATGCAAAGATAAAAGCATTTTGTCCTACTGGAGAAATTATATCCAAAAAACCACATAGATTTGGCAAGTCCCCCATACAATTGCATTCTGGCCAACCAGTAATGGTCAAATTACCTCGTATTGGAGTTGTGCCCCTGACATTGACTAATCCAAGGGGACCATATGCATGGGAAGCAAAAGATAACTCTGACCGCATACATTGAATAAGTAGCAGGTGGATTATACCAACTTTCTAACTGACTCATAGCCGATCATATATACAGTCAAGCAGCACTTTTCCATTTTACTTGCAGATGGGCCCCAACAAAAGGAGGGACAAGGAGTACGACGGGGTGGAGACCTAAGATGTATTGACCCGAAGTATGAACTGCACTTGCACGGAATGGACAAGCTGTGTAGAACTTGAATGTGGACCAGAAGTTTTTTGTTTTGTTTTCTCTTCTTCCTTTCTTCTGATCTTTGTATGTTTGTTTTGATAAGTGTGAAAAATAGTGAAGGTATTGTTGGCTTTCGCCATAATAACAAGGCTATAAATCTTTGACTTATAAGGATAACTAACCTTTAGTAAATTAGGAAACATGAGAAACCTCAAAGATAACAACTAACAGCAACTACGAAGAAAAACATCATGAAGAAAAACATCCGAGAGAAACAAAAGAGAACTTCTCCAAAAGACTCCACAAGTGATTAACAGAAGGAAACAGATGCATAGGAGAAGGGAGTTGATGATAATCGATCCTACCAGAAGGAAACACATGCATGGGAAAAGGGAGCTGATCCTACCAGAAGGAAACAGATGCATGGGAAAAGGGAACTGAAGATCATCGATCCTCAGAAACAATTGTCAGAAGGAAACACACAAATAGAAGAGAAAAAGGACTAATGATAATCAATCATTATAAACAATTACTCTGTCTAAAAGAGTGAATACGTATGCAATATTGAATGTATATAAGACATGGTTGAAGTGTTAGCTGGTGTGCCTCTGACTTGAGTCATGCACCCAGCGCTGTGCTTTTGCTTTATTGACTTTGTCCCTATAATAAAATAAGTGCCATTTCTGTGTAATAAATAAAATCATGTTTGTTAATCAAATCAGGCTTTCTTAAAGGCTGGTGAAAAATTACAATGTTTTGACTCTTCACATACTTAAATCACAGGCATCTGGTGTGCTATCTGGTGCGCTTTGACACCTCAATACCTAAATCATAGGCATCTGGTGTGCTTTAACACTTCAAAGGGAAGAGCTAAGTTGTGCGATAAGCTGAAAAGAGTCACCCAAAGGACACCGATAAAGATGAGGAGTCTTCAGCCTCACGACCACCAGGAGGCGGGACAAGACCGACCCCTAGCAACACGTCGCTCAGACACAGAATATACCAGGATTGACACATATACGGGAACCAGAAGAGTATATAATCAGCTACTTTCGGGAAGTGGGTGTGTGCCGTTGGCGGAGCAAAGACTCCCCAGCCGCCCAGCGCTGTTTTGCTTGCTGCCGCTTGCTTAATAAACTAATTTGATTAATTGGACTGGTTCCTGTCAATTATTGGGCCACAATCTATAACATCTGTTTAAGGGATCTGGCTGTTTATTACAATAAGGATAATTTTTTTCTTTGTTGTTTGTTTTCTTTGTTGTTGTTGTTGTAAATCTAAGTTTTAATAGGTGTTAAATCATGGCTGTGATTGTAAGGCCTTTTTGTAATAGTTATTTTGAATTCCTCAATACCCAAGTGCAAACGGTCTCAAAAGTTGCACTGCAAAACTGACTCGTGCTAGATATGATACTGCTCAAAGAACAGGGAGTGTGTGGATACTTAAAAGCAAACCATGAACAAGAAGAATGCTGTGTTACAATTCCTAATGTGTCACTACCTCTTCGGGAAAACCTCCAGATGAAGAAGATAGCTGAAGCGACACATGAGCTGCAGGACCAAATAAAGGACACTTGGTTGGGAAACATTTTTGATAAAATAGGATGGGTATTTACTGGATGGATAACTAACTTGTTGCAAACATTGATTGTTATCATAATTTGCATTATTATAGTATGCATTGCCATTAGTTGTGTTAAAAGAATTATTGTAAAATCTGTCTCTCGGGTAAGGGTTCACCTGGAAACTGGGGAATACCTGGCTCTACTTAAGCACTCAGATGAAAATTATACAGACACATTGGCTGAAGATGAGATGTCTGTGGTGGAACTAGGACTCAGGTCACAAGGTCACGGGATGGAATGAATGGGATCACCAGGCCAAACCGGTTTCAGAGCACAAAAGGTGAAATGCAGGGAGCTGTCATTTGACTCAGCTCCATCTCGCCTTGGCAGACGCTTATTGATCCCTATCTATGCAGGGATAACTTGGGAGGAGCTGTGGAAATGCTCAGCCCGGGGTGGTCTCAACACTGCATTACAATGAGAATCGAAACCAGAACTGAAACCCGAATGGTGCCTTTAACAAACAAAATGCCCTGAGTCAAGTCCCACCACTATTCAGTGAGTGTGAGACCAGACATCACAAAATAAACATTGCTACCTAAGGGGCCATCAAACCACCGGAGATAACCATCCCAGACAGCGTAATCCATTCAAGCACAGTCCCGGAAAAAGGATATTTAAGTCCCAAGTTTTGGGGAGAAAATGGGGGAATCTTCCAAAGATACAGCTGGCCTGTAGGAGAGTCTGCCCCCCTTGTCCAGGACGCTGTGCAAGGAAACTTCCCTGGATCGAGTGGCCTTACCTGAGAGAGAGAGGGTAAGTGATTTAGTAACATACGTATGATGTCTAGCATGCTCTAAGATAGTGATTTGTGCACTCGTTTAAGGTATTCATATATAGCGCGCTGGTGGTTTGTGTTGTTACTTTTCGGGATCACTTGTTAGGTGGTAATAGTGTATTCTGTGAATTGTTTTGTTCTTTTCCCCTGAAATTGCAATAGTGCATTCTTCCATTGTATCCATAAGAACTTGCAATAGTGGCGTATCAGACCCGTGAGTGAAGTCCAAATAAATTGTTAATTTGAACCTCTCAGTGAAGTCTTTTTTCTCCGTCACGACTAGGTCCACGATAATTAGTTAGGTATATAACAAATTATGGCAAGTGGTAAGGTATGCATTGCATTAATTAACAACAGGTATACAACAAACTATGGCAAGCGGTACTTAATAACAAATATACAATGAATTATAGCAAGCGGTATGGTATGCCTTGTGTTACTTCTTTCAAAGAAAAAAGAAAGAAAAAAAAAGGAAAGGAAAGAAGCAAAGGGATAGAGAAGGAGAGATCGAGAGGGAGAGGCAGAACGAGAGAGAGAGAGATAAAGAGATCACCAGTCCTGGTTCCAGCGTTAAGCGCTCCTCTGTAAAATCTCTTCAGAGAAAAATCTTCCTGGGCAAAAATCTTCTTTTCTTCAGGGAAAGTCTTCCCCCTTTTATGTTCACCCACTCCTAGGGGCAGTTTCGTCTCAGGTTTCTCTCCCCCCCAGGTGACGTGCAACATGATTTGGGTGGGGAGATGAAAACTACAATCATATATGTTTAGCATGATCTCGATAATCTTCATTAACATATGCAGGGGTGTGAACTTTAATATGCATTTCACAGATAATGAGGCAAGGGTCAACACTGGGCATAGCGTCTTTTTCTGGAGAAACAGCTCGTCCTTCACAGGAGAAAAAAACAGGGCTGTTCTGTTTCTTTAAAACTGGTCGTTCAGGTGCCAGTTTTCTTTCTCATAAGAGATAACCAGGTGTTATTAGTTCCTTGAGCAGAAGGCCTGGTACTGCAAGTGTCTGAGACATTAAAAGTCTCTTCAGGCTGCTTTGTTTAGGAGAAATTACGAGTGGTCCCTTATACTCTTCCACATGAATTATTTGCAAAACCTTAATCTGACTCCCCATCCAGGATACTGAAGGTGTGAAAGTGACTTAAGTGATTTAAGGACTCATTTGATTTTGCTCTGAAATGGATGAGGAGTGCTCAAATGGCTCCATGTTATATCTTTACTGTGGAGCAATCAAACACTTGAAGGCAATAAGCAAAAGGTGAAGAGCAATGGCTTCATACACAGCTCAGAATAGAAAGCTAGCACTTGTCAGATATCTACATCAGGCTTCATGTAAGTAATTGTAGCTATTACAGCACTGACATCTGCTTCCAAGCTAGTCACTGTAGTCTGCATTTATATTTAGAGGAGAGAAAGGGGCACTTCAGTGTGAGAATCATCTCATGATAAAATAGCTGTTTAATACGATGTCCCAAAAATGCTTGTTTGTGTCTGCTGATTATACAAGAATGTAGGATGCCTATCTTAGATACACAGAGCTAGTGCAGATGAAATGAAACTTACCCTTTTAGTTTGATTGTCTTGCTGCTATGCTGCATTATTGGGTTATTTTGTCCCTTATGATATATTACAGCCTTGTTTGCCACAAGTGAGAAATGATCAATGCATGAGACTCTCCTGTAAAGTTAATTCTGAAGATGATAATATTCTTGAAGTTCAGTTTCCTCATAATATGGCCATTTGCCATTTGCTAGGCCATTGCTTCTTATGCATTTACATATATAACAATATACCCTGTCAATAATATCTTTCCTGAAAGGTATTTCTGGAAAGAATGAGTAAGTCACAAAGTGGTGGAGGAAGTGATTTTAGACAGGTTATCATTACCTGAATAAAAATAGTATTTATTCTTACAGTTGATATTAGGATAAGGTGGTCATGAGACTTATGCTGACATTCAATTCATTCTACTTATGTTTTGTTAATCGATTACTCAAAATCTAAATTTCTGACTAAAGTCTGCTCCATTTACATCTGAACTTTGACTGCTTGGCAGGGGGAAAAGGAGCTGCAGCCCCAGATCATATGTTACAGCTCCTAGAAAGTAACAATATTCTGAAACATGTACTTTCCTCTGAAACTATATTTTTCTATACAGTTCCAGAAAAGCATGATACTTCCCCCTGGAATGCACAGCCATACTCGGGCCCTATTCCATTTTTATTATTTTATCAATTCATGGGGTTGAAAGCCAACAGAATTTACACTTAATAATATTTACAATTTCTGCAGAGTTTTCTGTCTTCAAAGGATTTACAAACATTGGCTATGGGGTTTGAGAAAAGCTTCTGCAGAGGTCAAAATAACAAGCAAATATTGTCTTAGAGAAAATAAAAAGAGGGTTTAGTTTCTACACTTGTTTTCTTTCTGACTGCAGCATCCACTATTACGGAGACTAGTCTGCTGTTGTTAACTGCAGACTAATAATTTTCTAATTTTTTATTCAAATTCTGGACAATTGACCAAAAAGCCCCATTTTTTTTTTGCAAAAGATTATCCAGCATTGAAAAAGATCTTCTGACATATCTTCTGACATTAAAAAGAACTGCCTTACATCTCCTAAGCTACATCCCAGCTGTCTTTAATATTTCTCTGGAGAAGGCAGAGTAGACTTTTAAGACCCCATTATGGACCTTTAGATTAAGCAGCCGTCCAGGTGGATGTGCAGGGATGGACATACTTTATTGTGTTTCAACCATCAGAGTCACTCAGCCTCACTGTGGGATGGATGGATCCTGATCATTCTGCCTTCTTTGCCCTACTTTATCCTATTGTGTAAAACAAGAATTCACTACCTCTTTGTTAATATCAGTGTTCCCACATGAGATCCCACTTTTCATTGACTAAATTAATTTACAGAAAAATGTGTGATAAACACCATTAATTCAGAATTCTTCTCTTGCCACTCTCTGTAAGGGCATTTCCTCTGCACGCTGACACTTTCACAGACCACCATATCCACATGTATTTCATAGAATCATAGAATGGTTAGAGTTGGAAGGGACCTTAAAGATCATCTAGTTCCAACTCCCCTGCCATGGGCAGGGACACCTCCCACTAGACAAGGCTGCTCAAAACCACATCCAACCTGACATTGAACACCTCCGGGGATGGGGTCTCCACAACTTCTCTAGGCGACCTGTTCCAGTGTCTCACTGCCCTCACAGTAAAGAATTTCTTCCTAATATCTAATAAAAATCTCCCCTCTTTAAGTGTAAAACCATTACCCCTCATCCTATCGGTACACTCCCTGATAAAGTGTCCCTCCCCATCTTTCCTGTAGTCCCCTTCAAATACTGGCAGGCTGCTTTAAGGTCTCCCCAGAGCCTTCTCTTCTCCAGGCTGAACAACCCCAACTCTCTCAACCTGTATTCATAGGAGAAGCGCTCCAGCCAGCCCTCTGATCATCTTCGTGGCCCTCATCTGGACTCCCTCCAACAGCTCCATTTATTCCTCATGGTATGGTCTAAGCTCAGAATCTGAAGCCAACATTGAAAGGTCTTTGTTAATTTCATTATTTTTCTCAAATTTGAGTCACCTTGAGAATGGTTATACTGGGACACAAGTTTTGTATTTACTTGTTTTCTCACAAAAGACACACTTGTGTCACCTGGAATGTTAGAGAAAATAGTTGACTGTTCAATGAACTGCATTCTCCTGATGAAAACCTTAGCACTGCAAACAAACAGGGGCAATTATCATTAACTCGGTGATGCTAATTCTAGTGACAAAGCCAATTTGGCTAGAAAAAGGAGCATGACAAGAGGTATCTTCCAGTGCTAGAATACTGATGATGTTCAGGGTAATCATAGAATCACAGAATCATAGAATGTGTTGGGTTGGAAGGGACCTTTAAAGGTCATCTAGTCCAACCCCCCTGCAGTAAGCAGGGACATCTTCAACTAGATCAGATTGCTCAGAGCCTCATCAAGCCTGGCCTTGAATGTCTCCAGGGATGGGGCCTCCACCACCTCTCTGAGCAACCTGTTCCAGTGTCTCACCACCCTCATTGTAAAGAACTTCTTCCTAACGTGTCATCTAAACCTACCCTGCTCTAGTTTAAAACCATTGCCCCTCGTCCGATCACTACATGCCCCTGCAAACAGCCCCTCCCCAGCTTCAGGCCCCCTTCAGGTACTGGAAGGCTGCTATAAGGTCTCCCTGGAGCCTTCTTTTCTCCAGGCTGAACAACCCCAACTCTCTCAGCCTGTCCTCATAGCATAGGCCCTCCAGCCCTCTGATCATCTTCGTGGCCCTCCTCTGGACCCCCTCCAACAGGTCCATGTCCTTCTTGTGCTGAGGGCTCCAGAGCTGGACACAGTACTCCAGAGCTGGACACAGTACTCCAGGTGGGGTCTCACCAGAGCAGAGTAGAGGGGCAGAATCACCTCCCTCGACCTGCTGGCCACGGTTCTTTTGATGCAGCCCAGGATGCGATTTGACTTCTGGACTGCGAGTGCACATTGTTGGCTCATGTCCAGCTTTTCATCCACCAGTACCCCCAAGTCCTTTTCCGCAGGGCTGCTCTCTATCATGTCATCCCCCAGCCTGTATTGATAACTGTGGCAGATTTACAAGCAGAGGCCTGCGTACGGCCAAGGACACAGTGAGCAGAGCACACAGAAACAGGAATGCAGATGTCAATATGGATGGAATGAAGAGGAACTGGTCCAATATAAACATGGAACAAGAAAACAGCTTTGCGTGCTTATCTTGGTGGGAACTGAATAAGGCGACTGGGTTAGTGATCTGAAATATGTGTTTACTTGCCTAGCAGATGCATGAAAAGTTTAAGAGCTTGGGTATAAAAGCCGAGGCTTGAGAAGCAATAAACGATTTCATGCTTATCACAGCTGGAGTCTGTGCCCTCATACACCACAAATGTCGCCCGAACAGGGTTTAAAAGAACAAGGTTTAAAAGAACAAGGATTAAAAGGAACAGAGATATGAAGTACTAATTATCCGGTGGTGTACCTGCGGCTGGATGGAGGAATTCATACCGAAAGCTCTCTATCAATTACTTTCATCGCCGTTCGCTGGACAAAAAAGGTGAGCAGCCGCGGTAGATATTAAAAATGGGACAAACAGTTACTCGAGAACAGAAATTGCGACTTGAACTTCTGCAGCGCATTTTAACAGAACAGGGCTTTAAAGTGGCCCCTGCCGAATTAGTAACTTTGCTTGTATGGATATGTGATTATTGCTCATGGTTCCCTGAAGGGGGGTCCTATGATTTAGCTCACTGGCAAAAAGTGGGGGAGGAATTGCAAATGCGGGAGACACTGCACTTGTCCTTGCCAGAAGGCATAATTACTTGGCGAACTGTATACACTGCCATACGAACACTGCATCCTGCAGAGCAAGCCCTGCAAGGGGTTGCTGGAGGGGCACCAAAAGCTCCCCCAGAGGAACCTCAGTCTGTAGACGTAATACCCCCAGTTGCAGACCCTGAGCCTGAAGCTGCTGAAATTCCCAGTCCTGCAGAAGATTACCAAAAGCAGAATTTGGGAGGCGAAGAGCCAGAAGATCCCTTTGATCCTGGTCCAATAAATCCAGAGACTGAACCTGATTTATATCCACCTTCAACCCCAATTAAAGCTATGCCTGTAGGAATGTGTCTGAGAGAAAATGGTCATGTGAGCCAGCCTCCCTACTATGAGAGATTAGATTAAGAGCAAAACAGGTGGTAGAAGATGGAATTAGTACATGGGAAAAACGGGAACTGAGAAGGTAGAAAACATGTTGTGCTAATGACTAAGCAATTTACTATGCGAATTCTTGTAACCAACCTGATCTGTGAATGAACTGCATGGACAGCGCGTGAACAGAGACTGTAAGCCAATCCTATAGCTGCCGCTAGCGCGTGCTCTTATTGCCTGTCTATATCTACTCTGTGAAAACTTGAATAAAGGGAGAACGATCATACTCATATTGAGACTCCATCGTTACTCCGGGTCCGTCTCCCACTCCGACATCTGGTAGCAGAGGATGGTTCAGCGCGACTGAGTTCTCCGAGACTGCGGTAAGCAGCTAGAGGAGGGGAGTGGGAAACTTTGGCTGGGAGACGTGCTGCTTGGGCGCATCAGCGGGAGCAGACAACGGCGTGAGGTCGCTCCTCACCTCCCAGGCGCAGCTATGGAAACAGAAGCTGCGGCCACGCTACTCGCTGGGATCCTCTCTAAGAGAGGGATTGAAACACCAGCGAAACTGTTGCTCAAACTGATTAAGCCGGGGCAGGAGATGGGGCAACAAGTAACAAAAGAAGAAGGGGCTGTATTAAGACTTCTCCTGCATATCCTCTCTAAGAGAGGGGTGAAATATGATGAGCGTATGCTCTGAAGGTTGTTAACCTGGTGCAGAGAGAACGGATTCGCACCAGAGCCCCAGACAGCTTTTAAACCAGAAATATGGGAGGCTGTTGGGAAAAAACTGTGGGAAGTGATAAGTAAAGGAGACAAAGAGGCATCACTGTTAGCGACGACATGGTGGTTGGTGTTATCGACCTTACAAGATATGAAGGTGGAGCGAGCCACGGCAGCCGGGGCTTTTGCAGCATTACAACCCATGGGAGGGGGATCGAACAGGCCAGGTCCGAAGGTCTGGGACGATCCCCTGCTGATCCCCTCTGCTCCACCTGAGGCCGATGGAGGAGGCAGAATGTCAGCAGAGAAGGACAGAGCCGGAGCTGTTTGCTCCTGCCATTGCCCGCCTCGCCCCCTCCCCTCCCCAGTCGTCTCCCTGAGATAAAAGTGCTGTTTTTGTATGTCTGCTGTGTAAGTGTGTGTGGGCGCCAGCTTATACCTGCTGATCAGCATGTGTGCTACTGTTTGCTTTTTGTTGTGTGCAGTGTCGTTAGGTGACTCCCCTTGAGCAGGTGTTCTGCCCGGTGTGGTACTGTTCTCGTATGCAACTAGGGCTGACACTCCGTCAAGTGAAGAAGTTTGTATATACACAGTGTTTAGACGTAAGGCGAGCACGCCCCAGGTAGATACACCAGGATGGGCCATAGAACCGATGGAAGTCCTGAAATATTGGGGGAGATTTCACCAGCCGACACGTTTACACTCTCAGGAACGGCTCGCCCGTGCAGGGCGTATGGCTGGTTGTTTGTTGTTTGTCTATAAGATCATGGTTGATTGGGAAAAGGAGTTGAGACAAAATCTATAGGATGCTCTGTAGGAAAATGAGAAACTTAAGGAAAAATGAGAAACTGAGCTCTTGTTGCAAAGGCAGACTTTTATGTCAGTCGTAAGTGATGGGGAAAAAAAGAAAAAAGAAAAAAGAAAAAAAGAAAAAATGAAAAAGAGAAAGAAAAGAAAAAAAAAGGGAAAAAAAAGAAAAAAAAGAAAAAAGAGGAAAAAAAAAAAAAAGAAACCAAACAGGAACAATTAGATGGGAAATGTGCCACGTTAGCACAAAAGTATGCCATAAGCATTACGAGAAAGCATCAGAAAAAGAGAAATAGGACACCTGATTGAAAGCAGTACCATAGAGATATGTTTTTGGTTTTTTCCTATATGTGTCTATGTTATTGCATGCCTTAGTAGATTGCTCTGTGTTATACCCTGCGAGACTAAAATGAACCCCAGCAGAAGCGGTCTCTTGAGCAAGGGGGTGGAATATGGGAAAGCAACGGAAGATCAGTGAGGAGGACTGTAAACACACTCAAGGGACTCGCACCTGGGTGCTGGAAAACACATATATCACACCAATTGTTATTCAGTCTTGGGTGCTGGCAGGAAAAACATTTGGATGACATAAGCCTGTAATGGACTCACAGACACCTTATCTAGCTGCTTGAGAATCTTGGCCTGTTGTGGAAGAAGATCAAAGCACAGTACCAGCAAGAAGAGGGAGTCCGCATGCACTCTTGCTAACAAGGACTCTTGCTGCCAAGGATTCTTGATAACAAGGACTCTCTTGCTGCCAAGGATAAGTTTAGCAATGCTACTAGTCCAGCTATTTCTGAGTTATTGCTAGATGTAGATAGTATTCGATATGCGATGTTGCAAAACAGAGCTGCTACTGATTTTTTGCTTTCAGCTCACAGACATGGTTGTCAAGATTTTAAAGGACTGTATTGTATGAATCTAAGTGACCACTCCAAATCCATCCATGCCCAGCTGCAGGAACTGCACCGACCGAACCAGCAACTTGTGGAGACCACTGGGTGAAATCTCTTTGCTGGATGGACTTGGGGGTGGGGTTGGTTGAAGCAAATTCTACTCATTGCCTGTGTGGAAGGAATTTGTCTGTTATGTTTAGTATGCTGTTTGCCGTGTTTATTAAGCATTATACGATCAGTTGTAAATGCCGCTTTGCATCGTACCCTTGTACGAGTTGTAGAATATGTTGCTCTAAAAACTATGTGTGTATCCATGAGAACCCGACCTTCACAGAAGAAGATAACAAGAAGGGATTACAACAATGTAGTCACGTATCAGACAGCTGCTGTTAGCAAAGCTGGATCATGAGTTTGGTGAGACTCGCTGCGTGCACTGGCCATGCATGCAGCGACTCTAGCCTGTACTTCTCCACTCAATCCAGTGCAGGATATAGGGGGGCTGTCTCGGGTCAGGGAGGGGGAGAGAGACATGGGCGCACTTTGAAGATACAGGGGATGCCCGGAAGCACTGTGTCTGCCCCCACCCACCCCCCCATAAGTTCTATGTTCATTAACCCCAACAGCTCCGAAGGCATTACAGCATGTTGAAAGATAAGATATAGTCTACTACTGCTGCAAGACACATTGAACACCTTCCTACAAGAATTTCAACTTTATGCCCTGACAGGACAATGGGATGATGCACTCACAAAGAGCCTGACTGCATTAGAGTGGGTATTTTTGCCACATACCTTTTCAAAACCAGTAACTATGATGATTGAAATGTTACCGCGATTGTTTTTCCAGGGTCGTTTGTGCTGTCACCAGCTTTCTGGAATGGATCCAAGCCACATACATGTCCCCATCAAAAAGGATGACCTTGACCCTTGGTTATCACAATTTTACATGACGTTGCAAAAAAAAAAAATATTCGTCCTTTACATGATCAGCTAAAAGCTCACATACTAAAGATTCAAGACTTAATGAACCACAAAGTATTTGAAATATTACAAAAGGATTTCTCGTGGGTAAATCCAAAGAAATTGGCTTTCTGGGCTAAATTTAGGAATCTGGGTATTTATTGCCTTAGCGGGGTTCTTTTTGATTCTGTTTTTAATTGTGTTTAGTATATAACCTGCTAAGAGCGTCACAACGAGTAGAAGCACAAGTCATGGGGACCTTTTTAATAAATGGTCTGGTGTTAAACAAAAAAGGGGGAGATGTGGCAGATCTACGAGCAGAGGCCTGCATACGGCCAAAGACACAGTGAGCAGAGCACACAGGAAACACAGAGCCAAGAGAACAGTTCATACCTTCACTCCATCCTGTGATGACCATATAACATTTTCGAATCTTGGACAAAGAATAGGGCTAAGTATTCTTCCTTCGCTAGGAACAGCAACGACATTAAATATGTTGAATAAGATAGGGTGTTGGGCAAGTAAACAGATAAACCTTACAACCGAAATCATATCTAGCTTGCTTACTGATGCTGATAGCATTCGGCATGCTATGTTGCAAAATCGAGCGGCTATTGATTTTTTGCTCAGGGTCATGGATGTGAAGATTTTGAAGGTATGTGTTGTATGAACCTTTCCGACCACTCATCATCCATTCATAAGCAGTTATGGGATCTGGAGGATAACATGTCCAAATTAAAAGTGGTCAAAAATGGTTTCGATGATTGGTTAAACTCATGGGGTATAACGGGATGGTTATCAGACTTCCTAAAACAAGGGCTCATGCTACTGTTGGTTATATTATTATTGATTATGGTAGCCTCGTGTGTTCTCCGCAAAGTGACTGACATGATAGAAAATGCCATGCGTAAGGTCTGGCTGGCTCAAGAAGAAAAAGGGGGTATTGTAGGAATGTGTCTGAGAGAAAATGGCCATGTGACCCAGCCTCCCTACTATGAGAGATTAGATTAAGAGCAAAACAGGTGGTAGAAGATGGAATTAGTACATGGGAAAAACGGGAACTGAGAAGGTAGAAAACATGTTGTGCTAATGACTAAGCAATTTACTATGTGAATTCTTGTAACCAACCTGATCTGTGAATGAACTGCATGGACAGCGCGTGAACAGAGACTGTAAGCCAATCCTATAGCTGCCGCTAGCGCGTGCTCTTATTGCCTGTCTATATATACTCTGTGAAAACTTGAATAAAGGGAGAACGATCATACTCATATTGAGACTCCATCGTTACTCCGGGTCCGTCTCCCACTCCAACATATGCCTCCAACTGCAGAGGAGATTTTACAGCAACAGCAACGAAAGTCGTTATCACGCTCCTCCATTCTTAACCCTCCTCCATTTGCGACATGTACCGCGTCTGTTCCTCCCTCTCAACCGCTTATACGTGCGCAGCTGGAAACGGATATTGTGGTGTATTGTCAGAATGTTCGCGGGAGGCTTTACGCAGAGGAGGTGTTCAGATGTTACAAGCGATGCTTGTAATTTATAGACCCAACCTACCGCCTCATCATGAGCACTTACCTTATGAGTTAGTTAAAGAGTTAAGAAATTCTGCCAGAGATTACGGATTGCAATCTTCCTTCACAATGAATCTTATTCATGCCATAGCTGACTCGTGTACAATGACGATGTATGATTAGCGTTCTCTTTTGCGGTTAATCTTGACTGCAGCACAATTTGTAGTCTGGGACACAGAGTATCGTGATGCTGCCACTGCTCAAATTATGGACAATATTACTCAAGGCATTAATATAGGACTGGACGAGTTGCTGGGACAAGGGCCATATGCCACTGTGCAGGCACAAGCCCAGTTAGACGGAAGAGTTATTAGTCAGGCCACAATGCTGGCTATTAGAGCCTTGCGGCAAGTTCCCAATACAGGAAGAAGAGAAACGTCTTTTGTGGCTGTGCGCCAGGAGGCGCAAGAACCTTATGTTACCTTCTTAGACAGATTGCAGACTGCTATCCAAAGGCAAATAGATTCTGAGGAGGCGCAGCAATTGTTGTTTCAATTAGCAATTGAAAATGCTAATGCGGATTGCAAGCGCGCTTTAGAGCCATTGCAAAATAAGGCCAAAACTCTATCAGAGCTAATAAGAGCCTGTCAAAACGTGGGCTCTGAGCAACATAAAGCGGAAATGTTAGCCACTGCTTTAGCTCAACAGATGATGGTATCCCATGCAGCTGTTAATTGTTTCCTTTGTGATAAGGAAGGACATATTAAAGGGAATTGTCCCCGACACACCGACCATCCAACTTCAAGAAGGCCTGCTACCCCAACACAACTATGCCCTCGGTGTCAGAGAGGGTATCATTGGAGTAGTCAATGATGTCGTTCAAAATATGATAAGCTCGGTAATCCTATTGGGACCCTCCCGGGAAACGGGAAACAATGAAAACAATGAATCGGGCCTTTGCAGGGCAAGTAGCAACCCCCCTGACATCGGAGACAAGTGGTGTGTCACTGGCCTACAACCCACCACAGCAGGAAGTGCGGAGTTGGACCTGGCCACTTCCAAACCAACCATAATAACAGATGTGGGAATAGAGAGCAGCATAGGTCTGTTCAACCTTGATGAGATAAAGCTGTGTCCTTGAGAGAGGGCTTGAGAGAACAGAAAAACAAGTAAGAATCAGTAAGAAACAGGACGTGAGAATGAAGTTGCTGCTCCTCGTGAACAGACAGCAGAAACCAATCGGAAGGCGTAGAGAAGCGCATGGCAGTCGACCTTCAACCTATCAGCAGGACACAACTTGCGCGTGGAGAGTGTGTAAAGCTATAAAGCCTGTCAGATTGTTGCAATAAAGGTCTTTGGTCTGTACCCCGCCAGAGTCCATGAATCCATGCTCCACAAATGGCGCCCAAACAGGGACTTAAATCGTAGGAACGTACGACCAGTGGAGCAGCCCGGCTGAATGAAAAAAGGCAGCGGTATCGGAGAGCTGCAGTCCGGACAAATAATCACCAGAAAAAGGTGAGCAGCCAGGGACGTGTGTGAGGATGGGATCGAAAATTTCCTCAGAGGAAAAGGCAATTGTATGTATATTAGAAAAGATTTTAAGTAGAAGGGGTATTCAATACGATGAAGGAACTCTTCAGCTTTTACTGGCATGGCTAAAAAGCAAGGGTCTTCCCGCTGATTCTACAATGGCTTTCCAATTATCAAGTTGGGAGCAAGCGGGCGAAACTTTATTTGAGACTGCAACAAAAGGGGATGTGACTGCCACAAAGGTCTTGACAACCTGGAGGTTGATTAAAGATACTTTACAGCAGGTAAAATCCGAACGAAATGCCACAGCAGCCGCCATTGCAGCTATGGCACCGGACAGCCCGATTACTACTCAGACAGAGGGGGGGAAACCTGATCCCCCGAGCTGTCCGGCTGTGCCGTTAGCACCCCTGCTAGATGTGACATTGATACCACCGCGGTCTTCTGTGTTACCGGGTTGGGGCGAGTCTTTGCCAAGTCCGGCACCAAGTCCGGTGGTTACTGCAACTTATAATCCTGATCAACACTGGCAAAATTTACGTAAACAGGCATTACAGGACGGCGATATAGAAGTGGCTACTGCCATCGCCTGTCCGGTACGGCTTAATCAAAATGGACCAAACGCCTGGGAAACGATAAGGTGGGAGCTGGTTAGAGAAATGCAGAAAACAATTATGCAGCATGGACTAACCTCCCCTTATGCACAAGGACTATTAAATAACATTATGAAAGGACACATACTAACTCCATTCAATATCAAGCAGCCAGCTGAAGTTATTTCTACCCCAACATAGCGAGTTCTTTTTATGGCTCACTGGAGAGATGTGTGCAGTGCTGCCACAGTAGATTATTTGTCAAGAGGGGATGGCGATCCGTTGCAGGGAGCGGGCATCCCTCAATTGTTAGGGGAAGCACCTGTTGATACCCCACAGCTGCAGGTGAGACTAATTCCAGAGATACTAAGACAGTCAGCAGACCTTGCCTTACAAGCTATCGTAAAGGTTCCTGACATGGGAAAGGCAACTCAATCTTTTACAACTGTCAAGCAGGGTCCTAATGAACCCTACATGGCATTTATTGACCGCCTGCAGGAAGCTATTCATAAACAAGTGGAGAACATAGAAGCCAAGGAAGCACTGATGTTAAAGCTTGCGGTGGAGAATGCTAATGTCGATTGTAGGTGTATCTTACAAGCCTTAAAGAATCCAGGCTTAATAGACATGATAGAAGCTTGCAACTGAGTGGGATCTATCTCTTATCAAACCGATATGCTTGCAATTGCATTTGCCACTGCTGTTACAACAAAAGAGCGGGTATGCTTTCATTGTGGCAAACCAGGTCATTTTAAGCGCAGCTGTCTGCTAAGGCTGGGAGCCAGTAATCTAACCCCAGGAATTTGTCCACGATGCAGCAAAGGCAGGCATTTTGTAAAGCAATGCTGATCAAAATATAATGAGAATGGACAGCTATTATCCCACCATTCGGGAAACGGGGGAAACAGTGCAAAACGGGGGTATGCCTCAACACAAATACCCCCCAAACCAAGTCCGCTAGGCATGCGCCCGCAGACATCACTGGTTTGGATGGCCTCCGAGCACAAACCACCGGAAGTGCCGCTATGGATGTTGCTACAGCCACTGACATCACAATAATAGATCAAAAAGTACATTGTGTGCCTCTCACGCTATATGGACCGCTGGGAAGGGGTCTTAGTGCATTATTAATAGGACGGTCTAGTACCACAGCACAAGGGCTATTTGTTTTACCTGGAGTAATAGATGCTGATTATATAGGACAGATTCAAGCTATGGTATGGATGCCATCTCCACCAGTCTCCATACCAACAGGAAGCCGCATTGCCCAGTTAGTCCCTTTCACGAGCTCAGTGCCGCATGCTAATCTTAAAGAGAGAGGGGCAGGAAATTTTGGCTCCACAGGAGCACCAGAAATCTATTTGGCACACCAAATTCAAGCCGCACGACCGACATTGACCTGTCACCTGCACAACAGGGGTCACAAACCAGGGTTGATCACAGTCAAGGGAATGATTGATACTGGGGCCGACGTAACTGTGATCTCCTCTCAGCGCTGGCCTCCGCAATGGCCCACTGCCTCTGCAGGCAGCGGGCTTGCTGGAATTGGAGGAGTTTCCACCTCTCAACAAAGCTTGCATATCATTCAAATAATAGGGCTGGAAGGTCACGTTACAACTGTTCGCCCATACATTGTTAATGTTCCCCTTAATTTGTGGGGGAGAGACGTACTTGAAGCCTGGGGCATGACTATACAAACGCCAAATCCACAGAAGGTTTTTTAGGAGGGGCCACTGTCATGCGGCCTGTTCTCCACTTAACTTGGCTGACGGATACGCCAGTTTGGATGGAGCAGTGGCCCCTGCCGATGGAAAAGGCCGAAATATTACAGAAATTAATTGACGAGCAAATCAGTCAGGGACACGTAAAGCCGACTACTAGCCCCTGGAATACACCTATTTTTGTGGTAAAGAAGACGAGTGGGAAGTGGAGACTATTACATGACTTACAGCAAGTGAATGCTGTCATAGAGACCATGGGTGCATTGCAGCCCGGAATGCCATCGCCGACCATGCTACCAAAGAACTGGAGCATAGTAGTAATAGACTTAAAAGATTGTTTCTTTACTATACCATTAGCACCCGAAGACGCTCAGCGGTTTGCGTTTTCTGTACCAACAGTAAACCGCCAAGCACCAATGAAAAGATTCCACTGGACTGTATTACCACAAGGAATGAAGAATAGTCCTACTATGTGCCAACTATATGTGGCAAAAGCCTTATCTGAAGTTCAACGAAAATATCCTCACATCATTTGTTACCATTACATGGACGATATTCTGTTTTCAGGAGCAACGCCTACATTGCTGGCTCAAGTAGTTCAAGATGCCAGAGAAAGCCTGGAAAGATATGGCTTACAAATAGCCTCAGAGAAAATACAGACGACGTTACCATGGAAGTATCTCAGCTGGAAAATCCTAGACCGTACAATTGAGCCTCAGATGCTTCAACTAGCCACAACTATACGGACATTAAATGATGTTTATATATATAAAAATATACGGACATTACAGAAGTTGCTGGGTACCATTAATTGGGTACGCCCGCTGTTGGGAATTGACAATGAAACCTTGTCGCCATTGTTTGCCCTGCTGAAAGGCAATTCAAATTTACTATCGGAGTGCACCCTGACTCCTGATGCAAAACCAGCTCTAACCAAAGTGACGGAAATGCTGCAAAAATGTCAAGCGCACCGAATTGACGAAGGCCATTCTCTCCAATTATTCATCCTAAATCAAGAAAAGCAGATGATAGGCCTTCTAGCTCAATGGATTCCGGAATTACATATAAGATCCACTAGTCATAGTCGAATGGGTGTTTTTATCCCACCAGCCGACCAAAACCATAGTTACGAGGGTTGAAATGATTTCCATTGTGATTCAAAAGGGTCGAAAGCGAGCAGTGGAATTGACTGGTGCTGAAGTCCAGACAATATTTGTGCCTCTCACATTACAATATTTGGAATGGTGTCAGGCAAACAGCCTATCCTTTCAAATAGCTTTAGAAGGGTTCCCAGGACAAATCTCTATCCACCTACCCTCACACAAATTATTTACATTCTGTGAAGAAGTCTCTCTGGTGCACCTTCCTTTGTGTGCAGCGACCCCCGTTGAAGGACAGACGGTGTTTACAGATGGATCAGGAAAAACAGGCAAAGCTGTAATCGTCTGGTTTGAGAACAACGACTGGCATCAAGAAGTGTACAAAATAGATGGTTCACCACAGATTGTGGAACTGTTTGCTGTTGTCAAGGATTTTCAAAAATGGACCAATCCAGTTAATCTAGTTACAGACTCTCAGTACGTTGCAGGAATCGTAAAGAGGATCGAAAAAGGATGGCTGAAACACGTCGACAATGAAAAACTGTTTTTACTGTTTAAACAACTCTGGACACTAATAAGTCAGAGAAAACGGCCTTATTATGTTTTGCATATCCGCAGTCATACCGAACTCCCGGGTTTTTTAACAGAGGGCAACAGCAGGGCTGATCGCCTTGCTGCTCCAGCCTGGTCTGCCCCAGTTCCTGGGACAGTAGAACAGGCCTGCTTATCTCATTCATTTTTCCATCAATTGGCAAGGGCATTATGTAAACAATTTCAATTGTCTTGGTCTTTGGCGAGAGAAATCGTGCAAACATGCTCAGAATGCCAACAGTTTGCTCCTCTGCAGCCGGTGGGGGTCAACCCACGAGGCCTGCAAGCTTTGCAAATATGGCAAACTGATGTTACTCATTTTCCTGAATTTGGCCGACAAAAATACATACATGTCTCCATAGATACTTATTCGACAGCACTCTGGGCCTCTGCTGAAACAGGCAAAAAAAGCCGTGACGTCATTTGCCATTGGCGGGGCGCTTTCGCCGCATTAGGCATTCCACACCAAATTAAAACTGACAATGGCCCTGGTTATACCAGTGCTATAACTTTAACCTTTTTGCAAACCTGGGGGGTGCAACACGTCATGGGTATTCCACATTCCCCACAAGGCTAAGCCATTGTTGAACGCGCACATCACACACTTAAAAATTTATTAGAAAAACAAAAACGGGGAATGTTGGGGGAACCCCCACAGGCGCGATTACAGAAAGCCTTATATGTATTAAATCACTTAACGATAGATGTAAGCATGCAAGAACTGGTTTTGTTAAGACATTTTACATCCTTGAAAAAACTTCTAACTCTTGACCCTGAAAGTTGCGCACAAGTATGGGTAAAATCGTTGCTTACGGGAAAATGGGAAGGACCATTTAAATTAATCACCTGGGGCCGAGGGTATGCTTGTGTTTCCACAGGAAACGGGACCCGATGGGTACCGGCACGGCTGGTATGACCTGCAGTGAGTCATAACCAAGAAGAGTTGAATACAACTACTGAAGATGAGATAGTAGATGGGAGGTGATTTAAACCTCAAAGCTTTGCCTGTCGTAGCCGCTCACTGGAAACCCGGGGTGTTGCTATGTCCGGTCTGTACACACTGTTACGGTTTTGTTATTTGTTGATGTAATCATTGTAAAAGGTATATCATTTATTTTGGGGGTAATCAAAGAGTATTTTTTAGCTCACTTTGTATCTGCTGTGGTAAAGTTACATCTCTAATTGACATGGTGCAAATTCGCTATTATCGTTGTAACTCTGATCGGCACATATAATGGCAATAGCCATGCGAGGGTTAAAGATCGGGATATGGGTTTTTCTGTTACCCCAGATTAATAGTTTCTGGATGCCTGGCCAGCCGAAAACAAATGTATGGATTACCTTAGCTAACGTGACAGAACAGGATTCCATCTGCCTAGCCACGGCAAGCCCAAGTAATCCGTTCCAAACATGTTTGGAAGGTGTTCCCTTAGAAGATGTGACCCCCATCTTAAAAACTCTAAAAACCACACGGATTGGGCCTATATCAAAATTTCGAGAAGTTAACAGTATCAACATGGCCTTATGGATAGACGTGTTACCCTTAACACACATAGAACCCCAAGAATTGGAGCTGCTAGGTTCAACCTCTATGGATGCATGTGTATCCTTTGTCAATCATGTAAGAACAGCCAATTCTTGTGGTGGCCATGGCAAAACCTAACTTCAAACTCTGCCATTTATCAAAATGACACAGCATGGTGTAATGCCACCCAGACACGGCCTAGCATGGTAGTTCATGATATTGGAACCGTGCCACGACAACTACCCTCAGGCATCTTTTTAATCTGCGGAGACAGAGCATGGCAAGGCATTCCCTCCAACGCAATTGGAGGTCCATGTAGCCTAGGCCGCTAAACACTGCTCACCCCAAATACCACCACCATCTTAAAATGGTGGAGAGCAGCACACAGTAAACACAGAACCAAGGAAACAGTTCATACCTTTACTCCATCCTGTGACGACCATATATAACATTCCTGAATCTCGGACAAAGAATATGGCTAAGTATTCTGCCTTTGTTAGGAACAGCAACAGCACTAAATATGCTGAATAAAATAGGGTGTTGGCTGACTAAACAGACCAATGCCACGTCGTTAGCGTTAAGTGGGTTATTAGCAGATGTGGACTCTATTCGACATGCCACACTTCAAAATAGAGCTGCCATTGAGTTTTTGCTTTTAGTGCAAGGCCACGGGTGTGAAGATTTTGAGGGTATGTGTTATATGAATCTTTCTGACCACTCTGAGTCTATCCATAAAAGTATCCAGCAATTGAAAGAAGGGTTTAATCAGCTACAGATTGGTAATGAGTGGGACTGGCTAAACAACCTGCTGCGCAGTTGCGGTATTTCTGGATGGCTATCATCAATTGTAAAAGCTGGATTGTTGTTGCTATTCTTTGTATGTGCCTTAATGCTTGTTGTGCCCTGTATCTTAGGCTGCCTACAGAAAATAATGCAAAGAATGATTAATCAAGCTTTTGTAGTAGAAAAACAAAAAGGGGGAATTGTGGGAATAGAGAGCAGCATAGGTCTGTTCGACCTTGATGAGACAAGGCTGCATCCTTGAGAGAGGGCTTGAGAGAACAGAAAAACAAGTAAGAATCAGTAAGAAACAGGACGTGAGAATGAAGTTGTTGCTCCTCGTGGACAGACAGCAGAAACCAATCGGAAGGCGTAGAGAAGCGCATGGCAGTCGACCTTCAACCTATCAGCAGGACACAACTTGCGCGTGGAGAGTGTGTAAAGCTATAAAGCCTGTCAGATTGTTGCAATAAAGGTCTTTGGTCTGTACCCCAACAGAGTCCATGAATCCATGCTCCACAAACAGATACTAGTGTACAGCTTTTGCCTACGGGGGTCTATGGGCCATTGCCAAGAAATAGTGCAGCTCTTTTAATTGGCCGTTCTTCTACAACTTGCACAGGATTGTTTGTGCTGCCTGGTGTTATAGACTCAGATTATAAAGGGGAAATAAAAATCATGGCCTGGACTCCAAAACCTCCTTGCACTATACCTCAAGGGGAAAAAATCACTCAATTGATACCATTTCCCATTTTAACAACATCCAGTAATGGGACACCTCGGAATGGAGATTTTGGTAGTACAGGCATTCCTCAGATTCTGTGGACACAAAAGGTATTAAGCGGCCAGCCTATGCTTTCTTGTAAAATTAATGGAAAATTATTCTCCGGCCTAGTGGACACAGGTGCTGATGTGACTATTGTACAACAATCTCAGTGGCCTGCAGAGTGGCCCTTGATGAGATCCACCGCGGTAGTAGCGGACGTAGGAGGAATGCAGGTGCCGTGGCAGAGTGCTCAGTCCTTATTGATAGAAGGTCCAGAAGGCAAACGAGGGATACTACAACCTTTTGTCATGCCAGTTCCCTGTACATTATGGGGAAGATATTTGTTGTGACAATGGAATATGACTCTTACTACAAATTTATCCTAAGGGTCACTGACAAACAGCCTCGCCTAAAATTGACTTGGAAAACAGACGAGCCTGTTTGGGTTGATCAGTGGCCCTTGAAAGGGGAGAGGATGCAAAAGGCCAAAGAACTGGTTGCTGAACAATTAGAATTAGGACATATAGTTCCTTCTACCAGCCCCTGGAACACTCCTATCTTTGTCATCCCTAAAAAATCTGGAAAGTGGAGGCTATTACAAGACCTAAGAGCCATTAATACTGTAATGGAACAAATGGGTGCGTTGCAACCAGGAACGCCTATGCCATCCATGATACCTGCACATTGGCATCTTGTTGTCATAGACTTAAAGGACTGTTTCTTCACCATCTATTTACATCCTGATGACTGTGCACATTTTGCCTTTTCTGTGCCTTCAATTAATAATGAACCCATGCAACGATATCATTGGGTGGTCTTACCTCAAGGAATGATGAATAGCCCCACCATCTGTCAATCAGTTGTCAGTGCAGCCTTGGAGCAAGTCCGAAAGAATTTCCCCCATGCTCTTATTTATCATTATATGGATGATATTCTATTTGCTACTAAAGAACGGCACGTTTTAACTTCTTTATTAACATTCACTGAACAACAATTGAAACAACATGGTTTGCAGATTGCAGAAGAAAAAATTCAAACCGCATCACCTTGGAAGTATTTAGGCTGGAAGCTGCTTGAAACACATATACAGCCTCAACCTTTACGCATTGCTCATTCAGTTGTCACCTTAAACGACCTTCAAAAGTTATTTGGAACAATTAATTGGGTTCATCCTTTGCTAGGAATTACTACCGAAGAGTTGTCTCCATTGTTTAATATATTGAAAGGAGATCCAGATTTAGCTTCTCCACGTTCATTAACCTCAACAGCTCAGAAGGCATTACAGCACGTTGCAGATAAGATACAGTCTACTACCGCTGCAAGACGCATTGAACACCTTCCTATCAGACTGTTTGTGATATATCAAGAATTTCAACCTTATGCCCTGATAGGACAGTGGGATGATGCACTCGCAAAGAGCCTGACTGCATTAGAGTGGGTATTTTTGCCACATACCGTTTCAAAAACAGTAATTATGATGATTGAAATGTTAGCACAACTGATTTCCCAGGGTCGTTTGTGCTGTCACCAGCTTTCTGGAATGGATCCAAGCCACATACACATCCCCGTCAAAAGGGACGACTTTGACCTTTGGTTATCACAAAGTCTTAACCTACAAATAGCCTTAGTAGATTATATCAGGCAAATAAATTCTTTGCCCTGGCACAGACTGTTACAGTCACTTCCAAAAATTCCTTTACAACCGTGCATCCTACTAGCGTCAGAGCCTCTTGCTGGCACCTGTACGGTGTTTGTAGATGGCTCAGGGAAAACAGGAAAAGCAGCTGTAGCCTGGAAGACCTCTGAAGGACAATGGGATTCGGTTGTAACTCCAGTTGAAGGATCTACACAAATTGTGGAACTCGCTACTACAGTAAAGGCTTTTGACTTATTTCAACAGTAACTGTTAAATATAGTGGCAGACTCTCAATGTGTTACTGGTATTGTTCAAAGACTTGAAGGAGCATTTATAAAACAAGTAGAGAACCAATTGTTATTTAATCTCATGCTGCAATTAATGTTGCTTTTATGAAAAAGACAGTTTCCTTATTTTATTGTCCACATATGCTCTCATAGCTGTTTACCTGGTCCTTTAACTGAGGGAAACACAGTTGCAGATTATCACACTCTGTCGGTAACAACTCCGAACATTATGCAGCAAGCTAAAATGTCGCATGATTTTTTTCATCAAAATGCGAAGGCATTGAGGAAGCAATTTTCTTTAACACACAAACAAGCACATGATATTGTGCGAACTTGTACTGATTGTCAGCAGCTGGCTCCTCTGCCATCATTTGCAGGGGTTAATCCACGAGGGCTTACACCTGATGAACTTTGGCAATCCGCTGTTACGTGCATTATGGAATTTGGACATTTGCGCTATGTACATGTTTCAGTGGATTTGTTTTCTCACTTTGTTGTAGCTCCTGCTCATATAGGAGAGAAGGCTTGTGATGTTATTCGACATTGGTTGCAATGCATTGCAGTCATGGGAGTACCGAAAACTATAAAAACTGATAATGGACCAGCTTATGTGTCCGCTAAAGTACAGGCCTTTTTACAAACATGGGGTATTAAACATGTCACCAGTATTCCTCATTCCCCAACTGGGCAAGCAATTGTGGAGCGTATGCATCATACTTTAAAAACCATGCTTGCTAAACAAAAAAGGGGGAATCCCATAGGTATGACACCTCAAGAGTGATTGTATAAAGCATCTCATGTTTTAAATTTTCTAAACATGTCTTCTTTGTCATCCACAGCAGTAGATCGACATTTCGGAAGGACTGTTGAATGGCCTGAACAACCGAAGGTGTATTATAAGCACCTTGAATTGGGGCGCTGGGAAGGACCAGTCCCCGTGATAACATGGGGTCAAGGGTATGCTTGTGTGTCTTTATCCTCAGGTTCCTACTGGATTCCTGCAAAATTCGTTAAGCCAGCTCATCAGCCGAGTGCAGTACGGGAAAAGGGTGGCCTGGAACCAGTCGAGCCAATAAATGAGTAAAAGCAGGTATACCTAAGGATGGGTATTTTTATTAATCTTTCAGTTTTTAATGCTTATCTCTTTTCTGTCTCATGTAGATTCTTTTGTATATTGGGTTATATACTTAGGGCTGGCAAATGGGATTTGTATTTGTAAGCAGAAGTCTTCATAAGCTAACCATAGATAATACTACAACAAATAGAAGTTGTGAGCAAGAAGATTCTGTAATGATTTGTACTTCTCATGATTTTTGCAATAGTATCTGCAATTGTTATTTTAACTTCAGCTTTTGTAGCCGTTGTTGTGCTTACTGAATCTGTCCAGACTGCTAAGGTTGTAGGAGAAACTTTATCTAATGTAACTGAAGAATTAGTTATGTTTAGTATGCTGTTTGCCGTGTTTAATAAGCATTATCCAATCAGTTGTAGATGCTGCTTTGCATCGTACCCTTGTATGAGTTGTAGAATATGTTGCTCTAAAAACTATGTGTGTATCCATGAGAACCTGACCTTCACAGAAGAAGATAACAAGAAGGGATTACAACAATGTAGTCACGTATCAGACAGCCGCTATTAGCAAAGCTGGATCATGAGTCTGGTGAGACTCTAGCCTGTACTTTTCCACTCAGTCTGATGCAGGATATAAGGGGGCTGTCTCGGGCTGGAGAGAGAGAGACAGAGAGATATGAGCACACTTTGAAGATACAGGGGACACCCTGAAGCGCTGTGACTGCCTCCCCCTCCCATAGGTATGACACTGATACGCAAGAACACATAGATGAAGAAATATTAACCAAATTACAAGCCTTAGAAGCAGCAGTAATATGGATAGGGGATTGGCAAAATGCATTAAAAACACATCTTTCTCTGTATTGTGATTGGGAGTACAATTCTCGAAGACTGTGTTACATCTCTCCCCTGGAATACGTTGCTACATGGCTGAGAAATGGTTAAATACCATCTCCAAGGTGCTTTTGACATGTCGTTGCAACAAAACATTCGTCCTTTACATGATCAGCTAAAAGCTCAAATACTAAAGATTCAAGACTTAATGAACCGCAATGCATTTGAAACATTACAAAAGGATTTCTCGTGGGTAAATCCAAAGAAATTGGCTTTCTGGGCTAAATTTAGGAATCCGGGTATTTATTGCCTTAGCAGGGTTCTTTTTGATTCTGTTTTTAATTGTGTTTAGTATATAACCTGCTAAGAGCATCATGACGAGTAGAAGCACAAGCCGTGGCGACCTTGTTAATAAATGGTCTGGCGTTACACAAAAAAGGGGGAGATGTGGCAGATCTACGAGCAGAGGCCTGCGTACGGCCAAGGACACAGTGAGCAGAGCACACAGAAACAGGAATGCAGATGTCGATACGGATAGAATGAAGAGGAACTGGTCCAATATAAACATGGAACAAGAAAACAGCTTTGCGTGCTTATCTTGGTGGGAACTGAATAAGGCGACTGGGTTAGTGATCTGAAATACGTGTTTACTTGCCTAGCAGATGCATGGAAAGTTTAAGAGCTCGGGTATAAAAGCTGAGGCTTGAGAAGCAATAAACGATTTCATGCTTATCACAGCCGGAGTCTGTGCCCTCATACATCACCGATAATGAGGATTGTCCCGACCCAAGTGCAGGACCTTGCACTTGTCCTGGTTGCATTTCATGAGGTTTGCTCGGGCCCACCTCTCTAGCTCGTCCAGGTCCCTCTGGATGACATCCCATCCCTCTGGCATGTCGACTGCACCACTCAGCTTGGTGTCATTGGCAAACTTGCCGAGGGTGCACTTGATCCCACTGTCTAAATCATTGATGAAGATTTTGAACAGCACTGGTCCCAGTACGGATCCCTGAGGGACACCCCTTGTCACCCCTCTCCATCTGGACATCAAGCCATTGACCACTACCCTCTGGATGTGACCATCCAGCCAGTTCCTTATCCACCGAACAGTCCACCCATCAAATCCATATCTCTCCAACTTAGAGAGAAGGATGTTTGTGGGGGACTGTGTCAAAGGCCTTGCAGAAGTCCAGATAGATGATATCCATTGCTCCTCCCTTGTCCACTGACGCAGTCACTGAATTGTAGAAAGCCACTAGGTCGGTCAGGCAGGACTTGCCCCTGGTGAAGCCGTGCTGGCTGTCTCGAATCCCCTCCCTGTCCTCCATGTGCCTTGGCATAGCTTCCAGGAGGATCTGTTCCATGATCTTCCCAGGCACAGAGGTGAGGCTGACAGGTTGGTAATTCCCAGGGTCCTCCTTTCTACCCTTTTTAAAAATGGGTGCAATGGTTCCCTTTTTCCAGTCACCAGGGACTTCACCTGACTGCCATGACTTTTTAAATATCATGGAGAGTGGCTTGGCAACTACATCAGCCAATTCCCTCAGGACTCTGGGGTGCATCTCATCAGGTCCCATAGACTTGTGTATGTTCAGGTTCCTCAGGTGGTCGTGACCCTGAGATGCATCCGTTAATTTAAGGAGATTAAAAGACCAGAAAAGTTAGGTCTTCTTGACACACTGTTAATAGACACTCCCAACTCAACAGCTCTCAGGCTTACAAAAAGAAACATGAGTCTGAAATACGCGCTGTGAATCATAGCCCTGCGGTCTCAGAGGGCTTGAAAATACAAACATGGCTGTCCAGGAATGCGTAATCATACTGAACCTCTAAACATAGCACAACCAGGGAGATTGTCGTGCAAAGACTACCTCAAACTGAATAATGTCTTCTTGAATATTCCTAGTGTGTGCTATTTGCATGTGTGAGGGAGAAATAGAAGAGGAGGGAGGGGAACAGTGTTCAATGTGAAAATTTTGGTTCTGTGTGGTGCTTAAGTTTTAGCAAAAAAGTGCAACAGGGACATGACACTAAAGACTGTATTTCTTCAAGAAACACAACTGGAATCAAATTAGATATGCACATTTCACTGGGAATAGCTCACAAATAATTCTCCATGGCCATACAAACTTCATTCAGTCCAGAGTTAATGTTCATTTTGTTATCCTCAAAGGATAGCTTAACTTTAGTTCTCTTTTAAGGATGTAATGAATAGCTAAGAGGGTGATAGCGTGTGTGTGGACGTGAAAGAGAAAATATTTGTTTCTTTTAAAAAAGAGAAGAAAGAATGAGATTGTTTTTCTCCCAGCTTCTCTTGAGGAAACTGTAGGTTAAGAATCTCTTGATTTAAGACAATTTACTCTAAAGTCTGGATTAAACATATTCCATATGCTCAAAAAGCAAATCACCATTCACCATGTACAAATCACCATTTCCCTTTAAAAACTAATTTCTTTCCACCAGCTAAAGTGTTTCCACAGTTCAGTGCTACTAAAGATATCACAGTAAAACCTAAATTTGTCACAAATAGGAAAATGACAGAAAGTTTTGTAAACCAAGGCTGTATATTTGAGATGAAATATGTTAGTTTAACTTATTATGGGAGGCACTATCATTGCAGAGAAAAATGAGAATATCATACATGAATAACTGCATGATCATGAGGACAGGAGGAATTGAAATCAAATTAATTTAACAGAGTGAATTTCCAGGCTATTTTCTCCAAGAAGGATAGTAAGAATTTTTGCTTTCAGAATCAGGACTGATAGTGATGAAGATAACCTTGGGTGCATCAATCTTTCACCAATTATTTTAACCTATCGGTTTAATGTGGATAGTTCGAAGATCTGTGTGATACAGGGAAGAATGAATGTCATTTGTATAATGTACTACTATGACTCAGTCTGAAATACCAGGAATGATTATGGGAACAAAATCAAATGGGAGAAAGCATAAAGAAGGACTGCAACAAAGACTGGAGTATGGAGAATCCATCGAACTACCAGAGATGAAAGCAGCTGTGTGTTTTTAGCCTGGCAAAATGAAAGGTGACAGAATATGACTGCAGTGAATAAACATTTTGAGAGTGTAAACATCAGGAAGTAAGATGGGCTACTTAAGCTAAAGAGCGATGTTGGTGGAAAAGAAGATAGGTATGTAATGGCTGGGAAGCAAATAAGATAAAAAGTAAGAAGAGCTTGTTGCATGAAAAGGGGCAAAGCGGTTTTGGCAGAAAATAAACCCCCTTGCATTCTAACACTCCTCACCGAGGTGGGAGGCCAGGTGCGGCTAGGTTTAAATTCTGAGTGATGCCCAATTCAGCACTATCAGTCCAATCGCATTTAATATGTATTAAACTATTACGATTTGGATACACTAATAGTGGACTGCACCTTCAGTCCAGTCGTGCTCATGAACTAGCACGGCCACTCTCGAGTCTTTGGTCGCGTTCAGTGAGAAACCAAAACGACTAGCTACTTAAAAAAAAGTGCAGTTTATTTAAACAACAGGTATGTAGGTTCTTAGGATTGCCAGTGATAAATACACTGTCTGCAAAGCACGTGCAAATGAAAGTATTGTTACATATACAAAACGCACGACAAAGTTATAAACGATACAGCCTGGCTTTAAATGTAGAAAAAGAGAGTCTCTAGAGAAATTTCTAAGTTTCCCGAGGAAGCACTCGGTATAATCTAAGTCTTACCCAAAGGCGTCCCTATGAGGGGGAAGAGAGGCTCAGTCCGTCGACTGATCCCAGAAGTCAGTGATGTAATTCTTTGAGATGGTGTCTTCCCTGGGTATCCCCCCTCTCTCGGGCTATTTTTATACTATTTGTTATCTTCAAGGTGGAGTTTGAGTGACTGTAGTCATACATACTTTTATCATGATTGGTGTAAATTTCTCTCGCTTCACAATTAAAGGTATAGTTTACGAGAAATTCAGGGCGCAGACTCAAGAAGGAGTGGTCGCACCTTGGAGGCGGGTAGCCTTCGGGATGGAGGTGTGTTTTGGTATTATAATGACATTATAATGAGCAAAGTTCGCACAAAGGACAGCATTTCATCAAAATTTGACAAAATGTTGGCTCCGAGTATCGAGCGAGCAGCTAATTGGCAGCTTATCTGTTTCATGGTATCATCCCATTCCCATATCCGCTAAACATCATAAGGTAAAGCCGCGGAATAATTGCATCCCATCCTGTACCTCATGTAGCTTATCAGGGAACCACAGATGTTGTGTCCTTCATGCCAGCTGCGGCTATTTTCTACCTCAGAAGCCTCTTGATTTTAGACTTTTCCTTAATGTGTGAACAATGCTGTACTTTTGTATTTTTTAGCCAATTTAGTATTTATTCCACATAATCCACCCCGTGACTACAGTCACTCAAGCTCCACGATACTCAATACTGATAGGAAAGATCACATGTGTTCTTGTGGTGAGGGATATCAAGTGCAAATACATCTCGTGGAGTGATCAAATGAGTTAAACTTTTCATCATAATCCAAAGTCTAACATACAAAACAATTGTCAAAGCGAAGCACAAAACAATGAGTATTAGTAAAACAACAACAGGATGGAGCATCTTGTTATAAAGTCCTGTAACTGTCAGTGACCATCCAGAAAGAGTATCTCCCCATCCATGTCCTCCATCTCTCTTGACTCTTTCCAGCACTTGGTGTATTTCTTCAACATCATGATGGACGGTAATCAAAGTTCTCTGTCCATTTTCTTGGGCCTCTTTCAACAGTCGCTTCAATTCATCGTGTTGTAGTAACTTCTTCACCAGTGAGAGATTCATTCCGATGGGGGTAGGCAACAAATCTCGAATCAATGTATAATTAGATTGTAGCAATTGAAAAGATGTAACAGGAGCTGAATAATTGAAGTCACATCCGATAATGTTAGTAAAGTTACAAACACAAAGATTTGAGTGATTACTTATATCAACTACTATGTCATCTATGAATACAAGAGTACAGGGGGACCTCATGCAAACACACCCTTTCCCAATATATACAAGCACAGTTTCTGGGGTTTCATCGGGATGTATCTCAAAGTGACAAACATTCTGGTTGGTGTCAAGACAAATGTCTTGTGCTTTCAGGGTATTACTCTCACAAATGAATCCTTGTTGGTCTCGTGAAACGCATGCGTCAACATCAACAGTTTGCCATTTATTCTCATTTTGTTGTGCCCACACTCTGTGCAGTAGTGTAGTCACAGGAGCAAAACAAAGCTAAAATGACTGCGTTTTCAGTGTTGTCTATATGTCACATTTGCCTGCAACAAAGTGAATCTGGACTCTGTGTCTCTGGAGTTACCTTCCTGCCAATGTCCTGAAGCCTATGGTAGCTGTTGAAACTTTGAGGTTTTGATAATTCAATTTTAGAAGCAGAGATGTGAGCAATATGTAATCCAGCCCCGGAGAACTGTATAGAAACAAGAGGGAACATGAAGGATGCCACCCACCTGAGTGGGTGAAAAACCTCGGTAAGTGTGTGGCCCTGGAATAAACCAGCTGACTGGAATTAGCTGAAATAATGCACTAGAAATGAGAGGATACCTCCAAAATCAGGAACTCCCACATAAATCTGGAAGCCACGCAGAAAGAAGTGGTATATATTACACACGTATCATGGAGAACTGAAAAAAACTTTGAACTTAATTTACAAAAAAGTAGTAAAATTATTTTTGTCTTCAGTATTTACTTTCTTTTTGCTTTTTCATAGTGAAGGAAATATGTATGAACAGAAGCAGGACAAGTCACTCTGATTGATCTATTTGATACTACAGTTATGGAAAATCCAGGGGCACTTTTTAGATGTGGATACAATTTTTAAGGATTCAATTTAAAATGAAATAAAATAATCCCTAAAATGAATGAGAAAAGGATTTCCTAAAAGTCTTTATAGAGTTTTACAAAAGAAAAAAAAACAAACAAAAAAACCCCACACTAAATAAGTAAGTAGGCCTCACTTAAGTTTTGTCAGCTTTTGTGAAAACTGTTCTTTGGTTTCTGTGTAATATTTGATGCTGTACAGAAGTTTTATATTTAGGACCTTGTTGCTTCTCTGCTTTTATCCTGATGGAAAAGACTGTTTTTTACATATGGTAACTACTCATGGGACATTGGCTAAAAAATAAGAATAAAACCATTTAAAAGCCTGACAGCATGTACTGAGCAACACTTGACTGAGAAAAAGATGCAGATGAAATTTGGCTTCCAAATTTTCAGCTTTTTTAAATAACCATCAAACAGCACTGGTCCCAAAAGGTTTTTATTTTTCATGCATGAAGATTCAGTTTATGAGCAAAACATTTTTTAGGGGTCCAGTCACAGTTCACTGGATGTTGTTCTGAGGAGCATTTGTTTTCACCACTGGAAGTAACTGTCTGAAAAAGCTGTATACTCTATCAACTTCAGAAACATGTAAGCTTGAACACCAAGAGAGTACCTTAGCTCACCACCTGTGATCTTTGATTCCAAGCCTGTTCAGCATATATGGAAAGTAACATTGAACAAACTGTGTGAAAGCAGCTGTTTCACACAGGGAACTGATTTTTCTTATGTGCTATAAACCCGATGATGCAAAAACCTCTCACCATTTCCTAACCTCTGTAGGGGTTAATGTGCTATGCTTGGAAGATGCCTCATGTTTGATACAGAAGATTATTTTCTTTTTGTGTGTTTAACATTGGCTTTAACCTTTTTCAGGAAGATCTAAGTGGAATAGACTCTGTGCCTCAGACAAAATATTCAAACAGTTTCTTTTCGGCTTAACTCTGGTCTCTATCTAGCTATCACGGCAATTTTAAAGCTAGAGAAGTATAAAAGACTCAACCTAGCTCCTTGCTCAGTGCCTCCAATTTCACTTAATATTCTGTGATTCAAAATGAATGAACAAGTTATGGACATCATGCTCATTTACAGGGCAACAACCTGATACTAAGTAAGACTCTTTGCTAGACTTTATCTTCAAAAGACATGTGGTATGTTGGACTAAGCTCCTTTGTATCCTTTAACATCTTTACACAGAGACTTTGAAGACATATCCACCTTGGGATTTGAATGCGGGGACCTCCTGACAAACTGGTGTGTTGAACCTGAATCTCCTCCCAACCCTATCTGGGTGACGTGCCAAAGCCTGATGCATGCAGATCATAGAATGGTTTAGGTTGGAAGGGACCTTGAAAGATCACCTAGTTCTAACCCCCCTGCCGTGGGCAGGGACACCTCCCACTAGACCAGGCTGCTCAAAGCCCTATCCAGCCTGGCCTTGAACACTTCCAGGGATGGGGCATCCACAGTTTCTCTGGGCAACCTGTTCCAGTGCCTCACCACCCTCACAGTAAAGAATTTCTTCCTAATATCTAATCTAAATCTCTAATTTAATAAAATATTACTAACAAAATAAAAAAGGAAATAATGAAATAGATACAATAAATACAAATATACACAAAACCATATCAAGCTCCCAGGGAGATGTCACCAGCAGACACTGGTAAAGTTCCAGACTGGACTTAGTGACAAATGGGAACTGGAACACACTGACTGGGATCAAAAGGCAGATGAGTTGACAGGGTCCTTCTCAGACACCAGTCATCAAAGAAAAAGAGTCATTGAAGCAGACACAAAGAAGAGTCCTTGGACAAGAGCCCACCTGACCCCTTCGATCCCTCAGCTTTTATACTGAGCATGGCAGATGGGATGGAATACCCTGTTGGTCTGTTTGGGTCACCTGACCTGTCCACAGGTCTAACCCTTCCACAGGGTAAACAACCAAGTCAGCTGACCCTGGTTGCCACAGCAACAAGTATAAGCAAGAGCCTCTCTCACTGAACAGAAAGTTGGCTCTGCTCCACCACAAACCAAGAAATTCCACCCCTTATTCCATATAATTTGCAAGATGCTTAGATCACTAATACTTCTTATCCATCAAATATATACATATACAGATATACAGATCAGTCATTTATGATTTATCTTTATACACAAAAGTTCATTAAGTCCGTTTAGTTCATAATTGCAGAGTCTAATCTACTATAGCAGACTCAGGATTGAGTACTCTCACCAAGGGTCAAAATTCCTTGAGGCACGCATTGAATTTCTCCAGCATCACCCACCAAGTACATCCAGGTCCTTGAGCAAAAACAGTCCCACCAATGGGTCTGCCTTTGCCTGAGGCAGGAAAAACCCAAAGAGCTTTCCCCAGCATATTCCTTTCATGCACCACAGGGACCTTATCCCCTTCTGCTGTATGTAAAAGGTCTGACTGAGCAGGACCAGCTCGATTGATGGATCCCCTGGTGTTAACTAACCAGGTAGCTTGTGCTAAAAGCTTGTCCCAATTTTTAAAGGTTCCAACACCCATTGCTTTCAGGGTAGTTTTTAACAGTCCATTGTATCACTCAATTTTCCCTGAAGCTGGTGCATGAGAGGGGATATGCTATACCCACTCAATGCCAGGTTCTTTGGCCCAATTACTTACAAGACTGTTTTTGAAATGAGTCCCATTGTCTGACTCAATTCTTCCTGGAGTACCATGTCGCCACAAGACTTGCCTTTCAAGGCCCGGGATGGTATTCCAGGCAATGGCATGGGGCACGGCCTAAGTTTCTAATCATGTTTAGGATCAGATCTCTGAAGTTCTAGAACACCTCTCACTAACTTTAAGTAGTTGAATATTTGAGAGTTCTGAAAGTCAAAAACAGAGAGTTTTTAAAATCTTGACCTGAAACCTCCTGTCATGGTTTGGGCAGGTTGGTCAGTGACAAGACAACAGGAGCTCTAAGGAAAGGAAGAGAAGAGATTTGTGAGTTTAGAAAAAACTAAACTACTTTAATGAAATATTAAAAATAAAAAAAGATAAAATAGATACAATAAATACAAATATACACAAAACCATATCAAGCTCCCAGGGAGACAGCATTGGGAAAGTTCCAGACTGGACTCAGCAACAAATGGGAACTGGAACACACTGACTGGGATCAAAAGGCAGATAAGCTGACAGGGTCCTCCTCAGACATCAGTCATTGAAGAAAAAGAGCCATTGAAGAAGCAGTCTATTAAAGAAAAGCCCACTGGAGAGGATCCAAAAAAGAAGAGCCCTTAAAAAAGAGTCCTCAAAGAGAAGCTAACCTGCTCCCTCTGCTCCCTCAGCTTTTATATGGAGCATGGCAGATGGGATGGAATACCCTATTGGTCAGTTTGGGTCACCTGACCTGTCCATAGGTCTAACCCTTCCACAGGGTAAACAACCAAGTGTAAGCAAGAGCCTCTCTTACTGAACAGTAAGTTGGCTTTGCTTCACCCCAAACCAGGATGCCTCCAAAAAGAAAAGGGTAAGTCTAAGAGGAGGGATGAAGAGAAGTGTCCCAGGGGATGTAGTATGATCATCATTGTAAAATACTTATGAGATTGCAGGGAAAAAATAAATTGTCCTGTATAATAAATAATCCTGAATGGGAAAATAAACCGATGGCATGATTTCATAGCTTTTAATTTATGTGCTTCTAAGTCTTACTTAAAACTCTTCCATCATGAAAAACAGAATCACAGAATCACAGAATCTTAGTGGTTGGAAGGGACCTCTGAGATCATCGAGTCCAACCACAAAAAAAAAAAAAAAAAAAAAAAAAAAGACAAAAAAACCACACACCAACACCCACCTACTAAACTCCACACCCACAATCCCACACACAACACCCCACCACAAACCAATAATCTTGGGCACTAGAGCATGCCCTGAAGAGCCATGTCTACGCGTTTCTTAAATACCTCTAGGGATGGTGACTCCACCACCTCCCTGGGCAGGCCGTTCCAGTGCCTGACCACTCTTTCAGTAAAGTAATTCTTCCTAATATCTAATCTAAACCTCCCTTGCCGCAGCTTCATACCATTTCCTCTGGTCCTGTCATTATTCACCTGGGAGAAGAGGCCAACCCCTGCCTCTCTACAGTTTCCTTTCAGGTAGCTGTAGAGGGCAATGAGGTCTCCCCTCAGCCTCCTCTTCTCCAAGCTAAACATGCCCAGTTCCCTCAGCCTCTCCTCATAGGACTTGGTCTCCAGACCCCTCACCAGCTTGGTGGTTCTCCTCTGGACACGCTCCAGCACTTCAATGTCCCTCCTGTACAGAGGGGCCCAAAACTGAACACAGTACTCGAGGTGAGGCCTCACCAGTGCCGAGTACAGAGGCACGATGACTTCCCTACTCCTGCTGGCCACGCTATTCCTGATACAAGCCAGAATGCTGTTGGCCTTCTTGGCCACTGGGCACACTGCTGGCTCATGTTAAGTTGGCCGTCCACCAGCACCCCCAGGTCCTTTTCTGCTGGGCAGCTTTCGAGCCACTCTTCCCCAAGCCTGTAGCGTTGCCTGGGGTTGTTGTGACCAAAATGCAGGACCCGGCACTTGGCCTTATTAAACCTCATCCCAACAGTGGTTTCTGTCTTACAGAACATCCTTAACCCAGTCTTGGATGCCACAAGTGGGGACTCAAAGCAGCAGTTTGCAAAAGGGCTGATCTTTTAACAGTGGCAATGATATTAATGGGAATGGGCTACACTAGCGCTCACTGATGGTCTTATGAAGTATGCAAACACATTATTAAAATAGTAGCTGCAGAGAGGAAATGGGAAAAAGTGTCAGTGTAGCAGCTGAAAGTACTCTTCAATACAGAGAATAGGAATTTCTGTAGCAGATCAAAATTTCGATCCATTTAACCTTGTCTCTTATAGCAGCTAATATCAGGAGATTCAGACTAGGAAACACAAGTATTACTTTATTCCTAAAATCTCTCTAGACCAAACTTCCAAGCAGCATGTTTATAACTCTCACAGACTTTTCCTTCCTTCTAAATAACTCCCCCTACCACCAAGTCCTCCTGACCCCGTGGTATCATTTGGCAGTTAGTCCCACAGATTAATGTAAAGAAAGGTGAAAGTAACACATTAGCATATGCAGAGGAGGGCTATAGGAATGTGTCTGAGAGAAAATGGTCCATCTCCCACTCCAACATCGGGCTCTTTTGGAGTGCATGTGCATGTATGTATATAAGCATATATAAACAGTCCATATACCAAGAATGACAGAGCAACACCAATGAGCAGCCCAAGGACACATAACTAGACATATGGCACATATGCTGTTTGCAGAGAAACATGAACCCCAAGCACTTTTATTATCAAATAGTTTGCTTTAAAATAAGTGCTATCATTTAAACCTAACCTCTCCTTGATCTCATCATTATGTGCTTGGGATTTTCTGATTGTATACTTGCCTTTTTTACCACTGTCTTGCTATCGGAAAAAAAAGAATGTGCTTATTACAAGGAGAGCTTTGGAGCTGTGGCTTATTGCAAACCCAGAATCCATCCATTGATTTGTCCATTTTTTCCTCTTTCGTGCTCTCTTGTCTCCCTGTATTCAATGTCCCCTCAGAAATGCAGATATGGCCTGCCCAAGGCATCAGTATAAAGGACATACAGGCTGAATGAAAGAAGCTCAGCACATTTTTTAAATGAAAAAGAACATCTGCAGTTTTGCTAGCTGGGATAAAAATGACAAGAACTGTGTATTCTCATGCTTCAGGGCATAAAATGATCAGTACCTAGGGTCTGTCACAATTAGGGACGTTCACAGAGTTTTAAACTTTCTCTGGAAGCAGCTGGTTTTGGCTGCTGTTGCTGACAGACACGGTGGAATGGGTGGTCCACTGGCTGGATGAGGGACGGGAAGTGCCAATGTTCTGTTACAATATAATTTATACAGAAAAATGAATGCAGTTTGAAATTCCACTTGAAGAGAAAATGTACTTTCTTCTTCCTTTTATTTTTAAGGTAGGAAACCCCTCTCCTCTCTTCTGTGATCTAGCAGGGTATTTTAACCAGGGAGGCCTCTCTCTAAAAGCCTTTCTCGTGACTCTGAAGTAGTTTATCAGGCATCTTTCTTTCCTGTTTAGCCAAGCCCTGCATTTTTTTATTTTCTTTTAGCCCTAAAAACAGTGCCAGAAATATTATTTTCCTGTATCCCTTTAACTTTAGATGTGGTGAACTGCAGACAGAAGGAGGGAAGAAGTGATATGAAAGTTCACTTTTCCTGCCCTTTCTAGACATGAGAGGACAGCCTCTGCAGGTAGCTGTTCTCATAAGTGATGCTGGCTGGACAGCCTAAATGATGGCATGTTGAAATTTCATATGAAGCTGAATGATTTACATATCTGCAGATCCTCTTCGGTAGCATTAGTTATACTAATAAAGTGGTGCAAATTTTCTGCAGTGCTTGAGGCATCTGCCAGGCTGTGACTGAAGACTCTATCTGGGGAAATAACTCATCAAGTAAAATTCAGATGGCCAGAAACCTGCTCAGGTTCCCGTTCCTCATCCAGAACTGTGTATAAGCTCTATTGTCGAGCGTATAATAATCTGTGCCTAACTGAGACACAACCACGCTGGCATCTCAGGCATTACTTTGCAAAGCTCTTTAGGACACCCCAAGTGTTTGCTTAATTTATGTGCTGATAGGCATTTCTATGACATCCGTTGCCAGTGTGCAGAAAAGGCTGGCAAAGTTATTAGGGGTAGCAAGAGGAAAAAGAAAGAGTGAGTGTGCACATTGTGCCAGATAAGCCCACCAGCTGCTGGAGGAAGAGGCATGTGCCACTCCAACAGCAAAAGGAGGCAGGGTGAATGCAAGATGAATCTGGATATGAGATTGCACCCTTTCTTTGCATGGTGTTGGGGGCCAGAGCCAAGCTGGGTGGGAGGACAGGAGTGAGCCACAGAATTCAAATTCAACCCCTTATCCCTAAAGAGAGTCCCTGTAAATGTGCAGTGCTCCGAAAATCAAAGGGCACGCAGTCATGTCTGTATGCGAAATTCCTCTCCACAGGAATGAGCTACACCCCAAGTCTCAACCAGATACACTGTGCTTTTTCGGGAGCCAAATTCACCTGGTCATGTTTTACAGTTTTCCACTTGCTTAGATCAAGTGTTCAAAATTAAACAGGTGTCCTGGTTTGAGGTAAAACAGAACCAATTTTCTGATTTGTAATTTTACTTTTTAGCTGGGCCTCTTCTAACTGACTAAACTCTGAAATTAACAGCATATTGTTCAGAAACTCTTCACCCTCAGAGTGAGAAGACCTGATTATACCAAGGAATGGTATGCAGAGAGGCTCTTGCTTATACTTATTGCTATAACAACCAAGGTCAGATAATTTTGTTATTTGCCCCGTTAGAGGGTCGGAAGTGGAGAAGCGTAGAGGGGTCCCACCTGCAGGGAGGAGCAGATGGGACAGGTGACCCAAAACTGACCAACAGGGTATTCCATCCCATCTGCATCACGCTCAGTATAAAAGCTGAGGGATCAAAGGGGCAAGGGGGCTCTGGCTCATTTTTTTTCTTCAATGGCCGACGTCTGAGGAGGACCCTGTCTGTTCATCTGCCTTTGATCCCGATCCGAGCATTCCTGCCTCTAGTTCCAGAATTCAGCTCCTGTCCATCGCTGACTCCAGTCTGGGACTTTTCCTGTGTCTGCTGGTGACGCGATCGTCATCCTGGGAGCTGGATACGGTTTTGTATATATTGTATACTCTTTTTTTTTCTTTAATTTTTATTATTCTATTATTATTTACTATTTCCTTATTAATTATTATTTTCATTGAAGTAGTTTAGTTCTTTTTCTAAACTCGTAAATCTCCTTATCTCTTCCTCTCCTCTCTGAGGAGAGAGATGGGGGGAAGGGCCATCTGTCATTCTGATTGCCCCATCCGGCCAAAACCACGACAACAGGGAAGTCTAAGGAAGGAACCATCTTCTGACGGCTCTACTCTTGGTTCCTCTGAAGATTTAATTCATATGATTGTGTTCTGCGAATGTTCTTTGTGAATGGTCTCCAATAAGAAGCTGTCAGGGGACAGTCACTTGTGCTATTTGTATGTTTAGGAGACTCTATTCTTTCATTCATGTAGTTATGACAATCGTCGTTCTTCTGATCAGGCTGGTTTATAGACAACTTATTTAACAAGTTATTCTCTCATGGTGTTCAGGATGAGTTTTCTTTCCTCTTGGACAATATGAAGTAACACAGATGAGAGAATCTTGTGATTGTCCTGCTGACTGCCCTCCCCTTTGGGACAAGGCATCACGTTCTTCTTTCTTTCTGGCTTTCTTGGCTTTGTGGTTCTGTTGCTTGCTTGAGTAAAGGACAACATAATTTTTGTTATACTACCTTCTTCTCTTTCAACATGTATCTTTTAGGAAGAAAGATACTATTTAAGTTCCCTAGGCCTGCAAATACACTGTTGGGGCAAAAACTTCCTTATAGATCTCTTAGTGGACCAGTCTAACAGACTCACCTCTATTTTCCAGACTTTCAAGGCACAGATGTGTAGGGTAAGCACATAATTTGTAAGAGAGTTTGAGACTCTGTATCTGTTAAAGAAGCAGAAGTGCTTGTACCCATAAAACTGTCAAGCACTTAGTGAATTTTAAGCATTTCTGAAGCAAGGCTCATGTAGAGACCTTTCTCCAACAGAAAAAAATAAAATCAAAACAAAAAACCCCTGCAAAACCCCCCAGCAGTGTAAGATTGTCCTGATCTTTTATTTCTCAGCTGGAGGCATCTACTTGTAACCCCATAGCACTGTAATACCATATTGCCATTGCTGGTAGCAGGCCTCAATGTTTGTATTGAGTTTGCAAGGCCTCAGATCTGGCTTGTTAGGTTTGCTCTGTCTGAACTTTTCTTGCCCCACCTGCAGCTTTGTTTTACTTGGTTTAGCTGTAACTGCATTTTTTCTAATGACCAGATCGCTATGGCTAATTTGCTTTATTTCTGTTTGTCTTTGTATGGCTTTACAACTCTACAACAATGTAGCGTAGAAAAATACAGTCCTGGTATGACAGCAGGGGCCTTGATAAGTGGGGACATGCAATGTGATGTGGTGGTGTGCAACTGTGGAGTGATAAGAGGTGGGTCACGGGCTGGCATGGGAGACAGCAAGGCTATAAACAACTCGCGATCAGTTAAAGAAATATAGACCTGGAGCTGGATGAAACTAGTTTTAGGGGTAACAGAGGAAACAAAGAAATAATATCTAGTGTAGATAAAAGGTATCATATCTAGTATATTTGGATGTGGAGCTGCAGACCAATGAAGAAAGAGGAAGGTGTAAAAATGTGTTAGCAAGCATGTAAGAATGACTCCAGGTGGATCCTAAAGTCAAGACAAAGAAACCATCAACATCATGTTCCTACTGGCAAAGGATTCCAGATGCTGACATCTTGCCATAACCTCTGCCACCGGCACCACCAGGATGAAACCACTGACCTTGGGACGCTGTGGAGCACGTGGTGGGTGAGCATAACACCAGGAAAAGGTGTGTGTATGACAGTCTCGATAACATTATTATCAGTGCTGAAACTTTTTCTGCATAGAAGTATTCTTTCTTTTTCCACACTAATTATATTGGGACTGATAATGATTAGACAACTAAGATTTTATTATACTAACGATAAACTTTTGGCTTTATATTTAAGATATGTTTACTGTTTGCCCATAAACAAGATTTTGAGAGTAACATAGCTTCACATTCAACATTTGCTATAATTTGTCACTGTCTGAAAGATGAGCTTCATAACCAGTTTAAGCTGATGAAAGACAAGAAAAAGGATGGTCCCATTCCCCTTCACTCAGTACTCCTGGCTGGATATTTCCTCATCATCAGTTGTACTTTTTTTCACTTTCATGTGGACCCATGGCCCCTGATACAGCTGAAAATGCCTCTTTGTTATGAGATTAGCTCTCAGCTGTGTTATGCTCAAAATCTCGTTTATGGGCAAACAGTACACATATATATACACATATATACATATATAAAGTAAAGAATTTATTGTTAGTAAAACTGAAATAGTAAGTCTGATCTAAGAATCATTATTAGTCCAGATCTAATTGCACAGAGACAAAGAATACTACCATGCATGAAAACTTTCACTAACAACAACAATAACAATATAGCAATGACGATACCATATTACAGGGCAATGGGGTTACAGCTGCCTCAGTTTCCTGTGCTCAAAATCAGAATTGCAAGTATTACCCCCAAAATGCTGCTGTTGAAGCCTTTCAGAAGCAAGTGTGCTTAATGTGCTCACATTCAGAATTGTGTAGCTGCCAAATTAGTTACAAATATGATAAATTTTGGTGGATAAAGACAGGATTCAGGAGTCAAGGAGGGAAGGAACCTTATAAGTCAGCTTTGCCACCCACTCAGCTTTTGCACTGCAGACTTGCTGTTTGCTGCTCATTATGTGTTATTCCCCTCTTCCAAAGAGTTCAGTTATCTGCTGGGAGAGCAGTGAGATGCAATGTTTTAATCATCCAATCAGGGAACATGAGATTTCAAGGACACAACACAGTTTACAGAATAACAGAGAATGAACAGAAGTGAATAATTTCTGAACTATCCATAGGCTGCAATTTGTTTGTATAAACTATTTAGTAAGTACTTGTACATAACTATCACATTCATAGTAATCAGGAGCGGTTTGGAAACAAAGGCTAAATCTCCTGAATAATTTATTCCCCAGGAACAATTCAGAATGCTCTTGTGTATTCTCTGGAGTCTCTCTCAGTGGCACATTACCAAAAAGTATTGTGCGTTAAGTGGAAGTTGGCTGTGACCCAAGCCGGACAGAGTGAGTGTTTGGAGTACAACCTGCGATGTCTAGAGAAACCCTTGTCTCCCTCCAAGCCGAGCTGCAGAGACCAAGGCACAGATGTGCTGTGTGCCAGGCTCCAGCACTTCAAGCTGTTCCCTACAACCAAGAACTGATGAAATCAGTGCTGAAGCATATGTGACAGAGAGAGAAGTTAAAAAAAAAGAACAACAAACCAACACAAACAAACACCAAAACCCCTCAAAGACAACAAAAAAACCAAACAGCCAAAGAAGAGATTTGGAGAAAACACAACTTGAAAAATAATAAATTATTGTTCATTAATCAGCAAATGCTAGCAATGCTTGACCTTTATAGCTGGACTGCAAAAGGAAAAACTACTGCTCTTTATTGCTTCATGTATGAAGAATAGCTAAACACTTTGTTTTATTCCTTTCCCTCATATTGTTTTAAAGTTGGTTATTTTATGGGGGTTGTTAGTTTATTTGTTTCTGTTCCTATTAGCATTTGAGGTCTTATCTTCCCTGCTTTCCATGAGGACCCTGCAGATGGCAAGAGAACAATAGCAATCAAATTTTGAAATCTAAGGCACTGAAAACAAGATTACTTTGTTGGATTTTAGTCCAACATTATGAAATTTTGCTCTCATTTTCAAAGTCAGGAGGTTCTTATGTTATAATTTATTTACCAGTCCACAGTCAAATATGTACACAGAAACACACACAGACATTTTCCTGTAGGAATGTGTCTGAGAGAAAATGGTCACGTGAGCCAGCCTCCCTACTATGAGAGATTAGATTAAGAGCAAAACAGGTGGTAGAAGATGGAATTAGTACATGGGAAAAACGGGGACTGAGAAGGTAGAAAACATGTTGTGCTAATGACTAAGCAATTTACTATGTGAATTCTTGTAACCAACCTGATCTGTGAATGAACTGCATGGACAGCGCGTGAACAGAGACTGTAAGCCAATCATATAGCTGCCGCTAGCGCGTGCTCTTATTGCCTGTCTATATATACTCTGTGAAAACTTGAATAAAGGGAGAACGATCATACTCATATTGAGACTCCATCGTTACTCCGGGTCCGTCTCCCACTCCGACATCCTCCGACATCTGGTAGCAGAGGATGGTTAAGCGCGACTGAGTTCTCCGAGACTGCGGTAAGCAGCTAGAGGAGGGGAGTGGGAAACTTCGGCTGGGAGACGTGCTGCTTGGGCGCATCAGCGGGAGCAGACAACGGCGTGAGGTCGCTCCTCACCTCCCAGGCGCAGCTATGGAAACAGAAGCTGCGGCCACGCTACTCACTGGGATCCTCTCTAAGAGAGGGATTGAAACACCAGCGAAACTGTTGCTCAAACTGATTAAGCCGGGGCAGGAGATGGGACAACAAGTAACAAAAGAAGAAGGGGCTATATTAAGACTTCTCCTGCATATCCTCTCTAAGAGAGGGGTGAAATACGATGAGCGTATGCTCCGAAGGTTGTTAACCTGGTGCAGAGAGAACAGATTCGCACCAGAGCCCCAGACAGCTTTTAAACCAGAAATATGGGAGGCTGTTGGGAATAAACTGTGGGAAGTGATAAGTAAAGGAGACAAAGAGGCATCACCGTTAGCGACGACATGGTGGTTGGTGTTATCGACCTTACAAGATATGAACGCGGAGCGAGCCACAGCAGCCGGGGCTTTTGCAGCATTACAACCCACGGGAGGGGGATTGAACAGGCCAGGTCCGAAGGTCTGGGACGATCCCCTGCTGATCCCCTCTGCTCCATCTGAGGCCGATGGAGGAGGCAGAATGTCAGCAGAGAAGGACAGAGCCGGAGCTGTTTGCTCCTGACATTGCCCGCCTCACCCCCTCCCCTCCCCAGTCGTCTCCCTGAGATAAAAGTGCTGTTTTTGTATGTCTGCTGTGTAAGTGTGTGTGGGCGCCGGCTTATACCTGCTGATCAGCATGTGTGCTACTGTTTGCTTTTTGTTGTGTGCAGTGTCGTTAGGTGACTCCACTGGAGCAGGCGTTCTGCCCGGTGTGGTACTGTTCTCGTATGCATCTAGGGCTGACACTCCGTCAAGTGAAGAAGTTTGTATATACACAATGTTTAGACGTACGGCGAGCGCGCCCCAGGTAGATACACCAGGATGGGCTGTAGAACCGATGGAAGTCCTGAAATATTGGGGGAGTTTTCACGAGCCGACACGTTTACACTCTCGGGAACAGCTCGCCCGTGCAGGGCGTATCGCTGGTTGTTTGTTGTTTGTCTATAAGGTCATGGTTGATTGGGAAAAGGAGTTGAGACAAAGTCTATAGGATGCTCTGTAGGAAAATGAGAAACTTAAGGAAAAATGAGAAACTGAGCTCTTGTTGCAAAGGCAGACTTTTATGTCAGTCGTAAGTGATCGGGAAAAAAAAAAAAAAAAAAAAAAGAAACCAAACAGGAGCAATTAGATGGGAAATGTGCCACGTTAGCACAAAAGTATGCCATAAGCATTACGAGAAAGCATCAGAAAGAGAAATAGAACACCTGATTCAAAGCAGTACCATAGAGATATGTTTTTGGGTTTTTTCCTGTATGTGTATATGTTATTGCATGCCTTAGTAGATTGCTCTGTGTTATACCCTGCGAGACTAAAATGAACCCAGCAGAAGCGGTCTCTTGAGCAAGGGGGTGGAATATGGGAAAGCAACGGAAAATCGGCGAGGAGGACTGCAAATACACGCAAGGGACTCGCACCTGGGTGCTGGAAAACACATATATCACACCAATTGTTATTCAGTCTCGGGTGCTTGCAAGAAAAACATTTGGATGACATAAGCCTGTCATGGACTCACAGACACCTTATCTAGCTGCTTGAGAATCTTGGCCTGTTGTGGAAGAAGATCAAAGCACAGTACCAGCAAGAACAGGGAGTCCGCATGCACTCTTGCTAACAAGGACTCTTTTGCTGCCAAGGATTTGTGATAACAAGGACTCTCTTGCTGCCAAGGCTAAGTTTAACAATGCTACTAGTACCGCTATTTCTGAGTTATTGCTAGATGTAGATAGTATTCGATATGCGATGTTGCAAAACAGAACTGCTACTGATTTTTTGCTTTCAGCTCACAGACATGGTTGTCAAGATTTTAAAGGACTGTATTGTATGAATCTAAGTGACCACTCCAAATCCATCCATGTCCAGTTGCAGGAACTGCACCGACCGAACCAGCAACTTGTGGAGACCACTTTTGAAAATCTCTTTGCTGGATGGACTTGGGGGTGGGGTTGGTTGAAGCAAATTGTACTCATCGCCTGTGTGGAAGGAATTTGTCTGTTATGTTTAGTATGCTGTTTGCTGTGTTTAATAAGCATTATACGATCAGCTGTAAATGCCGCTTTGCATCGTACCCTTGTACAAGTTGTAGAATATATTGCTCTAAAAACTATGTGTGTATCCAGGAGAACCCGACCTTCACAGAAGAAGATAACAAGAAGGGATTACAACAATGTAGTCACGTATCAGACAGCTGCTGTTAGCAAAGCTGGATCATGAGTTTGGTGAGACTCGCTGTGTACGCTGGCCACATGTGCAGTGACTCTAGCCTGTACTTTTCTACTCGATCCAGCGCAGGAGAGTCTGGTGGGACTCGCTGCGTGCACTGGCCATGCATGCAGTGACTCTAGCCTGTACTTCTCCAGTCAATCCAGTGCAGGATATAAGGAGGCTGTCTCAGGTCAGAGAGGGGGAGAGAGACATGAGCGCACTTTGAAGGTACAGGGGATGCCCTGAAGCACTGTGTCTGCCCCCGCCCCCCCCCCCCCATAAGTTTTATGTTCATTAACCCCAACAGCTCTGAAGGCATTACAGTATGTTGCAAGATAGGATATAGTCTACTACTGCTGCAAGACGCACTGAACACCTTCCTACAAGAATTTCAACTTTATGCCCTGATAGGACAGTGGGATGATGCACTTGCAAAGAGCCTGACTGCATTAGAGTGGGTATTTTTGCCACATACCTTTTCAAAACCAGTAACTATGATGATCGAAATGTTACCACGATTGTTTTTCCAGGGTCACTTGTGCTGTCAGCAACCGCAATGTATTTGAAATATTACAAAAGGATTTCTCGTGGGTAAATCCAAAGAAATTGGCTTTCTGGGCTAAATTTAGGAATCTGGGTATTTATTGCCTTAGCAGGGTTCTTTTTGATTCTGTTTTCAATTGCGTTTAGTATATAACCTGCTAAGAGCGTCACAACAAGGATAACATGTCCAAATTAAAAGCGGTTAAAAAGGGTTTCGATTGGTTAAGCTCATGGGGTATAACAGGATGGTTATCAGATTTACTAAAACAAGGGCTCATGCTACTGTTGGTTATATTATTATTGATTATGGTAGCCTCGTGTGTTCTCCGCAAAGTGACTGACGTGATAGAAAATGCCATGCATAAGGTCTGGCTGGCTCAAGAAGAAAAAGGGGGGATTGTAGGAATGTGTCTGAGAGAAAATGGTCACGTGAGCCAGCCTCCCTACTATGAGAGATTAGATTAAGAGCAAAACAGGTGGTAGAAGATGGAATTAGTACATGGGAAAAACGGGGACTGAGAAGGTAGAAAACATGTTGTGCTAATGACTAAGCAATTTACTATGTGAATTCTTGTAACCAACCTGATCTGTGAATGAACTGCATGGACAGCGCGTGAACAGAGACCGTAAGCCAATCATATAGCTGCCGCTAGCGCGTGCTCTTATTGCCTGTCTATATATACTCTGTGAAAACTTGAATAAAGGGAGAACGATCATACTCATATTGAGACTCCATCGTTACTCCGGGTCCGTCTCCCACTCCGACATCCTCCGACATTTTCCTTTTCTTCGTAGTTTAATATTATTGTAAGAAATTTATTTCAAATTCTACAGACAAAGAACAGTTTGGGTAAGTGTCTTGATCACAGCTGCTAGCAGAGGAGCTATTCCCTCTTCAGTGGAACTGAAGCAGTTTTATCATTGATTTAAATGCATTGATTTTTTTCTTTGTACAACAGGTACTTAATTTCAGTTGGATTTTTCAGATTTTGAGTGCGGACAAGAAAATGATAATAAAGTTTCCCCATTGCTGATGGTTTCTTTAGGGAGTATTTTCTCCCTATCTATTACAATAAATGTAGTTATTTTCCTTCCTCACTGAAGTTTTCCTGAATAAAAAGCCAGCCTTGGCTACATGAAAAAAAACTAGAAAAATTACAGCTAAGAAACATTTCCTCCCAATCAGTCTACTGAAATGCACCTTGCACCCTCGCAAAAGGGGAGCTCTGAAGCATGATGAATAGGCCTTCATTTTGCAGGTTTAAGTGATAATTGAGCCACAGTGATTCCCAACCTGCTTGTTTTTCAGTGAAGTTGTAGCTAGACAGGTTCCCATAAAAGAGTCACAGAGCAGCCAGAAAAATCTTTCACAAGTAGAGTCACCAGAATATCCAAATTTTAGAGACAAGATGAGAAAATAAACAAGGATTTTGAGTCAAACTATACATTTCATATAGGTTAACCAAAGCATTCACTTTTGTCTTTGTTATGAATGATTTTGGGGATTGTTCAGAGGTTTGGTTTTTTGAGATTTTTTGCTTGCCTGCCTGCTTGTTTTCTTTGGAAAGTGATAATGTAGCCATATTTCACCATGAAATGTTATTTTGAAACAGAACAATGCATTCCAACATTCTAAGATAAAATATGTGGATTGCTGTGGTTTGGGTGAACTCTTCTGTCTCTTACAGGAGAGCATGAAGCAACTAGTTGATGCTTGCCAAATCAACAGATTAGTTTGTTTGTCTGAAAGTGTCTTCCTGAATTTTTTAAACCAGAGTCTTTTTGCAAATCCGTCTAGTTTAAGGTGTTGACCCTCACTACATTCAAAGAAAATAAGGAAATCATGGAGTTCAAAGGAAATTTTCTGTAAGAAGCAGTTTTCTAAGCCTGATCAATTAGCATTAGTGATCTGTGGGGTTGTTTTTTCTTGTTTTGAAATAGCATCTGTGATACTATTTTTATTATGTTATTTCCTTAAGTAAACATCACTGAAGAGTTGAAGAAATCTTTGTAGAATGCAATTCCAGAGTATGCTATTAACAGTAATTTTAAAAAAAACCCTACATCTTTCTCTGAGCCACTTCATGATACAAAGCCTCTGCAAGTTTTTACAGTTGCTTAGAAAAAGAAAGGGTTGATTGTGATTTACAAGGAAAATTTTAAAATCATATCAAATGGAAATGGAATTTACTGAGTTCCTCAATGCTACAATGAGAGATTTAATCTGATAAGAAAGAGGAAGGTGGAAGTCCAGTCTTAGGAAAAAAGAAGCTGTTATTTTCCTCTTACCCTCTAATATTAACTTACTAAGATTTTTGTATCTCTCTTGCTTAACCATAGTCCATTGGTAGGCTTTGGCACGGCAAGACCGAAATCTTGGCTTGAAGCAAGGGCTAAATAGGAGTAGATGGTCCCTGATTGTGCAGGACGCAGGAACAACCACAAAACCACAGAAGAAAGGCAAAGAACAAATTTAATCTTGATACCTCATGGATCGGGGAATCTCCGAAGCAGCACCCAGGCAGAGGCATGCAAGCAGGGGACGCAGGCACCACAGAGCGAGAGAGAGTCTTATTAGCAAGAGAGGCCTTGTTAGCAAGAGAGTGAGAGAGCAAGAGCATGCAGACTCCCTGTTTCTGCCTGTATTTCATGGGTTCAAGCAGGCATAGTTTTCCCACTGTGCTTTGATCTTTTTCAACAACAGGACAGGATTTTCAAGCGGCTAGATAAGGTGTCCCTGAGTCCATAGCAGACTTACGTTATCTAAGGGCAGATGTTCTCCTTGCAAGCACATAAGACTGAACAACAATTAGTGTGATATATGTGTTTCCCAGCACCCCAGGTGCGAGTCACTTGAGCGTGTTTATAATCCTCCTAGCTGATCTTCCATTACTTTCACGCACTGATCAACCAAATGATCAATAGGAGGTAGGTCAGGGAAAAGTGCCCTGGCACCTCTAATTTGGAAGAGCTTCCTATATCATTAACCATCCACTTTTCTGAGCAGGTAAAAATTAAAATTGTGGCTATTTTTAGGGACATAACTCTACATCAGTAAAACTCCATCTTGTTGACCACAGCCATATGCAGCTATTGCTGAATTAAATACTTTGAAAACAGTGGAAGCCTGATTTACCTGTCAGAAAGTGTTAAAACTCTTGGCAGAGTCAAAATTAGAAGTTTAAAAGGCCCATTTTACTCTGTACCTTTAATTTTCATAATCTGTGCAGCTTTAAATTCAACATTTATTTTTAACACATATATTTTAATGAAACATGAAATATAAAATGAAACTCCAGTCTACCTCCTATGAGCATGGAGAGAAATCCTAATTACCTGTTTCAAAAGTGTGAATCTCTTTCTAATTTTCTGGCAGCCAGGTTTCTTAGACAGCACTCAGTATTATAACTATTTATGCCAATTGTGCTATTTCATGCATAAAATTACCACATTATTGTTGGAATAGATGCTGGGGAGATATCTAAGCAGGGTGTAATCACTTCACTTTCTATCAAATTGTGCTTCTGAAAGGTATCATAAATTTTATTAGAAGGCAAGAGGCTAATGGAAGCCAATCAGTGTTAATGCTGATAAAATTATTTGTATTTTACATTATAAAATGGGAAGATATTTTTATCTGAAGGTTCCCTTTTCTTTTATTAAGACTGTATCATGGAAACTAAGGTACAATGGAACAACAGAGGGTAGTCAGTAAACCTCTCCTGTTTCTGTCGCTGGCTTAGCTTACAAAAATTTGTGTCTCAAGATGCTTTCTGATCTTTTATGCTGTAAAACGAGTGCAAAATAGATGCCACAAACACTCAGGTCTGCTGGCTTGCACAGGACTTTGTGATGATGAGTTGCATCTCTGATGAAAATATTAATGTCCCAAATGTTATTGAGTCTTTTTATTGTTCAAGATAACTGTTTTGTATTAGGCTGCCTATTGAATCTGTGGAGAGGGATAGTTTTTATGATTCCCCAGATTATTTTTAAAGCTTCACAGTAAAAGAATTAGAGTGGATTTTGATATGGGAAGGATGTGGATCCTGAGATCGGTATGGAAAAAGGAGCTTTACCCATCAAGCAGTAATTGAATGAGCTTTAAAGAGATTGTTCTACTTTGATGGTAAATTAAAAGTTCTTTTCTTTCCTGTTAATAAAATTTTGTACTTAACAGAACCACATCCATGAAGTCATTTGAAAAAACATCTGGCAGAAATTAATTATTTTTTTTTGACCGCATCATGCAAACATGTTTGTTTCTGTCTTATAGGCAGGGAAACTGAGGCACCAAAAGGTGATGGGACAAGCCCTAGAGGGAATTTATGGTAGAGCTCAGATTGGAAAGGGAGGTAGAGATTCACAGCTAGTAGCATTCGGTGAATTCACTGGGTATTTACAAACTGTGTGTGGTTTGCCATGCCCTAGCACTGCGGGGACAGCACCTTTTCAGGCTTTGAAAATCCCAGTTCAAACACCTGCTTTGCCTGACACAAATGCTTAGCTTCATCCCTAACATATACTGTCACTGCTTATAAAGCAAATATTTACACCACCACTTTTCAGGCCATTATTGATAGCATTATTAATATTATTAGCATTATTTGCACTGTAGCCATGAAGCCCTCTCCGAGATGGGGCATTTTGTATCACATACTGTACGAACATGTGGCAAAGGCTGGTCCTGGCCAGCCTTTGTTTTACTGGAAAAACTGTCTGAGAACAAATGTCATGCAGTGCATTTTTTTCTGACTGAGCTTTGGTCTTCATCAAGGTCTGACAAACACGGGCATTATATGTCACTAAGAAGTAAAAGAGCATGCTCTGGCCTTCAAGAATCTTCACAATATGCACATTATGTTGATGTGCCCTTTGTTTTGTCTCTCTTAGTTAGCCTTGGCGGCTTTAGCAATCTGGTCTAATGTAGGGTTGTTCTACCAAGTTTTATCTGCCTCTTTTAACCATGAACTGGAAAAATGACTCGGTCTGACTTTTATGACTCAGTGTTTTCCTTACCTGTACTCCCATGGTAATCAAGGCAACCAGAGAAGACTGGGTTCAAGTACAAGAGAAGTTCCCCTTCTCTGGAGGTTTTCAAGACTCACCTGGATGCAGTCCTGAGTGATGTGCTCTAGGCAATCCTGCTTTAGCAGGGGAGTTGGACTAGATCTCTGGAAGTCCCTTCCAACTCTGAAGATTCTGTGATTCTGTGATACATTGTCAACAGTGATGAGCATCCTCAGGAGTTTTGCGGATTTCTTTTGGAGGAATAATCACAATGTCTGACCGTGTTTCTGAAGTTCCTTCTGTCATTGTGTCAATTGCTACGAATAGAAAATCAAGTTGAACACTTCATGAGATGCATCCTTCTCACAGATCTTTCTGAATCAGCTGGCTTAAGTGTTGGAGCCGATACTGTACCAGGAGTGGAAGCTTGTGCAGTCCAAAGGACTTTTGAGAATATCAATTTATTCAGTTTCCAGGTGTAAATGACCCTGTGTTGACATTATTTTGCAGTTCATTGGTCTTAATTAGATATAGGCTTTTGTACCAAGGAGGTCCAAAATATTGTGAGAATACTATTCAAAAAGGATGAAAAGTAGCTGTACTGGCATGTGGCAAAATACAGATTACCTCTTCATCATCCTGCAGGAGATTGCTGCATCCTGTAAGTAGAAGCAATGTAAACAATGATGTTGCTAATAGTTGTATAGTTTGTTTTAAAGGCAGGCTCTAAATGGCTCAGGTTAGGATCTTTGTAATCATTTTGGTGTCTTGAATCATCAACTGATGATTCAACTAAAACTAGTTGATTTGGCCCTAAGTAGCTATAAGGTACACTTGTATACATCAGCGGAAGATACCTGAAAATGCATAGAAATATATATACATATACACATATGTATTAGGAAGTATCAAGTATCTCTTAATAATATTAACCTGAGAACTTTACTGTTCTTTAAATATTTGACCATGTTTGGTTCAGGTAATATTTTTCAAGTGTTGTAACTTGACAGTCTGAGCTATCATGTATGTCAGGAGCAAGTTATAACTCGGTAACTCTACCTGGCTTTCACTTTTCAAATTTTTGAAGAAAAAACGAAGAAAGAAAAGAAAAAAATATGAGGAAAGATAGCCAAGTGGGTATCCTAGTGTCTTAAAGAATCTCAGTCATCACCACACGTACACACACACTTAAATGACTTCAGAAACATTATCTGATTAAGGGCATGATTTCTAAAATGTCTCATCGGCAGCCTTTCTTAGCCCCCATTGAACTCAATGGTAAGACTGCTAGAGCCTCAGAAAAGTACTAGGAGGCAAATATGAATGTACTTGCTAGAAGTAGGAGAAGAGTAGAGTGACTTAGTTATAATGCATCATGAAAAAATGCTCCACAAAGAAAATGCAAAACTGAGACATTTACACCAGAAATTGGCTGATCAATGATAGTAGTTATGTAGCATTTCCCCCAATATTGATTTATTTTTTGAGGAGAAATAACTGGACTCCAGATGATCCAATGTGAATCAACAGAAGCCGTTTATTAAGCACAGATCATCATCTTTTATACCCTGTGTTGCAGCCGTACACGCGACTCGCTTATTTCTGATTAGCCAGTTACACTGTCCATGCGCTGTCCATGCAGTTCATTCACAGATCAGGTTGGTTACAAGAATTCACATAGTAAATTGCTTAGTCATTAGCACAACATGTTTTCTACCTTCTCAGTTCCCATTTTTCCCATGTACTAATTCCATCTTCTACCACCTGTTTTGCTCTTAATCTAATCTCTCATAGTAGGGAGGCTGGGTCACGTGACCATTTTCTCTCAGACACATTCCTACAATACCCCCTTTTTCTTCTTGAGCCAGCCAGACCTTATGCATGGCATTTTCTATCATGTCAGTCACTTTGCGGAGAACACGTGAGGCTACCATAATCAATAATAATATAACCAACAGTAGCATGAGCCCTTGTTTTAGGAAGTCTGATAACCATCCCGTTATACCCCATGAGTTTAACCAATCATCGAAACCATTTTTGACCACTTTTAATTTGGACATGTTATCCTTCAGCTCCCGTAACTGCATATGAATGGATGATGAGTGGTCGGAAAGGTTCCTACAACGCATACCTTCAAAATCTTCACATCCATGAGCCTGAGCTAACAGCAAAAAGTCAATAGCCGCTCGATTTTGCAACGTAGCATGCCGAATACTATCAGCATCAGTAAGCAAGCTAGATATGATTTCAGTTGTAAGGTTTATCTGTTTACTTGCCCAACACCCTATCTTATTCAGCATATTTAATGTCGTTGCTGTTCCTAGTGAAGGAAGAATACTTAGCCCTATTCTTTGTCTGAGATTCGAAAATGTTATATGGTCGTCACAGGATGGAGTGAAGGTATGAACTGTTCTCTTGGCTCTGTGTTTCCTGTGTGCTCTGCTCACTGTGTCTTTGGCCGTATGCAGGCCTCTGCTTGTAGATCTGCCCCATCTCCCCCTTTTTTGTTTAACACCAGACCATTTGTTAACCAGGTCGCCATGACTTGTGCTTCTACTCGTTGTGACGCTCTTAGCAGGTTATATACTAAACGCAATTAAAAACAGAATCAAAAAGAACCCCGCTAAGGCAATAAATACCCAGATTCCTAAATTTAGCCCAGAAAGCCAATTTCTTTGGATTTACCCACGAGAAATCCTTTTGTAATATTTCAAATACATCACGGTTCATTAAGTCTTGAATCTTCAGTATTTGAGCTTTTAGCTGATCATGTAAAGGACGAATGTTTTGTTGCAACGACGTGTCAAAAGCACCTTGGAGATGGTGTTTAACCGTTTCCCAGCCATGTAGCAACATATTCCAGGGGAGAGATGTAACACGAAGTCTTCGAGAATTGTACTCCCAATCACAATACAGAGAAAGATGTGTTTTTAATGCATTTTGCCGATCCCCTATCCATATTACTGCTGTTTTATACCTTACTCGCGTTAAATTTACACAATAAGATTGATTACATTCTTGTATACTTGCATTTTGAGCCGAAGCAAACATACGGATGAGAAGTACAAATCATTACAGAATTTTCTTGCTCGCAACTTCTATTTGTTGCAGTGTTATCTGTGGTTAGCATGCACCCCGATTTAAGGTGCTTCTAATACACCTTCGGTTGTTCAGGCCATTCAACAGTCCTTCCGAAATGTCGATCTACTGCTGTGGATGACAAAGAAGACATGTTTAGAAAATTTAAAACATGAGATGCTTTATACAATCACTCTTGAGGTGTCATACCTATGGGATTCACCCTTTTTTGTTTAGCAAGCATGATTTTTAAAGTATGATGCATACACTCCACAATTGCTTGCCCAGTTGGGGAATGAGGAATACTGGTGACATGTTTAATACCCCATGTCTGTTAAAAAAAAAAAAAACACCTGTACTTTAGCGGACACATAAGCTGGTCCATTATCAGTTTTTATAGTTTTCGGTACTCCCATGACTGCAATGCATTGCAACCAATGTCGAATAACATCACAAGCCTTCTCTCCTGTATGAGCAGGAGCTACAACAAAGTGAGAAAACAAATCAACTGAAACATGTACATAGCGCAAATGTCCAAATTCCATAATGCACGTAACAGCGGATTGCCAAAGTTCATCAGGTGTAAGCCCTCGCGGGTTAACCCCTGCAAATGATGGCAGAGGAGCCAGCTGCTGACGATCAGTACAAGTTCGCACAATATCATGTGCTTGTTTGTGTGTTAAAGAAAATTGCTTCCTCAATGCCTTCGCATTTTGATGAAAAAAATCATGCGACATTTTAGCTTGCTGCATAATGTTCGGAGTTGTTACCGACAGAGTGTGATAATCTGCAACTCTGTTTCCCTCAGTTAAAGGACCAAGTAAACAGCTATGAGAGCATATGTGGACAATAAAATAACGAAACTGTCTTTTTCATAAAAGCAACATTAATTGCAGTAAGAGACTAAATAACAATTGGTTCTCTACTTGTTTTATAAATGCTCCTTCAAGTCTTTGAACAATACCAGTAACATATTGAGATTCTGCCTACATTTAACAGTTCCTGTTGAAATAAGTCAAAAGCCTTTACTGTGTCCCTGAACCATCTACAAACACCGTATGGGTGCCATCAAGAGGTTTTGGTGCTAGCAGGATGCGCGGCTGTAAAGGAATTTGTGAAAGTGACTGTAATAGTCTGTGCCAGGGGAAAGAATAATTTATTTGCCCAATATAATGTACTAAGGAGGTTAAGACTTTGTGATAACCAAGGGTCAAGGTCATCCTTTTTGATGGGGACATGTATGTGGCTTGGATCCATTCCAGAAAGCTGCTGACAGCACAAACAACCCTGGAAAAACAATCGTGGAAACATTTCAACCATCATAGTTACTGGTTTTGAAAAGGTATGTGGCAAAAATACCCACTCTAATGCAGTCAGGCTCTTTGCGAGTGCATCATCCCACTGTCCTATCAGGGCATAAAGTTGAAATTCTTGTAGGAAGGTGTTCAATGCGTCTTGCAGCAGTAGTAGACTATATCTTATCTTTCAACATACTGTAATGCCTTCGGAGCTGTTGGGGTTAATGAACATAGAATTTATGGGGGGGGGGGTGGGGGCAGACACAGTGCTTCAGGGCATCCCCTGTATCTTCAAAGTGTGCTCATGTCTCTCTCCCCCTCCCTGACCCGAGACAGCCCCCTTATATCCTGCACTGGATTGAGTGGAGAAGTACAGGCTAGAGTCACTGCACACGTGGCCAGCGTATGCAGCGAGTCTCACCAAACTCATGATCCAGCTTTGCTAACAGCGGCTGTCTGATACGTGACTCCATTGTTGTAATCCCTTCTTGTTATCTTCTTCTGTGATGGTCAGGTTCTCATGGATACACACATAGTTTTTAGAGCAACATATTCTACAACTCGTACAAGGGTACGATGCAAAGCGGCATCTACAACTGATCGTATAATGCTTATTAAACACGGCAAACAGCATACTAAACATAACAGACAAATTCCTTCCACACAGGCAATGAGTAGAATTTGCTTCAACCAACCCCACCCCCAAGTCCATCCAACAAAGAGATTTCACCCAGTGGTCTCCACAAGTTGCTGGTTCGGTCGGTGCAGTTCCTGCAGCTGGGCATGGATGGATTTGGAGTGGTCACTTAGATTCATACAATACAGTCCTTTAAAATCTTGACAACCATGTCTGTGAGCTGAAAGCAAAAAATCAGTAGCAGTTCTGTTTTGCAACATCGCATATCGAATGCTATCTACATCTAGCAATAACTCAGAAATAGCTGGACTAGTAGCATTGTTAAACTTATCCTTGGCAGCAAGAGAGTCCTTGTTATCAAGAATCCTTGGCAGCAAAAGAGTCCTTGTTAGCAAGAGCACATGCGGACTCCCTGTTCTTGCTGGTACTGTGCTTTGATCTTCTTCCACAACAGGCCAAGATTCTCAAGCAGCTGGATAAGGTGTCTGTGAGTCCATTACAGGCTTATGTCATCCAAATGTTTTTCCTGCCAGCACCCAAGACTGAATAACAATTGGTGTGATATATGTGTTTTCCAGCACCCAGGTGCGAGTCCCTTGAGTGTATTTACAATCCTCCTCGCCGATCTTCCGTTGCTTTCCCATATTCCACCCCCTTTCTCAAGAGACCGCTTCTGCTGGGGTTCATTTTAGTCTCGTAGGGTATAACACAGAGCAATCTACTAAGGCATGCAATAACATATACACATATAGGAAAAAACCAAAAACATATCTCTATGGTACTGCTTTGAATCAGGTGTCCTATTTCTCTTTTTCTGATGCTTTCTCGTAATGCGTATGGCACACTTTTGTGCTAACGTGGCACATTTCCCATCTAATTATTCCTGTTTGGTTTCTTTTTTTTTTCTTTTTCTTTTTCTTTTTTTTCTTTTTTTCTTTTTTCTTTTTATTTCTTTCTCTTTTTTTCTTTTTTTTTTCTTTTTTTTTCCCCCATCACTTACGACTGACATAAAAGTCTGCCTTTGCAACAAGAGCTCAGTTTCTCATTTTTCCTTAAGTTTCTCATTTTCCTACAGAGCATCCTATAGATTTTGGCTCAACTCCCTTTCCCAATCAACCATGATCTTATAGACAAACAACAAACAACCAGCCATACGCCCTGCACGGGCGAGCCGTTCCCGACAGCGTACACGTGTCGGCTCGTGAAAACTCCCCCAATATTTCAGGACTTCCATCGGTTCTATGGCCCATCCTGGTGTATCTACCTGGGGCGTGCTCGCCTTACATCTAAACACTGTGTATATACAAACTTCTTCACTTGACGGAGTGTCAGCCCTAGTTGCATACGAGAACAGTACCACACCGTGCAGAACACCTGCTCAAGGGGAGTCACCTAACGACACTGCACACAACAAAAAGCAAACAGTAGCACACATGCTGATCAGCAGGTATAAGCTGGCGCCCACACACACTTACACAGCAGACATACAAAACCAGCACTTCTATCTCAGGGAGACGACTGGGGAGGGGAGGGGGCGAGGCGGGCAATGGCAGGAGCAAACAGCTCTGGCTCTGTCCTTCTCTGCTGACATTCTGCCTCCTCCATCGGCCTCAGGTGGAGCAAAGGGGATCAGCAGGGGATCGTCCCAGACCTTCGGACCTGGCCTGTTCGATCCCCCTCCCGTGGGTTGTAATGCTGCAAAAGCCCCAGCTGCCGTGGCTCGCTCCACCTTCATATCTTGTAAGGTCGATAACACCAACCACCATGTCGTCGCTAACGGTGATGCCTCTTTGTCTCCTTTACTTATCACTTCCCACAGTTTTTTCCCCAACAGCCTCCCATATTTCTGGTCTAAAAGCTGTCTGGGGCTCTGGTGCGAATCCGTTCTCTCTGCACCAGGTTAACAACCTTCGGAGCATACGCTCATCGTATTTCACCCCTCTCTCAGAGAGGATATGCAGGAGAAGTCTTAATGTAGCCCCTTCTTCTTTTGTTACTTGTTGCCCCATCTCCTGCCCCGGCTGCTCACCTCTCTCTGGGTGTCCGTGGCCACATCGTCTGTTTCCTCTATTCCGGATTGCCGCCCAATCCACCCGGTCTCAGTCCAGCTGAGCCGTCCTCCAGCCGGTGGATCTCCTTCTGGGTCTTCCGCCCCTCGCATTCCGTTGCTCAAGCCAAGCGCCGATCGGTATCATGTCGGGGTCACCATCTGAGGAGAAATAACTGGACTCCAGATGATCCAATGTGAATCAACAGAAGCCGTTTATTAAGCACAGATCATCATCTTTTATACCCTGTGTTGTAGCCGTACATGCCACTTGCTTATTTCTGATTAGCTAGTTACACTGTCCACACGCTGTCCATGCAGTTCATTCACAGATCAGATTGGTTACAAGAATTCACATAGTAAATTGCTTAGTCATTAGCACAACATGTTTTCTACCTTCTCAGTTCTTGTTTTTCCCATGTACTAATTCCATCTTCTACCACCTGTTTTGCTCTTAATCTAATCTCTCATAGTAGGGAGGCTGGCTCACATGACCATTTTCTCTCAGATACATTCCTACAATTTTTCATAGATTCATATATTCATAGATTAGTGCATTAAAGCAGCTAGTCTGACCTCTTGTACATCATAGACCATAACATTTTACCCCATTATACTTGTATTGAAACCAATCATTTTTTGTAACTAAAACATATTTTAGACAGGCATTCAAAAGCATTGTGAAGATATACAGATGCTGTATCCACACACTCCCACAGTCTTACCCATGAGTTCTTTACTGTTGATTTTGGGGTCCTCAGTTTTTTTAAAATTGGGTTTGCTTTGATGATATTGTCCTAAAATCAATATTTATGCTATTTTACCCATTTTAATCATCAGCCCTGGTACCAGTTGCTGCTGGAAGCTAGTCAGTGTAGAGCGGAGTCTAACTGCAGGAAAGGAGACTCACTTAGAAACACGTTCACGCCTGGCTCTGTCGATGGAGAGAAATTGGCTCCTTCAAGCTTAGATTCTTCCATCTACTACCTGACTCAGCATGTGGAGGAACCTGTTCCTCATAAGTCCATTCTATTATGTTAGAAGAGGTATAATATTAGGATGGATGAATCTAATCACCAGTCTCTGACCTATAGGTTGCAATATCAGGGTGTACCAATGACATCTTGAGGACAAAAGAACATAATTTGCAGCTCTTGGATATTTTCAAAAGCTCTTTTAAGCAGTCTGACAGGGCAATATGGTCCATGTATATTCTCCAAGTATACCTGCAACAAAACTCAGCATATGTTTAGATCTGCATTTGTACCTAACTGTAGCTATAGCCATGCCTATCTATACCTATATATCTATACCTATCTTTTTCCATATGTTGCATAAAATGGACGGATAGAAGTGGCTATGGTATGTGAACCGAGGACTACTTCGAACTTTGCTGCTGGATTTTTCATACAGCAGCTCCTTTGATCTCAGGCCCTAGCTATATCTGCTGCAGTGGATTTCAGTCCCTTCTGCATCTGCGAGTGTTTTAAGCTTCTGGAATACACCTAGAGTAGCCATGAAAAGTCACCTGCTGAGATTAGATTTAAATGTATCAGATCCACTTATGCACATCACTGGACTACTTTTCTGGGAAAGAAGACAGTTTCTTTTTATTTCAAGTCAGAGAGAGAGAGATCTCCACTGGTGTGTAGAATCCATTTCTCGTCTGATGAATATACAGATAGATATGTATGTATATATGCATGGGGGGGGAAATATACATACATATGTGTGTATTTTCATTAATTCTTTTTTTTTTATTTTAGTTTTGCATACACAATAGATCATATCCAACAGCAAGAGGGGAGAGAAATGCATACACAATTGCTCAGTCCTTGTCGCTCAGCTTTTCTTAAGGGTTAGGGCATTTTCCTGAGGAACATGTGAAGATGTACACCTGAAGGTGAGGAGACCTTAATACCTTGCTCTCATACTTCTCACTAACTATTGCTTACACTTATTTTAGAAAAAGTGGCACTTCTTAGAATTAATTTTTATTTATTTTTTTTATAAAATTGGTTGTGGACACTCTACCTTGTGCTGAATTCAATGTCTTCCTGTTAGACAGTATATGATTAGCTAAGAAAGTGGTGGGGTTGCGTAACATCCAGAATCCAAATGAATTTAGGTCCCTAAGATGCTTGGGCTAGCCAAAATGCTGATACCTCTTGGCATGTGCAGTGGAACAACCTCAGGTGCCAGTGATGCCTTTAGAGTTTTTGCCAGTGAAAACCTTCCCCACTTAGATTTTCATACAGGTTAGGTATTTTATCACTTGAATGTAGGTTGAAAGTACGTTCTTAAATGCCACTCTTCCAAGATGTTTGTTACCATTTGGGTATGAGACTTAGGGGTTATGGCACAAAGTTTTATGAAAATGTCAGCTCAGTGCTCAGTAGCAGTCAAAAAAAGCAAATCTAATGCTAGAAATCATTAGGAAATAATAGAGAATGAAACAGAAAATTTATTTAGACATTTGGAAACTCTGCCCTGGTGAGGCCACATCTGGAGTCCTGTGTCCAGTTCTGGGTCCCCCAGTTCAAGAAGGACAGGGAACTACTGGAGAGAGTCCAGTGGAGGGCTACAAAGATGATCAAGGGACTGGAGCACCTCTCTTATGAGGAAAGGCTGAGGGATTTGGGTCTCTTCAGTCTGGAAAAAAGACGGCTGAGGGGGGATCTTATCAATGCTTATAAATACTTAAAGGGTGGGTGTCAGGAGGATGGGGCCAGGCTCTTTTCAGTGTTGCCCAGTGACAGGACGAGAGGTAATGGGCACAATCTTGAGCATAGGAAGTTCCACCTAAACACAAGGAGGCACTTCTTTACTTTGAGGGTGGCAGAGCACTGGAACAGGCTTCCCGAGAGGTGGTGGAGTCTCCATCTCTGGAGACATTCAAAACCCACCTGGATGCATTCCTGTGCAACCTGCTCTAGATGACCCTGCTCTGGCAGGGGGGTTGGACTAGATGATCTCCAAAGGTCCCTTCCAACCCCTACCGTTCTGTGATTCTGTGATTCCAGGAATTTGTTAACCACTTAATTGCCACATGAAACGTCCTTTCCTTTTCTTTCCCTGCCTTCCTTTCCTTTGCGTCTTACCCTTTTCTTTGTCTTGCTATAGCTTTTTATTTTTCTGCTGGCATTACATTAGTTTTCAGCAATTTCCATTTCTTCCCCCATGTCATCTTTCATCAGTTGAAGAGATGAGCAGGGAGACAGCTAATATTGACATTAACAGGGTTTTTGATTCAGCTGTGGGAGCATCTTCACCTCAGAAAATGTATATGCAATTCACCTACTCATATTCGGTATCTGTGATGGCTCAGAACAGGAGCAAGGGCCAATATGACCATATTAGCACATCAGCTGTATAAATTAACCACATCATTGAGAGGCAGGTTGCATCGATCCAGGCAGGGTGCTTCAGCACTACTGAAATATTACTGCCCAATTCTTACTCATTTAGCTTGCTCATCCCCAGATTTTCTTTACATAAGACTTATCAGAACTTTATGATAAGGTCTTGATAGGTTTCATTTGATGCCAATTGCTATGGCTGAACTTGTACTAAAGTTTTAACTCATTTGAATCAGCACTGTGATTCAAGATATGGCCTCCTTGTGGCTTATATACTCAGAGCCTTCACGCTTCAAAACTAAACACAATTTTTGTTTTGTTTTAAGTGACAGCTGGGACCAAACCCACAATTTTCAATTAAAGTTTAAAATTTCACAGTGGAAAATCCTTAGTTTTAAATGAGGATCCACAGTTCTCTTGGGAAAAAAAGATCAACCCCCACCAAAAAAGCATCTTTAGTTTTACTGGCAAGGTGACTTTTTTTTTTTTTAGGAAGGAAGGAAGGAAGGAAGGAAGGAAGGAAGGAAGGAAGGAAGGAAGGAAGGAAGGAAGGAAGGAAGGAAGGAAGGAAGGAAGGAAGGAAAGTTTAGTGCATGTATTTTTTGACAGTACTTTAACTGGCAACCTATTGATTTGGTAAAAGATGTAGGAAATTATACACTGCTAGTCAGGCCCAAAGCTGAATGGCATTGAAACCAATGGGGAAAGAGAAACCTTTAGGAAAGTGTCGTGGTTTAGCCTCAGATGGCAACAAAGAACCACGTGCCGCTCGCACGTGCCTTCCTAACACAGGAAGGATTGTAAGAAAAGGCAAGACTCTTGGGTTGGGACAAAGGCAGTTTAACAGAACAGCAAAGGGAACAGGCAAACAACAACACGGACAGGGGAATATACAAACGCGATTACGGAACCGCCGCTCCCCGCCGCCGGCCGGACCGGACCCGGGACACCCCAGCCCGCTTTTAAGCAGCAACTTCCTGCCCCCTCCCCCGGCAGCTCAGGGTGGGCGTGGCTCACATGGCATGGAATACCAGGAAAAGTTAACCCTATCCCCACCGGAACCAGGACAGAAAGTATACTACAAACTGAGTCTCATGATTAGGCAAAATATCTGTTCCTTTTGAAGTGTTATTAAGCTATAATTTAATTTTCTTGTCTATGGAGATGACTGTCCAGAGAAGGTCAGACTTTTTAGTGTCTGGTTGGTGGTTAGGAAAGTCTGATTCTGGTTTACAGTGGAGTCAACCCTTACTTGCCTGCTAGGAGACAAGACTCAACATTTAAGGGATCATTTTCAAAGAAATAGAGCTCAACAGTGATAGTCTTTTGTGAGTAGAAAATAAATAAGGGTTGAACGTTATTATCACCAAAAGTTATAATCCAGTTGGAAATAATATTCTACTCCCCCAGTTGTTACTGTTCATGAATCCTTTTAATAAGTAACTAAAATTAGAAGTTTTCATGGATATTATTCCTCACGCAGCATATTTCTTATAACTCTTCTGCATTTTTTGTACCTGGACAAAGCTCTGGTCTTAGTGAATACAGGTTTAATGTTGGAGTTGTTTCCATAAGGGTAAGAATGTCTGTCAGTGTGAATTCCTGTTATTGGACACTGGGATCAGACAGTAGCTCTACTGGGGCAGCTGGATTTAGAAGCTAAGTCTTCATGTGCCATTTTTTGCAGTTATGTCTTGGATTGTCCTTGATCTCACCTTAGTCCTACACTGCTATTACAAATGAGCTCACCTTAAGTTGATATACACTTACTTACTTGAGTACTTGGGTTTTTTGAAGAGGGAACTGATGCTGCATGGACCTAAAAAAGGTTGTTAAATGACCTACCACTCGTTTAACAACCACCTCTGCTAGGAAGAAGAGATGGGTTGTAGTTGTGGGTGATTCCCTTCTGAGGGGAACAGACAGTCCAATATGCTGGGCAGACCTTCTTCTTAGGGAAGTATGCTGCCTTCCTGGAGCACGGGTTAGGGACATCACTAGGAAACTTCCTAGCCTGGTTCTGCCCTCGGACTATTACCCACTGTTGCTCTTCCATGTGGGTGGTGATGAAGTGGCAACACATAGCCCAAAGGTAATCAAAAGAGACTTCAGGCCCTGGAAAGGTTAATAAGGGAATCTGGGGTGCAGGTTATCTTTTCTTCTCTTCTTCCAATTATAGACAGCGACATTGAAAGAAGCAGAAACTGGCAATACATGGCTCCGTGGCTGGTGTCACCACCACAATTTGGGGGTTTTTTGACAGTGGGGTGGCCTACACAGCACCAGACTTGCTGGCATCGCATGGAGTTCATCTTTCTAAAAGGGGGAAGAGGGTCTTATCATAGAATCATAGAATCATAGTGGTGCTCCTCTAAGAAGGCATCACAGTCAACAGCTCAGCTGAAGTGCTTCTACACCAATGCATGTGGCATGGGCAACAAACAGGAGGAGCTGGAAGCTACCACGCTGCTGGAAAGCTACAACATAGTGGTCATTACTGAAACCTGGTGGGACGAATCCTATGACTGGAACGTGGCTATGGATGGCTACAAGCTGTTCAGAAGGGACAGGTGAGGAAGGAGGGGCGGAGGTGTTGCCCTCTATGTTAAGCAACGGATAGAGTGTGAAGAGATGTCCCTAAAGAACAGCCAAGAGGAAGTCGAAAGCTTATGGGTAGGAATTAGAGACTGAGGCAACAAGGGGAACCTTGTGGCTGGTGTCTACTACAGGCCGCCTGATCAAGGGGAGCCTACTGATGAAGCCTTCTTCCTCCAGCTACAGGAGGCATCGCGCTCGAAGGCTCTTGTCCTGCTGGGGGATTTCAGCCACCCTGACATCTGCTGGAAAAGTAATACGGCGAGCTGTAGACAATCCAGGAGGTTCCTGGAGTGCCTTGATGATAACTTCCTAAGACAGGAAATAGACAGCCCTACCCGAGGGGATGCCATACTGGACCTCATAGTCACCAGTGCTCATCAGGGATGTCAAGATTGGAGGCAGCCTGGGCTGCAGTGACCACGCACTTGGCGGAGTTCACCATCCTGAGGGAAATGTGTCAGACGAGGAGCGTAGTCAGGACCCTGAATTTTAGGAAAGCAAACCTCCAGCTCTTCAAGGAGTTAGTCAACAGGACCCCCTGGGAAACAGTCCTCAGGGACAAGGGGGCAGAACAGAGCTGGCAGATCTTCAAGGATGCTTTCCATAGAGCACAAGAGCTCTCGATCCCCAGGTGTTAGAAATCAAGCAAGAAAGGGAAGAGACCAGCATGGCTGAGCTGGCACCTGCTGGTCAAAATAAAAGGCAAGAAGGAACTGCACAGGCAGTTCAAGCAGCATCAGGTATCCTGGGAAGAGTATAGGGACGCTGCCCGGTTATGTAGGGATGAGGTCAGGAAGGCCAAGGCGCGGCTGGAGCTGAACTTGGCAAGGGATGCTAAGAATAACAAGAAGGGCTTCTACAGGTACGTCAACCAGAAAAAGAAGGTCAAAGAAAGCGTACCCTCCCTGATGACCAAGAATGACACACTGGTAACAAGATACGAGAAGGCGGCTGAGGTTCTCAACAAGCTTTTTGCCTCGGTCTTCACTGCCAGCCTCTCTCCTCACACCTCCTGGTTTGAAGGACTGCAAGATGGGGACCTGTGGGACAAAGTCCCTCCCACTGTAAGTGAAGACAAGGTTCGTGACCACCTGAGGAACCTGAACGTATACAATTCTATGGGACCTGATGAGATGCACCCCAGAGTCCTGAGGGAATTGGCTGATGTAGTTGCCAAGCCACTCTCCATGATATTTAAAAAGTCATGGCAGTCAGGTGAAGTCCCTGGTGACTGGAAAAAGGGAAACATCGCACCCATTTTTAAAAAGGGTAGAAAGGAGGACCCTGGGAATTACCAACCTGTCAGCCTCACCTCTGTGCCTGGGAAGATCATGGAACAGATCCTCCTGGAAGCTATGCCAAGGCACATGGAGGACAGGGAGGGGATTCGAGACAGCCAGCACGGCTTCACCAGGGGCAAGTCCTGCCTGACCGACCTAGTGGCTTTCTACAATTCAGTGACTGCGTCAGTGGACAAGGGAGGAGCAATGGATATCATCTATCTGGACTTCTGCAAGGCCTTTGACACAGTCCCCCACAAACATCCTTCTCTCTAAGTTGGAGAGATATGGATTTGATGGGTGGACTGTTCGGTGGATAAGGAACTGGCTGGATGGTCACATCCAGAGGGTAGTGGTCAATGGCTTGATGTCCAGATGGAGAGGGGTGACAAGGGGTGTCCCTCAGGGATCCGTACTGGGACCAGTGCTGTTCAAAATCTTCATCAATGATTTAGACAGTGGGATCAAGTGCACCCTCGGCAAGTTTGCCAATGACACCAAGCTGAGTGGTGCAGTCGACATGCCAGAGGGATGGGATGTCATCCAGAGGGACCTGGACGAGCTAGAGAGGTGGGCCCGAGCAAACCTCATGAAGTTCAACAAGGCCAAGTGCAAGGTCCTGCACTTGGGTCGGGACAATCCTTGTTATCAATACAGGCTGGGGGATGACGTGATAGAGAGCAGCCCTCTTTACAATGAGGGTGGTGAGGCACTGGAACAGGTTGCCCAGAGAGGTGGTGGAGGCCCCATCCCTGGAGACATTCAAGGCCAGGCTTGAAAAGGCTCTGAGCAATCTGATCTAGTTAAAGATGTCCCTGCTTGCTGTAGGGGGGTTGCACTAGATGACCTTTAAAGGTCCCTTCCAACCCAAACCATTCTACGATTCTATGATTCTATCATAGAATCATAGAATGTGATGGGTTGGAAGGGACCTTAAAGATCATCTAGTTCCAACCCCCCTGCCATGGGCAGGGACACCTCCCACTAGACCAGGTTGCTCAAAGCCCCATCCAGCCTGGCCTTGAACACTTCCAGGGATGGGGCATCCACAACTTCCCTGGGCAACCTGTTCCAGTGCCTCACCACCCTCACAGTAAAGAATTTCTTCCTGATATCTAATCTAAATCTACCCTCTTTCAGTTTGAAACTGTTACCCCTCATCCTATAACTAGTGATAGGACAACAGCTTGTCCTATCACTACACTCCCTCATAAAGAGTCCCTCCCCATCTCTCCTATAGGTCCCCTTTGGGTACTGGAAGGCTGCTATAAGGTCTCCCCGGGGCCTTCTCTTCTCCAGGCTGAACAACCCCAACTCTCTCAGCCTGTCCTCATAGGAGAGGTGCTCCAGCCCTCTGATCATCTTTGTGGCCCTCCGCTGGACCCATTCCAACAGATCCATGTCCTTCTTGTGCTGGGGACTCCAGAGCTGGACACAGTACTCCAGGTGGGGTCTCACCAGAGCAGAGTAGAGGGGCACCTCCCTCGACCTGCTGGCCACGCTTCTTCTGATGCAGCCCAGGATGCAGCTGGCTTTCTGGGATGCGAGTGCACGTTCTTGGCTCGTGTAGAGCTTCTCATCCACCAGCACCCCCAAGTCCTTCTCCTCAGGGATGTTCTCAAGCCATTCTCCACTCAGCCTCTATTTGTGCTTGGGATTGCTGTGACCCAGGTGCAGGACCTTGCACTTGGCCTGGTTGAACTTCATGAGGTTTCCACAGGCCCACCTCTCAAGCCTGTCCAGGTCCCTTTGGATGGCATCCCTTCCCTCCAGTGTGTCGACCATGCCACACCGCTTGGCGTCATTGACAAACTTGATGAGGGTGCACTCAGTCAGTGCGTCCACGTCACCGACAAAGATGTTAAACAGCACTGGTCCCAGTACTGACCCCTGAGGAATGCCACTCATCACTGCTTTCCACTTGGACACGGAGCCGTTGACCGCAACCCTTTGAGTGTGGCCATCTAGCCAGTTCCTTATCCACCCAGTGGTCCATCCATCAAATCCACGCCTTTCCAATTTAGAGACCAGGATGTCATGTGAGACAGTGTCATACGCTTTGCACAAGTCCAGGTAGATGACATCAGTTGCTTTCCCCTTATCTACCAATGCTGTGGCAACATCATAGAAGGCCACCAAATTTATCAGGCATGACTTGCCCTTGGTGAAGCCATGTTGGCTGTCACCAATCACATTCTTATTTTCCATGTGCCTTAGCAGAGATTCCAGGAGGATCTGCTCCATGATCTTGCCGGGCACAGAGGTGAGACTGACCGGCCTGTAGTTCCCCGGGTCATCCTTTTTTCCCTTTTTGAAAATGGGGGTTATGTTTCCCCTTTTCCAGTCAGTGGGACCTTCATCAGACTGCCACGACTTTTCAAATATAATGGAAAGCGGCCTAGCAACTTCATCTGCCAGCTCCCTCAGGATCTGTGGATGGATATTATCCAGTCTCATGGACTTATGCACATTCAGGATCCTCAGATGGTCTTGAACCTGATCTTCTCCTCCAGTGGGCTGTTCTTCATTCTCATAGCCCCTTTTTTTGCCTTCTGCAACTTGGGTGGTGTGGTCAGAGCCCTTGCCGGTGAAGACCAAGGTGAAAAAGTCATTCAGCACCTCAGCCTTCTCCATATCCTGGGTGACCAGGTCTCCTGTCTCCTTCCAGAGAGGGCCCACATCTTCCCTAGTCTTGCCTTTACCCCTGACGTACTTATAGAATTTTTTCTTGTTGCCCTTGATGTCCCTGGCCAGATTTAATTCTATCATCTGGGCTTTAGCTTGCCTAATCTGGTTCCTGGTCACTCGGACAGTTTCTCTGTATTCCATCCAGTCAACCCGTCCTTTCTTCCACCCTCTGTAGGCCTCCTTTTTGCTTTTGAGCTTGTCCAGGAGCTCCTTGTTCATCCATGCAGGCCTCCTGGCTTTTTTGCCTGACTTCTTCCTTCTTGGGATGCACTGCTCCTGAGCTTGGAGGAGGTGATCCTTGAATACTGACCAGCTTCCTTGGGCCCCTCTCCCCTCCAGTGCTTTTTCCCATGGAACCCTGGCCAAGCAGGTCTCTCAAGAGGCCAAAGTCTGCTCTCCTGAAGTCCAGGGTAGTGAGTTTGCTGCGCACCCTCCTCACTGCCCTAAGGATCTTGAATTCTACCATTTCATGATCACTGCAGCCAAGGCTACTGCCCTTGAGCTTGACACTCGCCACCAGCCCCTCCTTGTTGGTAAGGACAAGGTCCAGCATAGTTCCTCTCCTCATTGGCTCCTCTACCATTTGGAGAAGAAAGTTGTCATCGACACATTCCAAGAACTTCATGGATTCCTTGTGCCCCGCTGTATTGTCCTTCCAACAGATATCGGGGTGGTTCAAGTCCCCCATGAGGACCAGGGTCTCTGAACACGAGGCTGCTCCTATCTGTCTATGGAGGGCCTCATCCGCTCCATCATCCTGGTCAGGTGGGCCGTAGCAGACCCCCACTGTAATGTCCCCTTCCCCTGTGGTCCCTTTAATCTTGACCCATAAGCTCTCCATTGGGTCTTCATCCATCCCCAGGTGGAGCTGCATGCACTCCAGCTGGTCATTGACACAGAGGGCAACACCCCCTCCTCTCCTCCCCTCCCCTCCCCTGCCTGTCCTTCCTGAAGAGCCTATATCTTTCCATTCCAACACTCCAGTCATAGGAGTCCTCCCACCATGTTTCTGTGATGCCAATGAGATCATAGCCCTGGAGGCGTGCGCATATCTCCAACTCCTCTTGTTTGTTTCCCATGCTACCTGCATTTGCATAGAGGCAGCTATGGGCGCTCCATGAAGCTGCCTCACTGGCTGGAGTGGCTGCATTTCCTTCATGCTGCTCTTCAGGTGGCCTTCCTTTGAGGTGTTTTATCTGTGACCCTCTGGTTCCTATTGCCTCAGGAGCCTCTGGCTCTTCTCCAGAAGACTTTGAGTGTGCTGGAGCATACCCAGCACATCTCAGAGCAACAGGTTGAGGGCCTTCACTTGTCACCCATCCCTCAGACCTTGGAGTGTCATCCCTTGGCTTCTCATGAGCAAGCCTGATAATATCCCCCTCCCCCGTCAACTCTAGTTTAAAGCTCGTTTAATGAGTCCCACTAGCTCATGAGTGAAGACAAAGATTTATACGAGGTCACTCGCCGAGATGATTAGCTCCGGTGCTGGTATGACCGCAGCGAAGCTGGGCAATTGCGGCTAAAAGGGGCTTTTCCTGAGCTTTTCTGAGGAGGGGAAAGGCCAGGGCAGCGCAGGGACCCGAAGGGAGCTGGGAGCTCACTTGAGGGCAGCTGACAAGACAGGGGTGGGGCCAGCAGCAGCAGCCCCCACCCCCTTAAAAGGTGGCCCTAGGAAGCACGAGTGACCAGGAGCGTGGTGACCAGGACAGGCAAACAGGGCGTGACATGTTAGCCAGGGCATGGCATGGCATGGCATGGCATGGCATGGCATGGCATGGCATGGCATGGCATGGCATGGCATGGCATGGCATGGCATGGCAGTTTGCACAGAAGGGTGCATGAGAAAGGCACTGAAGTAGGGTTTAATATATTAGAGCTGTAAACTAATTCAAGTAGGTGCTTAATATATTAGAACTGTAAATTAGAGTAGGAGCTTAATTTAAGAGACTGAGTGCCTTAAGGCTGTAGAAAGAGCAGATGCAACAATCGTAGTACTAAATGTCAGAACTTATCATCTCCTATGTTTTAAGAAAGAATGCTTTAGGACAATATAACCTTGTGGTAGAAGCTTATCTCTCAAAACAAGGGGCCCAGGGTTACTGAGGAATGCAGAGACTAGTCAAAGCTAACACTTTTGATGCGCCAGCAAGAATAAAGGAGTAGAGGCCTGCAGTTCACCCAGAAGTCACAAGGATGAAGAAGAGTGGAGGAAGTAAACGACCACCAGATGTCTCTGAAGACCACCAAGAGACTCTAGTGCGCATGCAGGAGTGGGCAGTAACCTGTAATAATGAGTTAAAGAATAGGTAATCATTTCTTGGAAAACTAGTGAATATGCATACATAGTATGTATTTAAACTGTGCATCTAAATCAGTCAGCGCACATTAGGTGGACCAATCCCCTGCGCGCCCGGCGCTGCAATAAAGAATACCTGCTTAATAGTCACCAAGGCTATTGAGTCTTAACTTCGGCATTTCACGGCATCAGCACGGAAAACTCAAGAGGAGAGTTCAGCCATGGTCTCTACCTGGCAGAAAGGTGCATCTTCTGCACTTGCCAGAGCAGACATAGCCACGCAGACAGAGCTCTCGTGGAAGCATGCAGCCACCCAGGTCTCAGGCTGCAGGGAGTGCTTTAACCTCTCAAAGCCAATGGATGGTAGAAGGGATGACAGCTTATGTGAGGTATAACCTGGTGGATGATCTACTCAGCCTGGTGGCAGAGCTAAAAGTGGAAGCAGAAAGGCTGCAGAGCATCAGGGAGTGTGAGAGAAAGAAATAGATTGGTGGAATCTGGCTCTGACCTCCCTGAGAGAGAAACTGTAACAGCCACCAAAAAAACCCCAAGCTAAAGGAGATCCAGTACCCTCCCTCTGCCAGATTGAAGGCAGTGGCCAAAAGGAGAGCTGTGAATGGAGGCAAGTCCGTGCTAGGGGCGGCAAGCAAACTCCCTCCTTGCCCACCTCCCCTAACCAGATGCCTCTGTAAAATAGGTATGAGGCTCTCGAAGAGGTAGGCCAGCCCATGGATGATGTGGTAGATGGTCCGACTACACCAGAAGAGTTGCCAGGACCAGAATGGCCTACCCCCTGTTTAACGACCACCTCCACAAGGAAGAAGAGATGGTGATTCTATGTAGAAGTCATAGATGTATGACTTCTATGTGTTTAGATGACTCATCCTATGATGACTGACTATGACTAAGACTATGTAGTAGTCATAGATATTTCTATGACTACTTCATTTAAACAACCCTCGTGTTTTTCATTTTTCAGACCGAATATTCAGCGATTCTTTGTTTACATGATTACTCCTCTATCTGTGATAAAGATTGATTCAGACAATCAATAAGGGCTTTGAGGGAGACGTGCTGTCGTACCAACAGGTTTTTAATACACAGGAAGACCCAATACAGCAAAGTACTTAAGCACATGTCAAAATTTAAGCCACGATGACTTCCATTGACTTTACTCTCGCTATTCGTATCCTTAAAGTTTGGAACATATTTAAGTACTTTGCTGAGTCAAGATTGTTCTATATTATAAAATAAAGTAGTTAGCACAAAGAGCATCAATGCCATCTGAGCTGCCGAGAGCAAGTCATTGCTAAGTAAGGCTTAGATCCACAAAATGGAAAGAAAATAAATAACTGAGGATGATAATGGAAAAAACAGCTTTGAAAAGATGTGACAGCCATGACATTCATCCATAAAAATGTAAAGAAATCCAAAAAGCAAAGGTCACTGATCCATCCTTCTTCAATTGTGCTGAAGTAATGCATTGAATGCTACTGAATGTAAAGATCCCCTGCTGTTCTCAAACGCTAAGTAGAGAAATACAATGTGTGATCGACAAATTTTAGGCCCCAGTAGGGTGAAATAAGGACAAAGTCTTCTTGAGTACTGAATTTTTCTGCTTTCTGGGGTGAAATTAAACCCTTAACAGAGTCAGTATACAATTCCCAAAGGCAGGGGCCATTCCTGCTGCGGCTGAAATCAGTGATTTAATGAAAGCTTCATCAGGGATTCAGTTTTGATCCCATTTACACTGACCTTGTAAAACTGGATAACTTCACTGAGGGCAGAGTGATCAATCTGTATAGAGAAGACAGTACTGGAAACAATACACGCATAGAATCTTTGTCTGCTTTCAGTGTGTAAATGCCTTGAGAAAAACAGAAAAATAAAACATCATTGGGCATGAGATGCCGTCTATACCAGAATGCATATGAAATCCCTTTCAGCAGGGAAGTTTTTCCTAGTAAAGCAGCCACTTAGTGCTCTAAGTAAATAAAGCAAGAAGTTAAAAACTTCCACTGCCCTCAGAGAATGCAAGTTAGGTGAGATGAAGCACAGATAACTAGAGGGCATGATTTAAGACAGACAGCTCCAACTCTATACATTTTCCCAGTCAACATTAGAGTTACTTAATATTTTATGTAGTATTCCTTGCTTATATGTGACATTTTTAGCTTCTAATTGTGGAATAAATACTAAATTGGCTCAAAATATAAAAGTACAGCATTGTTCACACATTAAGGAAAAGTATAAAATCAAGAGGCTTCTGAGGTAGAAAACAGCCGCAGCTGGCATGAAGGGGACAACACCTGTGGTTCCCTGATAAGCTACATGAGGTATGGGACGGGATGCAATTATTCCGCGGCTTTACCTTATGATGTATAGCAGATATGGGAATGGGATGATACCATGAAACAGATAAGCTGCCAATTAGCTGCCCCCTCGATACTCGGAGCCAACATTTTGTCAAATTTTGATGAAATGCTGTCCTTTGTGCGAACTTTGCTCATTACAATGTCATTATAATACCAAAACACACCTCCATCCCGAAGGCTACCCGCCTCCAAGGTGCGACCACTCCTTCTTGAGTCTGCGCCCTGAATTTCTCGTCAACTATACCTTTAATTGTGAAGCGAGAGAAATTTACACCAATCATGATAAAAGTATGTATGACTAAAGTCACTCAAACTCCACCTTGAAGATAACAAATAGTATAAAAATAGCCCGAGAGAGGGGGGATACCCAGGGAAGACACCATCGCAAAGAATTACATCACTGACTTCTGGGATCAGTCGACGGGCTGAGCCTCTCTTCCCCCTCATAGGGACGCCTTTGGGTAAGACTTAGATTATACTGAGTGCTTCCTCGGAAAACTTAGAAATCTCTCTAGAGACTCTCTTTCCTACATTTAGAGCCAGGCTGTATCGTTTATAACTTTGTCGTGCGTTTTGTATATGTAACAATACTTCCATTTGCACATGCTTTGCAGACAGTGTATTTATCACCGGCAATCCTAAGAACCTATATATCTGTTGTTTAAATAAACTGCACTTTTTTTAAAGTAGCTAGTCGTTTTGGTTTCTCACTGAACGCGACCAAAGACTCGAGAGTGGCCGTGCTAGTTCATGAGCACGACTAGACTGAAGGTGCAGTCCACTATTAGTGTATCCAAATCGTAATAGTTTAATACATATTAAACGCGATTGGACTGATAGTGCTGAATTGGGCATCACTCAGAATTTAAACCTAGCCGCACCTAGCCTCCCACCTCGGTGAGGAGTGTTAGAACGCAAGGGGGTTTATTTTCTGCCAAAACCGCTCTGCCCCTTTTCACACAACACTAATAAAGATACGAGCCTGGGATTTTTTTCTTTTCTACTTCCCTCCCATTCTTTTTGTAGATTTGTAAGTATCAACTAACTGACAAAGAATTTTTATTTTCTTCCTTTTTTTTTTTTTATCCTGGTATTTTCTATCATGATTTATCAATAGTTCTAGAGATTCCTGAATGCTACTCTGTAATTGTCATTCTGGGCACAAATGCTATTTTTTTCTTGAAAACTGACTGAAAAATTGTGAAATTTCCTAGAGTGATTGTCCCTTTGCATCTTCTATGCAGTTTTTCTTATATTTATTGCAAGTAGTTGTGACTAGTAAATCACCGGAATTGGGCTATTCTTAATGCTTTATCATACATCAACTCTGTCAATATAATCAGCAGTTATGCTTGCCTATTAAACCATCAATCAAAGGCAGCAATTTCATACACCAGCCTTCCCTCCTCCACATTAAATGTCCCTAGCTTCTAAATGCAGTGTCCTCTCCCATCCACCATAGGGCAACTCCATCTTCTCCCAGTGCTCATCCCCTTTTATTGTCAGATCACCAGTTGTCTTGACTTGCCAGTTGATCAATGGATTCCATGGTTTCCTGTCCCCCCAGTACCCACAATTCTTTTGGTCAGAAGTACCTCCTTGCTGACCACCCAACTGAACAAATAGTTTCTCAGGCTGATGGTGGGGACAACTGCATGACAGGGGTTGTCTCTCACTGTGTATGCACAATGCCTGGAAGGAAGAATCCTAGTTATGGTTAGCATCACTCAGTAGTAATAAAATTTCACTAATCATGAGGGTTATTAATAACAAAGACGTCATGCAGAAACACCATATTAGTGTAACGCAAGCCTTGCATTCAGTGATTTGTGTCCCAAATGGCAATGTATTTCTATAGTTTGGGTACTGAACCAAGACATTAGCTTTCTCCAAGGTTCTGCCACTAATCAGGCAGGTAACTTCATCTCCATTTATCTTTGTTTATCTTCTCTATTAGGATGTCTGATTTTATTAACACAAATATTCTCCCATTATTCTTAGGGATTGCACCCATAAAGTAGAGCCCTGACCTTAGGGCATGCAAGTACTACAATAACAATAAAATCAGGAAAGCACCTTGGGATTCATCTAACTAAAAGGCAGATGTTCAGAGGGACAAAATTTACATCTCATCTATGCTCCTCATTTCTCTTCAGAGGCAATGGAAGGAACAGGCACTTGTAGAAAGCGGTCTGTATCATTTTAAGGTAGATACCTGTGACGGCTCAGATGAATTGTACCTTGAGAGTGTCTACTTTTCATCATGCAGAGAGAGAGAGACATAAGTACAGCAGTGTCTGGCTGCTGAGAAATGGAGACCTATGTCACAGGGCTCTGAAGTTACATGAGATGGTACCAGTCTTTGAGCTTTCTCAAGCTTATTTTTCTTTCATCATCATTCAAGCACCAAGAATAACTCTTGTTGTAGTCAAGATGATAAAAAACTGGTCAACCAGTATAAAAAGAATATTATTCCAAATGACAGCAAGGTTCAATGTGACAGCAAGTCTTGATTCAAATTTGGAAATACAAGAAAATACACATCTGAAAGAAAGGATGCAGAACCTAAGCCCAGGGCTTATTTCATGTTTTGCAAAGCAACAAACAAAATTATCTTTTTTTTCTATTACTTTTAATTGAAATTGAATGACACAGTGTTCAGAACCTGGGTACAGACCAAATTATTCCTTCTTTTTCCTCTCATACAAGAAGGTTCCAAAACAGAAAGCAAGCTTAATTTTAAATAAACAGAGTTGACAATATTTTCAATAACTGCCTATGGATGAAAGTTAATAAAGTCATTGGGCCAAATATATGCACGTGTAATTCCAATTACACCACAGTCATGTTTAATATAAAACCATCAACTTTGCATTCAGCCCAGGAACCAAGCCTGCTGATTTCAATATAAGGATGAATTAGATGGATGGAACACTTTATAGTATTTCTGTACAGTTGGAACATCCTTGCTCTTTCCTTATTATAGCCAAGATTTAATTAAAATTAAATTAAAATAAAAATTAAATTAAGAGAATATTTTTCAGGTATTAAATAACATTTGAACATCCTCTTCATGTTTGCTCTGAAAACAGGGAATAAGTGCAAGATTATTTTTTGGCCAAATGAATTTACTTGACAATAATTAAATACTATTCCCAAAAGGTAAAAACATCTGTGGGGATTTTTCTTTAACTTTTATGAATTAATATTTATATGGACTTTATTAGCATAAGGTTACTGTGAATGAAACCTTTTGAAAACTTTATTGTTTTGCTCCACAGTATCGTGAGGATTTGACTTTTAAAAAAATAATAAAGACTGATAATACACTCTTTTTTTCTTCAGTTTATTTAAAAAGAACTGACCATTTTCAAACATAGTTGCCCGAAGTTAGGTATGCACACTTTTACATGGCACCTATAATGAAACTGGATCTCTTTTCAGGACCCAATTCAACCCAAAGATCTTTAGGGTCCATTTCAAGAAACTGAACTACTGGAACAAGGTTCCCCTTGTTGCCTCGGTCTCTAATTCCTACCCATAAGCTTTCGACTTCCTCTTGGCTGTTCTTTAGGGACATCTCTTCACACTCTATCCGTTGCTTAACATAGAGGGCAACACCTCCGCCCCTCCTTCCTCACCTGTCCCTTCTGAACAGCTTGTAGCCATCCATAGCCACGTTCCAGTCATAGGATTCGTCCCACCAGGTTTCAGTAATGACCACTATGTTGTAGCTTTCCAGCAGCGTGGTAGCTTCCAGCTCCTCCTGTTTGTTGCCCATGCTGCATGCATTGGTGTAGAGGCACTTCAGCTGAGCTGTTGGCTGTGATGCCTTCTTAGAGGAGCACCCCTTGGCATGTTTCATGGGTGTTTCCCTGTTGACTCCGACTACCTCAGGAGCCCCTGGCTCATCTCTGTAAGGCTTTGGCTGTGATGCAACATCCCCAGCATGCCTTGGGACAACAGATCGAAGGCCCTTACTAGTGCCCCATCCCTCTAACCCTGATGTGTTATCCCACAGCTTGTCACAGACAAGCCTGATATTATCATCCCCCTCCCCCTTCATATCTAGTTTAAAGCCCTGTCGATCAGCCCTGCAATCTTTTGGGCAAAGACCCTCTTCCCCCTTTGAGAAAGGTGTTTCCCATTGGATGCCAATAAGCCCGGTGCTGTGTAGGCCATCCCATTATCAAAAAACCCCAAAATTGTGGCAGCGACACCAGCCACGGAGCCATGTCTTAATGGACTGGATCCGTCTGTTCCTTCCAATGTCACTGCCTGCAACTGGAAGGAGTGAGGAGAAAATAACCTGTGCCCCAGGCTCCCTCACCAACCTTCCCAAGGCCCTGAAGTCCCCTTTGATTGCTCTTGGTCTACAATTTGCAGCTTCCTCTCCACCTACATGGAAGATCAGTAATGGGTAATAGTCCAAGGACTGTAACAAGCTAGGGAGTTTCCTGGTGATGTCCTTAACCCGGGCTCCAGGAAGACTGCAGACTTCCCTATGAGGAGGGCCTACCCGGCATATTGGACCCTCTGTTCCCCTCAGGAGGGAGTCACCAACGACTATAACCCTCCTTTTCTTCCTTGTTGATGTGGTGATGATATGAGCGGTATGCCTTTCTGACTGTGGAGACATCTCTGGTGTAGATTACCCATCATCCACATCCTCATTTGACTGCCCTTCCTCATCCAGTACCTCATATCTGTTGTTCAGAGGTACTGGAGGGGGCGGGGTGGGCAAGGAGGGAGTTCACCCGCTGCCCTGACTGTGAACTTCCCTCCATTCTCTCCTTTCATTTAGGCTTCTGCCTTCTGCCTGACAGGGGCAGGGTACGGAGGCCCCTTGATCCCGGTTACTTTCTGCTAGGTGCTCCTGTTTCTGTTTCAAGGAGGGCAGAGCCTGGCTCCACCAGTCTATTTCTTGTTCAGCCTCCCTAATGCTCCTTAACCTTTCGACTTCCCCTCTCAGCTCTGCCACCAGGCTGAGCAGATCATTCACCTCTTTGCAATGTACACAGCAGTTCTCATAGCTGCCTCCCGTTGCTAGTGAAAGGCTATGGCACTCCCTGCAGCCTGTGACCTGGATATCTTGTGAAGTAACATAAATAACACCTTTGAGAGATCATGCTGTCCTCCCCTCTTGGAAGAAAGAGGGGAGAAGAAAAGAAAGCCTATGTGTTGCAGTCTAAGAACAATCAGCTTTCTGCAGTTGCTTTGAAATCTGTACAGACAACCAGGACTGGACTTGCTTGGTCAAATGTAGATATCTCCATCTGGGCAAGCCACCCTATCCGTCTGTAGTCAGTGGAGAAAAACATGTACTGCTAGAGGCTTGCATTAGAAGGTCTACTGGATAAAATAAATAGCTTCCTAAAATGCCCGTATCTCTAACGCAGATGCAGATGTCAATGTTGTTGATTTTTAGAGTTTGGCAGTGGGGTTCACCTAACTTAACTCTCTAAAAACTCCAAAAGCTTGTAGGGAAATGGAAAAAATAAAGATTATAAATTTATTTTTTTCCTCTCTAACAATATTCCCATTAACTTCCTTTGAGACAAAGCATCAAATCCAACATGCGTGTTCTCCATGGCTAGGACCGTGTAACAGCTATGATGTACATGGAGAACTGGACCATGTTTAGAGAGGGGTGCCAGTAGCAAGTCCAGGTCCAGCCTCTAATCTCCTCATGGCTAGACATGCCAGAACCTACACCTACTTCAACAGCAAAGAGGAATGGGGCACAGGGTTTGGAGGAGGCTTTTTGCACTCTCTCTGTTGCCATGGATGAGTAGGACACGGTTCTCAGGGTTCAGCAGATGGTTCCTTGGGCAGCTGGAAAGCCCACGTTTTCCTGGAACATAGGATTGCAGCCTAGATAGATGTAGGTGCATTAGATACTTAACTACAGGTTCTCCTCCTCTTCATCCCCGTTACATTTCTTGCAGGCTGTTTTGTACCAAGTCTTGTATTCAGAGGTTTGTTTTCTCTAGTTCTCAATACCGAAAGTACATTAATACAGGGTTGTTCTACAACACTCTTCACATTTAGCCATTGCTAACCAGGTGAACCATAAATGGCCAGACCATCTCAGTTGTGCCTTTTTAGCCACAGAACCTCTACTTAGGTCATCTCCTCTGATTAATAAACGCACTATCTAATGCTACTACTTCTTTTTAACATAAAATCTGTGAGCTGTCCATAATGTACAAAGGCAAATTCAGGAGAAAGCTGTGCCTCTCCTGAACTGCAAGATCTCAGCACATTGCATCGATTCATTATGATTTAACGGGTAATAAGAGATGTCTTGCAATCCCTTATGTCCTGGTTTGAGGTAAAACAGAACCAACTTTCTGTTCAGTAATTTTATTTCTTAGCTAGGCCTCTTCTAACTCTCTGAAATTAACAGCACGTTGTGTCGAAAATGGTTCGTTCAGAGTGATAAGACAGTTTGTGCCAAGGAATGGTGTGCAGAGAGGTTCTTGCTTATAAGTATTGCTATAACAACCAAGGTCAGCTAATTTCATTATTTGCCCCGTTGGAGGGTCAGAAACAGAAAAGCATAGAGGTGTCCCACCTGCAGGGAGGAGCGGACAGGACAGGTGACCCACAATTGACCAACAGGGGTATTCCATCCCATCTGCCCCATGCTCAGTAGAAAAGCTGAGGGATCAAAGGGTCAGCCCTCTTTCTTCAATGGCCGATGTCCAAGGAGGACCCTGTCTGTTCATCTGCCTTTGATCCCTATCCGTGTGTTCCTGACTCCAGCTCTGGAGTCCAGTTCCCATCTGTTGCTGATTCCAGTCTGGGACTTCCCCAGTGCCTGCTGGTGATGTCATCCTGGGAGCTTAATATGGTTTTGTATATACTGTGTCTATTTCATTATTTTCCTTTTTACTTTATTATTAATATTTCATTGAAGTAATTTAGTTTCTTCTAAACTCATAAATCTCTTTATCTCTTCTTCTCGCCTCCATGTACGAGAGGTTGGGGGGGAGCATCTGTCGCCAGCCATTGGCCAATTTGGCCAAAACCACGACACCTTACTTCATTCTGCTCCCTCACCGCAATTTTCTTCATAAAGAGAGAAGCACATACTGCTTTAAAATAGCATTTGCCCAAAAACTATATTTTGGGGGAATGAAATAGGAACAGGCATCCTCAGAGAAGTCTTTCTGGTTATCGGCAGAGCCAGCCCTGAGAAAGGGAGGGAAGTTTCCACAGCATTGTGGAATCAGTGTGGACTGAGTGCACTGACAGCCTGGAGGCAGACACTGTCCCACCCTCCATCCTGGGCTACTGCAGAGGAGGAAAGGTTCAGGCTTCTGTTAGTGGTAAATTGAAGCTTGGGGCTCTTCACAAGCTTTTGCTTGTCATCATTAAGGTGCATCAGTTTCAGTGGGGAAGTATGCATGATAAGTTTTGTGGCTGTTATCACATCTCTGTGTATGTTACGAAATGCATTGAAGCAGAAGGCTACAAGAGTGAAATCCTGGATTGTTTTCACCAAGCACAGGTCTGAGTGGAAGAATTTATTAATCTGAGTTCAATCCCAGACAGCACATGGACCCAAAGGTATGTCTGTTCTGGTAAATTAAATATTCCTGGGCTCTGAGGCCAACTGGCATGGAGCAGTCTGCCTTTAAGCTGGTAAACTCCGTCACTTTCCAAACCAGTTCTGAGATTGCAAATTGAAATGGGCCACATTCATGCTAGGAAACAGTCCAGTCATTTAGTAGTATCATCATGTTTCAGCCCCCAAGCACACTTGAATTTACTAGTATAAACACAGCCAATCTTTCTCACCTGGAGCAGTTGAAGTATCCTTATCCTCTGTTTCCATGCCACTGTTTTTTTTCCAGTGCTAATGAAGGAAAAGCAGCTCTGAGTTAGCTGCGCCCATGACATTAGAAACACTTTTTTCCCAACCCATATAACTGAGTACAACCGGATTGACTGTGAGTGAGGGTGGAAAGAGCTATCAGCCATTGGCATTGGTGTTAGATAATGGTTGGTACATCAGCTCCAGAGCAGCAGAGATAGATAGAATTTGGTTATTCTTTCACCACCACACAAAGATTAGAGGGTTACTGATAGCTATGGTGTTATTTCCAGTGCAGCTGTAAATTCCTCCTGCCGCAGCATAATTCTTCAGACAGTCCAGCTCAAGTTGAAATGTTACAGTATTATGAATTTCCTACAGAGAAGTGCATATTATATTACCTGCAGAGTGGTTAGTCTCCCTAATGGATCAGCCAAAAAAGTAAACATCTCTAAAAGTGGAGGAAGTGCACGGGTAGATGTGCTCTTGTGACACTCCTTCTGGGAATAAGTCCCTTTGTTGCACTGGAAGGGCACAGATCATGATACTTTGCTTTAGTGAAAATGATCCTTCTATGAAAATGGGGAGGATATAATTTATTTTCATACCTATGAAATGATAATGATTGTTTATTATTCCGGTCAGCTATAAAGGACGGCCACTGTAGGAATGAAACAGGAAGTGTTTAACAGAACAAAGCTGAATTTCAAGACAGAGGTTGAATTTCTCCAGCTAAAGACAGGAGATAGAGTAATTTTCAAGCGTTTGTTTCCATTTTAAAATTGATTTCTATATGGTCATATTTGCACTTGTTTCAGACATACTTTCAGCTTTCCTGGGCAAATAACCCAAGCTACAACTTGGCAGTAATACAGTAATTTTACAAAGTTGATCTTCCAAAAAATACTGTGACATTCTCAAGATTCAAAAGTGTATATAGTTTCCATGCATGCGTGTTTATTCAGGCCTACAAAGGGAAAATAAAACAGCTTTTCCTTCTTGCTCCCACTACTCTTTGGAAAATAAAGCCCAAGAAAACAAATAAACAAAATCCAAGAAAATATTTCAAAATGCCTTTGGTGATAATATTTGTAGTTGTTTTATTTATTCCAAAAAATATGTACTATGATTCTGATATTACTACTATAATGTTAAAAAATATTAAAAACTACAAATCCTAATCCTTTTTCATGCTGGAATAGTTCTTTGTCAATAATTACAGTAATAATTAAAAAGTGTCTAGTCTGGATAGCTGCCAGCACAACTCACCTTTTTCCCAGGTTCTCCACTGCCTTTTAGCCTGTCAATTTAAAAACAATCCTGATTTTCATCAGTAGCTGAAACTTCCCTTATCATAAGAAATCCTGTCCCCTAAGAAGCACATCAACCAGTGAGAATGAAGTAAATGAGACTTAAAGAGAGGGGTTTGCACATGCTTCTCTGGAGGGTTACCTTTAACATGTAATTCTTTCTGGTTTGGTCTTTTGCAGGGGGGGATTTATTTGTTTGTTTGTTTGTTTGTTTGCTTGTTTTACCTCTGGGAACCAAACAACATGCACACCATGATGTTTGGTCCCATGTCCTTTTCTTTTCCCACCATCAAAAAATACTGTCTAGTCCAGTGAAACTGTATATTGTCACATAAAGAACAAAACCAAAGTGAAACTTCAGGAAGTCCACAAGGGACTTTGTTCTTTCCATTATTTTCACTTGGAAGATACTCTAAAATTTCACAGGGGAATGGTGGCGTACATCCATAAGGAGAGCTTTCTGCTAACTTTACTTCTGAGAATAAAGAAGGGTAAATGCAGAGGTGGATGCAGCTCATATTACAACCTTTTGGCATCCTTTGCAAGATGAGAATAAATTCCACAAAATTAGGTACTGTACTGTACAAAGCAAAGGTGGACAGCCAGCACTAAGTTCTGAGCTACCATGCCCAGCATAGCTGAGATGCCTCAAAAAAGGCACAAATTAGTGACACGTACATTGTTCTACAGATGGTAACTGAGAGACAGTTTAAAAAAAAAGTCCTTCAAATTCTGCATTTCAATTCTAAAAGGGAGCCAAAGCCAAGAAACCAAGCCAATAAAGACTCGACAATCATACTGTATGACCAATGATATTTATGGGAAGCGAGAAGCCCTGCATTCAGCAATTTCCCAGGTCAACAAGGAACAAATGGAAAAAGCAAATACATGAAATAAGAAAAGGAAAGGCCATCCTGTGACTTAACATCAGCAGGTAGATGTTAGAGCCAATACAGTACTCATGGACAAAATAGAGTCTTAATTAAATTGAAAATACTCTTAAGATAAGGTGTGGAAGCTGAATGTTGAAATTGCCTTCCTCTCTTGCCACTTGAAAAGCACATTTTGGTATTGAAAGCACATATCAAATCTTCCTTAACCCTCTGCTCTCCTCTGGGGAAGGGAGGGAAGAGAAATATTAAGTAATATAATGCAATTAAAACACTTAAACATCCTGATGTGATAATACTAGATATATGCTGCAGGCAGCCCATGCAATAGGGCCTATGCAGATACTTTGTCCTACTAGATATCCTACTGGAAAGGTGAGCTTTACTGGGTGGATGATTTACAGGTGTAAGGAATGTGTTTATAAGGTCTTAGAAATCCTACACAGGATAGGGTCAGAAACCCTTTCATTAAAGGCAGAAGAGCCCTTAGATGAAAGCAGATTCAGGTCTGAGCCACGGGCAGACGCAACTGGTTCACTGCATGTGAGGAAATCAGGAGAACTAGACAGTAGATACTCAGAAGAAGTTTAACCACAGTACAGAAGTTATGGAGATCCATCTGATAGCTCCGTTTGGACTTACCTGGGCTCCTGACCTGATGTCCATCTAGGCCTTTAGCTAACAGCAGAGCCCTGGCCACTTTATGACACTTCTGTCCCCTTAGTTTGGTTTGTTTTCCTTTTTATCCACTTTTTCCTTCAGCAAATATTTTACTGAGATCCCAGTTATCAAATGCCAAAAAAATAAAAACTTATCCTAAAACTATGTAAAAAATAAAGAAAAAGGTTCACAGAAGAACTGTGGTACTTCACAGATACTATTTGTATATTTTGTGCTTGCCTGAATTTCTTGGGCTTTTGCTTTTGTTTTTTGTTTTTTTAATCAAAACCGCAAGACTTGTAAGGTGTACACATAGTGTTTGTCCAAGTTGTGTTTTCCTCTATCCCAAGTTGTGTTCTCCTCTATCCCAAACTCTATCCCTTCAGTGGCAGTCATGAATGAGGAAATTAACAGGAAGAGGCAACAGGTCAACTCGTGGCTCTGGGACTGGTGTTATTGGCAGGGCTTTGGGTTTTTTGATCACAGGCTGCTATATGAGTCACCTGACCTGCTGGTGGCAGGTGGGGTGCACCTGTCCCAGAAGGGGAAAAGAATTTTGGGGCAGGAGTTAGCAGGGCTCATTGACAGGGCTTTAAACTAGATATGAGGGGGGAAGGGGAGATAACTGGGCCTGTTAGGACTAAACCCAAGGGAAACTGTAGGAATGTATCTGAGAGAAAATGGCCATGTGAGCCAGCCTCCCTACTATGAGAGATTAGATTAAGAGCAAAACAGGTGGTAGAAGATGGAATTAGTACATGGGAAAAACAAGAACTGAGAAGGTAGAAAACATGTTGTGCTAATGACTAAGCAATTTACTATGCGAATTCTTGTAACCAATCTGATGTGTGAATGAACTGCATGCACAGCGCATGGACAGTGTAACTGGCTAATCAGAAATAAGCGAGTCGCGTGTACGGCTACAACACAGGGTATAAAAGATGATGATCTGTGCTTAATAAACGGCTTCTGTTGATTCACATTGGATCATCTGGAGTCCAGTTATTTCTCCTCAGATGGTGACCCCGACGTGATCCCGATCGGCGCTTGGCTTGAGCAATGGAATGCGAGGGGCGGAAGACCCAGAAGGAGATCCACCGGCTGGAGGACGGCTCAGCTGGACTGAGACTGGGCGGATTGGGCGGCAATCTGGAATAAACAGACGACGTGGCCACGGACACCCAGAGAGAGGTGAGCAGCCGGGGCAGGAGATGGGGCGACAAGTAACAAAAGAAGAAGGGGCTACATTAAGACTTCTCCTGCATATCCTCTCTGAGAGAGGGGTGAAATATGATGAGCGTATGCTCTGAAGGTTGTTAACCTGGTGCAGAGAGAACGGATTCGCACCAGAGCCCCAGACAGCTTTTAAACCAGAAATATGGGAGGCTGTTGGGAAAAAACTTTGGAAAGTGATAAGTAAAGGAGACAAAGAGGCATCACCATTAGCGACGACATGGTGGTTGGTGTTATCGACTTTACAAGATATGAAGGCGGAGCGAGCCACGGCAGCCGGGGCTTTTGCAGCATTACAACCCACGGGAGGGGGATCGAACAGGACAGGTCCGAAGGTCTGGGACAATCCCCTGCTGATCCCCTCTGCTCCACCTGAGGCCGATGGAGGAGGCAGAATGTCAGCAGAGAAGGACAGAGCCAGAGCTGTTTGCTCCTGCCATTGCCCGCCTCGCCCCCTCCCCTCCCCAGTCGTCTCCATGAGATAGAAGTGCTGTTTTTGTATGTCTGCTGTGTAAGTGTGTGTGGGCGCCAGCTTATACCTACTGGTCAGCATGTGTGCTACTGTTTGCTTTTTGTTGTGTGCAGTGTCGTTAGTTGACTCCACTTGAGCAGGTGTTCTGCCCGGTGTGGTACTGTTCTCGTATGCAACTAGGGCTGACACTCCGTCAAGTGAAGAAGTTTGTATATACACAATGTTTAGACGTAAGGCGAGCGCACCCCAGGTAGATAGACCAGGATGGGCTGTAGAACCGATGGAAGTCCTGAAATATTGGGGGAGTTTTCACCAGCCGACACGTTTACACTCTCGGGAACGGCTCGCCCGTGCAGGGCGTATGGCTGGTTGTTTGTTGTTTGTCTATAAGATCATGGTTGATTGGGAAAGGGAGTTGAGCCAAAATCTATGGGATGCTCTGTAGGAAAATGAGAAACTTAAGGAAAAATGAGAAACTGAGCTCTTGTTGCAAAGGCAGACTTTTATGTCAGTCGTAAGTGATGGGGGAAAAAAAGAAAAAAAAAAAAAGAAAAAAAAAAAGAAACCAAACAGGAACAATTAGATGGGAAATGTGCCACGTTAGCACAAAAGTATGCCATAAGCATTATGAGAAAGCATCAGAAAAAGAGAAATAGGACACCTGATTCAAAGCAGTACCATAGAGAGATGGTTTTGGTTTTTTCCTATATGTGTATATGTTATTGCATGCCTTAGTAGATTGCTCTGTGTTATACCCTGCGAGACTAAAATGAACCCAGCAGAAGCGGTCTCTTGAGCAAGAGGGTGGAATATGGGAAAGCAACGGAAGATCAGCGAGGAGGATTGTAAATACACTCAAGGGACTCGCACCTGGGTGCTGGAAAACACATATATCACACCAATTGTTATTCAGTCTTGGGTGCTGGCAAGAAAAACATTTGGATGACATAAGCCTGTAATGGACTCACAGACACCTTATCTAGCTGCTTGAGAATCTTGGCCTGTTGTGGAAGAAGATCAAAGCACAGTACCAGCAAGAACACGGAGTCCGCATGCGCTCTTGCTAACAAGGACTCTTTTGCTGCCAAGGATAAGTTTAACAATGCTACTAGTCCAGCTATTCCCGAGTTATTGCTAGATGTAGATAGTATTCGATATGTGATGTTGCAAAACAGAGCTGCTACTGATTTTTTGCTTTCAGCTCACAGACATGGTTGTCAAGATTTTAAAGGACTGTATTGTATGAATCTAAGTGACCACTCCAAATCCATCCATGCCCAGCTGCAGGAACTGCACCGACCGAACCAGCAACTTGTGGAGACCACTGGGTGAAATCTCTTTGCTGGATGGACTTGGGGGTGGGGTTGGTTGAAGCAAATTATACTCATTGCCTGTGTGGAAGGAATTTGTCTGTTATGTTTAGTATGCTGTTTGCTGTGTTTAATAAGCATTATACGATCAGTTGTAGATGCCACTTTGCATCGTACCCTTGTACGAGTTGTAGAATATGTTGCTCTAAAAACTATGTGTGTATCCATGAGAACCTGACCTTCACAGAAGAAGATAACAAGAAGGGATTACAACAGTGTAGTCACGTATCAGACAGCCGCTGTTAGCAGAGCTGGATCATGAGTTTGGTGAGACTCGCTGCATACGCTGGCCACGTGTGCAGCCACTCTAACCTGTACTTTTCTACTCGATCCAGTGCAGGAGAGTCTGGTGGGACTTGCTGCGTGCACTGGCCATGCATGCAGCGACTCTAGCCTGTACTTTTCTACTCAATCCAGTGCAGGAGAGTCTGGTGGGACTTGCTGCATGCACTGGCCATGCATGCAGCGACTCTAGCCTGTACTTCTCCACTCAGTCCAGTGCAGGATATAGGGGGGCTGTCTCGGGGGCAAGAGAGGGGGAGAGAGACATGGGCACACTTTGAAGATACAGGGGATGCCCTGAAGCACTGTGTCTGCCCCCACCCACCCCCCCATAAGTTCTATGTTCATTAACCCCAACAGCTCCGAAGGCATTACAGCATGTTGAAAGATAAGATATAGTCTACTACTGCTGCAAGACACATTGAACACCTTCCTACAAGAATTTCAACTTTACGCCCTGATAGGACAGTGGGATGATGCACTCGCAAAGAGCCTGACTGCATTAGAGCGGGTATATTTTTGCCACATACCTTTTCAAAACCAGTGAGTATGATGATTGAAATGTTACTGCGTTTGTTTTTCCAGGGTTTTTTGTGCTGTCACCAGCTTTCTGGAATGGATCCAAGCCACATACATGCCCCCATCAAAAAGGATGACCTTGACCCTTAGTTATCACAAAGTCTTAACCTACAAATTGCCTTAGTAGATTATATTGGGCAAATAAATTATTCTTTCCCCTAGCACAGACTATTACAGTCACTTTCAGAAGTTCCTTTACAGCTGCACATCCTGCTAGCACCAAAACCTCTTGATGGCACCCGTACGGTGTTTGTAGATGGTTCAGGGACACAGTAAAGGCTTTTGACTTATTTCAACAGGAACTGTTAAATGTAGGCAGAATCTCAATATGTTACTGGTATTGTTCAAAGACTTGAAGGAGCATTTATAAAACAAGTAGAGAACCAATTGTTATTTAGTCTCTTACTGCAATTAATGATGCTTTTATGAAAAACACAGTTTCCTTATTTTATTGTCCACATACGCTCTCATAGCTGTTTACTTGGTCCTTTAACTGAGGGAAACACAGTTGCAGATTATCACACTCTGTCAGTAACAACTCCGAACATTATGCAGCAAGCTAAAATGTCGCATGATTTTTTTCATCAAAATGCGAAGGCATTGAGGAAGCAATTTTCTTTAACACAACAACAAGCACAGGATATTGTGTGAACTTGTGCCGACTGTCAGCAGCTGGCTCCTCTGCCATCATTTGCAGGGGTTAACCCGTGAGGGCTTACACCTGATGAACTTTGGCAATCCGCTGTTACGTGCATTATGGAATTTGGACATGTTTCAGTTGATTTGTTTTCTCACTTTGTTGTAGCTCCTGCTCATACAGGAGAGAAGGCTTGTGATGTTATTCGACATTGGTTGCAATGCATTGCAGTCATGGGAGTACCGAAAACTATAAAAACTGATAATGAACCAGCTTATGTGTCCACTAAAGTACAGGTGGTTTTGGTTTTTTTTACAGATATGGGGTATTAAACAAGTCACCAGTTGCCGCGATTGAGAGACGGGACGCTGCTTGATGCAAGCAAGATGTCGGTTTATTAGACGCGTCGGAAAGCCTTTTATACAGCTACTTAACAGTTACATAAATTACACAAATTCTATCATTTCTAATTGGCTTAGCTCTAAATGTTTCATTACAATAATCTCTCCTACTTGCAGTTTCGCTACATGCTAGAAGCTACAGTTTTGGAATGTGCTAAAAGCTACAGTGATAACTTGTTGCTTAACTCCCTACTTCTTCAAGGTTATTTATCTCAGACCTGCAAGGCCAGTTGTTCCCTGGCTCCTCAGAGTTATTTGTCTCAGATCTGCAAGGCCGGCATGCCTTCGAGTTTCTTGCATACTTGTACTTTTCCGTTAGCCACCCCGACATCTCCCCCTTTTTGTTTCTTTAAAGACAGAACTGAGGCGCGGGTTTAAAGGTCATCATACTTAGTGAGCTGGACAGAACTAACACTAGCGTAAATCTTTGGAATATCGCCGTTTTGAATAAACCATGTATGTCGAACAACTTTAGTCACCATAGACCTGACACAGGAAAGAACGCAGCTTAGAATCAAAAGGCCTACCAATATAATAACTAATATGAGTACAGCAGATTGTACCAGGCTCCTAAGCCAGCCCTTTAGCCCAAACCAATCACCCAAAGTACCCAATCCGAAGAAGTCCGTATCAGATTGCACCTTTTGTGAATGCGCGAGGAGTTGTGTAATTTGCTTATGTATCGAAGAAGAGTGGTCCTCTAAGTCCATGCAGCACATTCCGTCAAAATCCTCACAGCCATGTCCATGGGCTAGTAGTAAGAAGTCAATAGCGGCTCTGTTTTGCAGGACTGCATGTTGTACCGTAGACAAGTCTTCAGCCATCTCAGATAGTATGCGGCTGGTAGCATTTGCTTGCTTAACAACCCAACAGGCAATTGCATCTAAGTTTCTGTGGGCTCTCGCTGCTGCCACCCCGGGGGTAAATAGCGAGGCAAAAAAAAACCTCCCAGCGATTCCATAGCTTAACATTATTGTCACAGGTATTTTCTAATGCTTGTGTTGTGTCACGAGTAAAACGTAACTGCTGTTTTGGGCTTGGATGATAGTGAGGAGTGCCAAGACTAAGTTGTCCAATAGTACACAGGCCTCCTCTAGGGTTGGAAGGGATCCCAGACCAAGCTCTATTTCCGCAAATAAAAAAGAACCCCAAGGGGAGGTGCCTAGGGAGCATGATACCGGGGGCTGAGTGAGTGGCGTCTCGAGCAATGCTCAAACACCATTGTTGTTGCCAGAGGGTAGCATTACCAATAGGTGAGATGACGGTCGGTGGAGAATCCTTTACTAAGTGCCCCTCTTTTTGGGCCCCCGACCATGACCACAGGCGACGCAATGAATATGTTCTACTGGAGTCTCTGCTCTATTGTCCATAAAAGCACTGCATCAGTCCTCCGAATGTTTTCCGGTATGCTGTTCAGGGGAATGATCTAGCTGTGGATTGGTGTTGTGGCCGTCCGATTGTGGTAGGGGTTCACGGAAAGGTCGCACGCTCTTCGCTGGGATCCACCTGGGGCCTCGTTCTGTGGAGACACAAGCATAGCCTCTGCCCCATGTGACAAGGGGGTATGGCCCCAAGACCTTACCTGTCTCAGGGTCGCGGATCAGGACTGGAGCTTTTACGCTGGCTTCGAAAGAAGTGTTTGTGTTAAAGTGGCGAACGATCGGAGGGTTGTTATCTATTAAAGAACAATTTAAAAAGTTAAAAACATACAGGGCTTTCTGTAGACGTTCTTCAGGGGTGGCTGTCCCTACTCCCCCTTTCTGTTGTTGTAACAAGCGCTTTAAAGACTGATGAGAGCGTTCAATCAGGGACTGGCCCGTAGGGGAATGCGGGATTCCAGTGATGTGAGTGATCCCCCAAGAGATAAAAAAGGTTTTAAGTGCAGCCGAGATATAAGCAGGGCCATTGTCTGTTTTGATTTGTGCAGGGATGCCTAAGGTAGCAAAAGCACACAGCAGATGCCTGCGAACATCTTTCGCCGCCTCCCCCACGTGGCAGGAGGCAAATAGAGCGCCTGAAAAGGTGTCAATAGAGGAATGGACGTATTTTAATCTCCCAAATTCTGGATAGTGTGTGACATCCGTCTGCCATAATTGCAGGCTTTGTAAGCCTCTGGGATTAACCCCACCTGGTGCCGTAGGAAAAGAATGTTTTTGACAATCAGGGCAGACAGCGATAATGTTCGCCGCTTGCTGAGAAGTGAGGCCAAACTGACGTTTGAGGCCCCCTGCATTCTGATGGAAAAAGGAATGACTAAGCTTAGCTTGTGCAATACGGTCAGGTAAAACTTGTACCGGCAGCGTGAGCATATCGGCCCGTCGATTGCCTTCTGCAATAAACCCAGGTAAAGAGGTGTGCGATCTAACATGTAAAACAAAATAGGGATGTGTTCGAGAGGTTAAAAGGAAAACAAGTTCCTGCAACAAAGCAAACAAATCAGCATGCGAAGTATGACGCAGCACTGAGGCCTCTGCCCGTTCGACGACGCCTGCAACATAAGCAGAATCAGTAATAAGATTCAGTGGTGTAGACCACTTACGAAAAGCTCGAACAACAGCGGCAAGCTCTACGATTTGAGGGGACTCGGAGACTGTCTCAACGTCCGACTCCCATTGTTGAGAGCGGTCATCCCACCAGACAATCACCGACTTGTGTGTTTTTCCAGACCCATCGGTGAACACAGTAAGGCCTTGGAGGGGCTGGTGACATCTCTTTGGTATGGATATTAAGTTAAAATGAGCATGTAGAAGCTTGTGGGACGGAGGATGTGAGGTTAGTTGACCCGAATAATCTGTTAAGGCAAACACGAAAGCATCAGACTGTTGGAATAACCATTGTAGGTACATATTAGTTACAGGTAAACAGATAGAAGGAAAGTCCATCCCTGATAGGGCAAGCAAGCGCTGCCGTGCTTTAATTATCAAGGAAGCAAACATTTCATGTTGTGTCCAAATTGTTTTAGTGGGCTGGTTGGGTAAAAAGACCCACTCAATGATTAATAAGGGATCAGGATTGTTAGGGTCCCATTGAAAAATCAAAGCATATGGCTGACGTGCAGGGTTCAAAATAATTAAATTGAAGGGCAATTCAGGTGCACAGCGGTGTGCTTGCCGTAAGGCGATGGCTTCCGCTACTTTTTGTAATGAGGCAGCGGCTTCAGGACCCAGTCGACGAGGGGAACGTAAATCGGAATCTCCCTTGAGGAGTTCAAACAAAGGGCTTAAGTCTGAATTGGAGATTCCTAGCAAGGGTCGGACCCAAGTAATGGTCCCTAATAATTTTTGAACATCGTGCAAATTTTTAATGTCCGCCTGTATATGCACAGGTTGGGGAACTATCGTCTGGGTCCTGATGCGCCAACCCAAGTAGGTCCAAGGGGGCATTTTCTGGACTTTTTCGGGCGCAATACAGAGGCCTGCCGAATTGACAGCGGCCGTGACAAGGGCTACGGCCTTTTCCATGAGCTCAAGGTGAGGCGCAGCCATCAAGATATCATCCATATAATGATATAACAGAACTTGAGGCAACGCAACCCTGACAGGGCTAAGTACCTTAGCGACATACCATTGACAAATTGTCGGGCTATTTTTCATTCCCTGTGGCAGTACAACCCACTGATATCGTTGCACAGGGGCTTGCATATTGACACTTGGGACTGAAAAAGCAAATTTGGCAGCGTCATCAGGGTGTAGTGGAATGTTAAAAAAGCAATCCTTAAGGTCAATAACGGTGAGATGCCAATTGCGGGGGATCATAGTTGGAGAAGGGAGCCCTGGCTGCAGAGCTCCCATATCTACCATAGCATCATTGATTTTTCTGAGATCATGGAGCAGGCGCCACTTGCCAGATTGCTTTTTAATAACAAAGACAGGTGAATTCCAAGGACTAGTAGTAGGTACTATATGTCCTTTTGCTAATTGTTCCGTAACCAGTTCTTGGAGAGCGCGAAGCTTTTCGAGTGGTAGGGGCCATTGATCTACCCAAATGGGCGTCTGAGTTTTCCAAGTCAGTTTCAGGGTGTCGCGCACCTCAATGGCCCCCCCTAAAAATGCGACTGAATGGAAGTTCCCCATTGTGATAGCACATCACGTCCCCATAAGACCATAGGAACAGGCAGCACAAAAGGCTTGATGGAAGCCACTCGTCCTTCTGGGCCTTTGATTTGGATCAATTCCGAGGATTGGTGGCTTCTACCAACTCCTCCGATTCCGGCTAGTGCCTGAGGCACAGCTGCCAAAGGCCATTGTGGAGGCCACTTCGCCTGTGAAATTACGGTAACATTGGCCCCGGTGTCAATAATCCCATTTAGGATTACTTGCTGAGTGCCGTGAATAAGAGTACATTGACAAAGTGGTCGCTTCTGGGAAATGGACTGTACCCAGAGAATCTGTGGATCCCCAGTAGATCCAAAACCTCCTTGTCTTTGCTGCGGAGGTGGGTGAGGCGAAAGAGAGCTTGCGTTCTGCGGGATCAGTAGTAATTGTGCAATGCGGTTTCCTTTGGGTACTGTGCAAGGGGGAAATGGGGTCCAGGCCATGATTTTAATTTCCCCAACGGTATCCGCATCAATTACTCCAGGCAATACAAAAAGTCCGGCTAAGGTAACCGATGATCTCCCTAATAGTAGCCCTTGTGTTTTCGGGGGTAAAGGACCTGAAACATTAGTTGCTAATAAGTGAACAGAGGAATCAAGCAACGTTACTGCGTGTGAGGTTGCCAGGTCCAATCCGGCGCTACCGGCTGTTGCTGGGCGAAGACTTGTGGCGAGGTCACACCCATCTGCATGGCTCGATTCACCGGCGACGATACTTGTGTCTGTGCGCGTCGCTGCCCCGCGCTCCGCAAGCGGTTTCCCTGTATCGGCTGCCCTTGAAAATTATACTTAGAACGACATTGATTAGCATAATGACGCCCTTTCCTGCATCGGGGACAGATCCCAGGGACTTGAGCTTTAGCCCCCCATTAGAAGCGGGACAATTTCGTTTGATATGGCCTGGTTTACCACAACCGTAACAATTTCCTCCCCCAGACATGCCTCTCATAGCTGCGAAAGCAGCTGCCATCGCTTCAAATTTATGGTCCACAGTACCGATACGATTACAAGCCTCTACCATTTCAACCAAAGTCGGAGCTGGGTTAGGGAGAGATTTAAGTAATTTTTTACAGTCGGCGTTAGCATTTTCAACTGCTAATTTTAATAGCAAAATTTCTCGAGCTTCGGTATTATCTATTTGGCGTTCTAAAGCTTGCTTAAGTCTATCAATGAATTGCATGTACGGCTCCCGAGGTTCCTGCGTAATAGAGGTGAATGCCTTTTGAGGTTTACTGGAATCGGGTATTTTGAGTAAAGCCTTTTTTGCTTCTTCGCGGATCGCTTCCAGGGCCTCTCGTGGACAATCTCGAGCCTGTGCCGCTGGATCAGAGTGCTGACCCGTACCCATAAGGTGCTCCATGGTCAGTGAGGCAAGAGCAGCATTATTATGACCCACGTAGCTGTTGAGGAGAGTTTGAAGGCCCCCCCTCCAATGCGACTCCCAGAGGGAATACTGGGAAGGGGTTAATAACAATTGCGCTAGCAATTTTAAATCATGGGGAGTCATAACGTACGTATCAAAGACAGAAGACAGCAGGCTCGCAAAATATGGGGAAGAGAGCCCATGTTCTGTGACGGTACGGCGCAGCTCTTTAATCACCGGGAAGGACAAAGCCTCCCACTGCACTCCCCGGCCTTGATAAATAACAGGGGCGACTATCGTTCGCGCTATTTCCAAGTCACCTTCTTTTAAAGCTTGACGTTTAATATTCGCCCACGTATCATGAGGGTCAGGGGGGTACAAGTCAGGCTCTTTATCGGGATCAACGGGCCCCGGGTCAAGCGGATCTTCCTCAGGAGGGTAGCCTGCGGCACAGACCTTTAAGGGTCCGGGCGACTTAGCGCGTCGCGAAGGTAGCGGAGGGGGAAGCAAAGGCTGAGCTGGTGGAGGTTCCCCCTTAGTATCTGGAGAGTCTTTATGGCCCCTTTCCTGTGCCTTAATAGCCTCAAAGATACTTCTCCACCACGGAAGCAAACGCTGAGCCTCGGCATTCCCTGACGTCGCTGAGTCCCACAACTTTACCCCCACATCGTCCCAAAGTTCCCAGGTAAAAATACTGGAGGCCGTAACAGTGGGGATCTTCATTTGTACCCACTTAAGCATGATCTTTAAGTCCTGCCCGGAAATATCTTTTTTATGTTTCCGGAGGAGCGTTTTCATAACCTCATATACGTCTCTCTCTGCGGGGGACATCTGATTCCCCATGTTTCCCACAGCTCACCTCTTAAATCCAGAGGGATTCCTGGCCAGTTCCTGCTTCCTTTCAGCAGCTCCTTCAAAGTTCTGTGGGACTCGCAGCAAGCCGCTCAGCTAGGCGGTTCACCACCCCATCACGTCGGGGTCACCAATTTGCGGCGATTGAGAGACGGGACGCTGCTTGATGCAAGCAAGATGTCTGTTTATTAGACGCGTCGGAAAGCCTTTTATACAGCTACTTAACAGTTACATAAATTACACAAATTCTATCATTTCTAATTGGCTTAGCTCTAAATGTTTCATTACAATAATCTCTCCTACTTGCAGTTTCGCTACATGCTAGAAGCTACAGTTTTGGAATGTGCTAAAAGCTACAGTGATAACTTGTTGCTTAACTCCCTACTTCTTCAAGGTTATTTATCTCAGACCTGCAAGGCCAGTTGTTCCCTGGCTCCTCAGAGTTATTTGTCTCAGATCTGCAAGGTCGGCATGCCTTCGAGTTTCTTGCATACTTGTACTTTTCTGTTAGCCGCCCTGACAACCAGTATTCCTCATTCCCCAACTGGGCAAGCAATTGTGGAGTGTATGCATCATACTTTAAAAACCATGCTTGCTAAACAAAAAAGGGGGAATCCCATAGGTATGACACCTCAAGAGTGATTGTATAAAGCATCTCATGTTTTAAATTTTCTAAACATGTCTTCTTTGTCATCCACGGCAGTAGAGCGACATTTTGTAAGAACCGTTGAATGGCCTGAACAACCAAAGGTGTATTAGAAGCACCTTAAATCGGGGTGCATGCTAACCACAGATAATACTGCAACAAATAGAAGTTGTGAGCAAGAAAATTCTGTAATGATTTGTACTTCTCATCCGTATGTTTGCTTCGGCTCAAAATGCAAGTATCCAAGAATGTAATCAATCTTATTGTGTAAATTTAACGCGAGTAAGGTATAAAACAGCAGTAATATGGATAGGGGATCGGCAAAATGCATTAAAAACACATCTTTCTCTGTATTGTGATTGGGAGTACAACTCTCGAAGACTTCGTGTTACATCTCTCCCCTGGAATACATTGCTACATGGCTGGGAAATGGTTAAACACCATCTCCAAGGTGCTTTTGACATGTCGTTGCAACAAAACATTCGTCCTTTACATGATCAGCTAAAAGCTCAAATACTAAAAATTCAAGACTTAATGAACCGTGATGTATTTGAAATATTACAAAAGGTTTTGTCGTGGGTAAATCCAAAGAAATTGGCTTTCTGGGCTAAATTTAGGAATCTGGGTGTTTATTGCCTTAGCAGGGTTCTTTTTGATTCTGTTTTTAATTGTGTTTAGTATATAACCTGCTAAGAGCGTCACAACGAGTAGAAGCAGAAGTCATGGCGACCTTGTTAACAAATGGTCTGGTGTTAAACAAAAAAGGGGGAGATGGGGCAGATCTACGAGCAGAGGCCTGCATACGGCCAAAGACACAGTGAGCAGAGCACACAGTAACCACAGAGCCAAGAGAACAGTTCATACCTTCACTCCATCCTGTGACGACCATATAACATTTTCGAATCTCGGACAAAGAACAGGGCTAAGTATTCTTCCCTCGCTAGGAACAGCAACAGCATTAAATATGTTGAATAAGATAGGGTGTTGGGCAAGTAAACAGATAAACCTTACAACTGAAATCATATCTAGCTTGCTTACTGATGCTGATATTGAATTCGGCATGCTATGTTGCAAAATCGAGCGGCTATTGATTTTTTGCTGTTAGCTCAGGGTCATGGATGTGAAGATTTTGAAGGTATGTGTTGTATGAATCTTTCCGACCACTCATCATCCATTCATAAGCAGTTACGGGAGCTGAAGGATAACATGTCCAAATTAAAAGTGGTCAAAAATGGTTTCGATGATTGGTTAAACTCATGGGGTATAACGGGATGGTTATCAGATTTACTAAAGCAAGGGCTCATGCTATTGTTGGTTATATTATTATTGATTATGGTAGCCTCGTGTGTTCTCCGCAAAGTGACTGACATGATAGAAAATGCCATGCATAAGGTCTGGCTGGCTCAAGAAGAAAAAGGGGGTATTGTAGGAATGTGTCTGAGAGAAAATGGTCACGTGACCCAGCCTCCCTACTATGAGAGATTAGATTAAGAGCAAAACAGGTGGTAGAAGATGGAATTAGTACATGGGAAAAATGGGAACTGAGAAGGTAGAAAACATGTTGTGCTAATGACTAAGCAATTTACTATGCGAATTCTTGTAACCAACCTGATCTGTGAATGAACTGCATGCACAGCGCGTGGACAGTGTAACTAGCTAATTAGAAATAAGCGAGTCGCGTGTACGGCTACAACACAGGGTATAAAAGATGATGATCTGTGCTTAATAAACGGCTTCTGTTGATTCACATTGGATCATCTGGAGTCCAGTTATTTCTCCTCAGGAAACATCCCAGGGCTTGAAGGATGGTGGACTAGTGAGGACTCTCACTCTGCCATTTCATTTGAGAGAAGGGATAGATATTCAGAAATCATGGAAGCACCTGAGAAGGGTCTGGTAGGAAATGGGGCCCACACTCACAAAAATGTGTTGGAATCATTAGCTCATCTGAAGTGCATCTATACCAATGCATGCAGTATGCGCAACAAACAGGGGGAGCTTGAAGCCATGATGCACCAGGAAAACTATGACATAGTGGCTATCACAGAAACATGGTGGGATGCCTCACATGACTGGAGTGCCACAATCGATGGCTACAAGGAGGGACAGACAGGAAAGGAGAGGTGGAGGAGTGGCCCTGTATGTTAGAGAATACTATGAGAGCTCGGAAATCAAGTATACTGATGATGGGGTGGAGAGTGTTTGGATTAGGTTAAGGGCCGATAAAGCTGATATCACTCTGGGAGTCTGCTATAGACCTCCCAACCAAAGCAGTGAGGTGGATGAAGCTTTCTATAAGCAGCTGGGGGAAATCTCGCAGTCACTTGCCGTTGTTCTTGTGGGGGACTTTAACCTCCCAGATATCTGCTGGGAATACAACACAGCAGAGAGGGAACAATCCAGGAGGTTCCTGGAATGTGTGGAAGATAACTTCCTCACACAGCTGGTAAGTGAGCTGACCAGGGAAGGTGCCTTCCTGGACCTGCTTCTTGTGAACAGGGAAGAACTTGTGGGGGAAGTAAAGGTTGGTGGCCATCTAGGGCACAGTGATCATGAGATGACTGAGTTTTTGATTCTTGGAGAAACAAGGAGAGGGGTTAGTAAAATTGCCACCTTAGACTTCCGGAGGGCAAACTTTGACCTGTTCAGAAGACTGCTTGACAAAATCCCTTGGATTTTGCACTGCAACTTGATATTGAAATTGCCCATGTAATAATAGCATGTGGTTATGGCATGGGAAATAGAAGAAGCAAATGCTTTGTTTTGTTTTATTCTTCACATAATCACGGAATCACGGAATTTCAGAGTTGGAAGGGACCTCTAGAGATCATCTAGTCCAGCTCCCCTGCTAAAGCAGGATTGCCTAGAGCACATTACTCAGGACTGCATCCAGGCTGGTCTTGAAAGTCTCCAGAGAAGGGGACTCCACAACCTCCCTGGGCAGCCCGTTCCAGTGCTCTGTCACCCTCACCATAAAGTTTTTTCTCATATTTGTTTGGAACTTCCTATGTTCCAGCTTGTGCCCATTACCCCTCGTCCTGTCACTGGGAACCACTGAAAAGAGTCTGGCACCATCCTCCTTCAACCCACCCTTGAGATACTTGTAAACGTTAACAAGGTCTCCCCTCAGCCTTCTCTTCTCCAGGCTAAAGAGTCCCAGCTCTCTCAGCCTTTTCTCATAAGGGAGATGCTCCAGTCCCTCAATCATCTTGGTTGCCCTACGCTGGACTCTCTCCAGTAGTTCCCTGTCTGTCTTGAACTGGGGAGCCCAGAACTGGACACAGTATTCCAGTTGTGGCCTCACCAGTGCAGAGTAGAGGGGCAGAATGACCTCCCTTGACCTGCTGGCCACACTCTTCCCTATGCAGCCCAGGATTCCATTGGCCTTCTTGGCCAAGGGCACATTGCTTGCTCATGGATAATTTACTGTCTATCAAGACCCCCAGATCCTTTTCTTCAGAGCTGCTTCCCAGCAGGTCCATCCCTAGCCTATATTGGTGCCTGACATTCTTCCTCCCCAGGTGCAGGACCCTACACTTGTCCTTGTTGAACCTCATTAGGTTCTTCTCTGCCCAGCTCTCCAGCCTGTCTAGGTCATGCTGGATGGCAGCATGGCCCACTGGGGTGTTGGCCACCCCACCCAGTTTGGTATCATCAGCGAACTTGCTGAGGATACACTCTGTCCCCTCGTCCAGGTCGTTGATGAATATGTTAAACAATACTGGTCCAAGTATTGACCCCTGGGGGACACCACTGGTTACAGGCCTCCAACTTGACCCTGCTCCATTAATCACAGCCCTCTGAGTTCTGTCACACAGCCATCTCTCAATCCACCTCACTGTCCCCTTGTCTAGTCCATACTTCCTCAGCTTCCTAATGAGGATGTTATGGGAGACAGTGTCAAAAGCCTTGCTGAAGTCAAGGTAGATGACATCTGCTGCTCTGCCCTCATCTAGCCAACCAGTTATAACATCATAGAAGGCTATGGGATTGGTCAAGCCTGATTTACCCTTGGTAAATCCATGTTGACCACTTCCAATGACTTCCTGCTCCTGAACGTGCTTGGATATGACATCCAGAATGAGTCGCTCCGTTACCTTCTCAGGGACGGAGGTGAGGCTAACTGGTCTGTAGTTCCCTGGGTCCTCCTTCCTGCCCTTTTTGAAGACTGGAGTGATATTGGCCTTCTACCAGTCCTCAGGCACCCCTCCTGTCCTCCATGACCTTTCAAAGACGATGGAGAGTGGCCAAGCAATAACATTTGCCAGCTCTCTCAGCACTCGCGGGTGCATCTCATCAGGGCCCATGGACTTATGGATGTCCAGTTTGGCCAAGTGGTCTCTAACCTGATCTTCCTCTACTGGGGAAAAATCTTCCTCTCTCCAGACCTTCCCCCTTGCCTCCAGGGCCTGGGATTCACGAGGGCCAGCTTTAGCAGTGAAGACTGAAGCAAAGGCGGCATTCAGTAGCTCTGCTTTCTCTGTGTCTTGCACCACTAGGGCGCCCATCTCATTCATTAGTGGGCCTACATTTCCCTAGTCTTCCTTTTTCTATTGATATACTGAAAGAACCTATTCTTGTTATCCTTAACCGTGGTGGCCAAGATGAGTTCTGCTTTGACCCTTCTAATTTTTGCCCTGCATAGCTTCACTACATCTTGGTATTTTTCACAAGTAGCCAACCCTCTTTTCAAAGATCATAAACTTTCCTTTTTTTCCTGAGGTCCAGCCAAAGCTCTCTATTTAGCCAGGCTGGTCTTCTTCCCTGTCTGCTTGGTTTTTGGGACTTGGGGATGGCCTTCCCTTGTGCTTTTAAGAGTTCCTCCTTGAAGTAAGACCAGCCTTCCTGGGCACCTTTGCCCTTCAGGACTGTCCCCCAAGGGACACTCTCAACCATGCTCCTAAGCAGGGCAAAGTTCGCCCTTCGGAAATCTAAGGTGGCAGTTCTGCTGGCTCCCCGCCTTGCTTCACCAAGGATCGAAAATTCTATCATTTCATGATCACTCTGCCCAAGACAACCTCCAACCTTTACATCCCCTACAAGACCTTCTCTGTTAACAAGCAGCAGGTCCAGTAGGGCACTTCCCCTAGTTGGTTCCTTCACCAGCTGTGTTAGGAAGTTGTCTTCCACGCACTCCAGGAACCTCCGGGACTGTTCCCTCTCTGCTGTGTTATATTTCCAGCAGACGTCTGGGAAGTTGAAGTCCCCCACAAGAACAAGGGCGAGCGATCGTGAGACCTCTGCCAGCTGCTTATAGAATATTTCATCAGATTCTGCATCCTGGTTGGGGGGGTCTATAACAAACTCCCACCACGATGTCTGGCTTATTGGCCTTCCCCTTAATTCTTATCCATAAACACTCAACAATGTCGTCATGCACATTGTTAAGTTCTTGGCATTCAAAATTGTCCCTGACATACAGGGCCACCCCACCACCTCTTCTTCCTTGCCTATCCCTTCTGAAGAGTTCGTAGCCATCAATCACCGCGCTTCCCACCATGTTTCTGTGATGGCAACTATATCATAGTTTCCCTGCTGTACAATGGCCTCCAACTCTTCCTGTTTGTTGCCCATGCTGCGTGCATTTGTATAGATACACTTCAGCTAGGCTGAATGAAATAAACATTGCTGGAAATAATATGTGCAAATGTAGGCTTCCCAAAGGGGAAAAAAAATTTCTATGGGAAAAAAAAAAGAAGTATTTTCTATGGGGAATATTTCCTTGATTAAATCACTCGGAATCCTCTTTAATTGTTTCCTCACTCATTTTCAGACCTTTAGCTCCAGATTAAGTCATTGTGCTTCCAGTCAAACGGAACTTGATATACTTGTAATGTCCCAGGGAAATCTCCGTAATTAGGATTGAGGGCTTGCAATAACTTGAGATGAACCTCCTCTCACTGAATTCTTTCCATGTTTTACTTTGAGACCATTGCATGGTGGAAAGGGACACTGAGAGTTCAGTGGTTTGTTGGCATTTATGTACTGCAGACACGATCAATAAAGCTTGCAGTCACGTATTTTATTATAAGATATACAGTACCTATAATATATAGGATCTATAATTGAAGTGCTGCAGAATTATATGTTTGGAACAGGGAGCTTACTGTCAAGCAACAAGAAATAAAGGGTATAATAATACTACTCGGTGGATGTTCCTACTTTTAAGAGACAGAATGTAGGACTGGGATCACATGTCTCATTTTGACCCTATGCTACCATCCCTAGACAGGAGCCTGGACAGTGGCAGTTTATTCCCCTTGCATATCTGCTAGGAAGAGAGAAGGGAAAGAAAAGCTATGCACATCTAGATAAACTCCAGTGGGGTCATAGCAGACAATTCAAAAAGTCTCCCTGGCATCAGTATGTACAATCCTAAAGCACGGCTGAAGTTTATAGAAATTTTAAAATCAATTAACATGTTAGGCTCTGAAGAGATATTGTAAACTGTCAAAAAATATTGTAAACTGTAAAAAAATCAGCAATGCATGGCATTACTTTCCTCTATGAAGAGCTTGAGTAAATAAGACATTTATAAAAATGAAATTATGAAATGAAATTAATATCCCAAGAACCATGAAAAAATATAAGCTAAAAGAGAAATTGAATTTTCCTCTGAGTTTCTGAGAGAGAATGCTGTTGTGGATTTTATACATAATTTATAAGGGAAATTGGCCAGTTCACTCAGGTATACACCATATCAACTTTTAGGAAAGATTAAGAAAGCTGTCTTCTTTTAATTGAAATCAAATATAGGCACAGAAGAAAATTACTTCTGCCCATGGAAGAATACAGTGATGTCACATGGCCAACAGCATTTACAGTGTACACGGGGCTTTCTTCTACAAAGTAAACTTCTGCTTCAGTTCTTGAACAGACACAAAATGGTGTGAGTGACAGCTTCCCCCATCTCTGAGCCAGTTCTCTCTTACCATGGTCAGTACATACACTTACATTTGACTTTGTGTACAGTAATGAAAAACCTATGCCCTACATACTGTTTGCATCTCTAAGAACATAAGAATTGACATAATAGATCAAACTAGTGATCCATTTAGTTCGATATCCTGTCTCTGAATTAAGTGTTGGATGCTTCAGGGAAAGGTGTAAGAAAGTCTTTAGTGGGCAATAATGGAATGACCTATCACAGGGAAAATTTGGTAGGGACCTCCAAAATCATTGAATGCAATTTCCTGCTGTGTCAGGCACCACATCCTAAAATGCTCTTCCTAAATATAAAGCTCAGTCTTAACTTGATCCATAAAATACAATATTTCACTTTTCCTGGACTGTTTTAAATGATTAGGAAAGGGGACCGCCATTCCTAGGTTTTGTTATAAGCTCTGTCACTGTCTTGCTATATTTTCTTTAGTAGGCCAATTAAACTCTCAGTGATTCATTTTCCCAATCTGTAATTAGGCTTCCTTATTTCACTGCAAGAAGTTTCTGATGACTACAGAGATCTTCAGCTAAAAGCTTGTAGAAGTCTAAGTGCTTATTCTAACAATAACAACCAGGGCATCCAGCCAAACCTCCCACCCCACATCCCTGGCTACTCCTCACAAAGACTATGGCAGCTGAGTAGGAGGAGAGCTTTGCCCTGGCAGATGTAGTTCGTTCCTGACACTCCTGAGCCTGGTGCTCTCAAAGCTGGGCAAGATGAAGACCAAGCAGACCAGCAATTCGCACTCCTGAGAGTGCTATCCAGTGACACTTCAGCTGGGCCATCCTTGAAAAACAGCAGGACTTAGTAGCGCAAGCTTGAAGGAATACCATGGTTGTCATCAGTTAGCCATCCAAACCCAATAGCAGGGAGCAATTGCCACCAATCTTCCAAGTCCTGTGTCCTGGTTTGAGGTAAAACAGAACCAATTTTCTGATTTGTAATTTTACTTTTTAGCTGGGGCTCTTCTAACTGACTAAACTCTGAAATTAACAGCATATTGTTCAGAAACTCTTCACCCTCAGAGTGAGAAGACCTGATTATACCAAGGAATGGTATGCAGAGAGGCTCTTGCTTATACTTATTGCTATAACAACCAAGGTCAGCTAACTTTGCTGTTTTGCCCCGTTAGAGGGTCGGAAGCGGAGAAGCGTAGAGGGGTCCCACCTGCAGGGAGGAGCAGATGGGACAGGTGACCCAAAACTGACCAACAGGGTATTCCATCCCATCTGCATCACGCTCAGTATAAAAGCTGAGGGATCAAAGGGGCAAGGGGGCTCTGGCTCATTTTTTTTCTTCAATGGCCGACGTCTGAGGAGGACCCTGTCTGTTCATCTGCCTTTGATTCCGATCTGAGCATTCCTGACTCTAGTTCTGGAATTCAGCTCCTGTCCATTGCTGACTCCAGTCTGGGACTTTTCCTGTGTCTGCTGGTGACGCGATCATCATCCTGGGAGCTGGATACGGTTTTGTATATATTGTATACTTTTTTCTCTTTAATTTTTATTATTCTATTATTATTTACTATTTCCTTATTAATTATTATTTTCATTAAAGTAGTTTAGTTCTTTTTCTAAACTCGTAAATCTCCTTATCTCTTCCTCTCCTCTCTGAGGAGAGAGATGGGGGGAAGGGCCATCTGTCATTCTGCTTGGCCAATCCGGCCAAAACCACAACATCCTGTCATGGATCTCTAAGGCTTTTCATATGCAACCTGAAATATAAAACAGCAGGTAAATAAACACATGACTAAATTCTGAACTTCACAGCAACCTAGGGAAAAAGATCAGATAACACACAATTCTACACAAGCTAAAGAAGAGCTATTCATTATTTTTAATCCCTTTACTAAAAAGGCTTAGGATTTGACTGTTCCTTAGCTCAAGTAAAATGAGTTTTTAATTTTGAAGCCACAAAATCTATGCTCCATACCTAGTAAGTCCTTCAAGTGTCAAATGAAAGGGCATACAAGGTTCAAGACAAATATATATTCTTAAATGTTGATAAACAAAAAGAGCTTATTTCTTTTTGAGAAAGAAGATATGTAATAAGGTCCCTTTTTGCATTAGTTCTCTGTAGATGTAATTTGGATGGGCACAGCTAGTAGCATAACCATAGGTTTGCATAAACTGAAAGATGCTAGAAGTCTTTTATTCCATCCCTAGATCCACACACCTTCTCAAAATCAGAGTAAGGTCCTATAGTGTATTTCCTAATGCTTCTCCAGTTTGACTTGAAACATTTCAGTAAAAAGCTGGTCCATCAAAGTACCTAAACAGTCTCCACTACTTTGAAATATCCACTAAGGATTCCAAATTTTGCACATGTATATCTGTGTGTGTATGAGGATATATATGCATATGCATATGTATATGTGTGTGTATACACATGAGGAAAAAATATATATATGAGGAAAAAGGCACAGAGACCCAGGAGGTATATCTTTTGAAAAAAGGTACTTCTGCAGTGTTTGGAGGGTCAGAAAAACAGCAGCGCTAGAGTCACACGTGAACATTGCAGGTTGTAGTGTAAATATATGGGAGACAGTTGAGGAGCCTCGGCAGAAGTGGTGAGAAAATTTTCAAGGAAAGAAATAAAGATTCATTCAGAAAGACTGGGAAATAATTAAAAGGAGGAGGCAAGAATAAGTACTAGCACAGAAGCAGAAAGGAAGATAAGTTCTTTAGCTAAAAGGGGAAAATAAATCAGCACAGACAGAAAAGTAATTTTTGGTCAGTTAGGTAAGAGAGAGAAGCAGCAGAGTTTAGAGATGAGTTTAATGCTTGTATGGGAATGCAGTTAGAGTAGAAACAGATTCTGAAAGAGAGAAAGGTGCCAGATGGACAGAGATTTTGCTGGTTTAAGATAAGAATTAAATTAAGCAGGAGCCATCAGCATCTAGAAACAGCTGTCAGGTTGCAGCAGTGACCAGGGATCATTTTACCCTTCACCAATGCTTCAGTCACATCTAAAAGCAATTATCAATATTAATAGGAGTCTTTCCATTGACTTCAATGTGGTTTTGAACAGACCTTGACAGAGGAGTAGAAATCTGCAGTGCCATTAAAGAGACTTCACAGAAGGATCAAGTTTTTCTACCCTAGTCCTTCATCTCAACCCTCATCTGTAATCTGATCAATATCTCTTTCTAAATTCTTTTGTTTTAAGGATTAATTTTGATTCTTATTTCTGAGGATGGATAACTGCAACCAGTATTTGAACTATGTCACTGTCACAAAAGAGTAAGTCTGGCAAAGTGACATGGTCCAGGGAACACTGTTTTTTATCAGTTCTGCTATTCAATGAACAATTTTACTAGTGAGATCCAGATGACTCTGCCAAAGATTAAAATAACCCTACACATTATTAGTATAGGATAGGGAAAAAGGAAAAGAAGGGAATCCAATCCAAAGGAAGAAATGCAATTAGGATTAATTCCTCTTTTTTTAAAAAAAAAAAAAAGGTTTATATAGTTGTATAAATTAGACAGCTGTAGACCTTAGAGAAAGAGCTGTCATATAATCAGTGAGGGTTTCCCTCCAGATAACAGTATTTAACAATTAAACAACAACTGCTATGTAAAAGTCATCAAGGCATGGGATGAACCCATTGACTAGTTTTTCAGGTCCAAATGAGGTTGAAATGGCCCTATACGTTTACTGGGTCATACCTCCAGATTGTGGAAGGTGTATGTTCCACCCCAGACTTCTGCATTTCCATTGCAGGTCTTCCAACCATTCATTTTAACTATTGCCCAAATGTTTTGATTACTGTAGGAAATAATTTACTGTTGACAATGATCTTATTGTCAGAGAAGTTTTTCCTCATTTGTGTTAAGACATCTGTGCACCAAAAGACAGAGTCTCACTGATCATCCAGCACAAAATCCACAGCAGTGGATAAGTTCACCCATGCCTCCACATTCTTAAGACACAGGGGCATAGAAAAACAGACTCTTCACAGAATTACTTCCTTTCCTTTCCTTTCCTTTCCTTTCCTTTCCTTTCCTTTCCTTTCCTTTCCTTTCCTTTCCTTTCCTTTCCTTTCCTTGCCTTTCCTTTCCTTTCCTTGCCTTTCCTTTCCTTTCCTTGCCTTTCCTTGCCTTTCCTTGCCTTTCCTTGCCTTTCCTTGCCTTTCCTTTCCTTGCCTTGCCTTGCCTTGCCTTGCCTTGCCTTGCCTTGCCTTGCCTTGCCTTGCCCTGCCTTGCCTTGCCTTGCCTTCTTTCCCCTTATTGGCATTTGTAGCACACTAGCATTCCCCAAAATCATTAATGTGGTATTTACACCTTCTTGTAAATCATTACTGAGACTGACAAATGAGAATGCACCAAACACAAATCCCTTTTTATAAACACTTTCCCCTTGGCTTGCTACATTGTTATTTATCAACAAAGCTTGTTTATATACCTAGGGCACTTTTTACTCCATCTGACAGCATTCAAATTCAAGTCAGTTTGGATTAATTTTCTTCATCAGCTAATTTTACAATTAATTTTTAAAAGTACAGACTTTTGGGGGGTTTGTTTTTTCCTTGCTTTAATTTTTTTTTTGTTCTCTCCTTTTACATGTAGGCTGAGGAGTAAAAACACTCATATTATTGATAATGAATATGATATTCAAATGTATTAAATGATTTTCAGATGATGTCCCTGACACAATGGATTTACACAGTGATATTAGTGAGATAATTGTAACAGTTGCTCTTCACTGAGAATGACTGTACTTATGAATCGTGTTATTAAACTAATGAGTTTACAGGTATTTAGGATCCATCTGCTGCTGCCAAACATCAAAATTACTCCAAATATTAAAAACTGGAAGAGGAGAGGAATCTGAAAGTAGACAAGACACTGAAAGGATAAGTAAGGGCTAGACAGATGCTCATTGCCCTGGTTTGAGGTAAAACAAAACATACTTTCTGTCCAGTAATTTTACTTCTTAGCTAGGCCTCTTCTAACTCTATGAAATTAACAGCATATTGTGCCAAAAACGGTTTCTTCTCAGAGTGATAAGACCAATGTTTACAGTTAGTGCCAAGGAATGGTATGCAGAGAGGATCTTGCTTATAAGTATTGCTATAACAACCAAGGTCAGCTAATTTTGTTATTTGCCCCATTAGAGGGTCAGAAGCGGAAAAGTGTAGAGGGGTCCCACCTGCAGGGAGGAGCAGACAGGACAGGTGACCAAAAATTGACCAACAGGCTCAGGATGAATGCTGAGGGATCAAAGGGTCAGCTCCTCTTTTCTTCAATGGCTGACATCCGAGGAGGACCCTGTCTGTTCATCTGCCTTTGATCCCGATCCGTGTGTTCCTGACTTCATCTGTGGAATCCAGTTCCCACCCATCACTGAGTCCAGCCTGGGACTTCCCCAGTGCCTGCTGGTGATGTCATCCTGGGAGCTTAATATGGTTTTGTATATACTGTATCTATTTCATTATTTCCTTTTAATTTTATTATTAATATTTCATTGAAGTAGTTTAGTTTCTTCTAAACTCGTAAATCTCTTTACCTCTCCTCCTCCTCTCCGTGTGTGAGAGGTGGGGGAAGAGCATCTGTCGCTGGCCATTGGACAATTTTGCCAAAACCACAACACTCGTACTTAAATTATATTGTGCTGCTCAAATCTGCAATGCAATATTTGGCTGCGAAACACTGCATGTCATAAAGCATGGTCCCATATATTCATATTTATTTTGTAACATTTTGGGCTGGTCCTTGATACTTGATAGCTTTGTATCATTAAGTGTCCCATCACCCTGGGATGTTGGAAAGCAAATTCCGATGAAACATCGCACTATCTAAGCTAATAACTAGCAGGTATCTGAGGTGGATGTTCTCACATCTCTGCTTGGACCTATTTCTTTTGCTGTATATCAGGGAACAGTCTCTAGTGAAATAGTTTAAGCCTAAAACTGAGTGTCTGATCTAGAGATGATCTCCTCTTCTAAGTTTGTTTCTCTGTTTCTGTCTTTCTCTCTCTTTCACACACATACACATTCAGCACTTCTTCCAGCATTTTGCTTTTGAAGAACACTAGTCCAGTCATGGGAAAGGAATACTTAAAGGGCTCCACTCAAATATCACAGCTCTGTTCCTAAGTTTGCCATAAAAAAACACCTTTCTTCTTGAGGAAGTAAACCACTCAACAGAGAGACTAAATGGATTTTCCAAAAGTGCCAAGAGGTGAACGTCAGAACTGAAAACCCAGCATAGAAATTTACTGCTCTGTATTTTTGCAGTTGTGCTACTTCCACTCCTTATTTTTCAGATTTCCCTACTGAGGGAAGTTTCTGAGTATATGGTGTTCCTTCCCAACACATTTTTCAGCACAGTACTTTATGACTGCTTCTATCCTGGGATTTCCTGAAAAACGAACAAGCTTCTACACCAACTTGCACCCCAAGGGTTTTTTCAATAAACCCCCAACAAAACCCTGTAGATCTCTAAGTATGTCATTGTCAGAAATACAATAAATTTCTGTACAAAACCAGTAATACTTTGAATTACTGCCTGTCCAGATTCATCTCCGTTGACTTCAGTGCTCTGTGACCATGCATCACTTCGGGTAGAACATGGTTGGACATCACCATGGAAGACCTGCCTGAAAAACTTTGTTTCACCACAAACATATAGTTTTAGGGCCTTTAAAGTTCACAGAAAACTACATTCTTTAAGCAAGGTAATAACCTTAGCTCTTCTGTCCTTACATCTGTCAAATAATGGGGAAAGTACTTTTTTTTCAACCTTTTGGGAATTTTCTGGCCACAATCTTGCTTGGTATAATTGAATGTAGGTCAAGGTAGCTAAACAGTGGGAAGAAGATTTAGTTGCCTATGCGTAGTCACCCAGAGCAGCTTCTAACACTCCTTAATCTCTGGGACACATGCATGGGACTTTCACCAATGACAAAAGATCTACAGGAGATTAATGCCCTTCTGGAGAGGCAGCAAGATGCTGGAGGAGGGAGGCGGGGTGAACTAAAAATGTCACAAAGTGCTGACACTTGGGTAAAAGACACATACCTTCAAACCATTCATGGACACAAGAGCATGGCTTAGTCACCAAAATGTAGAGAGTTTAATCTGGAGCTAAATACCTCCCTGGAACATTAATTTACCTCATTAGGAAACCATTTAGCTTGCTAAATATCAAACCACACATTTTGGAAGAGATGAACCAAATTCACATATAAGTCCACAGCAGAAGTAGTAATAGAATTTGGGAAACCTGACTCCCTCTCTCAAGTGTTTTCATTTGCCAGTGTTCAACACAGCAAAACACCAGACTTCTGTCACTCTAAGAAGCAGCTGGGTATTGGGCAGAAGTGTCTTTAATTTATATGTCCTGGTCTTACTCCAAAACCAGTGGTCATCTGAGTTCAACCTAAAAGATGAATGAAGGCTGAAGTAATTGATTAAGGTTCTTCTTTTACATCAGTGTTTAGCAAACACAAATGAATAAAGGTTTTCACGACAGTGCTGAATATTTGACCTTATCATCATGTGTTTCAAGGTCTTTAGACACTGGACATCATTTAGTTTGATTTTAACAGGCAATATAGGAAAATCCATACCCCACCCTACATATTTCACACTGAGCAGGTCAAAAGAACTTGACAACACAAAATGTTGATCTAATAAAAGAAGAGAAGAGGGAGAGAGAGAATGAGAAGATTTTCAAAACTGACATTGGAAATCTGGTTGATGTCCAAAGAGTCTGCACATGAAAAATCATAGGTGATACGAAGATGCTTGCTTAAAATATGACAGAAGGCTGTCTTATACATTCAAGCAACTACTCTGATTATTATATTATTTCAGGTTGGACACCAGTGTTTCTGGGTTTTTTTATTTATTTTTTAATTATTATTAGCATTCCCGAATGAGCCTGATCTCTCTTTGATACGTAAATGCAAGCATAGTTTGAGACTACTTCCTCACAATGTTTCTTCCTGCCCTCCTTGCAATTTCCCATGACTTTTGTTCATTGAAATGTAATGAAAATATACAGAAAAAAAGAAGAGCCTTTGTTAATCCCACCTTCAGTGGAATTTCTTCCAGTATATTTTGAAAATACAGCCTTGCATTAATTCAACTCGATGCCAGATGAAACAGAACAAAGCTTTATTGTTATTCTTTGTGCTATCCATCAACAATTAGAAAGCTCAGTCACAGATAAGTGTTTACAAGTCACTTCACCTAAGCATCATGTCTATGTATGATTCATGACAGTCAAAAACATGTGCCTCCATGACAACACAGATATTTGATGTAGACCATGAAGCTAACCCAACCTTAGGTCTGTATCCTTGGCTATGACAGACCCAGTTTACCAGCTGAATGTCTGTCACTCTTCTGTATTTCTCATTTTCTGTTTTGTATATCAGTTTGTCCTTATTTCTCCCTTGAGAAGACAGGACAAAGAGTTGGTGCCAATCAATCACTAAAGGAGCTCTTGTCCTATCAGCAATACTTTCAGTATACTCAGTGACACTTGAAGTTCTTAATATGCCCACCTGATTTTGTTGGTGCTTCAGTAACCTATATACACCAGCTATGTGGAAAAGCGATACTCGGGGAGAGCGAGGTGATATCTTAGTATGGTGGTGCACAAAGTATTTCGCTCTTTATGTTATTATAGAATTTGCTTGCAGTCAATTGACCAAATCCAAGGTCCTCATCCAATCCCAATGTCTCATCCAAACTGTTGTTCCTCATGGATTTCTGGTTCAAGCTTAGACTACTATAAAGCATCCAGGTATGAAATACAGAGCTGAAAATCCAGAAGGGAGCTTTTTGTTTAGGCCACTTAAAGCTTTAAGATTGATACTGGAGTGAAACAGCTAGCTGGTGTTCACCTTCGTTCTGACTTGCACAAGTCCAATTCTGCACAGAGAGAACAGAAATAAAATTTAGACTTTATGATTCTGATTCTTAAAAAAACCCTGAACGCATTACTGCATTTCATCATGCCTTTTCAAAATAATGTGCTTATTGAACAGTCATAAATACAAGTTGCCCTTCCTAGCAATCGATCCAGATTGCTGATTCTTATTGAATTAATCCCTAACTTTCAGCAGTAAAAGTCTGCTGGGTGAGTGGGGTTTATATGATTTAGATGGAAATATTGTGAGCCATATATCAGCTGTTTAGACCAACAGAAAGTAGCTCAACTTGTGATCAGTGAAACTGATGTTTCATCCAAAATTGGATGATTTGTGAAACATTGTAAGAGCTTTCTTTTTGAACACCATAGTCATATATGGTTGGCCAGTATATGCCAACGCTTGCAGGAAGGTGTAGTTGAAAATGTTGCTAGTTCTTGAAGTGAGAAAGAGTCAGGAGCCACCTCTGAGCTTCTGTCAGTGCCTAAGTCAAATGCTTGTAATTCTAACAGAAAAAAGGCCTTCTATTAAAATGAAGAAATACTGTTTACTGTAATTGTTAGCTTCTTTCTCATAGAATCATAGAATTTTCTAGGCTGGAAGGGACCTTTCAGATCATCTAGTCCAACCATCAACCTGACACTGACAAAAACCATCACTAAACTATATCTCTAAGCACTACGTCTATCCGTCTTTTAAATACCTCTAGGGATGATAACTCAACCACTTCCCTGGGCAGCCTGTTCCAATGCTTAATAACCCTTTCAGTGTAAAAATTTTTCCTAATATCCATCCAAAACTTCTCCTGGCACAACTTGAGGCCGTTTCCTCTTGGCCTATCGCTTGTTACTTGGGAGAAGAGACTGACCCCCACCTCTATACAACCTCCTTTCAGGTAGTTGTAGAGGGCAATGAGGTCTCCCCTCAGCCTCCTCTTCTCCAAGCTACACATGCCCAGCTCCCTCAGCCTCTCCTCATATGACTTGGTCTCCAGACCCCTCACCAGCCTGGTATCTCTCCTCTGGACATGCTCCAGCACCTCAATGTCCCTCTTGTACAGAGGGGCCCAGAAGTGAACACAGTACTCGAGGTGAGGCCTCACCAGTGCCGAGTACAGAGGCACGATCACTTCCCTGCTCCTGCTGGCCATGCTATTCCTGATACAAGCCAGAATGCTGTTGGCCTTCTTGGCCACCTGGGCACACTGCTGGCTCATGTTAAGCTGGCCGTCCACCAGCACCCCCAGGTCCTTTTCTGCCGGGCAGCTTTCCAGCCACTCTTCCCCAAGCCTGTAGCGTTGCTTGGGATTGTTGAGACTGAAATGCAGGACCTGGCACTTGGCCTTATTAAACCTCATACAGTTGGCCTTGGCCAATCGATCCAGCCTGTCCAGGTCCCTCTGTAGAGCCTTCCTACCCTCAAGCAGATCAACACTCCCACCTAGCTTGGTGTCATCTGCAAACTTACTGAGGGTGCACTCAATCCCCTCATCCAGATCATTGATAAAGATATTAAACAAAACTGGCCCCAGAACTGAGCCCTGAGGGACACCACTGGTGACCGGCCGCCAAGAAGATTTCACCCCATTAATCACAACTCTCTGGGCACAGCCATCCAGCCAGTTTTGAACCCAGCAAAGAGTACACTTGTCTATGCCATGATTCGCCAGCTTCTCCAGGAGAATGCTGTGGGGGACGGTGTCAAAGGCCTTACCAAAGTCCAGATAGACAACGTCCACAGCCTTCCCCGCATCCAGAAGGCGGGTCACATGGTCATAGAAAGAGATCAGGTTGGTTAAGCAGGACCTCCCTTTCCTAAACCCATGCTGGCTGGCCCTGATCCCTTGGCTGCCCTGCACTTGCCATGAGAGCTCACTCAAGATGATCCTCTCCATGATCTTTCCTGGTACCGAGGTCAGGCTGACAGGCCTGTAGTTCCCCGGACCCTCCTTCTGACCCTTCTTGTAGATGGGCGTCACATTAGCCACCCTCCAGTCATCTGGTACCTCCCCTGTTGACCAGGATTGTTGATCAATGATGGAGAGAGGCTTGGTGAGCTCTCCCGCCAGCTCCCTGAGTACTCTTGGGTGAATCCCATCCGGCCCCACAGACTTATGTGCGTCTAGGTGCAGAAGCAGATCACTGACTACTTCCTCCTGGATTATGGGTGGGTTGTTCTGCTCTCCGTCCTTATCTTCCAGCTCAGGAGGCTGAACCCCCTGGGGATAGCTGGTCTGACTATTGAAGATGGAGGCAAAGAAGGCATTAAGTATCTCAGCCTTCTCCTCGTCCTTGGTTGCAACTTTCCCCCCCGGCATCCAGTAAGGGATGGAGATTCTCCCTGGCTCTCTTTTTGTTGATGTATTTATAAAAGCTTTTTTTGTTGTCCTTAATGTTAGTGGCCAAGTTGAGCTCCAGCTGGGCTTTTGCCTTCCTAATTTTCTCTCTGAATAACCTAACGAGATCTCTGTACTCCTCCTGAGTTGCCTGTCCCTTCTTCCAAAGGTGGTAAACCCTCCTTTTATTCCTAAGTAGTCCCATCAGAAGTTCCTTATTCATCCAGGCTGGCCATTTTCCCCGCCCTTTAGACTTGTGACACTTGGGGACAGCCTGCTCCTGGGCCTTTAAGATTTCCTTCTTGAAGAGCGTCCAGCCTTCCTGGACCCCTTTGCCCTTCAGGACTGTCTCCCAAGGGACTCTCTCAACCAGTGTCCTGAACAAGCCAAACTCCGCCCTCCGGAAGTCCAAGGTGGAGGTTTTGCTAACCCCCCTCCTTACATCACTATGAATTGAAAACTTGACCATTTCATCATCACTAAACCCAAGACGGCCTCCGACCACCACATCTCCCACTAGTCCTTCTCTGTGAGCAGTAGGTCTAGCGAGGCAGCTCCCCTGGTAGGCTCACCTACCAGTTGTGTCAGGAAGTTATCTTCCATGCACTCAAGGAACCTCCTAGCCTGCCTGCTCTCTGCTGTGTTATATTTCCAGCAGATAGCCGGCAGGTTGAAGTCCCCAACCAGAACAAGGGTTGGTGATTGCGAGACTTCAGCCAGCCGCTTATAGAATACTTCATCTGTCTCCTCATCCTGGTCAGGTGGTCTATAGCGTACTCCCAGCACAAGATCTCCCTTATTTCCCTTCCCCTTCAACTAACTCACCTTCCTTGTGAGTCTGCATGGTGGCTTATGTAAGGAACCACTAAATTGACAGAGTGAATATTTCATATTTTGAGCTTACCTAAAATCCTTTCAGTCTGCCTATGCAGGGAGCTACATCAGTATGATAACCTAGCTACCTATTTTAATGATACGTTCTATGAGCAGAAAAGCCATATGGCACCTTTTTGTCCTCTCTGCAATGAAACCTAATGAGGGGAAATTCAAGCTATTGCAGAAGATTAGAAAGGGGTAAAAATTCTCAGATGCTCTGAATGAAAATTTTTGAAGTTGGCTGCAAATATCATTGCATAGCCCCTGACCGTTATTTTTAATCTCTCATTGACAAGGAAAAGCTTGCTGGGAGTTGGGATTTGTTATCTTTGCTTTTTGGGCCACTGCTCTTGGAATAACAGGGCTGATAAAGCGCTGGTGGTAAGTCAGTTGTGAAGGAGAAATGGACAACAGAGCCACACAGAGCACAGAGTGTGAGGATGAGAGAGAAAAGTGCTATTTATGTTTCTGGCAAGGAATACTGATTTCTTCATCAGTGGAAGGAGTCCTTGTGAAATAGGGAGTCATGCAATTTATTTATTTACTCATTTATTTTGATGTTGACCTAATTCAGTGACATGTGCTTTCTTTCTTTAAAACCAGTTTGATGAGATATGAGATGAGTTTTGAAATGCATTTCCAGGGAAAGGTTGCTATGTTTCCTTTTTCTTTTATATATATTATCATGTCTGGTATGAATATTGATATCTGAATATTTCAGTCTTTGATGTATTCATCTACATACCTCCCCTCCCGCTACCAGCTCCACCCCACCCCCCAACTTCTGGAAAGGAAAAGTGGTGAAGTTAAAGAAAGAAGGACAATGGAGCTAATCTGCCTTTCAGTGGCTTCATACCTGAGCTGTCAGATTTCTCAGATGAGGGCTTTTAGGGATCCAGGACCATGAAGTTTGGATTAGAGCTTCAATTCATGCTACCCTTTACAAACAGCGCAAATGTTGTGTGACACTTGACTGAAGAATGATCTATTAAGACCAGCAGAGAACTCCAAATCATATGCGACAAAACTTCGTGCAAATAATACCTGATGTAGAAGTCATTCATGTTTCATTCCTTCTGTTTACGTGGGTTGATTACAACCCTTGGACTGACAACAGTTTATATGCTATTCATTTCCCTGTTTTTAGGAATGAAGCCTATTTTATTTTATCTATTGGTTGACACTAACAACAAAACTTGCACCAGTCTTAAAAAGTTAAAGTTGATGGAAGTTGAAGAAAGTTAAATTCCACTTCTGCCTGGAGTTCCAGTTCTGCAGTTACACTTAAGGTTTCAGTTTGTTCTCTTCATTGACTTCTTTCACATAAGTAGGGCATATGATTATTTATTTATTTCACTGGAAGCAAGCTAATTAGCTCAGCTCATCTATGTGAAGAACAAGCAGAAGTTTTGTTGGATAGTATGTATGGGAGGTGAGCATTAAATTCCATTACTTTACCTCATAGTAAAAATCTAGTGTCTGAAGTCACCGGGATTTTAGTCAGAGTTTTAAGGTATATTAACTACCCCTTAGTAAGGATTTACAAGAAAGACCAAAGCAAAGCCAGCAAATGGGATAGGAAGGTGACATTATACTCAGTTCACAGAAGCAAAAGGGTCACTAGTTCATAGAATCGTCAACATTTTTGACACAGATAATTCTGAAAACATCCACCAGTTTGATATCCATCTGGACCTAATGAGATTCAACACAGTAGACCCCCTTGAACTTCCATCCCCAGAATATTTTCACCTTGCCTTTTGGATGTGCTCACAAGGGAGACGTGTTGGTCCTTTCATGTCAGACCTTAATTGGAGCCTATATTCCTTTCTTCACTGCATCTGTTTCACTAGGGACTTTCATCAGACAAAGCAAAGGTCTTTTTCACTCTCTCAGCCCCCTTTAATACAGAGCATTCAGCTCCTTCTACAAAGTGTCTTAATTTTTTTCCCTCTGTTTTTGAGGTCTCCCACTCATTCTACTATTGAAATGTTGTATTTGTGCAGTCTGTCCTCTGTATTAACTTCTCCTTGTGCATGGTTCTGTCTCCTCCTATATGAGGGGAGGGACATTGGAGGGGAGACTGAGGGCTCAGGCTTCCTTTTGCATTTCATTCTGGCTTTCTACATTTGTTAATGTATTTTCCATCAGCACTGTATAATTTGGGAAATTTTAATCTTTCCTCTTTTTGCCTGTTCTCCACATCTATTCCTGAACCTTCATCTCTGTTCCCCACATTTTTTAAGCCCAGAGATACATTTTTTTATTACCCCAAATCTCTCCACTTCAGTCCCACTTGCCTTATAACTTTTGCTTTGTGAGTCCTTTTCAGGGAGTATTCCTTCTTTACCCTGTACCCTTTGTTCATTCACTTTCTTTTCTCCCTTGTTAACTGCCACACAAAGCCATCTTTCAGTAGACAAAATGGTCCCTATCGGTCTGCTAATTGTGTTGGCTGTACTCATAAAAATGGTATTAGGAACCAGAAGATTTGACCTTGCTTGGTGTTTCTCAGTCATTATTGTGGCTCAGATTTTGGATCTCAGCTGAGCAAATCATGTAAACATCTGCTGGTTTCTGCAAGACTGCTATTCCAGTTGATTTGATTCAATTCGATTTGATCCAGTTCGACTCTATATAGAGTACTGTAATTCCCACAGTACCACAGTGTTTAATGCCTTCCTATACTGCAGAGAACAACTAACGTCTACCTCCTAAGGGTGATCCTGCTTCTCAGCTTCACTGGTGTCAACAGAAACTAAAAGTGCTTTGTTTTGGTCAAATCCTGTGCTGAATTCTGATCTGTGCAACCATATATGCCTGCAAACCATAGCCAGAAACAACTGTGCACGTGTAATAGGCTAATTTTATCAACTGCTTTCTTACAAACTGTTTAAGAATTCAGTTGTATGAAACTAAAATAATATGATGACAATTTTGAAGATAAATCTATCATCTGCAAGCCAAAAGGTTTTGCTTTATACATATTTCTCCAGTGCTTGGACTGCAATATATGTTTTTGAACTTAGTTATGTCATTGTAAGCCATTATGTAAAGTACATGATCATGTTTGAATACAGCTTGAATTTCAGTTATGTTTTTGAAATTTAACTCTTAAGTGACTGTTTCAAAAACTACAATAAACAATTTTATAATGATTGACTTCTGAATACGGCCTTTAATAACACTGAAATGTTGAGAGACAATCTGATTTTACTAGGTTTTACCATGCCTGTTAGGAAAATCACTTTCAAATTCATAAAATGAATGAATTGTATAAAATCCATAGGAAATTTGCTTTAGATGTATAATTTAACACATATTTGAAAAGATTCAAATAGTTATTTGTAGGAAAGAGAAGCAGAAAAGGCTCAATTCTAAAATTGTGTTCAGCATTTATCACAAAAGAAAGGCAGCCAAAATAGATGCTGCCACTCTTGAGACTCTAAGATAGCTAGATAGATCTGACTATTCATTTAGATTGCATTACAGATTGAAGCATACCTTCCAAACTGGGTGTAAAAAAACGTTCCTGCTACAAGAAGGTGCACTCTGATAAAAAAATTTAATAATTACTTTTCTAAAGTGTCTTCCTCACCCAATAACAGGTCATTTCTGTCAGATATTCAGGACTTAACAGGTTATGTAACATAGTGTAGTGAACTGAGTAAGAAACAAAGTGCAAGATTTTTTTCCAGCCAGCCTGATTTTTTACCATCAGTAGTGTCCTGTGCATTTACTATCATGGCACGTGTGCTACCCAAAGTTGCTTGACCCTAAAATCTAGATGCAGGATGAGATGTGTCAAACCTCCAGACCAAATCAACTGAGGCTGTTTGGAAAGATTCAGTGCCGTATGCAAAGACAGGCTGGTGGGACCGCACATACACTACTGTTTAGAAATATGTGCACATATGAGAGATTCAATTGCCCTAATTTTGCAAGGACAGGTATAGTAACTCTGTTTTGAATGCTTAGTGAGGCAAGCTTCTAGAGACTCTTTCAACCAAGAGCACGCATCTGAACTAGTCCTCAAGACTTGCTTTAACTGGCTGTTTTCAGTAGGAGCAGCTGGACTCAGAGCTTTCTGAAAATTTACTCTTTGTGATAACAGCCAAACATTTCTGATAATCTGGTGCCAAGTCCCACTCAGAAAAGAGGGGGGATAAGTGACGCAGATTCACAAATCCCCAGCAGCGCGGACTAAGGTGAGACAAATCTCAAGGTCCATATATAAACATTTATTAGGTTAGTAACCAGGTCTTAACTAGGTCCACAATACTCAGTTAGGTATATAACAAATTATGGCAAGTGGTAAGGTATGCATTGCATTAATTAACAACAGGTATACAACAAACTATGGCAAGCGGTACTTAATAACAAATATACAATGAATTATAGCAAGCGGTATGGTATGCCTTGTGTTACTTCTTTCAAAGAAAAAAGAAAGAAAAAAAAAGGAAAGGAAAGAAGCAAAGGGATAGAGAAGGAGAGATCGAGAGGGAGAGGCAGAACGAGAGAGAGAGAGATAAAGAGATCACCAGTCCTGGTTCCAGCGTTAAGCGCTCCTCTGTAAAATCTCTTCAGAGAAAAATCTTCCTGGGCAAAAATCTTCTTTTCTTCAGGGAAAGTCTTCCCCCTTTTATGTTCACCCACTCCTAGGGGCAGTTTCGTCTCAGGTTTCTCTCCCCCCCAGGTGACGTGCAACATGATTTGGGTGGGGAGATGAAAACTACAATCATATATGTTTAGCATGATCTCGATAATCTTCATTAACATATGCAGGGGTGTGAACTTTAATATGCATTTCACAGATAATGAGGCAAGGGTCAACACTGGGCATAGCGTCTTTTTCTGGAGAAACAGCTCGTCCTTCACAGGAGAAAAAAACAGGGCTGTTCTGTTTCTTTAAAACTGGTCGTTCAGGTGCCAGTTTTCTTTCTCATAAGAGATAACCAGGTGTTATTAGTTCCTTGAGCAGAAGGCCTGGTACTGCAAGTGTCTGAGACATTAAAAGTCTCTTCAGGCTGCTTTGTTTTACAAAGAAATTACAAGTCATCCCTTACATCTGGTCAATACTTCAATGTGACACAATGCTTGTATAACTATTATGAACAATAAGTAACACCAAAAACTCCAACATGAGTGACATTTGAACATTAAGAATTTTTTGAAGTCCTGCAAGAAAATAAGTACCCATGAAAGGCAGAAGTTGAGGCTGAGATAGAGCCCAGCTTTTGAACAAATAGCAGAGCCTCCTCTGCTCTGGGGAGAGATGAATGAGAATGGGTATCCTGAAAAATGTCCCAGTGGAAAGTCACATATTTCTGAGTAAGACTTTCTAAAATAAAAAAATCATGAAGAAAATCAGATGTGTGCATGATCCAGCTTAGACCAGCATTGGAAACTCTCCCTAAACAGAATTTTTTGTATAACTCAGTTTCTCACTTGTTGTTTGAAAACAAGATGCCTAAGTTACTTTTTCTTTAAAAAATCACCTCCCTTTGTTTCAGCACCTTCTGCCTAAGCACTTCAGCATATTGCATTATGTACACTGTGAAATTTGTGTGTGTAAATCTTCCCTCTGCGCAGAGTCCTTGGTTTTTTGTTTATAAAAAATAGAGTGTAAGGGGACACAAAACATGAATCAAGCCCTCAGCTAGCATTTAATTAATAAGAACTAAAGCTAATATTAGACAACAAATAAATGGTCTGTTGCACAGGCATTTAAATAAACACCGAATTAATGCAGTAATGACCTACTGGAACTAACAGCCATAAATGCTTTACTGCAGGCAAGCATCTGGAATGTTTCAACTTTTTTTTTTTTCTTCCCTCCTGTACAAATACATTGAAAAGACATATATTCATTTTTCATATTTAGTCTGAAGGGCTTCTGTTTTGTCCTTTACCCTGTCTGAAACCCTGACCTCACTGGACACATCTTTGCCCATGCCTCTTTCCTGATAGGCATAGCAAACAAATGGTAAGTTGGTGTTCCTCTCTCCCCCCCCTCCACACCCCCCTTCTGTATCATAATCTAGTTGAAACTCGGCCCCGAATACCTTGGGTGATTATACACTGGCCAGAAGATTAATTGCAGACAGTACTTTGAATAATGGTCTCAGGTAAGAAGCTTACCATGCTGTGGAGAAGGCACCAGAATCAATACATTTCTTTATCTGTAAAAGTCCATGTCTATAAAAGTGCTTTCAATCATATCCCAGAATATCTGAGAGGTGCATGAGATTAACTCTGCTCAGACCCACTCAAAAGGCTTTCTGTCAGTCCTCTCTCCAAGCCAAAATGTGCAAGAGAGTCTTTAAGGGGTCCTTAGTCATACCTTGTCATCTTCTGCCATACTGTTGGATGAAGCTATCCCTGTACTACAAAGTAAACTTGTGTGGGTATTAGTGTATGAGTTACTGACTCTGGATTCAACCCACCTGGCTCTGGAAATTGAATTGAGTCAGGTCTGTAGTCTCCCTGGTTTCCTCTGAAGTTGGTGGAGAGAGATATCCACCTCCCTCCAGTGGCTGGTGCAAACATTGGGTGAGGTCCACCTCTCTTGGCAGTGCCTTGCTCTCCCCATGGGATGCAGAAGGGTCCTGTGTGGCCCATCCCAGCTAAATACCAATGGTTATACTAGATGCTCCAGGGTTTATGTGTCTTTCCAAAAAAGCACAACACTTTTGTGAGCATTAAAGTTGATCTATGCTGTAGAGATCCAACTTCTAGGCCAGTCTCGTCCCAGTTTCAATCCTTTCTAGTTCCCGTGCTTTAAAAAAGGTGATCCCCATGTGGAACGGTTACGTTCATGTGCCCATTGAACCGCCGTTTGAGTTCAAACATCCACGTAAGTGTATGAGGTAAGAACTGAGGCAACACCACTGCTTCAGCTGTTATCTTACTAATTATGGTCTGAATGATAGAGGAAGTGAAGGAACAAGTCTTCAATTGTATTCCCACAGTTCACATAGGATTTAATGAAAGTTAGGTGCATAAATTATTCTAAGGACTTGGAGTTAAACTCAATGTCTCACAGAGCATGTGCAGCACAGAAGATGTAAACCATATCTACCTAAACACATTACTCATTACACTGCATTTTCTCTTCAGAAGGGATTTTCTATCACCAGGTTTTGCCTCTTTATTTATCTATGGGCTACACAGGCTGGGATAGAAACAGAATCAATCTTACATTTAGCATCTCTAGTGTTCTCATCTTCAGATTTCAAATTCATCAGGCTACACTGAAAAAAATGTTCATATAATACTTATTGCAATATGCTCCCATCTGGAGGAAAGCCAGTTTCAGAGCAAAACTTTAGATATCTTTTTTACAAACCTACATTTGACCGAGTGATATATATTTGCTGTATTATCAATAGAATACTATTCAAAAAAGTCAATGAAGTTTAGAACACCATTCATTTCACCTTAAAATAGACATGTGCATTTGGAGGACTGAATGACCTAGACTCCATTCTCTATATTGACTAGATCTTCACTGCCCATTGCTTAGATTAGAAACCTAAAGTCAAGTGAATTTATCAAAAATTTGGTACTAGCATAATAGTTATCGTAGTAATAACAAAAATAATAATAGTAATAATAATAGCCACGACAACAATAATAAAGATCTCTCTGAGAAAACTGCGAAGAAATTGAAGAGATTTATAATGGTCCTGATGATTCAGTTGGAAGCTGAATGCTGAATGAATCTTCCAGCTTGTGCCTGGACATTATGTGCCACTGGAGTCATTGTTTTTTGGATGAGGGATAAATCTGAGACCTTTCCTTGCCATTATAGACCCCTTATCATTTTATAAGAAGTAAGGGTTGACCTCAGGGTCTTTGCCACATGACAAGGGGAATTATCATCTCGTTACTTAAATTCCTCTTGCAGCTTCCAGTAAAGACCTTCTGTATCTTTTCCTATCCTCCACAGTTAAGAACCAGTAATATTAATTGAAAAAGCAGTTCTTGTGTGCTGTATAGAAAGCAGTAACTTTTCAAGACTGGTGACAATACTTGGATATATGGCTAAATGCATACACAAACATGTCCATGGAAATGTATGATTACTCACACTCTTCAGGAAAATTCTATTCCCCTTTATAGTCATTGAATCTTACTGTGATCGCTTTGATGCTTGGCTTGAGAGCATTTATACTGATAGAAGTAATGGAAAAACTCCTGAATGAGAAGAAAATTCTCTTTTTTTTCTCAGGCAATAGATAAACTGCTAGCTACACCTGCTCTAAACAAAAGTACAGGTAACACCTCCCATCAGAGCACTGAACAGTACTAATTAGTTCATTAAGCATCCCTGTGGAGTAGGTATGTATTTTATTATCCCCAAGTTAGCAGGCAGGTAGAGCTGACTACCTCAAAGACACACTTATGGTAAATGAAGGAACTCTAACGCCTACTCCTTTGTTCTACTGGGTAAACAGGCAATAGTTCAAGGCAGCTCTAGTTCCATGTCCTGTTATCTTTGTTGTTTTCTATGTGTCACATGGCAATGAGACAATAACGTAAGTCACTTCAGTGGTGAAGAAAGGAATTGTTAAAACAAGGTAGTTTCCTGTTATAATAAAGGAAGTATTGTTGAATATGTAGAGCTTCTACTAACAGCCCCCTTTATTCCCCATGCTCATACACCTTTTCATAGAATCACAGAATTGCCTAGGTTGGAAGGGACCTTTCAGATCATCGAGTCCAACCATCAACCTAACTCTGACAAAAACGATCACTAAACCATATCGCTAAGTGCTATTGCTATAAGCATATTGCTATAAGTGAACGTTCACTTCACTCTGAAGAATGGGGCTGAGAGTAAGGATTCTTTGTTTCGTGGCTTCAAATTATTGCCATGTTGTATTAAATTCTAAATTTAATAAACATTTGTGATTTATCTCAAATGAAAGTAAGCGAACAGGGAAAGCAGCAGAACCTTTTATTTCTCATCCCTCTCCTTTGAGGTGCTTGACATCTTGCCTGCTTTTCATTTCTGAACTGCTTTTGTTGACATGCAGCCGCCTTCTTTTCCTGTTTGTGTCTTTGGGTGTTTGTTTTATTTTTTACTTTTGTTTTTCTTCCTTGAAATTAAACTATTTGTCAAATGTGATAACAGGTAGACTCACGATGTAAATAGTTAATGATACTGTTGTCCTCGGAGGATTTCTCTGGGTGTAATATCCTCAATCTTTATGGAACCTTATATACTTGACTTGCACATTCTGAAGCCTTTCACAAAGGGCAATGTTGCTGCTTGTCTAAATAGTACATGATTACCTCAGTTAGATTTGTGGCTGTGGTAATGTGCATTTTATGAGCTCAATCTGGTTCTGAGTCATCTGAACTTGAAATTTCAGATGCCTTATCCCTAGTAGTACCAGCTCATATACTGTGTACACATGTGTACAATGCAGGATGCATTGGAAAGGCTCAGGTTTGTTCTCAAAGTCACACCGTGCTCTCCTTAAAACGATATTTTCAGACCTTACAGGTCTGTACTCGGCACTGGTGCCCTGTACTCGGCACTGGTGAGGCCCCACCTTGAGTACTGTGTTCAGTTTTAGGCCACTCACTACAAGAAAGACACTGAGATTCTGGAGCGTATCCAGAGAAGGGCAACAAAACTGGTGAGGGGTCTAGAGAACAAGCCTTATGAGGAGCAGCTGAGGGAGCTGGGATTGTTTAGCCTGGAGAAAAGGAGGCTGAGGGGAGACCTTATCACTCTCTACAACTACCTGAAAGGAGGTTGAAGAGAGGTGGAGGTCAGTCTCTTCTCCCAAGTAACAAGTGACAGGACAAGAGGAAATGGCCTCAAGTTGCACCAGGGAAGTCTTAGATTGGATATTAGGAAAAATTTCTTCACTGAAAGGGTTATTAAGCATTGGAACAGGCTGCCCAGGGAAGTGGTTGAGTTACCATCCCTAGAGGTATTTAAAAGACATGTAGATGTGGTGCTTAGGGACATGGTTTAGTGGTGGACTTGGCAGTGCTAGGCTAATGGTTGGACTCAATGATCTTAGAGGTCTTTTCCAAACTAAATGATCCTATGATTCTATGATTCTAATAGGTAACTTCCAAAGCTGAGGAGCAAGTTTCTCCAAATCTATAGGGTTGCTCGAATGGGTCTAATGAGAACATGAAATTGTGAACAAGGAGAAGGCATTTTCTTTTTTAATCAACTCAACAAAATACTTTGCCAATCATCCAAATATGATTTTCTTATATAGGGAATAAAGTTTTTTGCATAATAACAGGGGGTTGGGGTTCCTCTAATGAATAATGTTCTCATCATGGGAGAAAGACAGGTCCCATTGCATTCAGTACATCACAGAAATTTTCACACCTGCCAAATTATATGGTGTCTTACTTCACTCCTGTAAATAGGGGACAATATGCAAACACCTACTTCCCCATATTTTGAGGATTAAAATATGAATAAAAACATAAGCTGTTATGTCAGTCTGCTTGTAAATATGTGACATACACACAAGCAAAGGAATTAAGGCAGGACATTTCTTTAATTGTGTCCATTTTAGTACGTTATTAATTATTCCCCACTGCATTTCTCATAGCCAAAAGGAGAGTACCTGCTTAGTGAGCACTTATTAAATGCAAAGTACAGTCTTATGATGTTTACTACATATTATTCAACTTTTATTTTGAAGACAGAATCATTTATTTCTTCCCAAGCTTTTCAGCAGTTCTCATCAATATACCATCTGTCTGCTTTGTAGGCATGAATATATCTTCACAACAAGACTAACAATGTGCTGCATAGGTGGGAATATTGAGGCACAAAGTGATAAGCTGAAAAATGCTAACTAATTTTGAGGGTGTGTTTTTATATGAGAGTAATATGACCCAGTCTTTCCTCTTAGTCTTTTTGATGTGGTCATAATCATTTCTGAGACCTTCTTATACAGTCTCCACCTCTGCTGCTCCACTGGTCAGGGGCTGTCCCAATAAGGGGGATGAGCCAGGAGCCAAGGGTAAACCAGCACAGGCACTGGGGGCCAGGGCTGAGCTGAAATGGGGCTCCTGGGTCATGGGGATCCTGATGGAATCTGGTCAAGGCCATGAAAGCCTACGAGTGACAAACACCAGGTTGTGAACCATTCTTCCCATCCCTTTCTGCTTTTCAGACACCCTTCATGCAATGAATTTCAGCTTGATCCTTTTTTCCCTCTTCCCTATCACTCTTAATGTCTGTCTCAGACACCTGTCTCAGCCTCCAATATTCAAACTCAGACCTCACACCCAGTCGCGGTATCTCTTCTTACTCATGATATCCTCCAGGCTGCAATTCTCTGTCACACCAAAGCCTGGAGAAATTGTTTTCGTCCTACCCCTCCAGCTACAGATCAGCTGACTCCTCATTTTGACAACATCTTTTTTCTCTCTTTTGGTCAGCTTTTTTTCTCTGCATCCAGATCAGAATATGTGTAAGCACCTTGGGTCAATATGAAATATGTATTTATTGTAACTGCTAAATTCTAAGGTATCTTCTTTGCTAAGCAAACAATTTCATTTTGGAAAGACCTATAATCAGTCACAGACAGATTTCATAATAACAACATGCATACATATGCACATAAATAGACATGCAAAACTATCTATGAACAGCCACACAGCATAGAAAATTTCAATTTGATCATAAAAATTGTCAAAATTATTATGAAAATCATGTGGGAACTTGACAGTAAGTGTCAAGTGCTTCAGCCCAAAAAGGGAGCAGAAAATAAAGTACTACAAACATTAAATGATTTTTGACAAAGTTCACTTTTTTCTTTTTAAATGACTTTTGAAATCCACTATTGACCCACTATCAAGTTGAAGTAAAAAGACATTAAATAAAAGTTATGGTTTACCATAACAAATGCTCTTACAGACCATACAGTTGGGAGGAATGGGTGATCTTTCTTTCTTTTTTTTCAATAATAAAAAATGTATTTCTCTACTCATAATATATTTTTTCTTCTAATTTTTTTAGCTTATCCAGCAACTGAAAATTTCCCTACTCTCATAATTCTCATGTAATTCATCTGAAAACCAGGTGTTGTTTTAAAAGGACGTATTCAGAAGAATGTCAGCCTGTTTTAATGGTGGTGTTTAATATTTTTATCTTCAGGAAAGCATGTGGCAGTGATAATTACATGAATTTGATTATCTGCATAGCTAACACCATTGCATTATTCTGTGTCAGTGGTAAAAACAGTGCCCCCACAGTATCCTGTGAAATGTCCCATTGCAGTAATATCAAGCTGTCATGATTTTGTAAAACACAGATTAAGATTTGTTTCACTGTCATTCTTTGGATACTAATCAGGAAAACCTATGGAATGAAGAAAAAAAAAGGCTCATGCTCTGCAGAACAGAGAAAACATAGACTCAGAATGTGGGGTAGGTTGTCTCCAGAACTCACCTTAGAGTAGGTGAGTCTTCAGAATAAGGAGAACATCTTAATTCAAGAAGCAAAAGGAACACAAAATGACACAACACTTCCAAAGGTAGCCACGAGTTGTTGGGTTTTTTTCCTAAATTGATGCCTTGAGTTTGCTTCCTTGACATGATGCTGCAGTGTCTTTTCTCCTGCTTGACTAGACAGATAGGCCATGTCTCATCTACTGTAACTGCTATTATATGGTATTTATTTTGCTGCCACTACACATGATCTGGTTTAATCTCTGTGGGCAGCACTGAATTCTATTAATCCACCTCTCCAGACACAGAAAGGTACTGATTCATCTGAATGCCTATATATTCCTGTCGTGGTTTAGCCTCAGACGGCAACAAAGAACCACGTGCCGCTCGCTCGCGCCTTCCTAATACAGGAAGAATCGTAAGAAAAGGCAAGACTCTTGGGTTGAGACAAAGGCAGTTTAACAGGACAGCAAAGGGAACAGGCAAACAACAACAACAACACGGATAGGGGAATATACAAACGCGATTACGGAACCGCCGCTCCCCGCCGCTCGCTGGCTGGACCCGGGACGCCCCAGCCCGCTTTTAAGCAGCAACTTCCTGCCCCCTCCCCCGGCAGCTCAGGGTGGGCATGGCTCACATGGCATGGAATACCAGGAAAAATTAACCCTATCCCCGCCGGAACCAGGACATTATCCACCCCTTATTCCATACCATCTATGCCATGCCCAGCAGGTTCCAATGAATTGCCACCACTTTCCCCTGTTATATATATATATACACACACATATAATGCCCTTAGTTTATGGGCCATCCCTCCAAAGTGTCCGTTGAGTTCTTTTAATCCACGGCTTTGGGCTCCATCTGTTAGAACAGTCTCTCAGGGCAGGTGAGATGCTGGGTGGTGCTGGTCTGTTGCATGCTGTATTTTTCGGAGCTTGTGACTGGTGCACCTGGTGTGGCTCATGCACGCGGTCCGTGGGCTGAAGATGTAGATCTTGAGGAAACTGCTGGGCGCCAGCTGCTGAGATCAGTTCTTATCCCATCATCCCTGTGCCTTACTTGTAGTACAACTGATAGCAATTATAGCAATGAGGACATACAGTGACAGTGTTACTTAGCAATTAACAGCACACAATCTGATTCATTGGCTATTCTCGCCCAAAATCAGATCCCCATGAGGCACACATCGGACTTCCCCATCCTGCCGCATCACCCACCAAGTGCACCCAGGTCCTTGGGCAAAAGCAATCCCATGGGTGGGTTTGCCTTTGCCTGAGGCAGGACTAACCCAGACTGTCTTCCCTAGCATATTCTTCATGTGCACTACGGGGACTTTATCCCCTTCTACAGTACGTGGAAGTTTCGATTGGGCAGGGCCAGCCCGATTGTTAGATCCTCTGGTGTTAACTAGCCAGGTAGCTTTTGCTAAATGTGTATCCCAGTGTTTTAAAGTCCCACCACCCATTGCTCTCAGTGTAGTTTTTAACAGTCCATTGTATCGTTCTATCTTCCCAGAGGCTGGTGCGTGATAGGGGATGTGATACACCCACTCGATACCATGCTCTTTGGCCCAGGTGTCTATGAGGCTGTTTCGGAAATGAGTCCCGTTGTCCGACTCAATTCTCTCTGGGGTACCATGTCGCCACAGGACTTGCTTTTCAAGGCCCAGGATAGTGTTCCGGGCAGTGGCATGGGGCACAGGGTATGTTTCCAGCCATCCAGTGGTTGCTTCCACCATTGTGAGCACATAGCGCTTGCCTTGACGGGTTTGTGGCAGTGTGATATAATCAGTCTGCCAGGCCTCCCCATATTTGTATTTCAGCCATCGCCCTCCATACCAAAGAGGCTTCAAACGCTTGGCTTGTTTGATCGCAGCGCATGTCTCACATTCATGGATGACCTGTGCAATAGTGTCCATGGTCAAGTCCACCCCTCGGTCACGAGCCCATCTATATGTCGCATCTCTCCCTTGATGGCCTGAGGAGTCATGGGCCCACCGAGCTATGAATAGTTCACCCTTATGTTGCCAGTCCAGATCCACCTGAGCCACTTCAATCCTAGCGGCCCGATCCACCTGCTGGTTGTTCTGATGTTCCTCCGTGGCCCGATTCTTCGGTACGTGGGCATCTACATGGCGTACTTTCACAACCAGATTCTCTATCCGGGCAGCAATATCTTGCCATAGGTCAGCAGCCCAGATGGGTTTGCCTCTGCGCTGCCAGTTGCCCTGCTTCCACTGCTGTAACCACCCCCACAGAGCATTTGCCACCATCCATGAGTCAGTGTAGAGATAAAGTACTGGCCATTTTTCTCGCTCAGCAATGTCCAAAGCCAGCTGAATAGCCTTCACCTCTGGAAACTGGCTCGATTCACCCTGTCCCTCACTGGCTTCTGCAACCCGTCGTGTAGGAGTCCACACAGCAGCCTTCCACTTTCGATGCTTTCCCACAATCCGGCAGGACCCATCAGTGAACAGGGCATATTTCTTCTCATTTTCTGGCAGTTTATTATATGGTGGGGGCTCTTCTGCACGCGTCACCTCCTCCTCTGGTGACATTCCGAAATCCTTGCCTTCTGGCCAGTCCATGATCACTTCCAGAATTCCTGGGCGACTGGGGTTTCCCATTCGAGTTTGCTGTGTGATCAGTGCAATCCACTTACTCCATGTAGCATCGGTTGCATGATGTGTGGTGGGGACCCTTCCTTTGAACATCCAACCCAGCACCGGCAGTCGAGGTGCTAAGAGGAGCTGTGCTTCTGTACGAACCACTTCCGAAGCAGCTCGAACCCCTTCATATGCTGCCAATATCTCTTTTTCTGTTGGAGTGTAGCGGGCTTCGGATCCTCTGTATCCACGACTCCAAAACCCTAGGGGTCGACCTCGAGTCTCCCCTGGTGCTTTCTGCCAGAGGCTCCAGGTAGGGCCGTTCTCCCCGGCTGCGGTGTAGAGCACATTTTTAACATCTTGTCCTGCCCGGACTGGCCCCAGGGCCACTGCATGGACTATTTCCTGTTTGATTTGTTCAAAAGCTTGTCGTTGCTCAGGACCCCATTTAAAATCATTCTTCTTCCAGGTTACTTGATACAGAGGGCTTGCAATTTGACTGTAATCTGGGATATGCATTCTCCAAAAACCCACAATACCTAAGAAAGCCTGTGTTTCCTTTTTACTAGTTGGTGGAGACATAGCTGCTATTTTGTTGATCACATCCATTGGGATCTGATGGCGTCCATCTTGCCATTTTATTCCTAAAAACTGGATCTCCTGCGCAGGTCCCTTGACCTTACTTCGCTTTATAGCAAAACCAGCGTTCAGAAGGATTTGGACTATTTTACTCCCTTTCTCAAAAACTTCTTCTGCTGTGTTTCCCCATACAATGATGTCATCAATGTACTGCAGATGTTCTGGAGCTTCACCCTGTTCCAGTGCAGTCTGGATCAGTCCATGGCAAATGGTGGGGCTGTGTCTCCACCCCTGGGGCAGTCGATTCCAGGTGTATTGGACGCCCCTCCAAGTGAAAGCAAACTGTGGCCTGCACTCTGCTGCCAAAGGGATTGAGAAGAATGCATTCGCTATATCAATCGTGGCATACCACTTGGCTGCCTTGGACTCCAGTTCGTACTGGAGTTCTAGCATGTCTGGCGCGGCAGCACTCAGAGGTGGCGTGACTTCATTCAGACCACAATAGTCTACATTTAGCCTCCACTCTCCATTAGATTTTCGCACCGGCCATATGGGACTGTTAAAGGGTGAGCGAGTCTTGCTGATCACTCCTTGAACCTCTAGTTGACGAATCAGCTCATGGATGGGAATCAGAGAGTCTCGGTTAGTGCGATACTGCCGCCGATGCACCGTTGTGGTAGCAATCGGCACCTGCTGTTCTTCGACCCTCAACAACCCCACAACAGAAGAATCCTCCGAGAGACCAGGCAAGGCAGACAACTGTTTAACTTCCTCCATCTCCAAAGCAGCTATGCCAAAGGCCCACCGGTACCCTTTTGGGTCCTTAAAATACCCTCTCCTGAGGTAATCTATACCAAGGATGCATGGAGCCTCTGGGCCAGTCACAATGGGATGCTTTTGCCACTCATTCCCAGTTAGGCTCACTTCCGCCTCCAGTACAGTCAACTCTTGGGATCCCCCTGTCACCCCAGAAATACAAATGGGTTCTGCCCCTCTATAGCTTGATGGTATTAAAGTACACTGCGCACCCGTGTCCACTAGAGCCTTATACTCCTGTGGGTCTGATGTGCCAGGCCATCGAATCCACACCGTCCAATAAACCCGGTTGTCCCTTTCCTCCACCTGGCCGGAGGCAGGGCCCCTCTAATTCTGGTCATAGTATCCGGTACTCACTTCTTGCAGAAATGACTTGGAAGTTCCTTCAAGAGGATCAGAAGCAAGATCAGGCCTTCTGCTTTGTCTGGGGAACGGCCCACTGGAAACACTGGGGCGGCACTTTTCCTGGAGGGATCCCCTTTTATGGTTGTCCTTCCTTGCAACTCCTGTACCCGTGTCCGTAGGATCCAAGTAGGTTGTCCATCCCACTTCCTCATGTCCTCTCCGTGGTCCCGCAGGTAGAACCACAGGGTGCCTTGTGGTGTGTACCCTCTGTACTCTCTCTCTTGAGTGGGGAAATGCCTGCTTCTAATAGCTGAGATGCTGGCCCGTGCAGGTGGGGAGTAGGACATATTCTCTTCAAGTTGCTGGACCTTCCGCGACAGTTTCTCCACAGCTGAGACAAGGGGGGAAGAGAGACTTTCTTCATATCGCCGGAGCCGGCCAGCCACCTCATCCACCGTTGGTCCCTCTTCACCTTTCCATTCCATTACTGCCAGGGAGTTGGCATATGACGATGGTGCACTCCGTACAAACTTCCGCCACATGGGCCTTGTGCACTGCACCTCATCAGGGTCTGTGGGTAAGTCGGCATTGTCCAAGTCATAATAAATCATCTCCCGCACGGCTAATTCTCTCAGGTACTGGATACCTCTTTCCATGGTAGTCCACTTGCTTGGCTGACATACAACATCCTCACTGAAGGGGTACCTCTCCCTCACGCCTAACAGGAGTTGTTTCCAGAGGCTGAGGGCTTGGGTCTTTTTCCCAATCGCCTTGTCAATGCCGCCTTCCCTAGACAGGGATCCCAGCTGCCTGGCCTCCCTACCCTCTAATTCCAGGCTACTGGCCCCATTATCTCAGCACCAGAGCAGCCAGGTGACAATGTGCTCGCCTGAAAGTCAGCTGAAATCTTTTCGCATATCCCGCAGCTCACTCAAGGATAGGGATCGAGTAATTATCTCTGGTTCTGCCTCTTCCTCCTGCTCTCGTGATGACCCTGGTTCATCATCATCTCTTACTAAGCGAACTGATTTCTTTGTGTACTTCTTCTTCTGTATGGGGGCAACTGATACCGGCACGGGTTGGTTCCCTGGTTCAGTGGCAGTGGCTGCTATGGGGGTTGGAGTAACTGCAGTGTCTACCACAGGGGTTGCAGTAGCCGCAGTGTCCATCGCAGGGGTTGCAGTAGCCGCAGTGTCCGTCGCAGGGGTTGCAGCAGCCGCAGTGTCCGTCGCAGGGGTTGCAGCAGCCGCAGTGTCCGTCGCAGGGGTTGCAGCAGCCACAGTGGCTGCTGGTCTGGTTTCCATCTCTTCCCCTTGAGGGTGCTGCATAATTCTGAGCAGTGCCTGGTAGATACTGGCCAGGGCCCAGCACAGCGCGGTGAGTTGTGCCTCTCTGGAATAGCCACAGCATTTTCCCTTCAAATATTCTACCACTTTATCAGGGTCCTGTAATTGTTCAGGGGTGAAGTCCCAGACCATTGGAGGTGAGAAGTTCTCTAGGTACCTGCCCATGCTCTCCCACATGCCATGCCACCCCTGACTATCCAGCCTCGGAGCAGATCTCCGGGTGGTAGTCTTAAATAGTCGCTTAACCCTAAACAAGACCTGGAACGTATTCAGGAGACATAGCACTAGGAACACGCTGGTTTGAGTATCCCAAGGATATTCAAAATTCTCAAAAGCTGTCATACCTGACCCGAAGGAGAAAAGGGAGGCAAAAGGGCTGGGGAAATTATTAACAAATTCTGAGAGACGGTGTCCAATGTACGGACAGGACAGCAAAACCACATAAACACCCCAAAATAGCCGTCTGAACAGTGATGTTATCATATCATAAACAGATATCGCACAGGACAGCAGAATGATAATCCTCATCCCTCTTCCAGACATGGTAAACAGCATCGCAGGGAGTACATAAGCCATATAGGAATTTATGTAACACAGCCATGAGAACAAACCAAGCAACATGATGACCAGCGACTATTTACCTAATAAAATAAATGCATACAAAAAAAAAAAACAAAACCGTTTTTTCCACGTTCTAGTTGGATTCTGTCGTTATCGTTATCGTTATCTTCGAGCCCCACGTTGGGCGCCAAAAAGGACTGTCGTGGTTTAGCCTCAGACGGCAACAAAGAACCACGTGCCGCTCCCTCGGGCCTTCCTAATACAGGAAGAATCGTAAGAAAAGGCAAGACTCTTGGGTTGAGACAAAGGCAGTTTAACAGGACAGCAAAGGGAACAGGCAAACAACAACAACACAGATAGGGGAATATACAAACGCGATTACGGAACCGCCGCTCCCCGCCGCTCGCTGGCCGGACCCGGGACGCCCCAGCCCGCTTTTAAGCAGCAACTTCCTGCCCCCTCCCCCGGCAGCTCAGGGTGGGCGTGGCTCACATGGCATGGAATACCAGGAAAAATTAACCCTATCCCCACCGGAACCAGGACAATTCCAAATGTACAGTAACCAACCCATTAAGCTGTTCACAGAAAAGCCAAAGAAAAATAACATCAGAATTTTCTTAGAAAGAATACAAAGGTTTCAGGTGGAAAATACTAGAGGAACTATTCAAAGCCTATTGGATTGACTGACACTATATTTAATTAAACACAGTGGTAGATATAAGCACAATTCCTGCACATTCCTTAAAGAGGAATTCCAGTGCGGCAAACATTTCAAAGAAAGTGAATTTTATCTTTTGTAAATATTTGCTCTCCTTTTTGGGGGGATATTTTTCTTCCTAGCTGATGTGCAGCAGAAAGTCATAACTTTGAATAATCCAGGAACAGAGCCAAAATGCCACAACTTGATTATGAATGAAATGCCATCTGGATTCCACATTCAGGCTGATCGACAAAAGTCACTAGAACATTCCGTGCCTCCATATCCATCTATAAAGCTAGCCAATGGTAATTAAAATATTCTTCCAATAAGGACTTTTTTTTCCCCCTATGTAATATTTCTAAACCTCTTTTAGATCCTAGGACAAATAATGTCATACTTCCTCCCATTATATAGCTTGCTTTGTAGAGAGCACTGTTTCGACCAGGTACTTTAGTTGAACTGTCTTGCCGTTTTCTAACACAGTTTGCTATTCTCTGAAAATTTCTCACAAATTATTTTTTACAAAGCATTTTTATGTTAAAGTGCAAATTTAATTCCCTTTAATGAAAAGTCCTTATTTTTATTCTTGTTGTTAGACTTTCCATGTTATTACTGTGTCTTACTTCACCTTGCAGAGCCTCATATGTCCCATGAAATCTTTCAAAGGCTCTACAGTATTTTCTTGTGGGGACCCTTTTCTTCTTTCCTTGCATATGCTTGATATCCTCTCCTTAAGATTCTCTTTCAGTGCACATTAGAAGACATTCTTGAACTTGTTCACAGCTATTTCTAATTTGTCTGATCTTCATTAGTAAGTTTAAAGGAGCATAAAATGTCATCTGCCTCATCTGTCACCATGCGTGTATTAATGTATTTATCTGATTCACTTCCTCTTGCTCATCTAGGCTTGATGCAATTCTGTATCTTTCAGATCTAATTTATTTCAGTCACTCTTTGGGCTTACTGAAGTTGAATTTCTCAGGTGGACTAGTCTGAAATGATGCCATGCTCTACCAGTTCTATAAGCAATTATCATCTTAATAGTCTGTAAGCCCTGTTTTGTATACTCTCTTTTGGTCTGCAGCCCGGCAAAGAAGTCTATTTACCCCCAAAACTCTTTGCTTTCTTTATGGAAGCAGGAAAAGAAACAAAGCAAACAAACAAAAACTGGCAAAAGAAACCTGTCTTCATTGGGTAGCTTGGCATAGCCACCATTTTAGATTGACATGACTGCTGATGATTCAGCCATGTCACTTTGCTTTGGACACACTACACCTGTATCTGTGACTGTGATCCATGGTAACTGATCCATTTCATCCATATAACCCAAGTAGTATTTCTGGTTTATATAATCAATAAATGACCTAACTCTCAAAATCTAGTCTAAGTTGAGCTCAACCTTGCATGAAGCTAGAGAAAAACTTTGCCAAAATTGTTTTCTTTCACTCTTTGACACTCTGGCTTGTGTCAAAGAACCTGGTTTAACAAGAGGATATTTCACCTCACCTAAATTTAGGAAACAGAGACATAGGTGCTAAGCCTTAACCACCACTGACACTATTTGTATAGTCAGGAGAAATGGACCCAGCCGTCTCCAGAGAGTGACTGTGTCCATGCAGAAGGAGCCTCAGCAGCTAGCTCTGAGTAAGCAAGGATAGAATTAATCTTATTAAATATTAGTTTCTCAAGTATATGTGCCTATATCTGAAGAAGTCCCTATAGGTTCTTTTTATATTCAGCATGGGGCTAAGCAACATGTTTGATATGAAGTTTGCAGAGTTCTTAGTTTCAATCTTAAACAGTAAACTTGTATTTTGTCACCTGGCCTGTACTGTAATCTCCACCAGCTGTATTTACTAAATCTCCATTTCATACATAAATATTAACACTAAGTGAGATGTATCTTCTCCTTACAGAACTGGGCAACTGAAAAAAAAGTATTCAAATTTTAGAATCACAACCCTGGATACTTGATACAAAGCAGATGGAAAATTAAGGTGAGATGGATGTGATTTCCAGCATAACAACTCTGAGAACTTCTGTTTAATTAATTAATGCTAAAAAATACATGAAGAAAAAGACCGGAAACTATGCATTTCCGCATTTCCAGGGGTACCCAAGTCACTTAGCAATTTGCTATTTGCTTTCCTGTTTAGTCAAACGTGGATTCTTTCCCCCCAAAAGACATATTTTCAACAGGATAGAGATTTCTCCCTTCCTCTTACCTTGCACATATATAGTGAGAAGGACAGATGTGAGCTTCAATGCAATTATCAAGACAAGGCAGAGCTCTAAAATATAAAAACATTGATTAGCATCCCCTTTTCCACTGCTCCTGATAACCTCCACTAGAGTGGGATCCTTAGGGAAATTTGAAAAAGTTGGGAAATAAAGAAGAGTTTTTGGGTTGGAAGGGACCTTAAAGATCATCTAGTTCCAACCCCCCTGCCATGGGCAGGGACACCTCCCACTAGACCAGGCTGCTCAAAGCCCCATCCAAACTGGCCTCGAACACCTCCAGGGATGAGACATCCACAACTTCCCTGGGCAACCTGTTCCAGTGCCTCACCAACCTCACAGTAAAGAATTTCTTCCTAATATCCGATCTAAATCTACCCTCTTTCAGTTTAAAACCATTACCCCTCATCCTATCAGTACACTCCCTCGTAGAGTCCCCCCCATCCTTCCTGTAGGCCCCCTTTAGGTACTGGAAGGCTGCTATAAGGTCTCCCCGGGGCCTTCTCTTCTCCAGGCTGAACAACCCCAACTCTCTCAGACTGTCCTCATAGCAGAGGTGCTCCAGCCCTCTGATCATCTTCGTGGCCCTCCTCTGGACCTGTTCCAACAGGTCCATGTCCTTCCTGTGCTGAGGACTCCAGAGCTGGACACAGTACTCCAGGTGGGGGTCTCACCAGAGCGGAGTAGAGCGACAGAATCACCTCCCTTGACCTGCTGGCCATGCTTCTTTTGATGCAGCCCAGGACACAGTTGGCTTTCTGGGCTGCAAGTACGCATTGCCTGCTCATGTTGAGCTTCTCGTCCACCAGCACCCCCAAGTCCTTCTCCTCAGGGCTACTTTCCAGCCATTCTCCACCCAGCCTGTATTTGTGCCTGGGATTGCCATGACCCAGGTGCAGGACCTTGCCCTTGGCCCTGTTGAACTTCATGAGGTTCACACAGGCCCACCTCTCAAGCCTGTCCAGGTCCCTCTGGATGGCATCCCTTCCCTCCAGTGTGTTGACTGCACCACACAGCTTGGTGTCATTGGCAAACTTCCTGAGGGTGCACTCTATGCCACTGTCCATGTCACCAACAAAGATGTTAAATGGCACTGGTCCCAGTACCGACCCCTGAGGAACACCACTCGTCACTGGTTTCCACTTGGACATGGAGCCACAGAGCACAACCCTTTGAGTGTGGCCATCTAGCCAGTTCCTTATCCATCGAGTAGTCCATCCATCAAATCCATGTCATTCCAATTTAGACACCAGGATGTCATGTGGGACAGTGTCAAACACTTTGCATAAGTCCAGGTAGATGATGTCTGTTGCTCTCCCCTTATCTACCAGTGCTGTAGCACCATCGTAGAAGGCCACCAGATTTGTCAGGCATTACTTGCCTTTGGTGAAGCCATGTTGGCTGTCACCAATCACCTCCTTATTTTCCATGTGCCTAAGCAGAGATTCCAGGAGGATCTGCTCCATGATCTTGCCAGCCACAGAGGTGAGACTGACCAGTCTGTAAAAATTATTTAAATTTGTTGGAGATATTTTTTCTGGCAATAGAACATGTACCTTCCCTTCCATGTTAATATGCTCCTTTTTCTGCTGTTTTTATAATACTACACTGCTGCATCATCTGAAGCTGACCTGGGAGTTTGCATGATACAAACACAGCCCCTTGCGTGAAGCATACTCTCTGTGCTTTTTTCTATTTCTGTCACACACACAGATTTATTTACAAGTGGTAATACAGCAGTGACTACCCTTTTCCGCCGCAGCAGATGAGCTTTGCGCTTTATTTAACTGACTTTGTGTCAGCTCCAATTTCTTGACTGCTTGGAGTGCAGGTTCTGTTGGTCCTTCCAAGGTATCCTTTGATCTTACTCTGTGTTTGGTTTCCTGTTTTACCCCTGTTTGCTGCAGGACTCCTTCCCCTACTGTCGCGTTAAAAGGGCTGTAGTTTTGATACTTGTCTGTCAGAGTCCCATGACTTTCACTGATTTACTATCAGAGTCCCACCAAAGGACTTTCACTGAATCAGATTCACAAATAATTGAAATTAGTTATTTTATTGAGAGCGACAGTCACAGATTCGAGATTGCCGTTGATAAATTCACTGACTACAATAGCGCTAATTACTTAAGGTTAATATTGCTAGCAAAAATAACGATAGTACAACAACCCGGGGTAACATTCACCAGGGGGTGAAAGGTGCAGCGCTTACCCAGAAAGGCGTCCCTGCCTGCGGTGGAGGAAGAGAACACAGCCTGTCAACTGGTCCGTCAGGTATCAAGTTTCTTCTCTCCCAATTTAACAGTCATTTTCTCCATACTTTTATCCCCAAAATGATTTGTATGATTTGTATGAATGTATGATGAATGATTTGTATGATGAATGATTTGTATGATTTGTATGAATGTAGTATGATTTGGGTGGAGAGACGAGTGCTATAGTCAAATATGTTTAGCATGATCTCTAAAATCTTCATTGGCATATACAGGGGTGTCAACTTACTTTAATATGCATTTCACAGGTAATGAGGCAAAGGTCAATTACCAGGCATGGCAGCCTCTCAAGGAAACAAAGAGCTACACAAAGTCTCTGTTATCTTGATTTTACTGTCTCTGCTGACGAAAAGCAGGACTGTCCTGGCTCCCCAAGACTACCCTGTTATTTATGTATCCTGTGATAGCCAGACAAGTCTTCACTCCCCTGGGTTGCACAAGAGATAGAAAACGAGTCTTAATTGCTCTTTGAGCACAGAGACTTCACCTCATTAACCAAATTCCACAGCATGTAATTTAAGGCTTAGATTAAAAGTGGTGCAAAACGCTGTATGACATTCTTATTTTCAGTTTAAAAGGAGTGTTTAAAGTCAGATTAAGGTAACTTGAGACTGGTAAATCCACACATATCAACATTAGGCTTTATGTAGGTTTAAATGTATCTGGTTTAGAATTGACTTTCGTTAAACCAGTGTGATGTCACCTGATAGACAAGGCCTTGGGGCAATATTCACCCCTGTGCAGAGAAACAGCAATATTGAGCTTAAAAGGGAGTTACATGGTGTGAGAATTCCACTCTAAAGCATATTTAAAATCGTTTTCTGAGGAGAAATAACTGGACTCCAGATGATCCAATGTGAATCAACAGAAGCCGTTTATTAAGCACAGATCATCATCTTTTATACCCTGTGTTGCAGCCGTACACGCGACTCGCTTATTTCTCATTAGCTAGTTACACTGTCCATGCGCTGTCCATGCAGTTTGTTTACACATCAGATTGGTTACAAGAATTCGCATAGTAAATTGCTTAGTCGTTTCACAACATGTTTTCTGCCTTCTCAGTTCCCGTTTTTCCCATGTACTAATTCCATCTTCTACCACCTGTTTTGCTCTTGATCTAATCTCTCATAGTAGGGAGGCTGGGTCACATGACCATTTTCTCTCAGACACATTCCTACAATACCCCCTTTTTCTTCTTGAGCCAGCCAGACCTTATGCATGGCATTTTCTATCATGTCAGTCACTTTGCGGAGAACACACGAGGCTACCATAATCAATAATAATATAACCAACAATAGCATGAGCCCTTGCTTTAGGAAGTCTGATAACCATCCCGTTATACCCCATGAGCTTAACCAATCATCGAAACCATTTTTGACCACTTTTAATTTGGACATGTTATCCTTCAGCTCCCGTAACTGCTTATGAATGGATGATGAGTGGTCAGAAAGATTCATACAACACATACCTTCAAAATCTTCACATCCATGACCCTGAGCTAACAGCAAAAAGTCAATAGCCGCTCGATTTTGCAATGTAGCATGCCGAATGCTATATCAGCATCAGAAAGCAAGCTAGATATGATTTCAGTTGTAAGGTTTATCTGTTTACTTGCCCAACACCCTATCTTATTCAGCATATTTAATGCCGTTGCTGTTCCTAGTGAAGGAAGAATACTTAGCCCTATTCTTTGTCCAAGATTCGAAAATGTTATATGGTCGTCACAGGATGGAGTGAAGGTATGAACTGTTCTCTTGGCTCTGTGTTTACTGTGTGCTCTGCTCACTGTGTCTTTGGCCGTACGCAGGCCTCTGCTCGTAGATCTGCCACATCTCCCCCTTTTTTGTTTAACACCAGACCGTTTATTAACAAGGTCGCCATGACTTGTGCTTCTACTCGTTGTGACACTCTTAGCAGGTTATATACTAAACACAATTGAAAACAGAATCAAAAAGAACCCTGCTAAGGCAATAAATACCCAGATTCCTAAATTTAGCCCAGAAAGACAATTTCTTTGGATTTACCCACGAGAAATCCTTTTGTAATGTTTCAAATGCATTGCGGTTCATTAAGTCTTGAACCTTTAGTATTTGAGCTTTTAGCTGATCATGTAAAGGACGAATGTTTTGTTGCAATGACATGTCAAAAGCACCTTGGAGATGGTGTTTAACCATTTCCCAGCCATGTAGCAACGTATTCCAGGGGAGAGATGTAACACAGTCTTCGAGAGTTGTACTCCCAATCACAATACAGAGAAAGACGTGTTTTTAATGCATTTTGCCGATCCCCTATCCATATTACTGCTGTTTTATACCTTACTCGCGTTAAATTTACACAATAAGATTGATTACATTCTTGTATACTTGCATTTTGAGCCGAAGCAAACATACGGATGAGAAGTACAAATCATTACAGAATTTTCTTGCTCGCAACTTCTATTTGTTGCAGTGTTATCTGTGGCTAGCATGCACCCCGATTTAAGGTGCTTCTAATACACCTTCGGTTGTTCAGGCCATTCAACAGTCCTTCCGAAATGTCGATCTACTGCTGTGGATGACAAAGAAGACATGTTTAGAAAATTTAAAACATGAGATGCTTTATACAATCACTCTTGAGGTGTCATGCCTATGGGATTCCCCCTTTTTTGTTTAGCAAGCATGGTTTTTAAAGTATGATGCATACACTCCTCAATTGCTTGCCCAGTTGGGGAATGAGGAATACTGGTGACATGTTTAATACCCCATGTCTGTAAAAAAAACCACCTGTATTTAGCAGACACATAAGCTGGTTCATTATCAGTTTTTATAGTTTTCGGTACTCCCATGACTGCAATGCATTGCAACCAATGTCGAATAACATCACAAGCCTTCTCTCCTGTATGAGCAGGAGCTACAACAAAGTGAGAAAACAAATCAACTGAAACATGTCCAAATTCCATAATGCACGTAACAGCGGATTGCCAAAGTTCATCAGGTGTAAGCCCTCGCGGGTTAACCCCTGCAAATGATGGCAGAGGAGCCAGCTGCTGACAGTCGGCACAAGTTCACACAATATCCTGTGCTTGTTGTTGTGTTAAAGAAAATTGCTTCCTCAATGCCTTCGCATTTTGATGAAAAAAATCATGCGACATTTTAGCTTGCTGCATAATGTTCAGAGTTGTTACTGACAGAGTGTGATAATCTGCAACTGTGTTTCCCTCAGTTAAAGGACCAAGTAAACAGCTATGAGAGCGTATGTGGACAATAAAATAAGGAAACTGTCTTTTTCATAAAAGCAACATTAATTGCAGTAAGAGACTAAATAACAATTGGTTCTCTACTTGTTTTATAAATGCTCCTTTATGTCTTTGAACAATACCAGTAACATATTGAGATTCGGCCTACATTTAACAGTTCCTGTTGAAATAAGTCAAAAGCCTTTACTGTGTCCCTGAACCATCTACAAACACCGAACAGGTGCCATCAAGAGGCTTTGGTGCTAGCAGGATGCGCGGCTGTAAAGGAATTTGTGAAAGTGACTGTAATAGTCTATGCCAGGGGAAAGAATAATTTATTTGCCCAATATAATCTACTAAGGCAATTTGTAGGTTAAGACTTTGTGATAACTAAGGGTCAAGGTCATCCTTTTTGATGGGGACATGTATGTGGCTTGGATCCATTCCAGAAAGCTGGTGACAGCACAAACGACCCTGGAAAAACAAACGCAGTAACATTTCAACCATCATAGTCACTGGTTTTGAAAAGGTATGTGGCAAAAATACCCACTCTAATGCAGTCAAGCTCTTTGCGAGTGCATCATCCCACTGTCCTATCAGGGCATAAAGTTGAAATTCTTGTAGGAAGGTGTTCAATGTGTCTTGCAGCAGTAGTAGACAATATCTTATCTTGCAACATGCTGTAATGCCTTCGGAGCTGTTGGGGTTAATGAACATAGAACTTATGGGGGGGGCGGGGGGGCGGGGGGGGCAGGGGCAGACACAGTGCTTCAGGGCATCCCCTGTATCTTCAAAGTGCGCTCATGTCTCTCTCCCCCTCTCTGACCCGAGACAGCCCCTTTATATCCTGCACTGGATTGAATGGAGAAGTACAGGCTAGAGTCGCTGCATGCATGGCCAGTGCACGCAGCGAGTCCCACCAAACTCATGATCCAGCTTTGCTAACAGCGGCTGTCTGATACGTGACTACATTGTTGTAATCCCTTCTTGTTATCTTCTTCTGTGAAGGTCAGGTTCTCATGGATACACACATAGTTTTTAGAGCAACATATTCTACAACTCGTACAAGGGTACGATACAAAGCGGCATCTACAACTGATCGTATAATGCTTATTAAACACGGCAAACAGCATACTAAACATAACAGACAAATTCCTTCCACACAGGCAATGAGTATAATTTGCTTCAACCAACCCCACCCCCAAGTCCATCCAGCAAAGAGATTTCACCCAGTGGTCTCCACAAGTTGCTGGTTCGGTCGGTGCAGTTCCTGCAGCTGGGCATGGATGCATTTGGAGTGGTCACTTAGATTCATACAATACAGTCCTTTAAAATCTTGACAACCATGTCTGTGAGCTGAAAGCAAAAAACCAGTAGCAGTTCTGTTTTGCAACATCGCATATCGAATACTATCTACATCTAGAAATAACTCAGAAATAGCTGGACTAGTAGCATTGTTAAACTTATCCTTGGCAGCAAGAGAGTCCTTGTTATCACGAATCCTTGGCAGCAAGAGAGTCCTTGTTAGCAAGAGCGCATGCGGACTCCCTGTTCTTGCTGGTACTGTGCTTTGATCTTCTTCCACAACAGGTCAAGATTCTCAAGCAGCTAGATAAGGTGTCTGTGAGTCCATTACAGGCTTATGTCATCCAAATGTTTTTCTTGCCAGCACCCAAGACTGAATAACAATTGGAGTGATATATGTGTTTTCCAGCACCCAGGTGTGGAATAAATACTAAATTGGCTCAAAATATAGAAGTACAGCATTGTTCACACATTAAGGAAAAGTCTAAAATCAAGAGGCTTCTGAGGTAGAAAACAGCCGCAGCTGGCATGAAGGACACAACATCTGTGGTTCCCTGATAAGCTACATGAGGTACGGGACGGGATGCAATTATTCCGCGGCTTTACCTTATGATGTATAGCGGATATGGGAATGGGATGATACCATGAAACAGATAAGCTGCCAATTAGCTGCCTGCTCGATACTCGGAGCCAACATTTTGTCAAATTTTGATGAAATGCTGTCCTTTGTGTGAACTTTGCTCATTATAATGTCATTATAATACCAAAACACACCTCCATCCCGAAGGCTACCCGCCTCCAAGGTGCGACCACTCCTTCTTGAGTCTGTGCCCTGAATTTCTCGTAAACTATACCTTTAATTGTGAAGCAAGAGAAATTTACACCAATCATGATAAAAGTATGTATGACTAAAGTCACTCAAACTCCACCTTGAAGATAACAAATAGTATAAAAATAGCCCAAGAGAGGGGGGATACCCAGGGAAGACACCATCGCAAAGAATTACATCACTGACTTCTGGGAGCAGTCGATGGGCTGAGCCTCTCTTCCCCCTCATAGGGACGCCTTTGGATAAGACTTAGATTATACCGAGTGCTTCCTCAGGAAACTTAGAAATTTCTCTAGAGACTCTCTTTCCTACATTTAGAGCCAGGCTGTATCGTTTATAACTTTGTCGCGCGTTTTGTATATGTAACAATACTTTCATTTGCACGTGCTTTGCAGACAGTGTATTTATCACCGGCAATCCTAAGAACCTATATATCTGTTGTTTAAATAAACTGCACCTTTTTTTAAAGTAGCTAGTCGTTTTGGTTTCTCACTGAACGCGACCAAAGACTCAAGAGTGGCCGTGCTAGTTCATGAGCATGACTAGACTGAAGGTGCAGTCCACTATTCGTGTATCCAAATCGTAATAGTTTAATACATATTAAACGCGATTGGACTGATAGTGCTGAATTGGGCATCACTCAGAATTTAAACCTAGCCGCACCTAGCCTCCCACCTCGGTGAGGAGTGTTAGAACGCAAGGGGGTTTATTTTCTGCCAAAACCGCTCTGCCCCTTTTCACGCAACACCAGGTGCGAGTCCCTTGAGTGTATTTACAATCCTCCTCACCGATCTTCCATTGCTTTCCCATATTCCACCCCCTTGCTCAAGAGACCGCTTCTGCTGGGGTTCATTTTAGTCTCGCAGGGTATAACACAGAGCAATCTACTAAGGCATGCAATAACATAGACACATATAGGAAAAAACCAAAAACATATCTCTGTGGTACTGCTTTGAATCAGGTGCCCTATTTCTCTTTTTCTGATGCTTTCTCGTAGCGCGTATGGCATACTTTTGTGCTAACGTGGCACATTTCCCATCTAATTGTTCATGTTTGGTTTCTTTCTTTTTTTTTTTCTTTTCTTTCTTCTTTTTTTTTTCTTTTTTTCTCTCTTTTTTTTTCCCCCCATCACTTATGACTGACATAAAAGTCTGCCTTTGCAACAAGAGCTCAGTTTCTCATTTTTCCTTAAGTTTCTCATTTTCCTACAGAGCATCCTATAGATTTTGGCTCAACTCCTTTTCCCGATCAACCATGATCTTATAGACAAACAACAAACAACCAGCCATACGCCCTGCACAGGCGAGCCGTTCCCGAGAGTGTAAACGTGTCGGCTGGTGAAAACTCCCCCAATATTTCAGGGCTTCCATCGGTTCTACAGCCCATCCTGGTCTATCTACCTGGGGCGCGCTCGCCTTACGTCTAAACATTGTGTATATACAAACTTCTTCACTTGACGGAGTGTCAGCCCTAGTTGCATACGAGAACAGTACCACACCGGGCAGAACACCTGCTCAAGCGGAGTCACCTAACGACACTGCACACAACAAAAAACAAACAGTAGCACACATGCTGATCAGCAGGTATAAGCTGGCGCCCACACACACTTACACAGCAGACATACAAAAGCAGCACCTTTATCTCAGGGAGATGACTGGGGAGGGGAGGGGGCGAGGCGGGCAATGGCAGGAGCAAACAGCTCCGGCTCTGTCCTTCTCTGCTGACATTCTGCCTCCTCCCTCAGCCTCAGGTGGAGCAGAGGGGATCAGCAGGGGATCGTCCCAGACCTTCGGACCTGGCCTGTTCGATCCCCCTCCCATGGGTTGTAATGCTGCAAAAGCCCCAGCTGCCGTGGCTCGCTCCACCTTCATATCTTCTAAGGTCGATAACACCAACCACCATGTCGTCGCTAACGGTGATGCCTCTTTGTCTCCTTTACTTATCACTTCCCACAGTTTTTTCCCCAACAGCCTCCCATATTTCTGATTTAGAAGCTGTCTGGGGCTCTGGTGCGAATCCGTTCTCTCTGCACCAGGTTAACAACCTTCGGAGCATATGCTCATCGTATTTCACCCCTCTCTCAGAGAGGATATGCAGGAGAAGTCTTAATGTAGCCCCTTCTTCTTTTGTTACTTGTTGCCCCATCTCCTGCCCCGGCTGCTCACCTCTCTCTGGGTGTCCGTGGCCACGTCGTCTGTTTCCTCTATTCCGGATTGCCGCCCAATCCGCCCGGTCTCAGTCCAGCTGAGTCGTCCTCCAGCCGGTGGGTCTCCTTCTGGGTCTTCCACTCCTCGCGTTCCATTGCTCAAGCCAAACGCCGATCGGTATCACGTCGGGGCCACCATCTGAGGAGAAATAACTGGACTCCAGGCGATCCAATGTGAATCAACAGAAGCCGTTTATTAAGCACAGATCATCATCTTTTTTACCCTGTGTTGTAGCCGTACACGCGACTCGCTTATTTCTGATTAGCTAGTTACACTGTCCATGTGCTGTCCATGCAGTTTGTTTACACATCAGATTGGTTACAAGAATTCGCATAGTAAATTGCTTAGTCATTTCACAACATGATTTCTGCCTTCTCAGTTCCTGTTTTTCCCACATACTAATTCCATCTTCTACCACCTGTTTTGCCTTTAATCTAATCTCTCATAGTAGGGAGGCTGGCTCACGTGACCATTTTCTCTCAGATACATTCCTATGGTTTTCCCTGCATGGCTTCTTTCTTTGCTAGCATTCCTCAGGAGGAAAAGTTAATAAGGATAATGCTTTCTCCTTCCACACCAGTGTCTATTCCAGGATCTCAGTGAATTCTGAAGTTCTTAAAAAAAGCATTTATAGACTTTTATGAGACATTGCATTCATTTCTTTTTGCAGGCTCTTTCAGAAAAACTAAAATGCTAATTATGAAATGGAAAAAGAGTAGATAGAATTATTTCTTGGATTTTCTTTTGTGGTTTGGGTTTGTTGGTTTTTGGTTTATTTTTCCAGACAAGGAAATAGAGAAACTGAGGATCCAGTTGTATCTCTGCTAGGAATATCTTGTGCTCATCGAGCGCCTTGTCATCTTCATGTCAAAATTATAACTCACGTTTTCCATCTTGCATCAGTTAAAATCAATGAGAAAACTCTATTAATTTCAGTGGGAATAAAATAAAGGTCTAAGTAGATTGCTGAAAGTCACACTAGGCACAGTTCACTGTGTGAAGATTAAGAGCTAACTCTCTGCCATCACCACAATTGTCTTTGTAGCCTTAAGAGACTTAACATAGCTAAACAGGGAAGGAATATGCATACTACTGTCTATCATTGGAAGAATTTAAACTTTAAGCAGGGAAAGGAATTTTAAGCTACTCAAAGAGACTATAACTAGGACAAATGGGACGAATTTAAGGAAAGAAAAGGCTGACCGTTAGGGAAAAAAGCCTTTCCTAGCAGTGAGGACTATTAGACTGCAGAACAGTCTCTCAAGGGAAGTGGTGAAAGCCTAGTTTCTTGAGTCATTTAAAACTGGACTAGACAAAGCACTCTGGAATATACTCCGGGGAGCAATCCCGCCTTGGCAAAGGGATGCACAAAATAACCTAACAGATCTCTCCCATCTTTCCTTCCTGTGATTCTCCTATTTCATAAACCTCTGTGACTGAATGAAGAGCAGAAAACTTTAACCTCTTTTTCAAAAACAGAAAGCATGTTTGACAAGATATTGTGAGAGGAAAAAATCTCTAAGAAAGCACAGAAAAAGCTGCTTTTTCCATAGCAAGTTATCAGCTTTTCTCTATCCATGGTGAAGAGCTGTAAAGGATGGTCCAAGACTGCCTACTGGATGGCTGCCATTTTCAGTACAAGTCAATGTTTTGTTTCTTAAGTTCCCTAAAACCCCAGTGGTTTAGCTACTACTCAGTGTTATAGGTTTGTTTTCTTTTTTTTTTCACCAAAAGGATGCAACTAAATCTCTGATAACTGAATGACTGTCTCTTTAAAACAGAATTGACTGGTTACTCTGAGCAGGTTGGGCTGTGATTACACTATATCCCTGCCCAGACTCTTATGGAGAAGGAGCTACCAGCCCTACCCTTGCATGACCTGGGCCTTGAATCAATGTTAGGAGGTATTAGGAGCTAGGAGATATTACGCTCCACTATTCCCCTTCTCCCTCGAGCAGGTGGGAAAGCAATGGCTTTGTCTTCTGCCTTGCAAAACATCAGCCAAGGGCACAGAGCAGGTGCAGGTGATGGTACAATCCACTGCTCCTAAAAGCATATTTCCACTGCACCTCTCAGACCAGGGAGAACATGGGTGGCTTTACAGGGAGGGAGGGAAGAAGGGAGGTCAGGCTCTGAAAAATATTTCAGAGGAGGTCAGACTTCTGTGTAACTATTCAGGGAACTGAAAGAAACACCTTCCTGGCCTTGTGTAAGAGTTGCAGAGGCATTCAATAACATGCAGGTGTTTTCCATAAATTCCTGCTGCCATTGCTGCTGCTCTGGGCCCCACAGTGGAAAGCTTGATACAAAGATCAGGACAGCTCTCCAAGCTTGGAGAAAGCAGCTGACATGAAAAGTACTCTGCTAGTAGAAATGACTAGAAGTGGGCCACCAAGTTGGGACAAAAATAAATGTATTTTTTGTACCAGAATGTATTACTACTTTTTATTTACTTTTAACATTCTCTGGAGCCTCTGGTTTGAGCTTTTCCCTGCATAAGAAACTAGCAAATACCTTGACTTTACACATATGTATATTCAGACAGTGTAAACATAGAAGTGGCCATTCTGGATCAGATCGAGGATCCCTCTAGCTCAGTATCAGATGACAGAGGATGATGGGGTAGGATAATAGGGCAATATGGGATAACTGAAGATGCCTAGTGAAAAGTAAAGAAATACAGCAAGTATATGGTGACACTTCCTCAGAGTACCTCCCTTGCCTCCTGCAATTTCCTGTTCAATTTGCACTTAGAATCACAGAATCATAGAATATCTCAAGTTGGAAGGGACCCATAAGGGTCATCAAGTCCAACTCCCTGCTCCTAAAGGATTTAGGGCTACCTAAAACTAAACCATATGACTAGAGTGTTATCTAGATGCTCCTTGAACTGACAGGTATTTCCAACACTCGTTGGAAAACAGAAACTTTTCCAATAACTTTTTTAAACCTTAAAAATATTTAACATCCATAATGCCCTTGGGCAAGGAGTTCTAAATTTTAGGTGATTATCATCTATAACCACCTCTTTTTGGACTGTTTTGAAGCTGTTAGTGGCCAGCTTCCTTTGATTCTTCCCTCCCAATTCTTGTACAGCAAAGCACGTGATGATGGATACAGCAGTATGTCAGCTGTACCTGCCTCAAATTGCATCATTTCTTATTTATGAACAGAAAAGTGCTTAAGTCTGCAATCATAAAAATGGTCTTTTTGGGGAGGGGATTCTGTAATTTATGGCATCCATAACTAAAATAAGATAACAGACCCCAGTTCTATACACATTTGCAGATGTAACTGTCAAAAAAACATGTGACTGAGGAAAGAGTCATTTTAGTTATTGAGATGCCAGAGGAGAATATCTGATTGCTGAGAAAGCACTCATGGCTTAGGCCTTGGCTTCTTTAGGAAGACTGTCAGGGATGCAGTTGAAAACATCCTAATCTGGATTTTAAAAATATACAAATTTGGAATGATTACTTTTTACTTTAGAAGAATAAAGACTGAAGGATAAGTCTCATTCCTTTTAATCTAGGTGGACCTTGATGACTTTGGACCACACTTGAACTGCTTGAACCTTCGTATTCCTTTGTAGTCAATGGGACATGAGGGGTCCTTGGCAGCTCAGGAAAACCTCTATATTTGAAATATTTTGATTGAAATGGAAATGTTTTCTCAAGGGGGTTGTCAATTCTGAAAGCATTTTCAATGTCATCGCTGGGATAAGATTGCACTGACATTTTCATTTCATTATTATTTAAAAATAGTAAATGATAGAGTCTAAGATGTCACTCTTCAGCCTCACTGTTTGAGAAACATTCACTGTAGCTAGTTGTCTGTTGATCCTTGCTGTTCTGAAAAAACACAGCAAATATGCCAGACTGTATGTAAGTATCAGCAAAATGCTGCCCAGAACTAGAGTTGGTAATTTACCAGGAACATGAGCTTTGCATTGGATTTGCACAGAGCACACATCTGTTACAGAAACCTAGACCTCTTTTTGTCATCTTTGCAAATATTGAACCATATTGAATACTTCTTTGGAAAAAAACATTGGGCAACTTCACTGACATTGGTGTGTTATCATAGAATGGTTTGGGTTGGAAGGGACCTTAAAGATCATCTAGTTCCAATCACCTGCCATGGGCAGAGACACCTCCCACTAGACCAGGCTGCTCAAAGCCCCATCCAGCCTGGCCTTGAACACCTCCAGGGATGAGACATCCACAACTTCTCTGGTCAACCTGTTCCAGTGTCTCACTGCCCTCACAGTAAAGAATTTCTTCCTAATATCTAATCTAAATCTCCCCTCTTTCAGTTTAAAACCATTACCCCTCATCCTATCAGTACACTCCCTGATAAAGAGTCCCTCCCCATCTTTCCTGTAGGCCCGCCCCCTTCGGGTACTATAAGGCTGTTATAAGGTCTCTCTTATGGCTGCTTTGTGTTTGGGCAGTATGGCTGATGATTTCCGTATCTGAAGGAAAACTAATATTACACCTTTTTTTCCCCAAAGCGACCCAAAGTATTGAAAGCATTTGGTAAGATAACAGAAAGAAAAGTACATTGAAAGCAAGATTAGAATAACTCAGGAAGTCATGCCTCACAACTGTAGACTCAGCTACCAAAATTCAGTTTGCCGTCCTTGACAGAGACATGGCCACAGACATCACAGGTTGGTATCTCCAAGACTGCCAGGATCTTTTGGTTCTGGGACTTCTGTCAGCTGTCTCCCCAAATTTACTGTGATTCTTTGTAACCACTCTCTAATAGGTTAGCCAGGTCCTGCAGTCTTGGCTACCTAAAGCCATTTCCCAGTGAAGAGGACGATTACCAAGACAGACTCTGAATTTGCTGTGTCGCTGCTGATGACCTAGGAGCAGCATACCGGACATCTTCAGCCTGCATGTTCTGGAAGAAAATCACTGTTCCTAAACCTTGCAGGAGAAAATAGATTCCATGCCACTTGAGGCAGCTGCAGTTCGTATGGACGATTGGTTAGAATGGATAAAAACAGATTTCCCAAACCAACTGTATTCAATGCAATATATTTTTCATATGTTTAATGGAACAGAAATTTTTATTTTAAGAGGCATTTATGAGCACTGCTAGCTCTCTGCCTAGGGAGTGGAGACCTGGTAGGGGGGAGAGCTAGCAGGTGTAAGAATAAATTTAGTTTTATCATAAAATTGGAAAGGAACTAAGATTTTTCTCTCCCTACTTTTGCCCTTAACCACCGATAAAACAGAGTCATTAGGCACAAAAGATCCTCCTGTGCACAGCTACATCATAGTTTAACCCTTTTCTGGGGAGTTCAGGCAAGAGCATTCTACTTCAGTGGCTGACACAAATAACACTGTTGGCATTGCAACCTTCGGTTAAAGACAAAACTATTAAAAAGAACAATTCTTCATTATCAGTCCTGGAAGCTTCCTCCCTACCTATCAGTGCTTCAGAGAGAGAGAATTTAGCACTTCTGCAGTGAAGCCTCGCAGTCCCTCAGCATAGGAGATGAGGCACTGTCTTCTCTGTCCTCATACACTGGTTCCCAGTTTAATTAAAGGGGGGATTTGCGCTGTTCCCATACACCCCCTTTTTCCTTTCTTTAACTGAAGGAATATGCACCAGAGATAGAAAAAACAAAGTCTGAAAACCGCTTTACCATCACTGCATTCCTCTTCATCAGTATTGTGAAGCAAAAGGAAGTTAGCAGAGCTCCCATCTTACCTCAGATGTGTTCACACAGCACTTGTTAATGTCTCCTTGCAGCCATAGAGGATGTATTCAGAGAGCGTGAGCACTGTTTTTTTTTCCTGAAAATATAGAGTCTGTTTGTCCATGTTGCAAGGAGGTTGAACAAATAATTTCCATGAAAAATTAAGTTCAGCTTTAACTACAGCCTCATAACCGTGTCCAATGTGATATTCAGGCTTGCTGCAATATTTTTGGCCCAAAATAACAGGCAAGGGATCTTATTAATGCAGACTACTTCAGAATTTCATTCTATCTCCTAGTTTTTGTGAGTCTGTAGCAGCGATAAATGTTCATTCTCTCAGAAGAGCCAACAAAAATATTCCTTCTTAGCCAAACTTTGAGAAAAAAAAAAAAATCTTAACTTTTCCGTTCTCCAAATAAATGGAAAGGGGAAGAAAGTGATGACTTATGCTTCAGTCCTTTTTAAGACTGAAGTTCAGGTTGGGGTAAAAAAAAAATTGTTTTCTTTGTAAATTAAATTAATTTTATGTGCTAAAAAAACCCCACAAACCCATAAAGAAAAACAGAAAACCAATTTGTCACAGTTTAGGCCAGGTTAGCCAATGACAAGACAAGAGATGCTCTCCCCAACCTCTTGCTCCAAGGAGAGGAAGAAGAGAGATAAAGAGAGTTATGAGTTTAGAAAAAACCTAAACTATTTCCATGAAATATTAACAATAAAATAAAAAGGAAATAATGAAACAGATACAATACATATATAAAACTGTATCAAACTCCCAGAGAGATGTCACTAGCAGGCACTGGGGAAGTTCCAGACTGGACTCACTGACAAATGGGAACTGGATTCAGGAACACACTGATAGGGATCAAAGGCAAATGAACAGACAGTCTGGATGAACAAGGAACTTCTGATGGGACTACTTAGGAATAAAAGGAGGGTTTACCACCTTTGGAAGAAGGGACAGGCAACTCAGGAGGAGTACAGAGATCTCGTTAGGTTATTCAGAGAGAAAATTAGGAAGGCAAAAGCCCAGCTGGAGCTCAACTTGGCCACTAACATTAAGGACAACAAAAAAAGCTTTTATAAATACATCAACAAAAAGAGAGCCAGGGAGAATCTCCATCCCTTACTGGATGCCGGGGGGGAAAGTTGCAACCAAGGACGAGGAGAAGGCTGAGATACTTAATGCCTTCTTTGCCTCCATCTTCAATAGTCAGACCAGCTATCCCCAGGGGGTTCAGCCTCCTGAGCTGGAAGATAAGGACGGAGAGCAGAACAACCCACCCATAATCCAGGAGGAAGTAGTCAGTGATCTGCTTCTGCACCTAGACGCGCATAAGTCTGTGGGGCCGGATGGGATTCACCCAAGAGTACTCAGGGAGCTGGCGGGAGAGCTCACCAAGCCTCTCTCCATCATTGATCAACAATCCTGGTCAACAGGGGAGGTACCAGATGACTGGAGGGTGGCTAATGTGACGCCCATCTACAAGAAGGGTCAGAAGGAGGATCCGGGGAACTACAGGCCTGTCAGCCTGACCTCGGTACCAGGAAAGATCATGGAGAGGATCATCTTGAGCGAGCTCTCATGGCAAGTGCAGGGCAGCCAAGGGATCAGGGCCAGCCAGCATGGGTTTAGGAAAGGGAGGTCCTGCTTAACCAACCTGATCTCTTTCTGTGACCATGTGACCCGCCTTCTGGATGCGGGGAAGGCTGTGGACGTTGTCTGTCTGGACTTTGGTAAGGCCTTTGACACCGTCCCCCACAGCATTCTCCTGGAGAAGCTGGCGAATCATGGCATAGACAAGTGTACTCTTTGCTGGGTTCAAAACTGGCTGGATGGCCGTGCCCAGAGAGTTGTGATTAATGGGGTGAAATCTTCTTGGCGGCCGGTCACCAGTGGTGTCCCTCAGGGCTCAGTTCTGGGGCCAGTTTTGTTTAATATCTTTATCAATGATCTGGATGAGGGGATTGAGTGCACCCTCAGTAAGTTTGCAGACGACACCAAGCTAGGTGGGAGTGTTGATCTGCTTGAGGGTAGGGAGGCTCTACAGAGGGACCTGGACAGGCTGGATCGATTGGCCAAGGCCAACTGTATGAGGTTTAATAAGGCCAAGTGCCGGGTCCTGCATTTCGGTCTCAACAATCCCAAGCAACGCTACAGGCTTGGGGAAGAGTGGCTGGAAAGCTGCCCGGCAGAAAAGGACCTGGGGGTGCTGGTGGACGGCCAGCTTAACATGAGCCAGCAGTGTGCCCAGGTGGCCAAGAAGGCCAACAGCATTCTGGCTTGTATCAGGAATAGCGTGGCCAGCAGGAGCAGGGAAGTGATCGTGCCTGTGTACTCGGCACTGGTGAGGCCTCACCTCGAGTACTGTGTTCAGTTCTGGGCCCCTCTGTACAAGAGGGACATTGAGGTGCTGGAGCATGTCCAGAGGAGAGCTACCAGGCTGGTGAGGGGTCTGGAGACCAAGTCATATGAGGAGAGGCTGAGGGAGCTGGGCATGTTTAGCTGGGAGAAGAGGAGGCTGAGGGGAGACCTCATTGCCCTCTACAGCTACCTGAAAGGAGGTTGGAGAGAGGTGGGTGTTGGCCTCTTCTCCCAGGTGAATAATGACAGGACCAGAGGAAATGGTCTGAAGCTGTGGCAGGGGAGGTTTAGATTAGATATTGGGAAGAATTACTTTACTGAAAGAGTGGTCAGGCACTGGAACAGCCTGCCCAGGGAGGTGGTTGAGTCACCATCCCTAGAGGTGTTTAAGAAACGTCTAAATGTGGCGCTTCAGGGCATGCTCTAGTAGCAGAGATTGTAGGTTTGGGGTTTTTTTTGTGTGTGTGTGTGTATGGTTGGACTCGATGATCTCAAAGGTCCTTTCCAACCATGAAGATTCTATGATTCCTCAGACATCAGTCACCGAAGAAAGAAGAGCCATTGAAGACGCAAAGGCATTGAAATAAAAGTTGACCCTTTTGATCCCTCAGCTTTTATACTGAGCATGGCAGATGGGATGGAATACCCTGTTGGTCAGTTTGGGTCACTGACCCACTCCTCCGCACAGGTGCAACCCCTCCATGGGGTAAACAGCCAACTCAGATGACCCTGATTGCCACAGCAACAAGTATAAGCAAGAGCCTTTCTCACTGAACAGAAAGTTGGCTCTGCTCTACCCGAAACCAACTGGGAGAATAAAGATGTTTAGAGTGAGAAAAATGATGTCTCCCAGCAAGGGAAGGAGGAAAATGAGTAAAGCTCCCTGAAAATAAAAGAGCAGTTAAAAATTGAGAGTCATAGTAGATGGATAAATAAACAATAAGGTTACAAGTTTACAAGCCCACCCAGCACGCACTATTAGGACTTAAATTTGCTACAGCCACCACTGTACATGGTGTGTGTTTATTTCAAGGGAAAGAAAGTCGATTTTCTGCTTCTGACTAAATATACTACCAACATATGATGCCTGGCCAAATTCACCAAAGCATGTCTTTGCTCTTCTTCATTAGATTGTGTTCAGAGACAGTTAGACAGTTGTCGTACCTGTTAAAATACTTTAATGAATCTGATACTTGCGAATGGTACTGAAATGACAGCCTGGGAAATTGAAGTCTTCTATCAAACTATAGAACTTGCACTGTATGGATGAAAATAGCACCAACTTCTGCCATGCTATCCTCTCGAAGTGTCTCAAGTTTAACCTGGAAAAATTATTTCTGGTGGTAGCAGATATAATTGTCAGCAGGTGTATGGATTATCTTGGTGGTTTTATACTGCAGACAGGAGCTGGGCAAGACATTTTCAATAGAATTATTTCTTATCAGAAAATTTGCATTGAAATCTGTTGTTTTTTGGGAAAGTATAAAAACTGCAACATTCTCAAAAGTCTGGTGCTGAAACTAGTTAAAGATGTCCCTGCTTACTGCAGGGGGGTTGGACAAAATACCTTTAAAGGTCCCTTCCAACCCAACACATTCTATGATTCTATGAAACAAAATGCTTATTTAATATATTTAGTTTACATTTCTTTAGAATTCCATATTGCTGTAATTGCATTATTATTATTCTGTGTAATATAGCTTATATCAAGTACCATATTTTGGTATTCTTGAAATGAAGCATTTTATTTTATCAAATTTAAGCATTTCAGTGCTGCTAAAATGAGTAATTTCTGAATTTCAATAGCAAGGCCAATTTCAAAAAGGGGAATTTTATTTTGACTGAATAATAAGAATTAAAAAGTCCAAATTATCTCAGTTAAAAAATGGTTTTTTTCCCCATTGTTAATCTTTTGTGGTAAGGGAAGAGAGCAGCCCTGTTTCTATGTACTCTATGTCAGGCAATAGTGACCTGGGAAGCTGGAGGGAAAGAGACTTTGGAGCAAATATAAAGTGTTGGTTAATCTATGGCATTCAAGAAAATTTTGGAAATACTGGGGCCCCAGGCCATGGTAGAAGAACAATAGTCCTAGTTAGTATTATAAGTTATTTATCTATTATTTATCTACTTTATCTCTGTCCCAAATGCTCAAATCTGAGCTGAAACTAGTGATGAGAGGGGGAGGAGGGGTTGTGATCTGCCAGTGCAGAGAAGAGACCTGAATTTCTGCTTTCCAAAGGAGACTATAGCAGGAGAGGAGAGAGTGGAGGACAGATCCTTCTGGTGCAGTCACAGAGCTGTGGGTGGGGAAGGACTCTCTGCTGAAAGTGTCCTGGTTTGAGGTAAAACAGAACCAACTTTCTGTTCTGTAATTTTACTTCTTAGCTAGGCCTCTTCTAACTCTCTGAAATTAACAGCATATTGTGCCAAAAATGGTTTCTTCTCAGAGTGATAAGACCAATGTTTACAGTTAGTGCCAAGGAATGGTACGCAGAGAGGTTCTTGCTTATACTTATTGTTATAACAACCAAGGTCAGCTAATTTTGTATTTGCCCTGTTGGAGGGTCAGAAACGGAAAAGCGTAGAGGGGTCCCACCTGCAGGGAGGAATGGACAGGACAGGTGACCCAAAATTGACCAACGTGGGGTATTCCATCCCATCTGCCCCATGCTCGGTATAAAAGCTGAGGGATCAAAGGGTCAGCCCTCTTCCTTCAACGGCTGACATCTGAGGAGGACCCTGTCTGTTCATCTGCCTTTGATCCCTATCCGTGTGTTCCTGACTCCAGCTCTGGAACCCAGTTCCCACCCATTGCTGAGTCTAGTCTGGGACTTCCCCAGTGCCTGCTGGTGACATCATCCTGGGAGCTTAATATGGTTTTGTATATACTGTATCTATTTCATTATTTTCCTTTTTATTTTATTATTAATATTTCATTGAAATAGTTTAGTTTCTTCTAAACTCGTAAATCTCTTTACCTCTCCTCCTCCTCTCCGTGTGTGAGAGGTGGGGGGAGAGCATCTGTCGCCGACCATTGGCCAATTTGGCCAAAACCACGACAGCCCAACGTGGGGCTTGAACAAAGCTCTGGTAGATTGCCTGAATAGTTTGAATTCCAGCTTGTTCAGGGAGAACAGACAGCTCACATCATGTCATTCTTATGTGAAATGTTATATCCTGCCTTTAGAGAGCTTTGTATGAAGTTAATTGATGCAGTGGTGTTTAACCGGCCAAATATATTGCATGGTTTATTTCTTCTTTGTGTTTGGATGCAGTAGTCTAAGCATGCTATTTTGGTGTGGATTGGCCTTGAGATGTATAAAATGGTTGCTTGGATAACAGTTCTACCTGCATATCTCAGGCATCACGTGATAGATTCCTTTACTAATTACACTTTTGGTTTTACCTGGGGAAAGTTTCTTTTGCCCTTTAATGCTTATGCCAAAGTGACACTAACAGAATTAGGGGATGGTAAACCTTCGGGCTGTTTAGAGAGTGAATGTTACTTTCATTCATACATGATTTTGTTGTTGGGTTTCCTGAATGTGTTGCAGGGGTGGTTTATTGTTAAATATCAGTGCAGGAGTGAGTATTATGTGATATTGCTACTAAAATCTCACGGCCAAAGTCAAAGATAGCAGAAATTCAGACAACCCTCCCACAAAAGCCACAGCAGAAATTCAAACAATACCCCAACGAAAGCCCAGCACAAACAACGCCACCAGCTCCGATACGAGCCCGAGCGGCGTCGGCGGCCCCGGCCCCGGTCCCGGCGAAAGCCACGCCTCCGCCCGTACCGGCGAAAGTCAAGGCTCCGGCCCCGGCCCCGGCCCGGGGCGCGGCAAAAGCCACGCCCCCAGCCATACCGACACCGGCCTCAGTGGCATCGGCTGCCACCCCAGCGGCCCCGGCACCGGCCCCGGCACAAGCCACGCTCAGACCAATCCCAGCACCAGTCACTCAGCAGCCTGCGGTGAAAGTTACTCCACCGCCTGCCCCACACCCACGCCTGTATCGCCAGTCCCTCCCCCGCCCACAGCGGCACCGGCTACTCCAGCCCCGACAAGGAGCACGGTCACTGCTCCGACAACGAGTACTGCTGCTGCCCAAACTCCAGCAGAACCGGCACAAGTTGCCCCGGTGATCAGGAAGCAGATAAGAAAGTCAGCTCGTTCCCTTGCCTCTGACGACAAAGACCAGCCCAAGCCAGAAAGCATGGGAGAGGGTTCCTCTGAGGAAGATCTAGGAGAGGGTCCTTCTCATGTATATAAAGCAAAGGGTCCTGTTAAAGCAGACCCAGGAGAGGGTCCTTCTCAGGCAGCATTAACACAGGATGAGGACTCAGATAATCGTTAAATCCTTCTCTATGAAGGATTTGAGAAATATAAGGAAGGGCTTTAGTCGTCATGAAGGTGAGATGCTTGTCTCCTGGTTGCTCTGATGCTGGGACAATGGAGTTGATTCCATAGATTTAGATGGCAGAGAAGCCAAGCAGTTGGGAAACCTGGCCAGAGATGTCGGTATTGATAAAGCGATTGGGAGAAAGGCAGACATCCTCAGTCTCTGGAGGCGACTGCTAGCAGCTGTGAAGGGCAGGTATCCCTTTAAGGATGATATCGAATGCCATCCAACCAAATGGACCAGCATGGAGAAAGGTATTAAGTACCTGAGGGAACTGGCTGTGGTAGAGGTGATTTATCATGACTGGCGAGTAAATGTAGACCCTGATGAAATGCCATGCAAACAATCTTTGTTGAGAAAGTTTGTGCAGAGTGCACCATCAATGTATTCCCACACATTATCAACAATGGTCTGGGGAGGATCTGATGCTGATACACCAACTGTAAATGAGGTGGCTAACAAGGTACAACAGTATGAAGACAGTCTCTCTCATCTCACTGTGGTGGCTGTGGAGAAAATGGCTGAGCAAACCAAGACCATGGCTGAGACAATGGAGAAAATGACTAACACAGTAGCTGAGAAAAGTGAGAAAAATGATAATTTTTTCACGAGCTGCTTGAAAAACTGTCTGAGAAGGGGAAAGAATCCCACTCTTCCCCTGAGCAGACCCAGGTTGCAGTCATTAAGAAAAAAAAAAGCCCTCCTACAAAATCAACTAGAGGGGAAACAGGAACCACTCCGAGATTTCCTGTGGCTTTGCCTCTGCAACTATGGAAAGGACATGAGTAAGTGGGATAAAAAAACCTGCTCTGTCTCTACAGGCATGAGTGCTTCAGTTGCAAGTTAAAGCACATGGAAGAAAGAATTTTCAGAGGAGGGTGGCTGCTCCAGTCCATGGTAAGCGATCCTCTGGTCCATATAGGAACTCATCTGCTAATTGTAGTGTGCTACCAGTGCTCTAGTGACAGAGATTGTAGGGGTTTTTTGTTTTGTTTTGTTGTTGTTGGGGTTTTTTTGGGTTTGGTTTTTTTTTTTGGTGTGTGTATGGTTGGCCTCGATGATCTCAAAGGTCCTTTCCAACCATGAAGATTCTATGATTCTATAAAGATTCTATCATTCTAAAACTTCAGGAATGCATATTCCATGCTATGCATTATTAAATAAAACGGTGAACATATGAATGCCTACAATTAATGTATATAAATAGCTGATAAAATTGCTCAGTATTAGAAAGCTAGTGGCAAAAATGACCTCATATGTCAAGCAGGCAGTTACCATTTTCTTTGTATACCTTACAGATGATAAATTAGTTTTATGGTCTGCATGGGGCCCTTATCGCATTACAGCACCAAGTGTTTGATAAAAAAAAATGCCTCAGTTAAAAATCGAGCTGAAATTTGGAGTCCCTATGGACCTCATTTTTTTAACATAAAGAATTTTAACCAACTTCCTTTTAGAAAGATTTATTGCTCTAAAGATAAATGAATATCCTATGTGCTTTTATTACAACAACAACTTTTTCTTCTTCATCTATCTTCTTCTTCTTCATCCATCTATCTTCTTCTTCATCTATCTTCTCCCCCTGATATTAGATATGAGTCTGCCGTAACGGATTCATTATTGATTGGGGGATTTAGTGGTTACAGCATAGGGAAGGAGCAAGCAGGACTCCTGGGTTTTGTTTCTGTCTTTTCTGCTGACCTTGGGTGAGCTGTTTCAGCTCCCTGAGACTCAATTTCTTCATCTCCAAAACAGGAGGTAGCAGGCAGTGACTGTGAGGCAAAACTATTCATTGTACCTGGAAGCCCAGGAGAAAATCCAGGGACTGGGCTTGTTCTGCAGACAGTGATGAAGAGGGACTCTGCAGTGAAGACCATACCCTGGGACACATGGTGCTGTAGCTCAGAAATTAGTTTCTCCCCTCCCAAAGTGAGAGGGATGGAAAGATCTATTTGCCAAGAAATCCAGCAGTTCTGCCTCTGCTAACCCTCTACTTTTGACTGATCTTTTCCTGCTTTCAGCAATCTCTGCTGTGTTGGCACATGCAGTTCCTTATGGGCATATTTCCCAAGCATTTATATCCCTTTTCTGGAGCTGAAAGGGTTTCTGAAGCTGTGGGAGGGTGCTAGCAGGCACTCACGAGCCTGTTGCTGGACTCCTAGGCTGGCGTGTGGGGTCAGGATACGGCCACACTACCTGGATGTGCTGGGAAGGCAAATGGCATCAGGTGCAGCAGCTTTAAGAGAGAGCAAAACAATTTCACAGCTACCCCATGGCTCCTTCTCTTCCTTCTGCTTTGAAAAGCTCTTTTCAGAGGTTGACTTTGGTAAATATCAGTTTCTCAGCTTTAACCAGTTATTTTGTGGCTCCAAGCCCTTTAGAACAAAAGGTTTTCCTGTTTCCAAGCCTGCTGTGCCTGGAAGAGGTACTCTGAGGTAAAGGCACTGAGGCAATGCCTGGAATATCACCCGGGTTTGGATCCTGACCTGCGTGGCATCAGTGATGAACCTCCAATGGAATTCACTCTGGTTGTAATTTTGCCCATAAGCAAAAAACATGTCCTTTTTTTTTCACCTGAATTGTTGTTTCATCTTTTAAGAAGATGCTCAAATGCAGAGGCTGGATGTTTTTACTGCCATGTGTGTGCACCCAGTGTGTGCTTCAGTGGCCACTGGTTTACGGTATTTCTGACATAGAGTCCGATGAGATGGTGTCACACCGCTCTAATAGGGATGACAGGGATTATGCCAAGCAAGTAATTGGTTCACAGATGAAACACTGAGCAGACATTTGGTTAAATGCTCTGTAGCTGAGTTTAGTTATGTAGGTGCATCTCTATTTGTCTGAGTCTCCCCCCACCAATGTAAATAATTAGCTACTTGTGACATAACTTTTTAAGACACTACTTACTGGGAAAACAGTGCTTATGTTTAATCACTTGCTGAAATCACTGAGAAGACATTAAGATTTAAGCATGTGATTAAATTAAGCATAGAGTTAAGCACCTTTATGCATTAAATGAACATGTTCTTGCCATGCAGTGAAGTTGAAAATACCTTTGAAAGTCCTCCTATAAAAATGAGTAACACTGTATTTCCCCACTGACAAATCTCTACTAAAATGCCATACAATGAAAGAAGAATTTATAGCCGTAAACATGGCTTGCAAAGAGGGAGGCAACCTCCAGAATTTAGGAATCACATTTGTTAAGGTTTCTCTAAAGCCTAAACTCTCAATTAACAAGCAAATCATCATAAGACAGTCAGTGAATGGCAAATTCATTCTATTCAACATCTTTTCAGAAGTGGATTTTGTGCACTTATCTCCATGAAAACCCAGCAGGAAAGTTTTCCATGAGAGTGATCCTACATCTGCCTGTTTTTAATGACTGTAATGGCAAGCAATATTCTACAATTACTTCGGCGATCTCATTTCGAGCATGCAAATCATATTATTTAACAGCCCAGCAAAAGTCATTTATTTCTTGGAATTGCTAACTAACTTTGGTGGGGTGATGTAGGAATGTATCTGAGAGAAAATGGTCACGTGAGCCAGCCTCCCTACTATGAGAGATTAGATTAAGGGCAAAACAGGTGGTAGAAGATGGAATTAGTATGTGGGAAAAACGGGAACTGAGAAGGCAGAAAACATGTTGTGAAATGACTAAGCAATTTACTATGTGAATTCTTGTAACCAATCTGATGTGTAAACAAACTGCATGGACAGCGCATGGACAGTGTAACTAGCTAATCAGAAATAAGCGAGTCGCGTGTACGGCTACAACACAGGGTATAAAAGATGATGATCTGTGCTTAATAAACGGCTTCTGTTGATTCACATTGGATCGTCTGGAGTCCAGTTATTTCTCCTCAGATGGTGGCCCCGACGTGATCCCGATCGGCGCTTGGCTTGAGCAGCGGAATGCGAGGGGCGGAAGACCCAGAAGGAGATCCACCGGCTGGAGGACGGCTCAGCTGGACTGAGACCGGGCGGATTGGGCGGCAATCCGGAATAGAGGAAACAGACGACGTGGCCACGGACACCCAGAGAGAGGTGAGCAGCCGGGGCAGGAGATGGGGCAACAAGTAAGAAAAGAAGAAGGGGCTGTATTAAGACTTCTCCTGCATATCCTCTCTAAGAGAGGGGTGAAATACGATGAGCATATGCTCCGAAGGTTATTAATATGGTGCAGAGAGAATGGATTTGCACCAGAGCCCCAGACAGCTTTTAAATCAGAAATATGGGAGGCTGTTGTGAAAAAACTTTGGGAAGTGATAAGTAAAGGAGACAAAGAGGCATCACCATTAGCGACGACATGGTGGTTGGTGTTATCGACCTTAGAAGATATGAAGGTGGAGCGAGCCACGGCAGCCGGGGCTTTTGCAGCATTACAACCCACGGGAGGGGGATCGAACAGGCCAGGTCCGAAGGTCTGGGACGATCCCCTGCTGATCCCCTCTGCTCCACCTGAGGCCGATGGAGGAGGCAGAATGTCAGCAGAGAAGGACAGAGCCGGAGCTGTTTGCTCCTGCCATTGCCCACCCCCACCCCCTCCCCTCCCCAGTCGTCTCCCTGAGATAGAAGTGCTGGTTTTGTATGTCTGCTGTGTAAGTGTGTGTGGGCGCCAGCTTATACCTGCTGATCAGCATGTGTGCTACTGTTTGCTTTTTGTTGTGTGCAGTGTCGTTAGGTGACTCCACTTGAGCAGGTGTTCTGCCCGGTGTGGTACTGTGCTCGTATGCATCTAGGGCTGACACTCCGTCAAGTGAAGAAGTTTGTGTATACACAATGTTTAGACGTAAGGCGAGCACGCCCCAGGTAGATAGACCAGGATGGGCTGTAGAACCGATGGAAGCCCTGAAATATTGGGGGAGTTTTCACCAGCCCACACGCTTACGCTCTCGGGAACGGCTCGCCCGTGCAGGGTGTATGGCTGGTTGTTTGTTGTTTGTCTATAAGATCATGGTTGATTGGGAAAAGGAGTTGAGCCAAAATCTATAGGATGCTCTGTAGGAAAATGAGAAACTTAAGGAAAAATGAGAAACTGAACTCTTGTTGCAAAGGCAGACTTTTATGTCAGTCTTAAGTGATGGGGAAAAAAAAAAAAAGGGAAAAAAAAAAAAGAAAGAAACCAAACATGAACAATTAGATGGGAAATGTGCCACGTTCGCACAAAAGTATGCCATACGCGCTATGAGAAAGCATCAGAAAAAGAGAAATAGGACTCCTGATTCAAAGCAGTACCATAGAGATATGTTTTTGGTTTTTTCCTATATGTGTCTATGTTATTGCATGCCTTAGTAGATTGCTCTGTGTTATACCCTGCGAGACTAAAATGAACCCCAGCAGAAGCGGTCTCTTGAGCAAGGGGGTGGAATATGGGAAAGCAACGGAAGATCGGCGAGGAGGACTGTAAATACACTCAAGGGACTCGCACCTGGGTGCTGGAAAACACAGATATCACACCAATTGTTATTCAGTCTTGGGTGCTGGCAAGAAAAACATTTGGATGACATAAGCCTGTAATGGACTCACAGACACCTTATCTAGCTGCTTGAGAATCTTGGCCTGTTGTGGAAGAAGATCAAAGCACAGTACCAGCAAGAACAGGGAGTCCGCATGCACTCTAGCTAACAAGGACTCTTTTGCTGCCAAGGATTCGTGATAACAAGGACTCTCTTGCTGCCAAGGATAAGTTTAACAATGCTACTAGTCCAGCTATTTCTGAGTTATTGCTAGATGTAGATAGTATTCGATATGCGATGTTGCAAAACAGAACTGCTCCTGATTTTTTGCTTTCAGCTCACAGACATGGTTGTCAAGATTTTAAAGGACTGTATTGTATGAATCTAAGTGACCACTCCAAATGCATCCATGCCCAGCTGCAGGAACTGCACCGACCGAACCAGCAACTTGTGGAGACCACTGGGTGAAATCTCTTTGCTGGATGGACTTGGGGGTGGGGTTGGTTGAAGCAAATTATACTCATTGCCTAAGTGGAAGAATTTGTCTGTTATGTTTAGTATGCTGTTTGCCGTGTTTAATAAGCATTATACGATCAGCTGTAAATGCTGCTTTGCATCGTACCCTTGTACGAGTTGTAGAATATGTTGCTCTAAAAACTATGTGTGTATCCATGAGAACCTGACCTTCACAGAAGAAGATAGCAAGAAGGGATTACAACAATGTAGTCACGTATCAGACAGCCGCTGTTAGCAAAGCTGGATCATGAGTTTGGTGAGACTCGCTGCATACGCTGGCCACGCGTGCAGCAACTCTAGCCTGTACTTTTCTACTCGATCCAGCGCAGGAGAGTCTGGTGGGACTCGCTGCGTGCACTGGCCATGCATGCAGCGACTCTAGCCTGTACTTCTCCACTCAATCCAGTGCAGGATATAAGGAGGCTGTCTCGGGTCAAGGAGGGGGAGAGAGACATGAGCGCACTTTGAAGATACAGGGGATGCCCTGAAGCACTGTGTCTGCCCCTGCCCCCCCCCGCCCCCCCCATAAGTTCTATGTTCATTAACCCCAACAGCTCAGAAGGCATTACAGGATGTTGCAAGATAAGATATTGTCTACTACTGCTGCAAGACACATTGAACACCATCCTACAAGAATTTCAACTTTATGCCCTGATAGGACAGTGGGATGATGCGCTCGCAAAGAGCCTGACCGCACTAGAATATGGGGTATTAACATTGTCACCAGTATTCCTCATTCCCCAACTGGGCAAGTAATTGTGGAGCGTATGCATCATGTACGGCTACAGCACAGGGTATAAAAGATGATGATCTGTGCTTAATAAACGGCTTCTGTTAATTCACATTGGATCGTCTGGAGTCCAGTTATTTCTCCTCAGGGCGAGGAAATGCTGCGCTTGGAATTAAAACCCCGATGTCTTGTAACCTTCCACGGTCGAGTTGTAAATTTTGTCCAACAAGGTCAGACAAGAAAATCTGAAAATGAGTCACAGAGAGAGAGCGAGAGAGAAGTGGGGGTGGAACCCCACCACCCTATATTGTTCATTACCAAGTCATCTAGGTGTTCTCTTAGCGTAGATGATGAATGAAGAGTTCATAACCACTTCATCACATTAGACACCAGCTCGTAGCAAAAAACACCACTCACAATTTCATCCCAGAAAGGCATCTGGGAAACGAGATCTTTTCATTGCCACTGTGACCATTCTGAAAATCTGATGAATATCTTTTCTGGTTTTGTTGTGGACAAAGTCGATTGTTTTTAATATTCACCTGGAGCTGTTGCAGTTTTGCTACCTCGTACATCAAGATGTACATAATATCTTACTGTCTGTCTCCTATTGGTACAACTGTCTGTTTGTCTTTACTGTTCTTTTTTTTCATGGGATGGCAAAGGGAAGGGTTTTGTGCTAAAGAAGATCAGTAGCTGGCAATAAATTTTGATACCATAAACAAAATATAATTTCCTTAACACAGTCTATTTTCAGCTCACAATTTATTTATTTTTTTAAAAATGTTTGTCCGTTTGCTTGTTTGTTAATTTAACCCATGTGGAGACTCAGTGAATGGTGTGACAAGATATGTATGACAAGAACAATGTAACAAGATATAAGATACCATTTCACTTCAGATTGCCAATTCTGGCTAAGCCTGATAAACGCTGACCAAAAAAAGGGGGATGTTTTAGGAAATAAACCTCAGCCACTTTTTTTGCTGTTCTGTCCCAATTGTTTCTCCTGTGCTCCAGCTCTCAGTTGCTTAGGGAAGGTGGCTCTTGCTGCAGTGCTTCATATCAAAGCTTTGAAGAGCTATTCCATGCCAATATCTCATAGCCACCTCACTTTACCACAGTTACAAGAGAAGAGGTTTTGTGGAAGGGTGGAAACTGATTATTGGTTTCACAAGTGACAACTGATTTAAAAATGGCTAACCAGACTACTGAGAAGGATTTCTTAAAGCGGGAGGAGATATATTCCTTAACAGGAGGTTCAGAAAGACCCTGAGGAGGTCTTAGAAAACCATAGGTAAGGTCCTCCTCTGCCATGTGCTTTCTTGAACCTCATCCTTTCGTCCTTTGCCACCAGCCTTCCTTTGGAAAATTTTGGGGTGATCAGTTAGTGGGTAGTGAGCTGTGGGAATTATACCAGGTGTGAGGCTAGGGGAGTATTAAAGTTTTGCACAGATACCTTTTCTTCCCTATTTGATTCATCATCGGTCAAAATGAACAATGTTAGTTCTGTTCTCACTCACAAAGGTATTAAATGAAAATAAACCTGGGACTTTTCCATCGAAGTGTACCAGATTGTTATACCAAATACCCATTAGTTTAACATATTTAGAGTCCTAAGCTTCTAGCCTTCAGTTGTAGATCTCCATCCACAAGATATTCTCTCTTCTTATAGCCACTGAAATCAGTGGGGCTTAAGCTCTTTGATATTTTTATAGGTCTGAGACATTTATTGTTGAATTATATTGCTGAATTGTTTAGTGTCTGAGCACAAGTGATTAAAATACTACATACCTTACAGAGCTTTGGTTCTGTCTTATTCATACCCATGCTGGAGTCATCAAGTCTACTTGTCAGTTTAATCTTCTTAGCTTGGCCACTGTGCTTCAATGACACAGTTTCAGCCAAGTGAATGACCTTAGTTTTGGTTGTATTGAAGGTTACACAAGTTTGGGGAAAAGTGCTGTTCTTTATTATGTATATAATAGTACGCAGGGTTCTTCAGAAACAAATTAAGGACACGGATCTTATCCTCAAGAGTTTATGATTTGAATGGATCTATAACATGATGAATGAACACAATAGAAACAGAAGGAGGAAAGAAAAATATAGGGTCAAGCATCACTAGAAAAATCTGTGTTGTTTCATTGATGAAATGAATGAATTTACTGCTTCTATTTCAAGTGTTATGGAGTGTAATTGGTATTGTATGTACATATACATGAAAGATGACCTAGAGATAAGATTTCTAGAAATCAGTTGCTGCTACTAATGCAGAAAATCTGTTATATGGTGTGTATATATATATGTTATTAAATCCATAAAATCATTAAGTATTTCTTTTGGAAAGATTTAGTTCCTGAGTGACTAGTATCTGGCATGCTCTCAGTGGTATATCAGACAATCTTGGATGACACTCAGTGCAACTGGCTTTTCGAGGAATGGGGATGCCAAGGTTTTAATACAAAAATGACTTCTGCCCAATGTGAATCAATAACTCTGTTCTTTCATTAATCACTCACATTTTGAGTCCATGACACTTGATCTGCTTGACCTTATTTATCCCACAATGGAGTTCATGGTAAAGAAAGCAATCGACAATCAAACAACATTAATAATTGCAATCCCTGTATCTACCAACCCAGACATAAATGCCCAAAGTTATGATTTCAGCTAGTGCTGTTAACCCATAACTGGCTTTGATTATTAATTTCATAAATGATAATTCTTTAATTAGCTAAACCGATTATATATTATTCTCAATTTGAAGGGCTTAGAAAATGTCTTAAAGATCCTAAACACATCCTGGGGAGAGGGGAAATCATACTTCTGCAAAGACCTTTTCCCCCTTCTCGGAATATTTCCATTTATCCTCTTAGTACTTCCAAGGTGTTTTTTCAAGGGCAATCACAACAAAGCGTACCAGGTACCAAATCATAGTGAGGAAATACAGGCTAACAGGAAAATGACTGTGGACTGCTGTTGGGTTAAAGTGGCTGGAGAGTGGCAGGAAAGGGACAAGGTGTTTGAGTGTGTGAAAAAGCATGATCAGATGAGATTTTTGACTCAACAGCCAGAGCTAATTCGTCTAAGAATTAGGAAGGTGAACAATTAAAGGGATAAAAGTTTTATATGGATAATATTTTATTTTGTTTTACTATTGATTTTTTCCCCAGGCTGTCAGTAATGACCCTAGGTTCAGAATAGGCCTATACTGGAGTCAGTCACTGTAGTAGGTGATAAATACAACCTGCACACATAAACTTTTGACATAATTTTATCACATATAATACAGCCCTCTTCCCTGCCTAATGGTATTTGCTGAAATTTTCTAGATTCACCACTGTCAACTATGTAGATGAATAACTGTATATAAATCCATACTTAGAATCTGCCCATGCGCCATGTTTATGTTGCTGAGTGTTAAATTACACCTAAGCCATTTTTTACACATCTCCACTGCAAAGATGTGGTTGGCAGTTATGTGGCTCTGGGCTAGCTTGAAAGTGGCTATCAGATAAAACACCTGTGTATCCATGCTATTTTAAAGTTTGGTGTGGGCTGTAAACCTTGCTGGAGAAGGGAAAAGGGGGGAAATAAATACTGTGACAGTAGTGCACCTGAGCTCTGACATGCAGAGCTACATGGGCAGCTAAATCCAAACTAACTCAAGGTGGCTAGATGAGTTATAGTCAGACTTTTGACTGCAGTAAAATAATTTTCATTGGGAATATATCTAAAGTAAGGAATGATGCAGTATGAATAAAAGTATCCTGTCTGAGTGGAAGGTAGGTTTGAAGACTTTAAGGAGCAACTATTATTGGAATGAATATTAAAACTATGAATATACAAATTTACAAACCAGTCCAGAAAGAGAGACCTAAAGTAAGTTTTTTCTGATCTCCAACCTTTTTTGAAATTAAAAAAGATAAGAAAACTTTCTGCTTCTGTCCATGTTTGCAAGTGGACAACCTAAGGTGTGAAACCTGAGCTGCATTTCCCTGAGTACAGTGTGCTCATGTTCGGTCTGTCTGTCTACCTGCCTATCTAGCTCTCCCTCTAATCATGTAAAACCATAGAATGAACTAATAGCAGCTTTCCCAGATGGAAAAAAAAGGGTATTACCTTTTTATATTTTCTGAAGCAGGCCAGCATTTAATCATTTCACTGCGTTCAGTTGTTATGTTAGATTGCTTAATGTAATAGAATTACATGACACTGGTGTGGCAGAGTGCTCTCCCCTTTTCCCACCTGGCTCCTGCTCAACCCGTGGCCATCAGCGGGAGTTGTTATGAGTTGCACTTGAACTATGGGGGATGGCTGGCAACATAGTCATAACACTGTCTGGAGTGGGAACCTAGGTATCTTGTTCCCATGAGAATATGACTATAGGTCAATTATCTTACTCTATAAATAGTGGACAGCCCAAGAGCCCTTTGAGCTCTCCTGCACGGCAGTGGGCTGCACGACGGGATCTCCCCTTGAGTGGGGACGCTCGCTTAAGGTTCTTCTCCTCGAGGTTGAGAGATTCCTTGCCGCAACAGATTCTCGGTAAGTGACTAAGAGCATGCTAAACTTTGAAATCTTAGCTGAGTGATATAAAGGACTGATTGCACATATATAATCCTTTAGACAGAAACTGTTGACCAAGTCTGGGACTAGGATTGGATCCAGCCGCACCTAGACTCCTCTCTGAGAAGGAGTTTAGAAAGCAAGGGGGTCCTTTCTGAACCTCGTGACTCAACGGGAGGGTCTCCCTGAGAGCTTGTCTGACCCTGGCCTCTATGCAGTAAATAATCAAGTGTACCTTACCATTGAATCTCATAAAACACTGTCGCGTTCACTACTAACTTTGTTAAATCACTGTTTTATGTTAATAAACATTTCACTACTTCTCTCTTACAGGTGAAGTTAATCACTCTGCCCGCGACAACTGGTACACCAGATACATCAAAATTATGAATGCTGGAAAGAGACAGTGATAAAGTGTTTCGAGATACACGCAATCCTGACAGCGCTATAAGTTTCTGCAATTGATTAAAGACATTTCCCCTGTGCCACCTCATTATTACACATCAAAGGGGAAAAACAAGGGCAAGCTAGATAGCGGAAAAAAAAAGAAAAATATGTTGTTCTATCCATTCAGCAGAAATGCCCCAGATATGTTAAATTAATTTGTATATACAAGTATAAGTAGGCATGAGAGAGACTAAAATAGGTTTGGAGGGAAAAAAAAAATTGTGTTGGTTGTCTTGCTGATCTATAGAATCATAGAATCATAGAATTGCCTAGGTTGGAAGGGACCTTTCAGATCATCTAGTCCAACCATCAACCTAACTCTGACAAAAGCCATCACTAAACCATATCTCTAAGCACTATGTCTACTTGTCTATCTATCAAGTAAATCTTTCAATGAAAAGCAACTGAGAAGCCTGTAAATCTGACTGCCATTTATGGCTTTGTGAGAAAGACCTAAAAAGGGTTGACACAACTGAACGCAGATCTGCGTAGTTTTCATTGAAATTCCTACCAACTATTTGGTGGCCTTTATGGACAGAAACTGGTCTCTGCTTTGCCCACGCTTCTACCATTTGCTCCTAACTAAAATGTTTGCTCTGCAAGAAGCCAAAAACTGAGCTCACATATGAAGGTAAACTACTATCAGACACCAACACTTCTGAACAGAGTGAAAGCCCTCAGGTCGAGCGGTCTTACAGAAAAATGTGCAACTGCTCCCCCTTCTAGTCATGCTTGGGGACTAGCAGGGGAATGTCTGCCTGCAGAGCTATTTGTCTGTCACCTTTTCCCACTTTTATAGAAAGAAAAACCCATTTTACAAGTCTTCAGAGTCTCAAAACTTCTCTCCTATTTTAAAGCCATTATTTTTTTCTTAGCGGTGACTCATTCAGGTCATATGTTCTAGCTGAAGTTCTTGTTCAAGCTTGCAAACATCACAGCAGTGGAAAGTGTTTTTAATAAAAAATCTGTGTGACTTGTCTTAATGACACATCCTCCCTCCCTCTCCAGAGGAAGAGTGGGAAGACACCTAGGTAAAAGATCTAGCTAAGAAAGACCCTAGAGTCTGTATCAAACTGCACTGTCAAAAGAACTTCCATGTACTCCAATATTTATTTAAAAAAAAAGTCTAAAAAGTCTTAGAAAGTAAGATATTAAGACTACTGAATGACCTTCATTATAAGGCAGGACAAGACCTGAAACAACACTTTGTTCATGACTCATGCTCAATAAAGTCAGGTTGTTGCAAGTACCAACTCAAGAAAATGATTTACCCAATCATAATCAGATAAGCCCTGAGAAATAAGAGTAAATTCATACAGTGTTTGCAGAAATAGCCAATGGGGAGCCTCCTATCTATTGGCAAGACCCTTATTGATGTCAGTAAGAGCATGATAGAGCCCAGAATGCAGCAGACTAGGCATTAGGGATACACGAATACCAAATAAAAATACCACAGGCATTTTGCTCTTCAGCATTAATAACACATGTCAACAGTCAAGTGCTGCTTCTTCAGTATGAAGCTGTGATATCCAGCCAGTGCGTAATCTCTCAAGACTTCCCATCAGCCATTTATAGGTTTCTGATAAGGCAGAGGATTCATTTTGTTAGCCTCTCCTGCTGCAAAACAGCAGTTTTACTTGTGGAAGTGAAAGTATGGGTAGAGGTCAATTGCTGATTTCATGGCAAGGTAGGTACAGAGACTGGGATACTGATAAGGGATTAGGAGCACCTTGCTTTAGTTGTCATCTTTGTAATATGCAGTTGAATTTGTAATATGGCAATTGAAAATATATTCACACAGATACTTAGCCATTGTGTGAGCTACATCTGAATTAGCCCCATGTCAGGAGAACCTCAGATTATTGTACTTGGGAAGAGATACTGGCCTAAGGAAGGGATCCTACCAGGGTAACTAGCAGAGTTTTGGTGCTCAGCTTTGTCAGAGACAGCCATCCACCCCTGTCAAAACCATTTCCTTGCTCTGCATAAGGCCATCAGTTGTAAATCCTCTTCTGGGAGTATGTTCTTCTGTCTGGCTTTCAGGTACATGAAAAAGCAAAGACAGGAAGAAACACCAGCACTGCAGGGAGATCAGAAGGGGTATGTGGCCACACATTAGCTGATATGGTTCACCTTTCACAGTGTTTCAGTTCCATCCCAATCTTTGCTGGTAGTTTCAGTTAAGCTGTAGAGTTTTGTATGAGGATGTCTGACATGTAAGCATATTTTTCTTTCAGCTGGTGATGATGTGGGAGTGGAAGCTTGCTAAAAGGAGAGTCTCAGACTGTGGTAATAATTCAAGTTACAGTAGAAAGATTTTCCAGAGCTTTTCTGGCTAGAGCTCAGCTTCTCAGAAGTGTTTGGGAGCCCAGGTACCACTGATTACCTAAAGCTTTGTAAAATCTGAACAAGTCCTTCTGAAAATTTGGGTCTTACTCTCACTTTGTCTAAATGCACCATCCATGAAGCAGGAATAATGATGGTATGAAAATAAACACAATAAAGACTGTGACAAGCTCAGTGCTGTAGAAATAGAGACCCTCTAAATACTTCTGAGAGAATTCCACATCCAGTGCCTTAACCATCAATCGAGGCCTGAGTTAACCACCCTTCCTTCCTGTTTTGAAGTCTGGAGATTTCACTGCATGAAGCTAGACTCTTGGCAGCCCCACAGAGATTTTCCTCTCACTTTCTGGTGCTGTTTTAGTCTATGAATTGTTTGCACTTCAGGAACAGGAGGATGAATTGGTCTCTATGGAGTGTTGATGCCATTTCAGACTGAATAGGCTGGGGGACAGCTAATCCATAGGACAGAATAAATTACAAAGAAGGCTTTATTAGTGTTCCTCTCCCCTTTTAACCTTTTAAATGCCTCTTTGTGAAGAACTCATTGTCTGCTCTTTGAAATTAAATCAGAGGTGAGGAGAGGCCAGTGTAAATTCTATCAGGTGGAAGGGTCACAGAATGACCAGTCTTAGCTATGCAAACTTTATTTGTATTGGCAACATATGCTTGGGAATTCACTTTTGCTCTTCAGTTTACTGCTTATGAGGTTGAGCAAGAGCCCTGTCTTTATAAATATGTGTATGGGTGATGGCAGAACTCCTGTTTGTGCTATACTCTGGCAGGTCCCTTCATGTGGTATCCCATACAGATGGGAGATATTTTGTATTCATAGCTCATTTTAGTTTTACCAGTTTTATTTCCTGGTTTAGCTTCCTACCCCTCATATTTGTGGAAATCAGTTCTTGAATCTCTGGCAATGCAAAATGCCCAGTCTTCCTTGTTACCTTAAAAAATGCCCATATTTCTGCCTTTCACAACACATTCGTCTTTCTGCCTCAGGCTTCTTACCACTGAAGTTTCAGAGAACCAGGCACGTCCTGTCTGGAGAAGAAAAGACTAAAGGGAGTCATGATGAATGTCCATAAACACATAAAGGCATGTCCCTGAAAAAGGAGAGGAACCAATTATCCTCATTAGTCAGTGAGAACAAAAAAAAAGGAGTGATAGATTCTGGATGAAGCACTGAATATTTACGTTGACTGTTATGGAAAATTTCATAACTATTAGTACATTTAAGGCAATGAAGCAAGTTACCCAAGGGAGGTAGTCAGATCACCTTCATTGGAGATAGTCAAGGGAAGGTTTGATGCTCATCCATCAGAGAAGTGTTAGAGATAATTAAATCGGTCTTGCCCCAGGCAAAAGGATGGACTAGATTATTCACTAGTGCTCCTGTTCAACCCAGCAGATTCTATTTTTTTCCTTCTTAATTGGAAAGGGGTGCGTGGGTGTGTGTGTGTATGTGTACCTCAACTCCTATCAATCTGTTTTATCCATGGAATGGCCGAAGGATCTGTATTAGGAAGTGATATTTCTTTCCTTAGCTTTATTGTCCCCATTTTGAAAGGTTTACTCCAAATCACCTCAGCAGTTTTTCAGGTGCCTGTATGCAGCATTGTGAAGAGGACCAGGTACTAGTGGCTGCTAGTCTTATTTTTTCCATTTGATTGGATTTGTTTTGCTAAAATTGCTTAAAATGCATTTGCTTAAAATACACATCCAGACAGGAAGAATTGTCTCCTTGCCTGCCTTGACTACTCAGTGCCATCTGCAGACCAGACAAGCATCTCCAGAAGGCGCTTTTATCCCTAGGATGGGTTAAAAATCAATGCATCTCTGGAATTGCCTGTCTCTTTCCACTGGTTTTAGGGAGCCCAGATATCTCTTACATTATTAGATACCTAAAGACAAGACTAGACATCTAAAATGAAGCATCATGAGTCCTGCCCTTTGCAGCCCTGCACAGTCTGTTTTCTCATGCCTTTGTTTCCCTGGTGATAAAGCAGGGTAATGGTAATGGCAAGGTACCTAGTGTGCTGTGTGTGTTGCCTATTACAATTATCATGATTGTCTCAGTGTTACTTTGTGCTTCTCCATTTGTTTGCAGCCTCCATCTGTTGTCTCTCCTCTTACAGTCAGGTAAGTCTAAAGATTTAGTTAAACATAAGAGTTAGGTTGTAAGTTATCTGTGGCAACAGCCACCTATTTTCCCTCATGGGTTTGCATCACCTACAGCAGTAAGATTGTGATGTTTGACCGTAGCATACATATGCTACAGCAATGCAAGTGATGATAATAGCAATAACAGTAGAGTTCCTTGATCTTGTGGTTCATGTTCCAAGAAATGATGCTATGACATAAATTATATACTATCTCATTCTGATCTCTGATAAACACAGGGCACTACAAGGAAATCTTGGAGAATAAATTTACAAAGGGCTTTGAAATCTGTTGAACATACAAAGAATAATTTTTATATTCATACACTGTGTCAAATCCTGGGCAGTGGTAAGCACCATCACTTTCTTTGGCAGCTCAGACTAAGCACCCCTTATCACAGCTGAGATTACAACGCAAGAGTTAATTCCTTTGTTAAATGTGCAAGCTGAGAGTAGTGCTACTTGAAGAGTCTGCTCTGAAAGGCAATTAAAACTTTGCACAGGGAAACTTTACAGACAACACAGGAAGGAGACTGCCACCTCCTTTACCTTGATCTTTACAACCGTAATAATGCCCACCACACTGGGAGAACTGTGTGGTCTTTGAAAACAAGGGCCCTTTTCCAGTGCGTGTGCAGGCAGCAAGGAAGATCATTGTCTGGCCTCAATGCTCAGAGAGAGACCAAATGCAAACTAATTGTATACAATAAATCAGATCTGAATGGGGTCAGCAGCAAATGGACAGATGGAGAAAGATTTTCTGCCCTTTTGTCCAGTTACTGTTACCCAGTGTGTCACTAACACCCTCCCTCTAGGGCAGCAACCTTCCCAAATTCTCTGACGCTCCAAGGCCACTGTAATACTGTAGATAAGATAATTAAAGCATTTCTCTTAGTCAGTGATGTTCCTTACTTCATAACATGCTTTTATGGTTATGTCCAACTACTAGAGCTGAGCGTAGACCTGGTTTGGCTGAGTAACAGTAATAGGTGAAGATGCTGGTTCTTTATTTTTATTCTAAAGTATCCTCAGGGTATGTTATGGAACAATAAAGCTCATCTGAACTTACTAGACTGAGTGAAAACCTTTATTCTTCACAGCTTGCAAGAAATCATAGAAAGATATATCGGAGCCCACACAACCATGTCTCAACTCCTCCCATGACCCCTTGTCATCACAGATGTTCCTGGCTGCTACTCCATTCAGCAGCATTATAAAAAAATACACAAGAAACCTTTGGGTGAGCATATCCCTGCATCTGGTAGCTCCCATTGGCTTCCAAAGCAAAAGACGACCAACCTCCTCCCTCCCCAGTGCACATACAAGTGAGGGCAAAGACAACGTCTTTGTAAAGCAACATTTCAGGCTACAGCAAGAGGTTGAAATTTGTTCCTCCAGCTGTGCTAAAGCACAGGTTACCCAGGGTCTCTAGCAGACTCCTGTCCTCTTTGGATTAGACACACCGCATGACTCACTTGCAGGTTATATAATTCCCGAGTGCAGAAGAATCTGATCCCAGGCCTCTGAGATGGGCTATTGAGTGTACCATAACAGGAATCAGTGCTAAATGAGTGACAAGTTTAAGAAATTGTTAGTATCCATCCTCTGATTTTCCAAGCTATTTCATTTTTATGACAATATGCTCTTTCAGTGATAGGCAAAAAACACCCCAAACCCCTGATGTTAACTATACCATGCAAAATGGAGACTGTTAATTTGCCTAGTTAGGAAAACAGAGCATAACTTTTATTTTATTGGGGTCATCATCTTGCAAATACTTAAGCATGTGCTTAACTTTAAACCTGTGAGGCCTTTTGGAAGACAATGGAGCTATTTACATACTTCAGCACATTGCTTAGTCTTCATAGGATTAACGCTGACATTAGCAGCCTTAACTTCCTTATAGTGTAGTTTCTTAGTTTTGCATAACAATAATGGTAAGTTTCTGTCTGATGTGATTTACACAACCCATCATTTGCCTTTGTCTGTGAAGCTATAAATCAATGTGTATCTTTTTTCTGGCCTGATCTTCAGTCTAATTCTTTGGGCTGTAACTGTGATTATGCCTCTTCCCTCTGTTTTCCCTCCGGGTTTTCTTGTGTAGCTTCCACCAGCAAAACACTTCTCGTCTAATTGGGACAATGAACTTTATCTTTTTTTTTCTTCCCCTGCCAAATTTTCTTTAATTATCTTTCTTATAGTTAGAGATTGCAATTTCCTTTAATTACTTGAAACCATCTAAAATAAACAATTTTAAACCAACAGAACAGAGAGTCATTTGTTTTGCTGGTGCCCTCTCCCCATTATCCTTCCATTCTTATTGCTGATGGTACTGGGAGATTCATCCTACAGGCAGCGACCTACTCTCCTGTTTCATTTTAATTTTTCATATCCCACTCCCTCCATTTTGGCTGGCAGTCCCCCCAGATTACACATTACATCTAAGTATACATCATTTGCTCTTACTTCTTTCTGCATGCTGCCTCTAGGCTAGGAAATTTGCAAAATGCTGCTGTTGCTGCTGAGAACTAGCCATTTTCCTTTAGTCAAATGTTTTTTAACTTGAAAATGTCCATACAGAGATAAGCCATAAGATCAACTCATAAATACTCACAGGCTGCTTCTTTTGTTTTGTTTTGTTTCTCTCCCAAAGTCACAGTGTTATCCAGGGTAGTGCTTTACTACGTAATTTGCACATATTCCTCAGAAGTCTTTCTCTCATTAGTGCTTAAAGAAGTACCAAGAGTTATTTTTTTCATTAGCAATTCTTGTGCAGTGTAATATCCTGCATGTATTAGATACACAGAGATATTTCCGTTATGGAAAAATCCTATAGGGCTTTATAGAAAATTACAAACTTTCTCATATAATTTTTTAAACCACCTTGTAAAATCAAACATACAATGAAATATACTTCTGTGAAATTGTTCAAAGAAACCTGTGGAGAATAAATAACTCTCTAATAAATCCTGTAGGGTTTTGGAGTAATTTCAATAACCCTATTAAGTTTCTTTAGAGCTCTGCCAATTCCACCCTTCTGCATGTCCGAAGGCTCCTTTGAAAAGGGCACAGAGATAGGGTCAAAAACCTGCTCTGTCATTTCTCTCTATAGATTTACATATATATAAGATTTTACTGCTGCCTCCAATCCCCCAATGGCTTGCTGAAAACTCACCATTGCTCTCCCAGCAGTTCTTTTGTTTGGCAAATTTGCTTAAAACAAATTATGTCTGCTTCTTGCACACTCAGCTGCTCCATCCTTCGGTGTTGGAAGTCACCACAGATACACTGAATTACAGAGATCTACCACCAAAGTTTTGACCCCTCGGCATTTGTTTTCGGTGATCGCATACATCTGGAGTCTCAAGTCCCAGCCTTCACCATGACAGCACTCCCATGCTTAAACCCATGGCACACAAGGATATATCAAGCTGAATCAGAACCAGGGCAGATGAGGGTCAGCAATAGAAGGGTTAGATCCCTAACAGTGTGAAGTGAAGAGACAAAAGTTTTAACACATTTTATCACAAACAGCTGATTACAAGACACTTACTGCCTACCCATTATAATGAACAACAGAACAGCGACATAGGTGAATAGACTAGATGACATCACACCACCTTGTTAAGCTATTCTTATTGCCTCATGATTGAGACCAATCATTCAAGTGTTTAAGGGCAAATGTATGGTGGTATTGGAGTTTAGAGAGGAGTGAAGTCCATTCTGACATCTGCTCCATGATTATCTTATGCCTCAGTTTCCCCAAGGGATTTTTCTATGCAATTTTGTAAATATCCATAGCTGGAGCTTTAAAATTAAAAAGCTAAGGCTGAACTCCAAGCATTTGCTTTGTGTGGGATGGGCATGGGAATTCCTGTGATCCTGTCTGAGGCAAAAAGCAAACAGCACGTTTATTGTTAATAATTGGTATATATTTCTGAGTAAAAACAATGATGTGATCTCACCAGCTGGTTAATTTAATATAAATATTCAAACGCAGAAACAGTTTATTAAACAGATTGGAAATCATCAACTTCATTGTTGTAATAGAGCAAATACAGTATCTTGATTTTCAATAAATGGAACAATCATCTACCGTATGCCGAGTCACTTGCTGTCTGTTACTATATTCTGTTAAAAAGAAAATAATGATTCCAACAGAATGTTGTGTAGCCACTCCAGGAATTAATAGAATTAGTGCAGCAACCACAAGACATAATATAAATATTCTATTGAATTATCAGTTAAAACCCCATAGCATTAAAGGTAAACTATATCAAATAAGTCAACAGAAATTATAGACTATTTCCCAAATTCTTGTATTAGTCTTCATCTTGAGCCTGGAATGAAAAGTCTTGAGAGTAACAAGTATATAATTACTCAACATTTTTCTTCTTCGAGTCATTTTAGGAAAACAAATTACATGATATAAGTGCAGCTCTTCAGATTTGTAAACTACTGGCATAATGAAGAAAACACGGTGTAGTTATTATGCATTGAGCATTCATTGACATTAATTTTTGCTCAAAAGACTGAGGCATAGATCCTTTTTCAGTTTCTAATATGAGTCTCATGAAGTTTTATTTCCATCAGATGCTATTTGTCCCTATTGCAGGAAGAGAAGTTTAGGTCATTCAGCTGGTTCAGGTGGACTTTCCTCTTATGGCAGCCACCTACAGCAAAATATCATCCCTACAAAAAACAACTTCTTCCATAAGCCAGTTGTGATAATTAGCTGCAAGCATCATAAAGGTGAAATAATATCACAAGAGGCAGAAGAATTCTTTAGGGTCATATGTAGAGATGAGAAGTAGAAATTGAGAAAGGGATAATATCAGAGAGAAAAATTCCTAATCTCTGTTAGACCCTGGGATCATATTCACATGTAATTTTAAAAGGGATATTCAAATAGATGGTGACGACTGTATTGGTAGGTACTGGGCACTACAAAGTGATAAAGGTTTCCATTTCTAGTTCTTCTCATTTCTCCCATATATTAAAGATACTCCGGTTTCATGCATTATAATATTTCTTGGCTCCATATTCTAACCAAAAAGGTAATAGTACAGCACCCACCTCATGACAATACTTTTCAGCATGGTCTGACTGCTGTTGTAGGAGAAAGAAAAGAGTACAGATGAAACTTTGCTATTTTGCTGGTGTATCCAGGAAAAAAAGAAGAAAAAATGCAGATAAAGAGCAATCCACAGGAATACCATCCAGTGGAAATACCATTAAGTTGTAGAAAACCTGGGTACTTTTCTGGTTCAATCTTTAATATAACCTGCCTTGGGAAAATAATTTTCCTTTTATGCACTTCCATTTCCTTTCGTATTCCTTCTCTTTGCAATTCAGATTGATTGCAGGGCTTTTCTAACGACATAAAAGTACTGACCAAGCGAGTCAAAGCTTGTAGGTTTGACTTCATTTCAGTGATATCACAACAGTCCCTACCAGTGGGGTCCAGGTAGGGTCCTGGGGGACCCAGACCAGTGGGGTCTTGGGTCCAGGTTTGTTCCTGTTCTCTCACAGTCTACTTTCTCAAAGTTGTTTATCTGACTTAAGGAAGGTCAGCACGGCCTTCAGCATCTTCCTTATCAGCGTAACTCGGAATTGTCCATGCAGGCAGGCATAGCTTACTTCTGACAGTCCTGCATGGTGCCGTGCCCGTTCTCATATAGCCATTCCTCAACAGTCTGGCACAAAATTGAAAGTTTGGGACTAGCTACCAAATCAGGCCACCCCTTCTATCACTCGAGAACATTGGATGCAACCCAGGGTATCTGATGGGGTCAACTAACTTTCCACTACGTTGTGCTTAGATTTAAGCACTAAATAAGTCTGACAGCATTTCTGCCTGCAGGTATTTGAAGGAAGAAGTTTCTCTTCATTGACTGCACAGGGAAGTTGTGCACAAACTTGAGGATCTTAAAATGTAGAAGCATGTTAGCTGGGAGAACACGGAGCGAGCCACAGCAGCCGGGGCTTTTGCAGCATTACAACCCACGGGAGGGGGATTGAACAGGCCAGGTCCGAAGGTCTGGGACGATCCCCTGCTGATCCCCTCTGCTCCACCTGAGGCTGATGGAGGAGGCAGAATGTCAGCAGAGGAGGACAGAGCCGGAGCTGTTTGCTCCTGCCATTGCCCACCCCCACCCCCACACTCCCTCCCCTCCCCAGTCGTCTCCCTGAGACAGAAGTGCTGGTTTTGTATGTCTGCTGTGTAAGTGTGTGTGGGCGCCAGCTTATACCTGCTGATCAGCATGTGTGCTACTGTTTGTTTTTTGTTGTGTGCAGTGTCGTTAGGTGACTCCCCTTGAGCAGGTGTTCTGCCCGGTGTGGTACTGTTCTCGTATGCATCTAGGGATGACACTCCGTCAAGTGAAGAAGTTTGTATATACACAGTGTTTAGACGTAAGGTGAGCGTGCACCAGGTAGATACACCAGGATGGGCTGTAGAACCGATGGAAGTCCTGAAATATTGGGGGAGTTTTCACCAGCCGACACGTTTACACTCTCGGGAACGGCTCGCCCATGCAGGGCGTATTGCTGGTTGTTTGTTGTTTGTCTATAAGATCATGGTTGATTGGGAAAAGGAGCTGAGACAAAATCTATAGGATGCTCTGTAGGAAAATGAGAAACTTAAGGAAAAATGAGAAACTGAGCTCTTGTTGCAAAGGCAGACTTTTATGTCAGTTGTAAGTGATGGAAGAAAAAAAAAGAAAAAAAGAAAAAAAAAAAAAAAGAGAAACCAAACAGGAATAATTAGATGGGAAATGTGCCACGTTCGCACAAAAGTATGCCATAAGCATTACGAGAAAGCATCAGAAAAAGAGAAATAGGACACCTGATTCAAAGCAGTACCATAGAGATATGGTTTTGGTTTTTTCCTATATGTGTATATGTTATTGCATGCCTTAGTCGATTGCTCTGTGTTATACCCTGCGAGACTAAAATGAACCCCAGCAGAAGCGGTCTCTTGAGCAAGAGGGTGGAATATAGGAAAGCAACGGAAGATCGGTGAGGAGGACTGTAAATACACACAAGGGACTCGCACCTGAGTGCTGGAAAACACATATATCACACCAATTGTTATTCAGTCTTGGGTGCTGGCAAGAAAAACATTTGGATGACATAAGCCTGTAATGGACTCACAGACACCTTATCTAGCTGCTTGAGAATCTTGGCCTGTTGTGGAAGAAGATCAAAGCACAGTACCAGCAAGAGCAGGGAGTCCGCATGTGCTCTTGCTAACAAGGACTCTCTTGCTGCCAAGGATAAGTTTAACAATGCTACTAGTACAGCTATTTCTGAGTTATTGCTAGATGTAGATAGTATTCGATATGCGATGTTGCAAAACAGAGCTGCTCCTGATTTTTTGCTTTCAGCTCACAGACATGGTTGTCAAGATTTTAAAGGACTGTATTGTATGAATCTAAGTGACCACTCCAAATCCATCCATGCCCAGTTGCAGGAACTGCACCGACCGAACCAGCAACTTGTGGAGACCACTGGGTGAAATCTCTTTGCTGGATGGACTTGGGGGTGGGGTTGGTTGAAGCAAATTATACTCATTGCCTGTGTGGAAGGAATTTGTCTGTTATGTTTAGTATGCTGTTTGCTGTGTTTAATAAGTATTATACAATCAGTTGTAAATGCCGCTTTGCATCGTACCCTTGTACGAGTTGTAGAATATGTTGCTCTAAAAACTATGTGTGTATCCATGAGAACCTGACCTTCACAGAAGAAGATAACAAGAAGGGATTACAACAATGTAGTCACGTATCAGACAGCCGCTGTTAGCAAAGCTGGATCATGAGTTTGGTGAGACTCGCTGCATACGCTGGCCACGTGTGCAGCGACTCTAGCCTGTACTTTTCTACTCGATCCAGTGCAGGAGAGTCTGGTGGGACTTGCTGCATGCACTGGCCATGCATGCAGCGACTCTAGCCTGTACTTCTCCACTCAATCCAGTGCAGGATATAAGGAGGCTGTCTCGGGTCAAGGAGGGGGAGAGAGACATGAGCACACTTTGAAGGTACAGAGGCTTTAATTAAAGAAGTATTGCGCTGGCTTGGCATTTTGATAGCGATAATTATTGTAGTGAAAATTGCATATCATTGTATTTTACGCAACCTACTACATGTTAACAATACTGTGTTGATTGTACGATCAGTACAAAAAGAAAAAGGGGGAATTGTTGAGGAATGGCTATATGAGAACGGGCACGGCGCCATGCAGGACTGTCAGAAGTAAGCTATGCCTGCCTGCCTGGGAAATTCCGAGTCACGCTGATAAGGAAGATGCTGAAGGCCGTGCTGACCTTCCTTAAGTCAGATAAACAACTTTGAGAAAGTAGACTGTGAGAGAACAGGAACAAACCTGGACCCAAGAAACCGCATGTAGGAGGAGTATGAATAATGTAATCTTTAGCGCACAGCCAATAATTGTAAGACAAATAGGCATATCTAAGTATAAGAGTATAAAAGTCTGATGAAGCTGCAATAAAGCTGAAGCTTGCTTTATCACTCATATTGAGTCGACTGCTCGTCGCACCAGACACTAACACAAAATATGGCCTTGGGCATGTTACTTAAACTATCCTTGCATCTGTGCTACCATCAACAAAATGAGATCTTCCTTCTCTGAAGGAACTGTGAGAATTAATTAGCTTGTGTTGGCTATAACTTCTGAAGTGCTAAGCAAATGCTGATTAGAATGATTTTACAGGCTTTAGAGGACTGCATATCTCAAAAGGGATCATATGGAGAACTCTCGATGGGGAAGTAATGCAGCACACTCAAAAATGCATTTGCAAGACTTTAGTCTGTGTTTCACTTGAGTGGATTCATATTTTAAAAATCTTATGGCTCTATTCTTTCTAATCCTGCATACTTCATATTGACTTGTGTTTAATCTTGCATGCAGAGAGTGAGGAAAGTTTCTATAAAGCGGTCCTTCCTCACACCCCTAAGGAATAATCTACTCTCATCACTATAGCATGTAACTGCAAAGACCGAAATAGCCTTGAAAAGAAATGAATGTTAAGACTTCCCATGGGGAGTTGAAATGGGGAAGAGTAAAGTCTTGACCAGAGCACAGGGTGTTATGGACGTGGTAACCTATGAAAGGGCAGAGCAGCGACTTTTGCCGTATGCGTTTTTGCAGTGCGAGGCTGGCCTTGGGGAGTGTCTCAGTTGCTCAGCATTTTCTTGTGCTTCCCTCAGGCTTCTTTGCTTGTACAGTCCTAACAAAGGAAGAGTTATTAACTCAAGTTACAGAGGAGTGCCATTATGGGGCTTTAGGCAAGAGCTGGTTTACGTCTGGCAAACTTGGAGCGGGGGCAATGGGGGCTGAGCCTCCCTGCACGCACCAGCATGGCTCTACCCCAGTTCCTTGGAAAGCACAGGCAGGAACCAGCAGCTTCACATGCTGCCAGCATGAAGTCTCTCTCTGGGAACAGTACCAGTTCAGTGTCTGATTACTTTTTTTTCCTTTTAAGTAAAATTAAACTATAGTAGACTTTTAAAGTTACTTAAATTTGATCTAAATATAGTAATTTATATTGCTTTTCTAAAACACCTCTGTATTCCTTATCTTATCTTATTCTGGTTCTTACTCCAGCTTCCTAAAGGGCCAGGTTTGGAGAGTCAGGTGTTTTGAGTTGTTGAATACTATGAGATTTTTGGTCAAGTTGGGGATCAGAGCTTGCCCTTACAAATTTACTTCTGAACTTCTTTTTTAAAACATATCTATTATTTTCATTTGTTAAAATAAAGTTACTCATGGTTGTCCTGAATCCAGCTTGCCTACCTCATGTCTGCCCTCTCCTCAGGCTGCAGAGGTAGAACTGTCTAACATGTAGGATTCAAATGTGAGACACAGGAGAAGCAGAATCAGTTCCAGGTTCTGCCGTAATCGACCAGCTGCAGGTTTGCTGAGTCCCTTAATCTCTCTCTGCCTTGATCTCTGATCTGCAAAACCTGAACAATAATGCTTTCCTTCCTCACAGACATAGTGATTAAGTCAAAGGAATTCTGAAACTGTTAAAATGATGTAGAACTTTAAATTGTTGTGGGGTTGTTTTTTTTAGGGGGGGACACATGTCTGCTTATTGGATATTTTGCCTTAAGTAGTATTTCTCTTTTTTTTTTTACAAATGTAACAACTTGCTAATAGTGAAAATGACTAAAAAGGCAAATGTAATTTCCTTTAAAAAAACCAAACAAACCCTTTCCTAACCCTAAATTTCATAATGACTCAATCTTTATGCATAAGCATAGTCCAAAACTCAAAGAAATGAATGGACATCTTCCCACTTGTTCAGAATCAAGCTCCAGGAAAACAAAAATCATGCTAACTACATAATTAATCCTAGTTGTGGTTCATTAGTAGCCATTCATTAATTTTCCATAAAGAACAAAGATTTACGTAAAGAAGAGAAATTTGGTCTTTGCTTTATCATTGTTTAGTTCTACCCTTACAGGCTCAAGAGCGGAAATTCTGTTCTCAGGCACACTGCAGATCTCTAGTCACTAACCAAGAGTCCAATGGGATGACACACACCCTGCTGTAACTGAGAATAAAATTCATCCACACATTTTTAACAAGAGTTTTTTTGGAAGAAGCTTTAGTACTCTTACTCTTTAATTCCTTCCTCCTCTCCCCCCTCCACACTACTCAGTAAGTGATAACTTGCCCGGTGTCCCTTGAAAAACAGCCTTTGGACCTTGCGATCTCCTTTCCTTGTTGTTTTTTTTTTTCTTCTTTTTTGGAAAGCTCCTCCTTAATGTATTTTACTTACAAATAATTCATTAGAAATTTAGGAAAGCAGCCCAAATCATTCTTAAGAAGTCTCCTCTGCTGTCATGCCAGAATGGCCTCTGGGTGAATGTTACATCTGCATTTTATTTCAATAAATTGTGCTCAGCTCTATGTGTACCTTAAAAGACTACATGCTTTGCAAGTTGAGAATGAGCCCTTATGCATGGAAGGTGGCAGGGAAAAAAATTAGTCCTCCTCTTTCTTCTCTGTGACTTATTTGACCTTGAGACTTATAATGGCATCTCAGACAAAATGAACATCATCTAATAGACAGCGGGGAAGAGGGAATGGCTGGGTACATCTGTCGTATTACTGGGCTGTCTGAACAGTCAATGAAGCAGGTCCAAACCATAAGAGGCCTGTTCAGTTTAGCTTCAGGGTCTGCAAACAAGGAGCACAATCATTTATCTCTATTTACTGAACTCTGCTTTCTGTCAAAAAAAAAAAAAAGAGGAAAAAAAAAAAGAATTGACAAGTTGACAAAAACCCAACTTGGCAATGCCCACTGCACTGAGATAAATGCTATTAATGCTCTGCAAAGACAAGGACAGCTTCTCATGCCCTTTCTCCCATTCCAGTAGGCACCTATTATACAACGAATAAAAGCAGCACAAGACACCTGTATACTGCTCACTGTACTCAGCTAGTTCAGCTTCTCCAGGAACAATGTTGTTGTTGGGGTTTTTTGTTTGCTTGCTTTTCTTCTTTGTATTTCTTTAGGAGATACACATACAAATATCAGAGCAACTGATATTTCAGAAACTTAGGGTTTCCCTTTTTTCTTTTTCTCTCTTCCTCTCTCTTTCACTATTTCTCTCTTTTCCTCTTTCTTTCTCTTTCTGTCTCCCTCTTTCTCTCTTCCTCTCTGCTTACAAATAAATTGGAACGGAGACCGTCTGTAATAGATAAAAGGAGCACAAACCTTGGGGGAGGGCTGTGGGCTCTCTTACACATGCTGCATTAAAGACCAGTCAAAAATGCTGCTTAATGGCCTATGGTGCTGGTTTCACCTGTATTTTTATTTGCTTTTGAAAAACCTGAAAAAAACCCAAGACACGAAGGTTGTAGGGTGAATTCTGCTCTTGACTAAGAAGGTGTAAAGCCATTGACTTCCAACCTATTTCTCCTGCTTCAGACCATTATAATTAAGAGCAGAAGAGAATCATAGAGATTTATATTCAGGAGGGAGGTGGCATTTTTTAGCACTTATATTCTGAGGGGGAGATTTCCCGCAGTAATGGGAGACATGAGGCATTCAGTGCTCACTGACCTTCGCTGGAAGTTGGGTATCTAGCCATTCTTTCTGCATTTGAACTTCCCCCTTCCCCTAAGGTGATTGATGGCTAGCTGGATAACGAAATTCATGCCTGAATTTCTGACTCTGCCACAGACTACTTGTATGACCTTCAGCAAGTCACTTCATCTCCACAACCCACATTTTCTGTTCTGCAAAATGGAAGTTGCCAGGCTTGTCTCACTATGGGCCAGCATCACCCCAGACTGGTGCTGGTGAGAAGTAGTTCCTACTGATCATCTTACTGGCTTCAGTGGGACACAGCTCGCTCTGGCCACATCATGTGCCCAGGCATGGGTGGTTACCCAATCTGGCTGTATGGCTCTTTGGTGCTACCAGCTCAATTATTTCCAGGTTTGTAGAATTATTCCAAGTCTTTATTCTTATAACACCTTATAAACATGAGATAGTTTTTCATTATTATTATCATTATTTAAGTATACAGTACTCCAGACCATGAATGTTTAATCTAATAGATGTGCATTTACAGATGAGATATTTGCAAGCCTCCCCTAGTAAGCCTGAAAGAAGTTTGGAGGCTGTGGTGAGCCTCCTTCAAAGAGTTAATTTTGCAGGCAATATGGCTTGCAAGAATTCAGTTTATTTATTTTTTCCAGGCAGGATGTTTTCTCTCCCGCCTCCTTCTTTCCTCCCCCATCTCCCCCCCTTCTCTCTCCTACAACCCTGATTCATATGGAGCAGAGAAAAGAGATGGCTGGGAAGGATTTGAGCAGAGAGGTAGAATATACATCTGAAGGTAATTTGAATAGTTTGTGAACCATGGTGTCCACTGGTTTGTAACACCTGGCTGTGTCAGCTGTGTCAGGTTATGTCATGTTGTGGAGCTCAGTTTGACTGATGCAGCTGGATGGGACCAGGCTCAACCCAGACAACAACCCAGGAAAACTGAGGAGACAATTTTCTGTGAGCGTGACTGAAAAACTAGGAACTCTTTGCAAATCCAAACTAGCAAAGATTTCTGGCTTAGCCTGAGTTAAAAGGGAAGCAGCAGCACACTGGCAATCTTTGTGCACTCGGGACTGGTTACAGAGGGCATTGCCTGGTACTCTTACTGATATAGAGCTGTGTCTTACCCCTGGTCACCCCATGGGGATGGGGATGACAACCTTGCCCCGAGGCAACAAAGTTATATTCAGAGCACCTCCCCCGTTTCTGGTGTGTGTGTGTTAGGGGTGTGTGTGGGGTGTGTTCAGCATTTGGCATCTGATTTTAGAGGGAATTGAACTTCTGTACAGAAGCAAAGGATATGCCACAATAGGCAGCAGTTAAATATAAACAAATAAATGTGGGAGTCATCTACTCCATATAGCAAACCCCATTTTCATGAGGAGTTGTTCTAACAGAAAGGAAGTCTTAATAACTTTTATTTACACTTGGGTAACATCCAGTAGCCACTGTCATGTCATCAAAGGTTTAAACCTGATTTGAAGGCACCATTGTAGGAGCCAGGGTGTTTCTCTCTATGGGAAGTGATGCGTTTATTGGTCTTGAGTCAGATTCAGTAGAGTTTACCAGAAAGACTATTACTTGTCAAAGAAAAAAGAGTGCTCTAAACATGTGATTTCCTATTTTGTTATAATATAAGGGGTGTTGAAAAGGGTGATGAGAAAGAGTTTAACAAAGACCCTCTGCATAGCAATGTCTCCATTTCCCCATCTGCAAAATGCCAAATGAGTAGTACTACCAGGATAAGAGAAAATTATCAAGTTCAGTCTGTTTGCTAACAAGCCTGACTCTACTAGTTTCAGTGAAATTATCCCTCTCTACAGCAAAGTAGTATGGAGGGAAGGGATGCCATTCAGAGGGACCTGGACAGGCTTGAGAGGTGGGCCTGTGTGAACCTCATGAAGTTCAACCAGGCCAAGTGCAAGGTCCTGCACCTGGGTCATGGCAATCCCAGGCACAAATACAGGCTGGACAGAGAATGGCTTGAGAACATCCCTGAGGAGAAGGACTTGGGGGTGCTGGTGGACGAGAAGCTCTACATGAGCTGGCAATGTGTACTTGCAGCCCAGAAAGCCAATTGCGTCCTGGGCTGCATCAAAAGAAGCATGGACAGCAGGTCGAGGGAGGTGATTCTGCCCCTCTACTCTGCTCTGGTGAGACCCCACCTGGAGTACTGCGTCCAGCTCTGGAGTCCTCAACACAAGAAGGACATGGACCTGTTGGAATGGGTCCAGAGGAGGGCCACGAAGATGATCAGAGGGCTGGAGCACCTCTCCTATGAGGACAGGCTGAGAGAGTTGGGGTTGTTCAGCCTGGAGAAGAGAAGGCTCCAGGGAGCTTCCAGTACCTAAAGGGGGCCTACAGGAAGGATGGGGAGGGACACAGGAAGGATGGGGAGGGACTCTTTTTCAGGGCGTGTAATGATAGGACACGGGGTAACAGCCTCAAACTGAAAGAGGGTAGATTTAGATTAGATATCAGGAAGAAATTCTTTACTGTGAGGGTGGTGAGGCACTGGAACAGGTTACCCAGGGAAGTTGTGGATGCCCCATCCCTGGAAGCATTCAAGGCCAGTTTGGATGGGGCTTTGAGCAGCCTGGTCTAGTGGGAGGTGTCCCTGCCCATGGCAGGGGGGTTGGAACTAGATGATCTTTAAGGTCCCTTCCAACCCAAACCATTTTGGGATTCTGTGATTCTGTGAAATATACCCCCAAAGCAAGCACAGAATTGAGGAGCAGTAAATACCTCACAATAGAAACCTGCCATATATTCCTACAAAATAGGCTGCAGACTGGGCTGCCACTCATTTCCTCTTTAGATATACAACATACCTGGAAATGCACAAAAAAAGAAAGGCTTAGAGCATACTTTAACTATATATAGCTGCCTTTAAACCCTTGGTCATTAGAGCATTGAGAGCAAGGGAGGGAACAATAGTAAAATATTTTTGCAATCCAAATTTATATTTTAAGTATGCTTTTTCCACAAGTAAAATAAAATTATTTCCTTTTCCTATTACTGTTAATGATAATTTTAATAGACTGACCCTAGCAGAAACACAGCACTTCACAGAATAAGACCCTGTAGAGTTAAGTAACTCATGGGAAATCAATATATCTATAGTTGTTATCTTCTATAATTTGATATATATATTTGATGTATATATATATTTCTACCATTTGAGCTATGCTCCTTTTAAGAAGAAAAGAGTGTTTTAATTTGTTAATGTCTTTTTCCCATGCAGTCTCCAAGGATAAAGATTTTAGCATCTCTAGGTAAGTCTGATTCCATTATCATGTGCCCTTCAGTTCTGAGTCAATCATCTCCCTGATTATCTCTCTAAAGCTGCCAGTTCTCGTTCATGAGCAAAGCAAAGATGAGAGCATTCAGGCAGGCTGTGGATGAAGCCAAATCATGAAGAAACATTAAGAAGATGTTTTCTCTTGCCAGGCCATGGCTCTGATTGAGCAAATTGCTTAAGCACATGCTTAGCTTCAAATACATCAGATATCCTTTTGCACTTAACTATGCACCCGCTTAAAGCACATTTTCAAGTGTCTTTATGAAAGGTACATGAAAGAGGAGGGACAGCACTGATGTCTAGTTGAGACAGACATTCCTAATGAGCCATTAGATCTCAACTAGCACTGGAAACCTTTTCCTTCCTGTGATGCTTAAGGATTTATATGAAGATTTTTTTCCCCTTAGTAATTAATTCAGACCCCAACAGTGTGAAGATGGAAAGAAAAGGACCCTATTAAGACTTGATATTAAGTTAATAGCAGGTGATAGTGACTTCATCAAAAGCCCTGTGCAAAACATCAAGCAGATGGAAATTTCAGTTCTGGTACATTACTCAGCTGAGTATTGTCAGACCTGCTTATCAGGGTCACAAAGATTATTTGTACATTATAAAAAGGAACTGTCCATCAAAGTCAGTTAAAAAAAATAAAATGCTGCTTTCTATTTCAGTTTCATACAATCAGACCCAACTAGGGGATGATCAAACCAAACTGGGGGGATGTTTTCCGAATCCCCCTAATGAAACTAACCTTCCTTTCAGGGTTCACATCCATTAGAGGATGCCTCTTGGGTGTGGGGTTCAGATACCGAACAATGAGCATCTCACCTGCTTCTGTACTCTTGCAGTAAAGGAAAATTGAGCAGCTGGGAGAAATCATTGCCAAGTATCCTAAGAAGAAATATAAAGAGCTCAAGCAGATGTCAAAAGCAGAAAGGAAATTTGTCTTTACTCTGACATATTCAGTCTTTAGGAGTGACTGGTAAAGGCAGTGTCTTAGAATTAAACACTCTGTTTGCTTTTAAATTCTTATATGTAAAGAGGACTTCTTAATGTTGTTAATCATAACTGACAATACTTTAGGGCCTGTGTTTGATAATTTCAAGCTGCTTTGCAACATAGTTGTTCTGCAGTCAGTCCTCACAGCTTTGGTAAGTCTGGTGGTTGGGAGTGCTCTGCTTCTGCCCTTGCTGCTTGCTGGAGATGTGTACCCATGCTCAGCCCAGTGCTCACCTCTGCTCCTCCTTGCCTCTTCTGCGCAAGAAAAAGTGACTTTGAAGAGCTTAGCTTAGCCTCTTCTTGGCACATGCGCTGAGCACACTGTCTCTGGCAAACCTGGATTTCAGTCCATGATGGTACGTCCCCACAAGAGACTTGTCACCGTGTGGGGTATCCCCAGCCCAGCTCCAAACGTGGTGGTATGGCTGCATGGTGGCAAGCAGGAGCAGTGCTGCACCTTGCAGTAATTTGCATGGGCTGAGCACTGCATGGGCACGACATGAGGTTATTGCAACACTGCCTTGCTTAGAGAGAGCCTGGGTATCTTTATACATCAATGCATTGTCCTGTATAGACACATCCATCTCCCCAGACTTTTTGGAAGGAGTGCACACAACAAGAAGTGTACCTGACTCTAGGAAAGTTTTTTCCTTAAGGCACCAACGCAAACATCGTATTTTGCACTATTAGACTTTTATCTACTTTTGTTCCTTTTTGTCCTGTGCAACTCATCTATTGTCTTCTCACAGAATCTGTAGCAATTTTCTGACCTTCCCTTTTATTTTCCAGCCTCAAAAACAATTCAGGGTTGTTGAGAATATTAATTCTGGGGAAGGATGTCTCTCTATGATTCTTCTGTATTGGTGTGTCCCTTCACACCACAAGGTCCTCTGCACATGACTGGAGTCCTGGATACTCCCATATTAGCACTCTGTCTTGCTAGCTGTCATTTTTGATAGCTTCACATATTATACCTTCTTCCAATTCTTGCAAATTGATTATTGTTGAAAGACATTGGGCTCAATGGACTTCTGGGCTGATATTTGCTAAGGCTGTTCCTGTGTTTTGACCTCTATGTGCGCCATATTGCAAAGTGAACACAAAACGTTGTAGGCTCTTTTAAATATGGCATATCTTTATCTTTATCTTGCTTCTGCCCTTCTGTGTCACACAGAAGCCAATAGGACAGTTCTGATTAATACAGTAATTATGTGGTTATTAAAAACAGTAATCATCCAGGAATTATCCAGTGCTGTAAAAATCCCATAGACAGAAAATATATGAACATTTTTAAATTGTGCATTACAATTGTCTGCATATGCAAGAAGCAAAATGACACATAAAGAATTTTTAAGATCCCAAGGAAGCGCTCTGAACATGTTAAGAGAAAATGGTCTCCTCAATCAGAATGGAAGTTAGCACTGCACAAGGAGCCAGATCCTGATTCATCCTCTTGAAGGATGTTAGTGGCTAAACAGTAGCTATTAATGAAGAGCACCAATTTATAGCACATGTTGTATAGACTTGCACAAAATTGGAGCCATCTGAGGAGTTTATTCATCCTTGCATAACTCCTTCATTTCCAATTTCTGAGCCTGTTTTAATTTGTTATCAAAGTAATCGCTCGCTCCAGCTGGAGTCAGCAGTGTGTTTTGTTGTCTATGGGCCTGGCAGACTGTTCACTTTGAATAGCATTCTGTAAAGATCACCTGTTCTGCATCTGTGATGGTTTTCCAGGTGCCAGGAGGTACTGTTTTCAGATGAGAAACAGCAAAAGGAATATGCAGACAATGCGGTTCTGCAGCTTTTCAGATCTGCATGGGTTTCATCAGCCACAAGCAACAGACAAAGGGTAAAAGGAAACAATCATGGCAAGTTAAGAAATGTAACAATGCAGCAAAATAATCTAGTTGCTCCTGAACAACGAGGTAATGTTAACTCAGCCATTTCTCAGATAGCCTGAGTTCTGAAAGTAGCAACACAATCTCTATTGCCATATATTTAAATATGTATGAATTTCACACACTTCTACATAATTATAGATATTTGCATGCATGAAATACCTGTGCAAAACAACCTGTTTACTAGTTAGTTTTGAATTTAATTTAGGTCTAGCACAACTCCAATTATAGATCATTACAGTGAGAGTCAATGAATAGCTTCAAAACAAAGAAAAGAAAACACTGTGCATGGTCTTGCACAGGCTAGACCCTGAAAGCTATGCTGTGGAGGACCTCAGCAAAGACTGTCATCACTTTCCAGTTGAGGGAGAGAATGACTCCCAGTCCTCAAGGGAGGAGGGATGTCACATCCCCTCCAAAGTAGGGAACTGATTGGCAGTGACCTGAGCTTCATTTAGGAGGGGTAGAAGCTCTATTTAGCTTGAAATACAGCTTATCTGCATGATGTTCTGTGATGATCCCAGAGGAGGGCCTGCAGAAGCCCCACATGGATGCAGCATCCAGCTGAAGGACTGCATGGGGGGCAGCATGTGAGTGTGGTTGGGCCAGTTCAGGGGTCAAGACAGAAGCCACCGAGCCCCAGAGCCACTGGGCTGGCTCAGGAGCTGCCTCAGAGGGTTTAATTGGGAGAAAACCAGTCTGAGGTAGGAGCTTTGGCAGATTAGATTGGGTAGACTGAACCAGGGGGTCCAGACCAGCTCTGGATACCCCATGCAGCAGGTGTAGGAGTTCAGCTTTCATTCAATTTCAACTATCACTGAAAACATGGATGTGGTTTGGACCTTTGGGAGACAGCAAGGCCGATCAGTCAGTGTCTACAGGCACGATCTCATTAGTCCTGAGAGAAGTACTGCTTCTGCCTCAAAGGTGCTGAGCTGATCTAGTACATGAAGGCTGCATGAATTGCTCATTCACTATCCCTCAGTCCAATCAGCGAATCCCTAGAACAAGAACACATATTAAGGGAGTTTAGCCCCTACTGTGCAGACATGTCATAGGAAAATCTTCCTGTGTATTAATCAGAATAAGACCTTTTGTAGGCAGACAGCCCCATCAAGTGACTACGTCATGCCTTATAGGGTGTACATTGCTCTTCTAAGCTGATGAAGCCTTATCAGTAAGGTCTAACTCTTTCATTTCAGTTGTGCTGTTTCCACAGATTGGCAGAGAGCTGGATTGGCAGATACAAGGAACATTGGTACAGCTATCTGATAAGAAGTACATCTGAAATAATGTTTTGGAGGACAGGAGAGATCCTTTGTTCCTCAGCACCAGAAGAAGATGTAGGAGTTTATTCATGATCTCAGATACCCTGAGATGGACTCACACTAGCTTTGCTTTAATTCTTGAAATTTAAGAAATCAACCAACCAACCAACCAACTAAACTAAATGTGAGCCTTTTTGGTGGTTTGATATTGTATAGTCCCATAAAACAGGATCTGGACAGGAGGCAGATGTCACAGGGGGTCTGTGACCTTCTGAGCTGCCATTGCACCATCAGACTGCAGAGAGCTAATGCAAGAGGCTGCTCAAGCCTGGGTCATTAAAACATGAAAGAGTGGAAAACCAAATCTGGGTATGCTCCTAATAACAGAATTTCAGTTATTCACAGTTGACCTAACAAGATTAGTCAGAAATTGACCACAACATCTAGCCATCCAGATGGTACTGAGTCCCAAAACATTATCATGCTGGCAGCCATATCTGTGTCTCACAAAAAGGACATATTTTTCAAACTCTGTTTTTGGGGAGGAGCAAAGGTAAAAAATTATTTTTGAACACTCCAGTTAACAATGCTGTGTAATAAACACAGTTCCAGGACTGTCCCTCTAGGTTACTCTGTTTTGCACTTCTAAACCCTACTTGAACTATGGTACCCACAATGACTGATCTGGGCACTGAAGAACTAGAAACAAGTGGAGCAAATGGGATACTTGACATAGTAAAAAATGCGTACATATGGTCAGTCATGCCCATGGGGCTGGCAAATTATGCCACTTTTATCTTTGAACTGATTGCTCACTGGTTATTTGTCTTCTGAAATCCATAAGGCAAGAATTATGCCTACTTTGAAGGTTGCACATGATTTCACAAAACAGGTTATTCCAGAAAGTGGTAAGATGGAATAATATCTGGCCGGTCCACAAGTTTTTACTAAGGATAAAAAAAATCTTGTGTAGTACACCATTTGATATGAGTGCTTGAAGAAATCAAGTATAGTGAGAATGAGTATACTGAGAATGCATTAATACTTTTGTCTTTGGTGAAGGTAATGGTTGAGTGCAGCTTCATAGGCATGTGCTAAGTGGAAGAGAAAGATAACTCAAATGGAAAAGCCATGAGTGAGTTTTCAGGTCTGTCCTCATACCTGAAGATAAAGGTCAGAAGGGAGAAGAGCTATCAGCTGGTACACATCATGAATTTTTTTTTTCTGTGTAAGGGTCTGCTGTATCAACTCTCAGATGCTTCTTTAAGGGATTATTTCTTCTGTTTCTTTTTTTCAACCTATAATTTAAGTTGACATCATGTTTTCTCAAGGGGAGAGCTGCACAATCAGTACGCTGGTCTTTTTAGACCCTACCTTTCTCATCGCTCATTCTGGATTGCATTCTGTTGTGGTTTTGGCCAAATTGGCCAATGGTCGGCGACAGATGCTCCCCCCCATCTCTCAAACATGGAGAGGAGGAGGAGAGGTAAAGAGACTTACAAGTTTAGAAGAAACTAAACTATTTCAATGAAATACTAATAATAATGAAATAAAAAGAAAATAATGAAATAGATACAGTATATACAAAACCATATTAAGCTCCCAGGATGATGTCACCAGCAGGCACTGGGGAAGTCCCAGACTGGACTCAGTGATGGGTGGGAACTGGGTTCCAGAGTTGGAGTCAGGAACACACGAATCAGGGTCAAAGGCAGATAAACAGACAGGGTCGTCCTCAGATGTCAGCCATTGAAAGAAGAGAGCTGACCCTTTGATCCCTCAGCTTTTATACTGAGCATGGGGCAGATGGGATGGAATACCCCTGTTGGTCAATTTTGGGTCACCCGTCCTGTCTGCTCCTCCCTGCAGGTGGGACCCCTCTATGCTTTTCCCTTTCTGACCCTCCAACGGGGCAAATAACAAATTAGCTGACCTTGGTTGTTATAACAATAAGTATAAGCAAGAACCTCTCTGCGTACCATTCCTTGGCACTAACTGTAAACATTGGTCTTATCACTCTGAGAAGAAACCGGTTTTGGCACAATATGCTGTTAATTTCAGAGAGTGAGAAGAGGCCTAGCTAAGAAGTAAAATTACAGAACAGAAAGTTGGTTTTGTTTTACCTCAAACCAGGAAAACTGTGGTCCATGACCACGGGTAGCATGTCCATCTCGAAGAGTTTTGCTGGACGACACTTGAAGTTGGCTCAGGTTTCATCAGTATTATGTTATCTTGAAAAACACTTACAGAACACTGTTAGTATTATATAACAATTAACATCATGCAGCTCAGAATTAAGTATTCTCATCCAAGGTCAAATTTCCTGGAGGTACACATTGAGCTTCTCCACTCTCCAGCATCACCCACCAAGTACATCCAGGGCCTTGAGCAAAAACAGTCCCACCAATGGGTCTGCCTTTGCCTGAGGCAGGAAAAACCCAAACAGTTTTCCCCAGCATATTCCTTTCATGCACCACAGGGACCTTATCCCCTTCTACTGTATGTAAAAGGTCTGATTGAGCAGGACCAGCTGGAGCCCTGGTGTTAACTAACCAGGTAGCTTGTGCTAAATGCTTATCCCATTTTTTAAAGGCTCCACCACCCATTGCCTTCAGGGTAGTTTTTTAACAGTCCATTGTATCACTCAATTTTCCCAGAAGCTGGTGCACGATAGGGGATATGATATACCCACTCAATGCCAGGTTCTTTGGCTCAAGTACTTATAAGACTGTTTTTGAAATGAGTCCCATTGTCTGACTCAATTCTTTCTGGAGTACCATGTCGCCACAAGACTTGCCTTTCAAAGCCCAGGATGGTATTCCGGGCAGTGGCATGGGGTATGGCCTAGGTTTCCAACCATCCGGTGCTTCCTTCCACCACTGTAAGCACATAATGCTTACCCTGATGTGTTTGAGGGAGCGTGATATAGTCAATTTGCCAAGCCTCCCAATACTTATATTTTAGCCATCGTCCCCCATACCACAAAGGTTTTAACCTTTTAGCTTCCTTGATTTCAGTACATGTTTCATAATCGTGGATAACCTGCGCAATAGTGTCCATGGTTAAATCCACCCCTCAATCACGAGCCCATTTATATGTTGCATCCCTTCCTTGATGACCTGAAGGGTCATGGGCCCACAGAGATAAAAAACAGTTCACCTTTATGTTCCCAGTCCAAATCTGCCTGGAAAATCTTAGCAGCCTGGTCCGCTTCCTGATTGTTTTCATGTTCCTCAGTGGCTCGACTCATGGGTACGTGGGCATCCACATGGCATACTTTCACGAATAGTTTCCCTAGCCGGTCAGCAATATCTTGCCACAATTCAGCAGCCCAGATGGGTTTACCTCTGCGCTGCCAGTTGCTCTGCTTCCACTGCTTTAACCACCCCCACAGGGCATTGGCCACCATCCATGAATCAGTGTAGAGATAGAGTATCGGCCACTTTTCTCATTCAGCAATGCCTAAGGCCAGCTGGATGGCTTTTATCTCTACAAATTAACTCAATTCACCTTCTCCTTCAGCAGCTTCTGTGACTTGTCACGTAAGACTCCATACAGCAGCTTTCCACTTTTGATGCTTTCCTACAATACGACAAGACCCATCAGTGAACAAGGCATACTGTTTCTCATTATCTGAGAGTTCATTATACGGTGGGGCTTCCTCAGCACGTGTCACCACCTCCTCAGGTGGCATTCCAAAGTCTTTGCCTTCGGGACAATTTGTGATAACTTCTACGATTCCTGGACGACTGGGGTTTTCTATTTGAGCTCGCTGTGTGATTAAGGCAACCCACTTAGTCCAGGTAGCATCGGTGTCATGATAAGTAGAAGGAACTTTACCCTTGAACATCCAGCCCAGCACTGGTAATGGGGGCACCAGGAGGAGCTGGGCTTCAGTACCAATTACCTCTGAAGCAGCTCTGACTCCTTCATATGCTGCCAAGATTTCTTTCTCAGTTGGGGTAGAGTTGGCCTCGGAGCCTTTGTATCCGCAACTCCAGAATCCTAGGGGTCGACCTCGAGTCTCCCCTGGTGCTTTCTGCCAGAGGCTCCAAGCAGGGCCATTGTCTCCGGCTGCAGTGTAGAGCACATTTTTAATGTCCTGTCCTGATCGGACTGGTCCAAGGGCTACTGCATGCACAATCTCTTGTTTCATTTGCTCAAAGGCCTGTCGTAGCTCAGGACCCCACATAAACTCATTTTTCTTTTGAGTCACTTCATAGAGAGGGCTCACAATCTGACTATAACCTGGAATATGCAGTCTCCAGAAACCCACAATGCCTAAGAAGGCTTATGTTTCCTTTTTGTTAGTAGATGGGGACATAGATGTTAGTTTGTTAATCACATCCATTGGGATCTGACGACGCCCACCTTGCCACTTAATTCCCAAGAACTGGATGTCTCATGCAGGTCCCTTGACCTTACCTCTTTTTATGGCAAAACCTGCTTTCAGAAGAACCTTGATTATCTTCTTACCTTTCTTGAAAACTGCTGCTGCTGTGTTACCCCACACAATGATGTCATCAATGTACTGCAGGTGTTCTGGAGCTCCACCCTTCTCCAGTGCAGTCTGGATCAGTCCATGGCAAAGAGTAGGGCTGTGCTTCCACCCCTGGGGCAGTCCATTCCAGGTGTACTGGATGCCCCTCCAGGTGAAAGCAAACTGTGGCCTGCACTCTGCTGCTAAAGGAATAGAGAAGAATGCATACCACTTGGCTGCCTTGGACTCCAGTTCATTTTGGAGTTCTAGCATGTCTGGCACAGCAGCACTCAGTGGTGGTGTGACTTCGTTCAGGCCACAAATAGTCTACTGTTAATCTCCACTCTCCATCAGACTTTCACTCTGGCCATATAGGGCTGTTAAAGGGTGAGTGAGTCTTGCTGATCACTCCTTGGGTCTCCAGCTGATGAATCAGATTCTGGATGGGAATCAGGGATTCTCAGTTAGTGTGATGCTGTCATTGATGCACTGTGGCAGTAGCAATTGGCACCTGCTGTTCTTTAACCTTCAGAAGTCCCACCACAGAAGGGTCATCTGAAAGGTCAGATAAGGTAGACAGCTGTGTAATATCCTCAGTCTCTACAGCTGCTATACCAAAAGCCCACCCATACCCTTTCAGGTCTTTGAAATACCCTCTCTTGAGGAAGTCTATGCCAAGGATGCACGGAGCATTTGGGCCAGTCACAGTGACGTGCTTTTCCCATTTCTTCCCATTCAGGTTCACTTTGTCCTCCAATACAGTCAGTTCTTGAGACCCACCTGTCACTCCAGAAATAGCAACAGATTCTGTCCCTTTATGATTCGATGGCAATAGGGTACTCTGTGCACCAGTGTCCACCAGGGCTCTATACTTTTGTGGCTCTAATGTGCCAGGCCATCGAATCCACATGTTCCAATAAATTCGGTTATCCCTCTCCTCCTCCTGGCTGGAGGCAGGGCAACCCTAATGTTGAGAACAGCATCTACAATTAGCAGAGGACTTCCTACATGGACCAGAGAATCGCTTACTGTGGACTGGAGCAGCCACCCTCCTCTGAAAATTCTTTCTTCCATGTGCTTTAACTTGCAACTGAAGCATTCGTGCCTGTAGAGCCGGAGTAGGTTCTGCACTGTTTCTCATCTTCACAGTGTGACACAGTCCCATGCACCCCGAGATCTGTGCAGTGACCACATTATGTCTTGAAACAGTGTGTTTATATGGCTTTTGAGACCCGAAAATTCTCAGTCAGCCTCTCCACTGACTTGCATGTGTGACATAGAAATGCTCCCTTTGATTTTTCTTTCTGTGGTTTCTAGATACTGTTGTAGCAAAAGGGAGCTTGGCCACTGATTTCAGAAGAAGCAGACTTTTGCCCTACAGGCAGCAGACAGTGTCTGGTGTTTGCCTATCCAAAGGCCAGGTGCAAAACCAATTCCTGCTCTCCTGAAATACATAGGATGGTCTGTAGCCCCCTAAATTAAGCCAATAGCTATTGACGCTGAAACACCAGCATGGAGAAGGGAGATTAGATGTGATTAACAACTCCTCTTTTCTTTTCTTGTTTTGCTTCTTTTTTTTCCCTCCAGTCAAACCCTGTATACCAGCAAAAAGATTCAATGATGTGGCACAAAACCAGTTCATTACCTTACTGCCTCTAAAAAGTTCTTTTGTCCTGGAAAGTATTTTCTCTATGAGTGCTGAGGAGTGCTCATAGAAATCACTTTGTCGCACCCAGGAGAACTTGATCTCCTAATCCTGTTTTACAGCTGAGGAAATGGAGGCATAGACAAATAAAATGTTTTAGCCACCATCACACACCTGGGATCAGCAGGACTTGATTTTTCTTACCTTAGAAAAAGAGACTGATTTAACTGGAACAAATGGAGTTATGCAATTGTAAAATTGCTGTGAATGAGGACAAGTTTGGGTTCCAGGAATCCTGCCTCCGAAATCCCTGTTCTAAATAGCACATTGTCATAAAAAGCTGACTTTAAAATTAGCTTGTGCTACTTTTGGCATGGATATCACGGGCGGAGTGATTAACTTCACCTGTAAGAGAGAAGTAGTGAAATATTTATTAACATAAAACAGTGATTTAACAAAGTTAGTAGTGAATGCGACAGTGTTTTACGAGATTCGATGCCAGGGTACACTTGCTTATTTACTGCATAGAGGCTACGGTCAGACAAGGTCTCAGGGAGACCCTCCCGTTGAGTCACGAGGTTCAGAAAGGACCCCCTTGCTTTCTAAACTCCTTCTCAGAGAGGAGTCTAGGTGTGGCTGGATCCAATCCTAGTCCCAGACTTGGTCAACAGTTTCTGTCTAAAGGATTATATATGTGCAATCAGTCCTTTATATCACTCAGCTAAGATTTCAAAGTTTAGCATGCTCTTAGTCACTTACCGAGACTCTGTTGCGGCAAGGAATCTCTCAACCTCGAGGAGAAGAGCCTTAAGCGAGCGTCCCCACTCAAGGGAAGGTCCTGTCATGCAGCCCGCTGCCGTGCAGGAGAGCTCAAAGGGCTCTTGGGCTGTCCACTATTTATGGAGTAAGATAATTGACCTATAGTCACATTCGCATGGGAACAAGATACCTAGGTTCCCACTCCAGACAGTGTTTTGACTGTGCTGCCAGCCATCCCCCAAAGTCCAGGTGAAACTCATCACAACTCCCACAGATGGTTATGGCTTGAGCAGGAGCCGGGGGGGAGGAATGGGGGAGAGCACACGGCCACAGTGGAGAAGCCAGCAATTTACACAGTTGAGCAAATCATAGAAAACTCTAAATATGGAGTAGGAAAATATTTCACTTCCAAGGTCTGAGTGTAAATTGGAGAAGTACATCCCATTAACAGGAGTTTATGCACATTGATACATTTCATTTTCCCCTGCAATGCTGAAAATGAAACACTGAGACACAAATGTACCAGGAGCTGATCAGTGATACTGCTTCTGCTTATGTAGCCATACATAGCAGGTGTAATACTGAAATATATTTCACGCATTACGTTGATGCAGGGAAGGACAGAAGGTGGTGGGGTTGGTTCTTAGCCTTCTTTTGTCATTTTGCCCAGCGCTCTGTGGTGGAGTCGCCCTGGATTCCTATCCATGTAAAGGAAGTAGATGAAAAGCTGGACATGAGCCAACAATGTGTGCTTGCAGCCCAGAAGGCCGATTGCATCCTGGGCTGCATCAAAAGAACCATGACTAGCAGATCAAGGGACGTGATTCTCCCCCTCTACTCTGCTCTCATGAGATCCCACCTGGAGTACTGCGTCCAGCTCTGGAACCCTCAGCACAAGAGGGACACGGACCTGCTGGAGTGGGTCCAGCGGAGGGCCATGAAGATGATCAGAGGGCTGGAGCACCTCTCCTATGAAGACAAGCTGAGAGAGTTGGGGTTGTTCAGCCTGGAGAAGAGAAGGCTCCGGGGAGACCTTATAGCAGCCTTCCAGTACCTGAAGGGAGCCTATAGGAAAGCTGGGGAGGGGCTGATTGCAAGAGTATGTAGTGGTAGGATGAGGGGCAATGGTTTTAAACTAGAGCAGGGTAGGTTTAGATTAGACATTAGGAAGAAGTTCTTTACAGTGAGGGTGGTGAGGCACTGGCACAGGTTGCCCAGAGAGGTGGTGGAGGCCCCATCCCTGGAGACATTCAAGGCCAGGCTTGATGAGGCTCTGAGCAATCTGATCTAGTTAAAGATGTCCCTGCTTACTGCAGATGGCGTTGGACTATATGACTTTTAAAGGTCCCTTCCAACCCAACACATTCTATGATTCTATAAAAAGTCAAGTGTGAAGTACAGGAAGAAGAGGACTATCTCATTGCAATTACAGAGACGTGGTGGGATAGCTCGCATGACTGGAATGCTGTCATGGATGGCTATGTACATTTTAGGAAAGACAGGCCAGCAGGGCGTGGTGGTGGAGTTGCTCTCTATGTGAGAGTGAAACTGGAATGTATTGAGCTCTGCCTAGGGGTGAATGAAGAATGTGTTGAGAGCTTATGGGTAAGAATTAAGGGGCAGGCTAATATGGGTGACACTGTTGTGGGTGTTTACTACAGACCACCTGTTCAGGAAGAGGAAGTTGATGAGGCCTTCTACAGACAGTTGGAAATATCCTCAGGATCACAGGCCCTGGTTCTCATGGGAGACTTCAACCACCCTGACATTTGCTGGAAAGACAACACAGTCAGACACGCACAGTCCCGGAAATTTCTGCAGAGCATTGATGATAACTTTTTGACACAGGTGGTGGAGGAACCAACGAGGAGAGATGCGCTGTTGGACCTTGTGCTGACAAACAAAGAAGGACTGGGGATGTGAAGGCTGAGGGTAGCCTTGGTTTCAGTGACCATGAGATGGTGGAGTTCAGGATCCTGCATGGAAGAAGCAGGGCAAAAAGTTGGTTGAGGTTGAATGTTCTGCTTGCATAATGTCCAGAATATCTTTTCAGCTGCAGAGGTGTCCTGTTTTGAGGTAAAACAGAACCAACTTTCTGTTCAGTAATTTTAGTTCTTAGCTAAGCCTCTTCTAACTCTCTGAAATTAACAGCATATTGTGCAGAAAACTGTTCGTTCTCAGAGTGATAAGACCAATGTTTACAGTTTGTGCCAAGGAATGGTATGCAGAGAGGCTCTTGCTTATACTTATTGCTATAACAAGCAAGGTCATCTAACTTCATTATTTGCCCTGTGGGAGGGTCGGAAATGGAAAAGCATAGAGGGGTCACACCTGTAGGGAGGAGCAGATGGGACAGGTGACCCAAAACTGACCAACAGGGGTATTCCATCCCATCTGCCCCATGCTCAGTATAAAAGCTGAGGGATCAAAGGGTCAAGTCTCTTTCTTCAATGGCCGACATCCGAGGAGGACCCTGTCTGTTCATCTGCCTTTGATCCCGATCTGAGCATTCCTGACTCCAGATCCGGAATCCTGCTCCTGTCCGTCTCTGACTCCAGTCTGGGACTTTCCCTGTGCCTGCTGTGGTGATGTGAGTGTCATCCTGGGAGCTGGATACAGTTTTGTATATATTGTATACTTTTTTTTATTATTTAATTATTAATTATTATTTCCTTATTAATTATTATTTTCATTGAAGTAGTTTAGTTCTTTTTCTAAACTCGTAAATCTCCTTATCTTTTCCTCTCCTCTCTTTGGAGAGAAAGGGGGGGAAGGGGCCATCTGTCATTCTGATTGGCCAATCCGGCCAAAACCAGGACACCTGGGAAGAAACACTGATGGCTGTGAAATAATTTATGGATTTCAGATGTGTCAAACTTTAAAGCACTGAAGGGAAGAAATGCGAGGAATGGACCAGTGTGAGATTCCCCAGCAGAAAGAAAAGGAGTTTGTGAGATTCCTCCACTAAAAAGAAAAATCAGTGAGGATGAATAGCTATCTTGAATATAGATCAAGCATGAACTAATACCATATATCACATGAAAATGCATCCTTTATAAAAGTAACACATCTAAAGAGACAAGATATACTTTCTATAGAAACTTCTAAGATGGCTAAACAAAGCATTAAGAATAAGGCAAATAGTGGAGCCTGTTACTTGCCTGATGCCTGCATACAATTGCTAGTCTTGTTACTAGACATTAAATAAACACATCAAATGGAAAGCAGAGTGACTTCCCCAGAACAGCGAGTTTCAATAGCGAGTTAAAGGTGACATTGCACGAGAAAGTGACAGATAATAAAAAAACAACTATCAAGTATATTTAAAAAAACGAGAAGGGGGAGGAATCTACTTAAATAAAGATGGGTATTGTGTAGTCTGTTAACCTTATTAAGTAAACATGCTATTTAAACCCCCTTGTAAATATGGGAATTGAAGGAAAACACTAGACTGAATGTTTGTAAGCACGTGGATCTGATACTCTAGGGCATTTCCTTTTTCTTCTCTCTCTTTTCTTTCTTTTGTTTTTCCCCTTTGCTATTTATTTTATTTTCTTTTAATTTTCTTTTGGCAATTTCTGCATTCAGAGCCCAGAGCTTGGAATTTCATACCTATTTAACACCTGGTTAAGCAACACTTAACCATTGCACCAGCTGACTGCATCCCTATTAAGTAGGATTACTCTCATCATAGACACTGGAAATGGAAAAGATCTACCCAGTCATGTAGACCGTTATACCACAACCAATGCAGGATCGTTCCATTTAGTAAGAAAAGAAGAAGGATGGGCTTGTTAGGGGATGATGACTCATAAGAGCTTGGTTCTCTTCCCAGCTTGATGTTAGATTTCCCGAGCGACCTCCAGAAATCCACTTAACCTTATTGCGCCTCAGTTCCCCATGTCAGCGATGGCTTCCTTTCTTCCACCTCTTGCCCGTTTACCTTATAAGTTCTTCAAGGCAACATTTATTTGTACTTAGGCATGTTTGCAGTCGGTATTAGAAGGGCTCCTTGATTTCAGATGGAGATGCAAAATACAGCTGGAGAATCTGTTATAGTCCGTGCTCCCTTTAAGGCTTTATATTTGAGCAATAATACAGGTTTTATTCCTTTCCTGAACAAAGGGAGTAACAAGAAAGCAGGGAGATGGAGACAGATCGAAGATGACCTTTAATTTGAATTATGGTCTATTTATTTCTTAAAACTGATTTAACAATAGAAATTATGAGCTTTAAATCCTAACCTATTTCTCTACGCAAGAGCCCTTTTCTCTTAAGGTCTCCCTGCTTTTACGCTGAAGCTACCTTTTTGGGGCCTGCACAAGGTACAATCTAGGATCAGAAAATGCATCTGTCACAGAGGAATATAAACTGTCAGCTAAAGAAATCTCTGCAGAAGTCAGACAGTCAGAAGAGTTACTATAGTCCCTGAGTTTGTGTTAAATAATTCATATGCTAACACTTTCCACTGGTAGCAGTCACAGGGAAATCCCAAGCCGAATTTAACAAACAAAACAAAACTTTTTGCTCATCCTTTCTCCCTCCAAATGGCCCGTAGCCAGACCCACTTGCCTGCAATTGCCAGCAAAGCCAGATGGGCTGGGAATGGTCTGTGACCCAACCAGTATCACCTTATGCTGATGTCATGGAGGAGCCCATGCTGGTGTGAAAGTGTGATGCCTCCAGGTCACTCTGTCCCAGGGTGATGGAAAGTTAATGGAAATATTTAGCCAACAGAAATATTTGCTCCATTGAAATCACTTGCTATTTCACATGGATGTGCAAAGCCACATCACTTCTGCCCTGGCCTCTGTGGTAGGTGGCTGCTGGGTCATTAGTTGGGTTTTCGTTAGCTGGGATCCAGTAATGTCTACATCTGAAGATTGTCTTTAAATCACTGTTGTGGGCTGTGCTACCAGGTGATATCACATCAGAGAGGTTCCCGAGTCCTATTTCTTGATGCGTGGGTGAGCTTAGACTTCTGAGAAAACCAGCAAAGGCACTGATGACTTTGTCTTTTGCAAGGAAATTTTAATATTTATTTTATACAGAGGTGCACAGTTGCTCTAGGAACTGATACCCTTTTTGGGTTGTTTCCTACATGATAGGATTGTTCTGCATGCTGCCTGACCATCCTATGTCTAGACTACTCTGTAGGTGGAAAGAAAGAAGTTATTTTAAGAATAAACCTTGGTCCTTTGGTGATTTTTCCTCTTCTGTACAGCTAATTAACCAAGTCTGATCCATCAATTATTGTTTGATAGAGGGGAAGAGGCTAATGGTAGAGGAAGAGGCAACTTTTAAAAATGTTAATTAATTTTTAAAGGATATTGTTGTTAGCACTGCAGGGGCATAAAGGATTAGTACTCTACATCTTGGAAATGTTAAAATACAGGTGAAAATTTATGGGAATATATATGTGTGTATAAATAATGATAAATCTAATAGCTGCTCATTAACTTCTGTGACTTTATATCAAGCTCAGAAAGAGATCATAAACTAATATGGGATCTTCTAGGAAAAGGCAGGATTAACCTACCAAATTCTTCACCCGCTAATTTAATGTGTCAAGCTGAGGAAACTAGAAACAAAACGGTGCCCTTCACAATGCAGTGTCCTTTATTGACATTTTTCTTTACTTTTCCTCTTCTTTTGACTAAGCTACAGAGCCTTACAGCCTTTTTCCCCATCCAGCATAAAATGATATCAGACCCACTGCATGCAATGACATATGCTTCTGCCTTCAGTCAAGAGAAAGTACATCACTATTTTATTGGATGCAGGTCTCAAGAGCTCATGAACTCAACAAACACCCCTATAAATTACTGGAAAGCCACACCAAAGCGTAATAACAATAAACTAGAAATGGTCTAAGTGGCTTTGCTCAGCCAGACCTTCAAATACCACTCTCTAGGAGATTCCCATGACACTTCCTTACTCATTGCAACTAGTACTATCCTCTATACAACCAGATGTACTAGGTCACATGCAACAAAACCCTTGTGCCTTCCCTGTCAAGAAACAGCATAAAAATAGTTACTTAAAAAATGATAGCATATAACAAAAAAACTTTCCGTAATGTAACTTTTCTTTAATTGCAGCTATTTCTAGTATGCTGAGGAAATGTGATAAATGATTTGCTTTGCAAACTGACATCCCAACCAGGAGTTAGGTGATGTGGTGGTGGAGATGAGGTTCAGAGCCTATGAGGTAAAATTTACCTTGCTAATGACTTCACTCCAAAGGTGAACGTGCAGTTCATTACTAATGGACATCCCCTTCTGGATTTCTTCATCAAGATTGTCAGCATAGATGTCAATTTAATGCTGATCATGCTGTTCAAAGCATTTCTAATGTGAGCACATGTCCACTATCCAGTAGAAACTCAACTGAGTGCATTAACTCATATCACATCTTCTATCGAGCAGCCATTATCTGGTGTTGATTTCCAGTCACTCCAGACCTGAGGAAGATTTAAACCAACTATCTCAAGTGGAAAACTATTAATTGAGGAGTATGCTAGAGACCAGATTGCCAAAGCTGCACTTTTGGGGGTTTCCAGTGTGCTCACTTCACCCACTAAACTGAAAGTAAGAGTTGCCTTCACCTCCTCCCCAATATGGTTTCATATAGCAAGGAAGTTAAGACTGAATTATCTGGAAACCATCCCTTTTAAAACGGCTTCTCATACCTGGCTTCTTCTGGAAGCTCTGATGACACAAAGCTGGGAGGGGTGGCTGACACACCAGAAGGCTGTGCCGCCATACAGAGAGACCTGGACAGGCCGGAGAGTTGGGTGGAGAGAAACCTTATGAAATTCAATAAGGGCAAGTGTAGGGTGCTGCACCTGGGGAGGAATAACCCCATGCACCAGTACAAGTTGGGGGTTGACCTGCTGGAGAGCAGCTCAGCTGAAAGAGACCTGGGAAGTTTCTTCCTCAACTTTGCTAATTAGAGGCTAGCTCAAGCTCTGAAGCATAAGGATTTAAATCTTGAGACTAAGCAGTGATGAGAAAGAGCTGCTGGTCTCTGTCTGGGTCGCGAAGTGGCTTCCCAGGCAAGAAATGTCCCTGAAAATCTGTTCCCTGTCAGAAAGACTGCTTCTCCTCCCAGCACAGTATGGTCAGGTCCTCTGGAGCATGCACGCTTCTCCAAAGCAGTTCAGCCCTTCCAGAGGGACAGTCTGGGTCTTGTTTTCAGGTCTCCCACCTTGTGGGTCTGCAGAAGGGGCTATCACATACAGCTCCCACCTGTGGCTGGCCACTCCAAGATACAGAAAATGGGAATCCATCTGCTCATCAAGGATTCATTACTTTTGAAATGCCCTATACCACCAGGCAACAGACCATGGCAAAGTTGTCGAGGCAATTGTCTACAACAAGCAAGGACAATCTGTCCCTGTTCAGCATTCATCATATCATTAACAGTGAGCTATGTATGCATTGCATGTCCCTCATTCCCTGTAGTACCCTGGGTCAGAAAACTCTTTAAGGAAGGTGTGTGAGCTGATGCAGTCAGGACGCAGGAACAACCACAAAACCATTGATGAAAGGTAAAGAATAAATTTAATCTCGATACCTCACAGACCAGGGAATCTCTGAAGCAACACCTGGGCAGAGGCATGCAAGCAGGGGACATGGGCACCGCGGAGTGAGAAAGAGCCCTTGTTAGCAAGAGTCCTTGGCAGTGAGAGAGTCCTTGTTAGCAAGAGCGGGCGCAGACTCCCTGTTCTTGCTGGTATTTAAAAGGGTTCAAACAGGCATACTTTTCCCACTGTGCTTTGATCTTCTTCCACAACAGGCCAGGATTCTCAAGTGGCTAGATAAGGTGTCCCTGAGTCCATCACAGACTTATGTTATCTACGTGCAAGTGTTTTACTTGCAAGCACCCGAGACTGAACAACAGTTAGTGTGATATATGTGTTTCCCAGCACCCCAGGTGCGAGTAACTTGAGCGTATTTACAATCCTCCTCGCTGATCTTCCGTTGCTTTCCCACAGAAGGTATTTTAGTCTTAGATGCATGGAGAGTTGGTCAAGTTTTCATCAGAAAACTTGAAGGCAGTATAATGACATGTTGATGAAGCACTTAAAAATGAAATACAGCTTTTCAATAATGTGCAGACGTTCTAGTCTCAAATTTTCAGAACAGGAAGCATTTTTTTATTCCTTCAAAGTAACTTTTCCACAAGGACACTCACTGTTATTATATAGCAGCATTTTAAAATGTGTAAATGTTTTAAAAACAAACTGAAATGTTTCTATATTTCTAAAGTTTTTATTGACCAAAAATTAACTTCTGTTGTGCCTTATTTTCAAACTATATCTCCCTGGAAAAATACTTTTTCAGGGTGGGAGAGGGGCTAGCTGTAATTCAAAGCAGAAAAAGAACTGTTGCAGACTTGCAATGTCTTTAATGAAAGAGGACATCTGGTTGATACATAATGCTAATTTCAAGTATTCGGCACTTTGACAGGTGGAGCTTGGAATGGAAGCAGGTGGTGAGGGGTGTGGGAAACACAGAGGAGACAAGAGCTGTTAAGGATTGCCAGCTCAAGATAACAGGGAAATCTTTCCATTTAGGAAAGAAAATATTGTAAAAATGTTATTTCAGTTTGTGTTTCATCAAAAACAGATTTTCCAAAACTATTTGTGATTGACTTTCTGGAGAACCTGGTATATAGCTATAAAAATATGTTTAAATCAATTCCAGGTTACATCAGTTTAAATTAAATGCAGACTTCTTTAAGAAACAATTTTCTCCTTGCCTTCATAAAACAAGACAGAAGAAAACAAAAATACAAAACAGAACAAGCAAACAACCGCCTTTCTCCCCTAAAATTACCCTCAAAACACACTCTCTCAGTACAACAAAAAATTCTGCAAATCCTTTTTTAACTAAAAAAACATCTTTTTCTTGGGAAAACACGTACAGACAAAAATACGCAAGCCAAACTGATAAATACAATTGACCTGCTGTGATGTTAACTTAGAGATTATCGATTTCATTTCTGATGTGCCACAGGAACATCTATTTGCGGTAACTGCTAGCTATGACCTTTTCATTAGTACCACAGTGGCTGGATTGCAGTTTTGGGCTGGTCAATGCAGATGAGCATAGGCTGACTTGGGCACTTCTGCTCTTGCTTCTCTCTGGCCAGTTATGAGCTAATTATTAGCTAATGGCAATGGGCTGTTATCATGAAAAGCAGGGCATTCAGTATCTCCGCCTTCTCCGCATCCTCCGTCACCAGACAGGAGCCATGGTGATGGAGGATGCGGAGAAGGTGGAGTTACTGAATGCCGCGTTTGCTTCAGTCTTTACTGCTCAGGCCAGCCCTCAGGAGTCCCAGACCTTGGAGAAAGTAACAGGGAAAGAGGAAGACTTCCCCATAGTTGAGGAGGATCAAGTGAGAGATCTCAATTAGGTCAATTGGATATCCACAAGTCCATGGGTCCCAATGGGATGCACCCGAAAGTGCTGAGGGAGCTGGCAGAAGTCATTGCTGGGCCGCTCTCCATCATCTTTGAAAGGTCCTGGAGAACAGGCGAGGTGCCTGAGGACTGGAGGAAAGCCAACGTCACTCCAGTCTTCAAAAAAGGCAAGAAGGAGGAGCCAGTGAACTACAGGCCGGTCAGCCTCACCTCCATCCCTGGAAAGATGATGAAACAGCTCGTTCTGGGCCTCATCTCAAGGCATGTGGAGGAAAAGAAAGCTATCGGAAGTAGTCAACATGGATTCACCAAGGGGAAATCATGTCTGACTAATCTGATAGCCTTCTACGATGGCATGACTGGATGGAGAGATGAGGGGAGGGCGGTAGACATGGTCTACCTTGACTTCAGCAAGGCTTTCAACATGGTCTCCCACAGCATCCTCATAGGGAAGCTTAGGAAGAGTGGGTTAGATGAATGGACAGTAAGGTGGATAGATAACTGGTTGAAAGACAGAGCTCAGAGGGTCATGATTAGGGGCACAGAGTCTAGTTGGAGGTCAGTGACGAGTGGTGTTCCCCAGGGGTCAGTACTGGGCCCCGTCCTCTTCAATATACTCATCAATGGCCTGGATGAGGGGATAGAGTGCACCCTCAGCAAGTTTGCTGATGACACAAAGCTGGGAGGGGTGGCTGACACACCAGAAGGCTGTGCTGCCATACAGAGAGACCTGGACAGGCTGGAGATCTTGGCAAAGAGAGGAACCTTATGAAATTCAACAAGGGCAAGGGTAGGGTGCTGCACCTGGGGAGGAATAACCCCATGCACCAGTACAAGTTGGGGGCTGACCTGCTGGAGAGCAGCTCTGTGGAAAGAGACCTGGGAGTCCTGGTGGACAACAGGATGACCATGAGGCAGCAATGTGCCCTTGTGGCCAAGAAGGCCAATGGCATCCTGGGGTGCATCAAGAAGAGTGTGGCCAGCAGGTCGAAGAAGGTCATCCTCCCCCTCTACTCTGCCCTGGTGAGACCACACCTGGAGTACTGTGTCCAGTTCTGGGCTCCCCGGCTCAAGAGGGACAGGGAACTGCTGGAGAGGGTGCAGCAAAGGGCTACCAAGATGATTAGGGGACTGGAACACCTCTCTCATGAAGAAAGGCTGAGGGATTTGGGTCTCTTCAGTCTGGAAAAAAGACGGCTGAGGGGGGATCTTATCAATGCTTATAAATACTTAAAGGGTGGGTGTCAGGAGGATGGGGCCAGGCTCTTTTCAGTGGTGCCCAGTGACAGGACAAGAGGTAATGGGCACAAACTTGAGCATAGGAAGTTCCACCTAAACATGAGGAGGCACTTCTTTACTTTGAGGGTGGCAGAGCACTGGAACAGGCTTCCCAGGGAGGTGGTGGAGTCTCCATCTCTGGAGACATTCAAAACCCACCTGGACATGTTCCTGTGCAACCTACTCTAAGGTGACCCTGCTCTGGCAGGGGGGTTGGACTAGATGATCTCCAGAGGTCCCTTCCAATCCCTATCATTCTGTGATTCTTTGTGTCTCACAGGCAGCAGGATGCCATTTATGTCCCCATGGCCTAGGGAGGTCCCCTGGCCTTTGACCTCAGCTATCTCACTTATTCCATATACGCAGGACTTCAGTTTCCGAAATGTCTGGTTATAAATGAATTCTTCAAAGAGGTATAAGGTAAGGAAAGGTTTCAATAAATATGCAATATCCACCTGTGGAATAAATACTAAATTAGCTCAAAATATAAAAGTACAGCATTGTTCACACATTAAGGAAAAGTATAAAATCAAGAGGCTTCTGAGGTAGAAAATAGCTGCAGCTGGCATGAAGGACACAACATCTGTGGTTCCCTGATAAGCTACATGAGGTACGGGACAGGATGCAATTATTCCGCGGCTTTACCTTATGATGTATAGCGGATATGGGAATGGGATGATACCATGAAACAGATAAGCTGCCAATTAGCTCCCCCCTCGATGCTCAGAGCCAACATTTTGTCAAATTTTGATGAAATGCTGTCCTTTGTGCGAACTTTGCTCATTATAATGTCATTATAATACCAAAACACACCTCCATCCCGAAGGCTACCCACCTCCAAGGTGCGACCACTCCTTCTTGAGTCTGCGCCCTGAATTTCTCGTCAACTATACCTTTAATTGTGAAGCAAGAGAAATTTACACCAATCATGATAAAAGTATGTATGGCTAAAGTCACTCAAACTCCACCTTGAAGATAACAAATAGTATAAAAATAGCCCGAGAGAGGGGGGATACCCAGGGAAGACACCATCATAAAGAATTACATCACTGACTTTTGGGATCAGTCGATGGGCTGAGCCTCTCTTCCCCCCCATAGGGACGCCTTTGGGTAAGACTTAGATTATACCGAGTGCTTCCTCAGGAAGCTTAGAAATTTCTCTAGAGACTCTCTTTCCTACATTTATAGCCAGGCTGTATCGTTTATAACTTTGTCGTGCGTTTTGTATATGTAACAATACTTTCATTTGCACATGCTTTGCAGACAGTGTATTTATCACCGGTAATCCTAAGAACCTATATATCTGTTGCTTAAATAAACTGCACTTTTTTAAGTAGCTAGTCGTTTTGGTTTCTCACTGAATGCGACCAAAGACTCGAGAGTGGCCGTGCTAGTTCATGAGCACGACTAGACTGAAGGTGCAGTCCACTATTAGTGTATCCAAATCGTAATAGTTTAATACATATTAAACGCGATTGGACTGATAGTGCTGAATTGGGCATCACTCAGAATTTAAACCCAGCCGCACCTAGCCTCCCACTTCGGTGAGGAGTGTTAGAACGCAAGGGGGTTTATTTTCTGCTAAAACCGCTTTGCCCATTTTCATGCAACACCACCTTCTTCACCTGTTTTATTATATAAATACAGATAAATGTTTTATGGCATTTGAATCATAGAATCATAGAATCATTTAGGTTGGAAAAGACCCTTGGGATCATCGAGTCCAACCATCAACCCCAGTCTACAATGTTCTCCCCTACACCATATCCCTTAACACCACATCTAAATGACTCTTAAACACATTCAGGGATGGTGACTCCACCACCTCCCTGGGCTGCCTATTCCAGTGTCTAACCACTCTTTCTGTGAAGAATTTTTTCCTAATGTCCAGCCTAAACCTACCCTGCTGCAGCTTGAAGCCATTCCCTCTTGTTCTATTGCTAATTACCTGTGAGAAGAGACCAGCACCAACCTCTCTACAGTGTCCTTTCAAGTAGTTGTAGAGAGTGATGAGGTCTCCCCTCAGCCTCCTCTTCCTCAAACTAAACAGTCCCAGCTCCTTCAATCGCTCCTCATAAGATTTATTCTGCAGGCCCTTCACCAGCTCCATTGCCCTCCTCTGCACTCGCTCCAGCACCTTGATATCTCTCTCGTGTTGAGGTGCCCAGAACTGGACACAACACTCAAGGTGTGGCCTCACCAGTGCTGAGTACAGGGGGACAATCACCTCCCTCCTTCTGCTGGTCACACTATTTCTAATACAGGCCAGGATGCCATTGGCCCTCTTGGCCACCTGGGCACACTGCTGGCTCATGTTCAGCCACTTGTCAATTAGAACCCCCAGGTCCTTTTCTGCCAGGCAGCTCTCCAGCCACACTTCCCCAAGCCTGTAGTGATGCATGGGGTTGTTGTGGTCCAAGTGCAGGACCTGGCACTTGGCCTTGTTGAAGCTCATTCCATTAGCGTTGGCTCTCCTGGTTCCGGCAGGGACAGGGTTGATTCTCCCCAGTAGAGGTATTCCATGCCATATGAGCCATGCCCACCCTGAGCTTCCGGGGGAGGGGGCACGAAGTCTCCGCTTGGAGCGGACTGGGGCATCCCGGGTCTGGTCGGTGAGCAGCGGTTCCATAATCGTGTTTGTATATTCCTCTATCCGTGTTATTGTTGTTGTTTTCTTGTTCCCTTTGCTGTTCTGTTAAACTGCCTTTGTCTCAACCCAAGAGTTTTGCCTTTTTCTTCTGATTCTTCCCGTATTAGGAAGGCCCGAGCGAGCGGCACGTGGTTCTTTGTTGCCGTCTGAGGCTAAACCATGACAGTCCTTTTTAGTGCCCAACGTGGGGCTCGGAGGGTTGAGATAATGACAGAATCCAACTAGAGCTTGGAAAAATTTCTTGTATGCATTTATTGTATTAGGTAAATAGTCGCTGGTCACCATGTTGCTTAGTTTGTTCTCATGGCTGTGTTATGTAAATTCTTATATGGTTTATGTACTCCCTGCACTGTGCTGGGCCCCGGCCAGTATCTACCAGGCACTGCTCTGTGTTACGCAGCACCCTTAGGGGGAAGAGATGGAGACCAGACTGACAGACACTGCGGCTACTGCAACCCCTGCAACAGGCACTGCAGCTACTCCAACCCCCGTGGCAGCCACTGCCACTGAACCAGGGAATCAACCTGTGCCGGTATCAGTTGCCCCCATACAGAAGAAGAAGTACACAAAGAAATCAGTTTGCTTAGTAAGGGATGATGATGAACCAGGGCCATCACAAGGACAGGAGGAAGAGGCAGAACCAGAGATAATCACCCAGTCCCTATACTTGAGTGAGCTGCGGGATATGCGAAAAGATTTTAGCTGACTTTCAGGCGAGCACATTGTCACCTGGCTGCTCTGGTGCTGGGATAACGGGGCCAGTAGCCTGGAATTAGAGGGTAGGGAAGCCAGGCAGCTGGGATCCCTGTCTAGGGAAGGCGGCATTGACAAGGCGATTGGGAAGAAGACACAATCTCTCAGCCTCTGGAAATGACTCCTGTTAGGCGTGAGGGAGAGGTACCCCTTCAGTGAGGATGTTGTATGTCAGCCAAGCAAGTGGACTACCATGGAAAGAGGTATCCAGTACCTGAGAGAATTAGCCGTGTGGGAGATGATTTATTATGACTTGGACAATGCAGACTTACCCACAGACCCTGATGAGGTGCGATGCACAAGGCCCATGTGGCGGAAGTTTGTACGGAGCGCAGCATCGTCATATGCCAACTCACTGGCAGTAATGGAATGGAAAGGTGAAGAGGGACCAACGGTGGATGAGGTGGCTGGCCGGCTCCGGCGATATGAAGAAAGTCTCTCTTCCCCCCTTGTCTCAGCTGTGGAGAAACTGTCCCGGAAGGTCCAGCAACTTGAAGAGAATATGTCCTACTCCCCACCTGCACGGGCCAGCATCTCAGCTATTAGAAGCAGGCATTTCCCCACTCAAGAGAGAGAGTACAGAGGGTACACACCACGAGGCACCCTGTGGTTCTACCTGCGTGACCACGGGGAGGACATGAGGAAGTGGGATGGACAACCTACTTGGATCCTGTGGACACGGGTACAGGAGTTGCAAGGAAGGACAACCACAAAAGGGGATCCCTCCAGGAAAAGTGCTGCCCCAGTTTCCAGTGGGCAGTTCCCCAGACAGAGCAGAAGGCCTGATCTTGCTTCTGATCCTCCTGAAGGAACTTCCAAGTCATTTCTGCAAGAAGTGAGTAATGGATACTATGACCAGAATTAGAGGGGCCCTGCCTCCGGCCAGGTGGAGGAAAGGGACAAGCGGGTTTATTGGACTGCGTGGATTCGATGGCCTGGCACATCAGACCCACAGGAGTATAAGGCTCTAGTGGACACGGGTGCACAGGGCACTCTAATACCATCAAGCTATAGAGGGGCAGAACCCATTTGTATTTCTGGGGTGACAGGGGGATCCCAAGAGTTGACTGTACTGGAGGCGGAAGTGAGCCTAACTGGGAATGAGTGGCAAAAGCATCCCATTGTGACTGGCCCAGAGGCTCCATGCATCCTTGGTATAGATTACCTCAGGAGAGGGTATTTTAAGGACCCAAAAGGGTACCGCTGGGCCTTTGGCATAGCTGCTTTGGAGATGGAGGAAGTTAAACAGTTGTCTGCCTTGCCTGGTCTCTCGGAGGACCCTTCTGTTGTGGGGTTGTTGAGGGTCGAAGAACAGCAGGTGCCAATTGCTACCACAACGGTGCATCGGTGGCAGTATCGCACTAACTGAGACTCTCTGATTCCCATCCATAAGCTGATTCGTCAACTAGAGGTTCAAGGAGTGATCAGCAAGACTCGCTCACCCTTTAACAGTCCCATATGGCCGGTGCGAAAATCTAATGGAGAGTGGAGGCTAACTGTAGACTATCGTGGCCTGAATGAAGTCACACCACCGCTGAGCGCTGCCATGCCGGACATGCTAGAACTCCAGTACGAACTGGAGTCCAAGGCAGCCAAGAGCTATGCCACAATTGATATAGCGAATGCATTCTTCTCAATCTCTTTGGCAGCAGAGTGCAGGCCACAGTTTGCTTTCACTTGGAGGGGCGTTCAATACACCTGGAATCGACTGCCCCAGGGGTGGAAACACAGCCCCACCATTTGCCATGGACTGATCCAGACTGCACTGGAACAGGGTGAAGCTCCAGAACATCTGCAATACATTGATGACATCATTGTGTGGGGAAACACAGCAGAAGAAGTTTTTGAGAAAGGGGGTAAAATAGTCCAAATCCTTCTGAACGCTGGTTTTGCCATAAAATGAAGTAAGGTCAAGGGACCTGCGCAGGAGATCCAGTTTTTAGGAATAAAATGGCAAGATGGACGCCATCAGATTCCAATGGATGTGATCAACAAAATAGCAGCTATGTCTCCACCAACTAGTAAAAAGGAAACACAAGCTTTCTTAGGCATTGTGGGTTTTTGGAGAATGCATATCCCAGATTACAGTCTAATTGTGAGCCCTCTGTATCAAGTAACCCGGAAGAAGAATGACTTTAAATGGGGTCCTGAGCAACGACAAGCTTTTGAACAAATCAAACAGGAAATAGTCCATGCAGTGGCCCTGGGGCCAGTCCGGGCAGGACAAGATGTTAAAAATGTGCTTTACACCGCAGCCGGGGAGAATGGCCCTACCTGGAGCCTCTGGCAGAAAGCACCAGGGGAGACTCGAGGTCGACCCCTAGGGTTTTGGAGTCGGGGATACAGAGGATCCGAAGCCCACTACACTCCAACAGAAAAAGAGATATTGGCAGCATATGAAGGGGTTCGAGCTGCTTCGGAAGTAGTTGGTACAGAAGCACAGCTCCTCTTAGCACCTCGACTGCCGGTGCTGGGCTGGATGTTCAAAGAAAGGGTCCCCACCACACATCATGCAACCGATGCTACATGGAGTAAGTGGATTGCACTGATCACGCAGCGAACTCGAATGGGAAACCCCAGTCACCCAGGAATTCTGGAAGTGATCATGGACTGGCCAGAAGGCAAGGATTTCGGAATGTCACCAGAGGAGGAGGTGACGCGTGCAGAAGAGCCCCCACCATATAATAAACTGCCAGAAAATGAGAAGAAATATGCCCTGTTCACTGATGGGTCCTGCCGGATTGTGGGAAAGCATCGAAAGTGGAAGGCTGCTGTGTGGAGTCCTACACGACGGGTTGCAGAAGCCAGTGAGGGACAGGGTGAATCGAGCCAGTTTCCAGAGGTGAAGGCTATTCAGCTGGCTTTGGACATTGCTGAGCGAGAAAAATGGCCAGTCCTTTATCTCTACACTGACTCATGGATGGTGGCAAATGCTCTGTGGGGGTGGTTACAGCAGTGGAAGCAGGGCAACTGGCAGCGCAGAGGCAAACCCATCTGGGCTGCTGACCTATGGCAAGATATTGCTGCCCGGATAGAGAATCTGGTTGTGAAAGTACGCCATGTAGATGCCCACGTACCGAAGAATAGGGCCACGGAGGAACATCAGAACAACCAGCAGGTGGATCGGGCTGCTAGGATTGAAGTGGGTCAGGTGGATCTGGACTGGCAACATAAGGGTGAACTATTCATAGCTCGGTGGGCCCATGACTCCTCAGGCCATCAAGGGAGAGATGCGACATATAGATGGGCTCGTGACCGAGGGGTGGACTTGACCATGGACACTATTGCACAGGTCATCCATGAATGTGAGACATGCGCTGCAATCAAGCAAGCCAAGCAGTTAAAGCCTCTTTGGTACGGAGGGCGATGGCTGAAATATAAATATGGGGAGGCCTGGCAGATTGATTATATCACACTGCCACAAACCCATCAAGGCAAGCGCCATGTGCTCACAATGGTGGAAGCAACCACCGGATGGCTGGAAACATACCCTGTGCCCCATGCCACTGTCCAGAACACTATCCTGGGCCTTGAAAAGCAAGTCCTGTGGCGACATGGTACCCCAGAGAGAATTGAGTCGGACAACGGGACTCATTTCCGAAACAGCCTCATAGACACCTGGGCCAAAGAGCATGGTATCGAGTGGGTGTATCACATCCCCTATCACGCACCAGCCTTTGGGAAGATAGAACGATACAATGGACTGTTAAAAACTACACTGAGAGCAATGGGTGGTGGGACTTTAAAACTTTGGGATACACATTTAGCAAAAGCTACCTGGCTAGTTAACACCAGGGGATCTACCAGTCGGGCTGGCCCTGCCCAATCAAAACTTCCACGTACTGTAGAAGGGGATAAAGTCCCCATGGTGCACATGAAGAATATGTTAGGGAAGACAGTCTGGGTTAGTCCTGCCTCAGGCAAAGGCAAACCCATCCGTGGGATTGCTTTTGCCCAAGGACCTGGGTGCACTTGGTGGGTGATGCGGAAGGATGGGGAAGTCCGATGTGTACCTCATGGGGATCTGATTTTGGGCGAGAATAGCCAATGAATCAGATTGTGTGCTGTTAATTGATAAGTAACCCTGTCACTGTATGTCCTCATTGCTATAATTGCTATCAGTTGTACTACAAGTAAGGCACAGGGGTGATGGGATAAGAACTGATCTCAGCAGCTGGCGCCCAGCAACTTCCTCAAGATCTACATCTTCAGCCCATGGACTGTGAGCATGAGCCACACCAGGTGCACCAGTCACAAGCTCCGAAAAATACAGCATGCAACAGACCAGCACCACCCAGCATCTCACCTGCCCTGAGAGACTGTTCTAACAGATGGAGCCCAAAGCCGTGGATTAAAAGAACTCAACGGACACTTTGGAGGGATGGCCCATAAACTAAGGGCATTATATGTGTGTATATATATATATATATAACAGGGGAAAGTGGTGGCAGTTCATTGGAACCTGCTGGGCATGGCATAGATGGTATGGAATAAGGGGTGGATAATGTCCTGGTTCCGGCGGGGATAGGGTTAATTTTTCCTGGTATTCCATGCCATGTGAGCCATGCCCACCCTGAGCTGCCGGGGGAGGGGGCAGGAAGTCCACGCTGGGAGCAGGCTGGGGCATCCCTGGTCCGGTCGGTGAGCGGAGGGGAGCGGCGGTTCCGTAATCGTGTTTGTATATGCCTCTATCCGTGTTATTGTTGTTGTTTGCTTGTTCCCTTTGCTGTTCTGTTAAACTGCCTTTGTCTCAACCCAAGAGTCTTGCCTTTTCTTCTGATTCTTCCTGTATTAGGAAGGCCCGAGCAAGCGGCACATGGTTCTTTGTTGCCGTCTGAGGCTAAACCATGACAACATGTATGACTATGGCACTCGTCTCTCCTCCCAAATCATGCTACATGTCACCTGGGAGAAGGGAGAAACCTGAGACAAGGCTGTCCTCAGCAAGGGGGGTGGACCGTGCTAATTCAGCAAACATAAAAGGGGAAAATAAGTGCCCCTGGAGGGGGAACAAAGAACAAACAAAAGAAGACGACTGTACCTGAGAAGATTCTTCCCAAGAAAGAAGATTATGCCTGGGAAGATTCCCTGAAAAAGAAGCTGGAACCAGGACCGGTTCTCTCTGTCTCTCTGTCTCTTCCTTTCCCCTCAGTTTCTCTTTTATCTTAGAGTTGTTAAGTAATGACCTTAAGTACCGCTTGCCATAAGTTGCCCTATACATTTTATTAAGTAACACAATGCATACCTCACCATTTGCCATAATTTGTTATATGCCTTAACCAATTATCGTGGACTTGTTAAGACATATACTAATCATTTTGGGCAGCTAATAAACGTTTCTATATGGACCTGGAGATTTATCTCACCTTAGTCCATGCTGTTGGGAATTTACGAATCTGAAGTCACTTACCCCTCTTCTTTCCTGTGAGTGGGACGTGACATAGGATTACTTCTTATTTAGCACACTGGCTAAAAAGTCAGAAGTTGAATTTGGTCCCTAGTTCCAAATTCCTTGATCAGCCAAATAAAACAATGACTTTCCTTATCTGGTGCGGATCAGTAGAAAGGTGTTTGAAGCCAGTGGATTTTGTCTGATTTGTGCAGTGGTTGACCTCATCTTGAGACAGGCATCTGAGGCTACTAACATCAATTCTAGAAGTGTCACCCTACCATGACTAGCCTCAGACATTAACGTTATAACTCTCTGGCACCTGAAGTTACATAGAATCGTAGAATAGTTTGGGTTGGAAGGGACTTTTAAAGGCTCACACACCCCCCTGCAATGAGCAGGGACATCTTCAACTAGATCTGGTTGCTGAGAGTCCCCTCCAACCTGACCTTGAATGTTTCTAGGGATGGGGCATCTACCACCTCTTTGGGCAACCTGTTCCAGTGTTTCACCACCCTCATTGTAAAAAATTTTTTCCTTATATCTAGTCTAAATCTCTCCTCTTTCAGTTTAAAACCATTGCCCCTCGTCCTATTGCTATAGGCCCTGCTAAATAGTCTGTCCGCATCTTTCCTGTAGGCCCCCTTTAAGTACTGAAAGGCTGCCACGATAAGGTCACAGAATCCAGGTCTCCTTGGACCCTTCTTAAGGCTAAACAACCCCAACTCTCTCAGCCTATCCTCATAGGAGAGGTGCTCCATCCCTCCGATCATTTTTACGGCCCTCCTCTGGACCTGCTCCAACAGGTCTATGTTCTTCCTGTGCTGAGGACTCCAGAGCTGGATGCAGTACTCCAGGTGGGGAGAGATTACATGAGATGCTTCTCTTCCTTGTCTTTTCATTATATCATAGAATCATAGAATGATCTAAATTTAAATCTAATCTAAATTAGAATCTAAACCTACCCTGCTCTAGTTTAAAACCAGTGCCCCTCGTCCGATCACTACATACTCTTGCAAACAGCCCCTCCCCAGCTTTCCTATAGGCCCCCTTCAGGTACTGGAAGGCTGCTATGAGGTCTCCCTGGAGCCTTCTCTTCTCCAGGCTGAACAACCCCAACTCTCTCAGCCTGTCTTCATAGGAGAGGTGCTCCAGCCCTCTGATCATCTTCGTGGCCCTCCTCTGGACCCCCTCCAACAGGTACATGTCCTTCTTGTGCTGAGGGTTCCAGAGCTGGACACAGTACTCCAGGTGGGGTCTCATGAGAGCAGAGTAGAGGGGGAGAATCACCTCTCTGGATCTGCTGGCCATGGTTCTTTTGATGCAGCACAGGATGCAATTGGCCTTCTGGGCTGCAAGCACACATTGTTGGCTCATGCCCAGCTTTTCATCCACCAGTACCCCCAAGTCCTTTTCCGCAGGGCTGTTCTCTTTCCCTTCATCCCCCAGCCTGTATTGATAATGAGGATTGTCCCGACCCAAGTGCAGGACCTTGCACTTGGCCTTGTTGAACTTCATGAGATTTGCTCGGGCCCACCTCTCTAGCTCGTCCAGGTCCCTCTGGATGACAACCCGTCCCTCTGGCCTGTCAACCACACCACTCAGCTTGGTGTCATCGGCAAACTTGCTGAGGGTGCACTTGATCCCACTGTCTAAATCATTGATGAAGACATTAAACAGCACCAGTCCCAGTAGGGATCCCTGAGGGATATGCATGTTTCTACTCATCTGGGTGAATCTCAGATTTCCTTGCAAAATCATCTCTTAGAATTCAAGCACAGTGTGGAATAAATACTAAATTGGCTAAAAAATACAAAAGTACAGCATTGTTCACACATTAAGGAAAAGTATAAAATCAAGAGGCTTCTGAGGTAGAAAATAGCCGCAGCTGGCATGAAGGACACAACATCTGTGGTTCCCTGATAAGCTACATGAGGTACGGGACGGGATGCAATTATTCCGTGGCTTTACCTTATGATGTATAGCGGATACAGGAATGGGATGATACCATGAAACAGATAAGCTGCCAATTAGCTGCCCGCTAGATGCTCAGAGCCAACATTTTGTCAAATTTTGATGAAATGCTGTCCTTTGTGCGAACTTTGCTCATTATAATGTCATTATAATACCAAAACACACCTCCATCCCGAAGGCTACCCGCCTCCAAGGTGCGACCACTCCTTCTTGAGTCTGCGCCCTGAATTTCTCGTAAACTATACCTTTAATTGTGAAGCGAGAGAAATTTACACCAATCATGATAAAAGTATGTATGACTAAAGTCACTCAAACTCCACCTTGAAGATAACAAATAGTATAAAAATAGCCCAAGAGAGGGGGGATACCCAGGGAAGACACCATCACAAAGAATTACATCACTGACTTCTGGGATCAGTCGACGGGCTGAGCCTCTCTTCCCCCCCATAGGGACGCCTTTGGGTAAGACTTAGATTATACCGAGTGCTTCCTCGGGAAACTTAGAAATTTCTCTAGAGACTCTCTTTTCCTACATTTAAAGCCAGGCTATATCGTTTATAACTTTGTCGCGCGTTTTGTATATGTAACAATACTTTCATTTGCACGTGCTTTGCAGACAGTGTATTTATCACTGGCAATCCTAAGAACCTATATATCTGTTGTTTAAATAAACTGCACTTTTTTAAGTAGCTAGTCGTTTTGGTTTCTCACTGAACGCGACCAAAGACTCGAGAGTGGCCGTGCTAGTTCATGAGCACGACTAGACTGAAGGTGCAGCCCACTATTAGTGTATCCAAATCGTAATAGTTTAATACATATTAAACGCGATTGGACTGATAGTGCTGAATTGGGCATCACTCAGAATTTAAACCTAGCCGCACCTAGCCTCCCACCTCGGTGAGGAGTGTTAGAACGCAAGGGGGTTTATCTTCTGCTAAAACCGCTTTGCCCCTTTTCACGCAACAGAATTTTGGCGTAGTCGGCAGGATTGCCATGGATAAACTGCTGCAAAAATATGATTGTGCCCCTTCCCAGGCTGGGAAGGAGTGGGCCCGTAAATTTTGGAAGGATGAAGAGAAAGTGGTGGAACGTATTGAAGAGTGTCGGGTTTCACAGAAGCTCAGAGCAGGGAAAGGCAAAGGTGTGATTTGTGCGGTGTTAGGCGCCTGTTTATCTTGTGCACAACAAGAAGCTAGGGAAACCCCTGCTCCTAATCTGATTTCAGCTGTAGAATATGCAACCCTGAAATCGGAGAATGAGGTGTTGAAGTCATCACTAGCCTTTCAAAAGGAGACAGGAGAAAAATTAAGAACTCAAGTTGATAAGCTTGTGAGTGAGAATGAATGTTTAGGAAACCGGAATGCTCAACTTGGGAGTGAAAATCACCAACTTAAAATGTTACTGGAAAGGGTGACTGGGCTCTTAGATAAAATGCAGCCCTCGACCCAGGTCCAACAGATTCGTAAATTAATGTGTTATCCAAATTCTGGAACCCAGACCGGAGATTTTTGGTCTAATAGTGAAGATGAGGAAGAAGATGAGGAGGGAAGGACTTTTACTGTGAAATCTCGAGTCTTTCCTTTACGACCTCTGATTAAAACTGAAACCACAGTTGATGAGGATGATGAGGAAGTCCGCAACACTGTGCGTACTATTCCGTGGACACCAACAGAGTTAGCGAAAATAAGGGAAAAATATTCGAGGCGGCCAGAAGAATCAGCTGTTGAGTATGTGTGGCGAGTTTCTTCTGAAGGAGGAGATAGAATTATGTTGAGTGAGGAAGAAGCAGGAGACTCTTGGGGACCAGGAGTGTTTTTAACTACAATGGACGGGGATCATAATTATTCCCTAACCGCTCGAGCAGCCTTTTGGGCAGGTGGTATGGATCCGCGAGAGAGGGGAGAGCCATTAGAGATTAGAGCTACAGGCTACTCTGAACTGTTTGCGGCGATACGGAAAGCAGCTTGTCTGCAAGCCATGTATGACAGAGAGGAATTTCGGAAATCCCCAATGTCAGCCGCTATCGACCCCGATCGATTAGCCCCTCTCATCCGTGGTCTTCCCGATTGCCTGAAGCCATTTGTTGTTCGTACTCAAGATCGTATACGAGAGGCTCGGGATGCTCATGGGCGGGGCCGGCGTCGCTACATGCCCACCTGGAATGAATATGTACAGGAAATAGACCAATATGGGCGCCGAATGGGCTGGGCCAGCCTAACTAGCGAAAAATCCTCCGAACACCCCCGAAAGGTTCGCCAAGTCCGAACTCACACTCAAAACCCCAAACCAGTGGAAAGGTTTAAGCCTGATAAGGACCGGAATGAGTTGTGGCGTAAAGCCCTACAATTAGGGGTGCCCCGACAATTCTTGCACGGTGTCCCTACGGGAGATCTCCGTACACTGGTCCAATCTCTAACTAGAAAGAATAATTCGGCTGGGGAGAAAAGTCTAACCAGAGAATCCCCAAGCTGTGAGAAAATTGTGCCTTCTGCACCGGAGCGTAATTTGATTGATTTGTCAGAGTCCCAGTCAAAAAACTCCTATCCCCGGGGAGGGCAGTGAGCCACCCTGTCCGGCGGGTACTAGCTATTCAATGGCTCTCTCATAAAGATTCTGAACCTATTATCGCCATTCCTGTCGGACCCCGGAGGATGTCAGTAAACTTTATTATTGATACCGGAGCCCAAATGTCTGCAATCACTAATGAAAGGGCACAACTTCTAGGTATAAATCCCACCAGATGCAGAGTCAACTTCGCAGGAATTGATGGTGTGGTAAAAACATGCCCCGTTGCAAAAATTAACCTCTGGTTGCCAGGAGAGCAGCGGATGACCAGGGCGGAAGTGTTAGTGGGTGCCTCGCGTACTAACCTCCTAGGATTTGACGTGCTGCGTGGGCGAATGTGGAAATTCCCAGATGGAACTGTGTGGAGTTTTGCAGGATGCGAAAAAGTAATAGACACAGTGAAATTGAGTCTCTTGGAAACTTCCATGCCTTTACCTCCCTCTAAAATCACTAATGTCCGGCAGTATCCACTGCCTGCAGCTGCACTTGCAGGAGCAGACGGGGTGGTATCAGATTTAGAAAAAAGAGACATCATCAAGAGGACTCACTCGCCTTATAATTCACCAGTGTGGCCGGTAAAGAAACCAAACGGGCAATGGCGTTTCACAGTAGATTACCGAAAGTTGAATGCCAACACTGCACCCCTCACTGCCGCAGTTCCAAATATCGCGGAAATTGTGACAATGATACAAGGAGCTGCCCATCCTTGGATGGCTGCCTTAGATGTTAAAGACATGTTTTTTATGATCCCCCTCCTTGAGCAGGACAAAGCGCGGTTTGCATTCACATGGAAAGGAGTCCAATATACCTTTAACCGACTTCCACAAGGATACAAACATTCCCCCACTATTGCTCATAATGCTTTAGCTAAAGTGCTATCAGAGATTCCTGTTTCACAGGGATGTACGGTATACCAATATATTGATGACATCCTAATAGGGGGAGAGAACCAAGAAAGTGTAAAAGACATGATGGAAAACATCCGAAAAACATTACTTGATTTAGGATTGGAAATTCCAGACGCAAAGTGTCAGGGACCTGCACAGGAAGTTAAATTCCTGGGGGTCTGGTGGATTAAGGGAGCTGCTTCTGTCCCTCAGGATACCCTGGAAAAAATAGAGCACGGACAGAATCCATCCAGCGTGAAGGAGTTACAGCAAGTTCTGGGAACTTTAAGTTATTGGCGTAAACATATCCCTGGCTTTTCCATCATTGCTCGCCCCCTTTATAGTTTGCTCAAAAAGGGTAGATCCTGGGAGTGGACTAAACAACACACTAATGCTCTGCAATTACTAATAAAGGAGCTAAGGTTATTCCAACAGCTTGGTCCTATACATCCAACTGACCCTGTCCACGTAGAATGGGGGTTCAGTGAACATGGTTCCCATTGTAATTTATGGCAGAAAGGACCAGCAGGACCGGAGAGACCATTAGAATTTAGCTCTCACTCCTTCAATGATACTGAGAGCAGATATTCAGACCTTGAGAAGGGTTTACTGTCCCTAGTGCGAGCGTTGCAACGAACAGAGCAGATAAGAAGAGAACAGAGTGTGATCATTCGTGGACCTTTTCGCCTCCTAGATGTGGTCCGTAAAGGGACAACACCACCAGCTGGCATTGCCCAGAAACCTACAGTTCGAAAGTGGTATGCTTATTTAGAAGGCATTAATGAAATCATGCCAGTCTCTGAAGGCAGTGTTAAAGTATCCAAGCTGCAAAAGGATATAGATGGTGCCCTATTGTTCCAATCCCCACCAAACAGGCCATCTCCGATCCAAGAAGCTCCTCCTTTGAAGGAAGGCAGTGATCTTACAGGAGTGTGGTTTACTGATGCGTCATCTCACCGTGAAAAGAATAAGTGGAAATATAAGGCCGTAGCACTGGAAGTAGCAACGGGAGAAAGAGCGATGGAAACAGGGGAGGGTAGTGCACAAGTAGGGGAACTCAGAGCTGTCCTACTAGCTGCACAACATGGAGCCACCTCCATTTACACTGACTCATATGCTGTTTTTAAAGGAGCCACTGAATGGATAGGACACTGGGCAGCCAATGATTGGCAGGTGAACAGAGTCCCGATTTGGGAGACGGACAGTTGGAAGCAACTGTTAGAAATAGGAGAACAGAGAACATTGCACATTGGTTGGGTAAAAGGCCATGATCGTTCAAACTCGATCACTGCTCAATTCAACCAACAGGTAGATAGCCTCACGCGGCTACAGCAAATTGACATTGTAGATGATGGTCGGGAATGGGAACGCTTACTTGAATGGTTACATGTTAAACGTGGCCACACAGGCCGTGCTGACCTGTATCAGGAAGGTCTAGCCCGGGGGTGGCCCGTGTCGGTTAAGCTGTGCGAACAAATAGTAACTGCCTGTTCACAATGTCGCCTACGACTCAGCAAAGATCATCCGAGTAAGGCGCCTCCCTTACACATTCGGGACAAGAAAACGTTGTGGCATTCATGGCAGATTGACTATATTGGGCCCTTGAGATTATCAGGTGGGAACAGATATGTCCTGGTAGGAGTGGAGATTATCTCCAGCCTCAGTATGGCCAGCAGTTTCAAATCAGCTACCGGGGACAACACAGTGAAAGGCCTAAAAGGGTGGTTCAGCACACTTCCCCTTCCCGAGGAAATCCAAAGTGATAACGGTTCACACTTTACCGCTTCGGTGGTACAAGATTGGGCCAAAGAAGAAGGGATTCGATGGGTATTTCATACTCCCTATTATCCCCAGGCTAATGGCATTGTTGAACGCACCAATGGATTGGTTAAGCGTTTTGCAAAAACTCATGAACCTGGTTGGCATTTGCGATTGGACGATGCCATCTATCAATTAAATAACAGATGGAGTGGAGACGGCTGTCCTAAAATGAAAGCTTTCTGTGTATCTGCCAATATTATCTCTCCAAAGGCTCCCAATGAACCGGGAAAATACCCTGGAAGATTTCACCCTGGGCAACCTGTGCTAGTGAAAATGCCTCAAATTGGGACAGTACCAATGGTGCTAGCTACTCCCAAAAATCCCTATGCATGGGAAGCCAAGGACTGTTCAGGGAAGATACACCGGATCAGCACCCGGTGGATCTCGCCTTCTTTTTAACCCCGTCGGTCGAATAAGACCGAGCAGATTTTCTTTTCCTTTGTGTCTTACAGGAACCTTGGATGAGCTGTACAGACGGATTGGCCTACGCTACCTTTGAGTGTCTCCAGGGAATCCTGACATTGATCCTGGCAATAATACTATTTTTATTATGTATGGCTACCTGGAGGCCCAAATTCTAAAATGATGAATTGGCAGATGGAATTGATGCTATTCAGTTTTACCTTTTTATTCCCTGTTGTTTGTAGTCAGAGAGACCCAGAGTGGCCATGGTCTCAAGCCTTTGTTAAACACAATGCGATGGCAGGTACTAGAAAGGGAGAATTGAGTTTGGCCACTGTAGTTCTACAGGAAAATGAGGTGTTACATGAGTGGACCTGGAATAGTTGGTACCCAGTCCTGAAAGGTAAGGCAGGGGTGGAAGCCCGAGTAGGGTGTAGAATGATCAACGGCTCAAACCATGAGAAGGCCATGAGAATAGAGATATTTCGCCCTCAGAACCCACGCTCAATGACGACAAAGCACTGTGTCACCGACAAGTGGGATTGCTGGTATAATTTTACTCTTGTTGAACCCACTCTTGTAACTTGTCGTTGGCAACAGGATGAAATAGCGCTGCTATTTGAATTCAAGATAGACGTAGCACCTGACCTTTGGGATAATGCATTGTCACGGTACACTGCAAGCACCGGAACACCAGGAAACAAAAGGGGTTTAAATCTCTCCACTCTGGTTATACAAGGAAGTGAAGTATATTCCAGAGATAAATGGAGATGGAATGATTCACTTCAAATGGCTAAAATCGAGGCCACCCTTGGAAAGAGAATACATATTGGTTGCCGATTTATCAATGGGTCTACTCACCACAGGCCAACTTTAATTAAAACCATCTATGTAGACTCTACCAAACCAGACAAATACAACACTGACTGTTACAAAATTATGGAGCCAAATTCAGATTGCTGGCACAATTTCACTTTTATCAAACCTACAATAGTGTATTGTATTTGGGGCTACAGGGGCACAGAATTGTTATTTGAATTTATGATTGACTCAAATACACCTGAACTTGCCGAAATAAATCCAGAACCTACACCCCCACAAACTCTCAAAGGCGTACCTTCTAAGCCCTCGATTAGTCTAACTCCTTACATTTTCAACATTGGCCCTTATGTTATTAAACACACAGGTCAACAACAGATACTGTTTAATCCCACATATTCCCTCAAACGAGTAGAATTGTCAATGCAGATTAAAATCTCTGCGATCAAACCCACTTGTTTACCATTCCTAAGTACATCTTATGCAGGATGGTCAGCATGGTTACGCAGACGAACTTTTGCCACTTCACAACGACTGAAGAGGGATGTGACTGGTATCTTAGGAACAGGCCTGGGAGTCTTAAATAGTATAGAGGCTGAGATACTTGCCAACAAACTAGTCACAACCACTACTGATCTGGACAAATTAAGATGTCCCCTACAGTCCTCTCTATTAGCATTGGGAAACCACCAATGGCTTTTATCGAATATATTGCCTCAGTGGGAAGAAACGGGTGAAAAAGACCATCAGCTGATCACAGATGCACTTGGTACAACCCAAAACAATGTTTCCTTGGCTCTTAGTTGTATCCAAGCCCAATTGTGGATGCAATCTATGACAGCCGCAATCATAAGGGAAGGTGAAGAAGGCACCTTGCCCACCGAAATTCGAAAAGTAATATGGGATAACGCAATTGAATTTGAGAAAAAATTTCAGTCCTGGTGGTATCTGGTTAACTTCACCTATGATCCCATTGAGAGCAAGGCCACAGCTTTTGTCTTAACAATACGCAATGCTTTGGTATACACCATATACCCAATCATTGCGCTGGGGTTGAATCACCAAGGAGCCATACTCTATCCAATAGAGCACAGAGTGTGGGCACAACAAAATGAGAATAAGTGGCAAACTGTTGATGTTGACGCATGCGTTTCACGAGACCAACAAGGATTCATTTGTGAGAGTAATACCCTGAAAGCACAAGACATTTGTCTTGACACCAACCAGAATGTTTGTCACTTTGAGATACATCCCGATGAAACCCCAGAAACTGTGCTTGTATATATTGGGAAAGGGTGTGTTTGCATGAGGTCTCCCTGTAGTCTTGTATTCATAGATGACATAGGAGTTGATATAAGTAATCACTCAAACCTCTGTGTTTGTAACTTTACTAACATTATCGGATGTGACTTCAATTATTCAGCTCCTGTTACATCTTTTCAATTGCTACAATCTAATTATACATTGATTCGAGATTTGTTGCCTACCCCCATCGGAATGAATCTCTCACTGGTGAAGAAGTTACTACAACACGATGAATTGAAGCGACTGTTGAAAGAGGCCCAAGAAAATGGACAGAGAACTTTGATTACCGTCCATCATGATGTTGAAGAAATACACCAAGTGCTGGAAAGAGTCAAGAGAGATGGAGGACATGGATGGGGAGATACTCTTTTTGGATGGTCACCGACAGTTACAGGACTTTATAACAAGATGCTCCATCCTGTTGTTGTTTTACTAATACTCATTGTTTTGTACTTCGCTTTGACAATTGTTTTGTATGTTAGACTTTGGATTATGATGAAAAGTTTAACTCATTTGATCACTCCACGAGATGTATTTGCACTTGATATCCCTCACCACAAGAACACATGTGATCTTTCCTATCAGTATTGAGTATCGTGGAGCTTGAGTGACTGTAGTCACGGGGTGGATTATGTGGAATAAATACTAAATTGGCTAAAAAATACAAAAGTACAGCATTGTTCACACATTAAGGAAAAGTATAAAATCAAGAGGCTTCTGAGGTAGAAAATAGCCGCAGCTGGCATGAAGGACACAACATCTGTGGTTCCCTGATAAGCTACATGAGGTACGGGACGGGATGCAATTATTCCGTGGCTTTACCTTATGATGTATAGCGGATACAGGAATGGGATGATACCATGAAACAGATAAGCTGCCAATTAGCTGCCCGCTAGATGCTCAGAGCCAACATTTTGTCAAATTTTGATGAAATGCTGTCCTTTGTGCGAACTTTGCTCATTATAATGTCATTATAATACCAAAACACACCTCCATCCCGAAGGCTACCCGCCTCCAAGGTGCGACCACTCCTTCTTGAGTCTGCGCCCTGAATTTCTCGTAAACTATACCTTTAATTGTGAAGCGAGAGAAATTTACACCAATCATGATAAAAGTATGTATGACTAAAGTCACTCAAACTCCACCTTGAAGATAACAAATAGTATAAAAATAGCCCAAGAGAGGGGGGATACCCAGGGAAGACACCATCACAAAGAATTACATCACTGACTTCTGGGATCAGTCGACGGGCTGAGCCTCTCTTCCCCCCCATAGGGACGCCTTTGGGTAAGACTTAGATTATACCGAGTGCTTCCTCGGGAAACTTAGAAATTTCTCTAGAGACTCTCTTTTCCTACATTTAAAGCCAGGCTATATCGTTTATAACTTTGTCGCGCGTTTTGTATATGTAACAATACTTCCATTTGCACGTGCTTTGCAGACAGTGTATTTATCACCGGCAATCCTAAGAACCTATATATCTGTTGTTTAAATAAACTGCACTTTTTTAAGTAGCTAGTCGTTTTGGTTTCTCACTGAACACGACCAAAGACTCGAAGGTGGCCGTGCTAGTTCATGAGCACTAAACTGAAGGTGCAGTCCACTATTAGTGTATCCAAATCGTAATAGTTTAATACATATTAAACGCGATTGGACTGATAGTGCTGAATTGGGCATCCATCACTCAGAATTTAAACCTAGCCGCACCTAGCCTCCCACCTCGGTGAGGAGTGTTAGAACGCAAGGGGGTTTATCTTCTGCTAAAACCGCTTTGCCCCTTTTCACGCAACACACAGCTAGGATGAAACACAGCAGGTTTTTATCAATTGCTAACAACACTGTATAGTTCAGGACAGAAAATGATTTAAGTCTGAGCTAGACACCTAGGCTCCATCATAGATAATAGAAAGAGGTAAACATCTTCAATTAATCCGCAGGCTCAGTCTTGCTTTTGGTAAAGTGAAAGTAATTTTGAGGTAGATATGAAATGTGTGACTGTCTTGCAACAGTGATAAATATAAGGAGAGGTGTCATGAAACAAGAAGCATTAAGATAACACTACAGCTGCTAAACATCTGAGCTAGGAGTGTACAGGCTGGAATTCATCTCATCCAACTTCATCCACTTAAAAGATCATCATCAGTTCCAAGTTAATTATCTAGACTCCTTTCTAGTTGATGGAGAGAGATGGAAAGACCTGAGGGTCTATCTACCTGGTACCCACTATTGGCAGGTGCACGTGCGAGTGTGTGCCATCTACTTCAGTAAAAACCTTGATAACTAATTACTAGATGCCTTACTTTGAGTCAACTTAAGTGAGGTGAGATGAATTCCATACCAGATATTTTCTATGGAGTCATATTTGTTTAATTTAACTATTGAGTCGGGAATTGGCCACAGTCCTTCAAAAATTCTTCTACTTTATAGGCTCAGGGAATGTAAGGCCTGGAAAAAGAGTATTAGCTCATGTAGTCTAACCACTTGGATATCATCAGATATTTACTGACATACAATTATAACTGTACTAAACCCATGCACTCGGTACTTGGCTACTTGGCACTCGGTAATCTGTACTTGGCTACATTTACTTTTCAGTCTTGAACTGAAGACATCAAAAGCAAGAGAATTCCCCTTATCTCTGTATTTTGTTCTGAGAGTTAATTCCCTTCTCCACTATAAATGTGCATCTTTTTCCCCATTTGAATTTTCCTGGCTTCCAGCCACTGACTCTTGTTAAGACTTTATCTTCAAGATTCAAGATCATTTTACAACCCAACATATTTCCCTTAGGAGGCAACTTGCACGTGGTCACAAAGAAAATACATAACAAAGCAAGGAACCAAACCTTAGACTCTGAAATCTCAGGATAATGCCCAGATCATCAGCTCATCCTTGCTGTTGACAGACCTTTGGAGAATGGGGATGGATAATGGTTATTAATGCAGCATGCAGAAAGGGTTTTACAGGTCAGACTGTGAGAAAGGATAGTGTTAACCTCTGCCTCTTCCAGTCATGCACAGACCACTGCATTGTGGCTGGGGGACAACAGAAGAGATGTGGTTTTAAAGGACAGAAATTGCTCAGGAATTCAGCTTTATATGGCTCTGGCTTCTCATGAGGCAAACTGTTTCCTACACATCTGCTTCATCCCATTGCTAATGTAATAGCAAATGTCTGCTTTGATTGTCCTCTGACTTTCATGGACAAGACAATGCTATCTGCAACATCGCAAGAACCAGGTGCCCATGAACCTGGCATCCCTCCTCCTCCTCTAGCTTCCATTGCTGACACTCTGAGGTTATTATGTCAAAGATCCATGAAAGGGCATGCAACTTTTATGGAAAGTGGAAATTTCATGTATGAGAAAGCACCTTCCCCCTCCCTGGAGTTTCACTTTGCCATTGTGAACTGAAGCTCTGCTTTTTGTCTGCTGCAGCTCCACATAAAAAGAAAATTGTTTCTCATAAATTACTTTGGAAATGCACATTGCATATTAATTGTAAAATAAACAGTTTCAATTCATTTCATTGAGCACAACATCAGAAAGTAAATGAGTCAACTGCAGTAGGTTATTTTTGTTGGATAGTTTTCAGTCATCTTTACTGATGCCCTTCATTTTCTCCTGATTACCATCACTAAAACCCCCATAGAAAATTTCATCTGAGTATCTAAAGATAGAGATATTTATAACTTGGCTGTTTTTGTCTCAGATCTCTTCTCCCCCTTTCCTCCTTGCATTTCTGATCAGACTTATTTCAGACCCTGGCAAAGTATGTAAAGCACCCATGCAAGGACTATGTATGGGGGAGAATCTGTGGGCTTCACCACCACCTTTTCAATCTGTACCGTAGCTGACCAAAGGAGTAGCCTCGCTCCATTCCCAGTTGCTCTACCAGGGGTTGTCATCCCATGAGACTTGCTCTCTCAGCTGTTTATGCCTATTATTGCCTATTATCACTCAGATTCAGCCAAGTTAGCAAAGACTTCCTAATTAGACTGGTTAAGCTAACCTAGTTCGTTTTCACTAAAGAGAGAGAGGAGCAGATGACACAAATAGTCCATCCAGCAGGCCAACAAGAGCAGAAGTGAATACATGGGGTTGGACAGGAAACAGCAACTTCTTCAGCTAGTTGCACTATAGCCGCCGAGATGTGTGATCAAGGCCTTAGTGCAAGTCCTCATTTGTAACAAAAGTGGCATAGCTCTATTGACTTCACACTGACGAGGAGCCGGCTGACAAGGTGTATGCAAAATAGCAAATTTCACAAATCTCAGAGATGGGTGAATTTCACCCTTCTAAGTTTCTCTTTGATCTTTTGGTTGACATCTCAAAAATTAAGCAAGTCATACTGAAGCCAGGAGTCTACATGTTGAGTCTACACGATCACTTTGTAGGTTGTAAGTCATACCTTAAGGCACAAGATAACTTGAAACTTAGCCCAGGCTTGTTTAAAATTCAGCTCAGGTTCATAAAACTACAAACCTCAGTGAACCCTGTGAACCTGGCTCAATTTTAGAGTTTGAACAGTCCAGGTGTAAACATATTTAAAATACTTTTTTTTTTCTCAAAAGGAGCCTGGGCAACAATTGAAAGCCTTGTGAAAAGTTTCTCTGCATAGGAAAATAGCTAATGCATCAAGTTATGGTTTCTTAATGGCATTCGATTAACACATCACTGTTGTTAGTTGATTAAAAATTAACTATGAATACACATTTAACATTTAGTACTTACTAATGTTCCTTGATTTATTAAAATTGTCAGGAGTTAAGGAGTCTTGGGATAAGCAAGGAATATTTTCTTTGCCTATTTTGGTAACTCTGTAATGAAGCAAGCAGTTTTTAATAGAGAGTTCAGACTTGCTGAAAACTTTTCTGTAAAGCACATTATAAATCATCCTTCACATCTTAAATACTCACTTTGCTCAATTCATGTTGTTTGTGAAAGTGCGTATCAGCTAGCAGCAGTTGCACTAGAAGAAACCTCCTTTTTCAGGAGTGCAAAAGAAGGGAGTGTTGTTTGGAAGATTCCTTCAGGAGTGCAGCTGAGTTTCCACTTGTATCTGTGTTTGCTAACGGGGAATCATCTCCACGCTGACTTTTTGGGTTGCAATATGCCAACAAATGCCACCATGGCCCTTTCACTGCATGGCATCCTGGTGCCACTGCTACATCAACAGGGCAAGAGGTGACACTCTCAGCATGTGGTCGTGAGCAAGCAGGAGGAAAGCTCAGGAGAAGCACAGCCACATGCTGCACAGTAATGTGCATCCTCTGCATGGAGGGTTTTCAAAAGACTGGCAATCCTACCCAACCTCTGACGTTATTTACAGGACCACCTCTGGCAGACCTGCTGATGCAGACAGCCAGTACCCACTATCATTTGACACCAGCGTAGTTCCTCCTCTTAAGTGTGATCTTCCTAAATTTGGACATGTCGGTGCTGATGCTGTATCCAGGGATGACTCTGACTGCATGTGCAGTTACTGCAATCACATGTTCAAATAGACATTTAAGCCTCTGAAGAAATATTTGTACTCTCAGATGTGGCTAATGTGTTTATTGAACCAGGTCCAGGCAATGACAGGCATGAGGACACTGCAGAAATAGAAACAGTCCAACCAAGAAGTAGCAATAGCAGCACAAGTGCTCAACATTTCAGCTAAAGAAGTCAGGGGGAAGAGGGCTTTCCTCCTACCTGAGCACTGACATTTCAGATCTGCCTGCTTTAGTCCACGATTGTGCCTCTCTGATTAAGTGTGTGACATATGGATGCAGATCATGAAAACAAGACCCCTACAAAGTGAGCATTTGGTCATCCTGCTCGTGAGATGCTGACAAAAATCTTTTAAACACAGAAGTTGGTTTCCAGCACTGTAATTTTCTGCCTTTGCCCTCCCACATTGCTCTACTCTCAGTATAACACAGATACAAATGAGAAAAAAAGAAAAAAAAATAATGAAAAAAAAATATCTTGGGAGCACTTTATATCACATCCCCCTCTGACTTGCTCCCGGGGAATGCAGTGGTGTTTTTCCCTAGTTCTGCACCTAATGAAACTCTTGTCATGATGCAGGGATTAATCTGATTATTTATTATTTGCATTAGGATGATACCATCTGCCCTTCCCTCCCCTATCCTCTCTTCTTCCCTGCATGATTAGGGATCTATTATGTTGAGCAAGATGGGTATCATGTTAAGAAAAGGCTTTTATCCCCATTTCAAGGAAGGGAAGTGAGGTGGGGAGAATTTAATGATTTAGATGGAGTTCGCTGAAGCACAGTCAAAAGCATCCTATCCATTTCTGTGGGCTCCAGATCAGCCTCTAAGCATAAGCCTGCTCTGCATAAGACATCACTGTGAGATAGAGATTTAAATTGGCTCCAAAATAGCTGAGTGTCTGCACTGCAGCATTGCCACCTGAAGAGATGCTAGTTCTGGCTGTGGGAGCAGACTGGTCATCCCAGCTTGATGCTGGTAAACTGAGGTCCTGCAGCCTCCTCATTCAGAGCTGGTTCAATGTGTAGTGCTACAGGCTGTATTGACCAAATATGACCATGAATACCCAGGATAACCTTCCTCAATTCACCCAGGAAGCAGTAAAATGAGAAAATAGTGCTTCCATTCATAAACTCTACTTTACCACTGCCCAGTCTTAAAGTACATCTGCCATGCTGATAAAACAGGGTTCAGGATGAATTTGAAAGTAAGACATAGCTTTTGCTTTTGTCTCTTCTCAAGTCTTCTGCCACATTTAGTGTGTCCTTCATCACATCTAAAAATCCATTTTTTTTCAGTAATTAAGTGAATAACCATTCTCTAGAAAAAGGAGAAGCATTGCTTTATGATACCAATATCGTAACTCCTAAATGCTCTGGCAGAAATGCTTTTTAGTGCTCATTGTTAAAATTAAGAACTTTCTATCTAGAAGTTGTCTTCTGCCGAAGTTAATGGGAATGAAATACATAAAAACTTTTGAAAATCTTCCTTCACATCTGCTGATCTTTAATGTAAGCATCCTTGAAAATCTGAGTTTTGTGTGCACTTAAAAATGAGATCCCATTGTGCATGCCTGACACTCCACTGTTGAAGTATTTTGCTAGCATTACTTACAGCCAATGATGCCGCAAGAGAAAGCTAGCACTAATAACCCCTTTTGCCAAGTGGGGATGCTGACTTTCACATGGTTAAAAGTTCATGAGCTGATGACCAGACTCCCAGAGCCTCTACAGATATACCCTACTCTATTTACTCAACTGGTCTCGTCTCACCATCTTCCCACATGAACCACATCTTTACTGTTACCAGCATTTACTGCTTAAGTCTGAGCCTGACATTCTTCAAGAAAATGAAGGCTTACTCACCACAATGCTCTTCATGTAACATGTATGACAGAGCTTACATACCTTGGAGACAGAGAAGGAGGCAACAAAAAAATCTCACAGAAAGTAGGTATTTGTCAGGTTGTGAGATAAAAGGCTCATTTCCACACACACAGAGTAGCACAGAGTGTAACAATAGGGAGGGAGGGACCCAAATAATTTCAGGGGAGAAACATGCCCCTGCCATGGTCCCTCCCAGGGCTGCCCCAGGAGAGCATCACCTCACCATGGTGAGTCACGGGAGCTGCTCTCTGGAGCACCTTGAGGACAGAGAGAGGTCACTGCCCAGGAACACATTATGGGGGGCACGGTAAGAGTGGTTTTGGGATTGAATAGGACTTGTTATGGGATGTTTAGGGGAGGAAAAAAAAAAGATGGGAAAGGGAGGGATCAAAGTGGTTTGGGAGAGCCAAACATGGGAAAACTGAGGGAAAAGGGGATAAAATGGCCAGCTGTGTGTAAATAGGACTGTCCAGTGCTCTTGTCTGGATCTGCTCTGTGTGTGTGTGTGATGGTGTGTGCAAGGGGTCTGTACCCCTATACCCCCCTGGAGTGGGGCTATGGCTGCAGAGCCTCCTATGCCCAGATACCAGCAAAATGGAGGAGACTGGGATCCACAGGCAACTACTGGGAAGACTGAGTGTCTGAGCCCAGCTACTGGGGCATCCGTATTTTATACATATGTGTATATTTTGCACTGACAGACTTTTCCCCTGATCAGCCAGAGAGGGGACATGATGAGGCTGTCAGTGCTGACTGTGTTTGTGCAAGTGCTCTGTGTGTCTGTGATCTGTATGGATCGGAATACATCTATATATAAATATGTATACTGTATATGCATGTTTGTGTGTGTGTGTGCCTACTGGGAATACATGCTCAGTCTCTCTGCAGGTTGGACCTGGGACATAGATCTGCATCAGCCTTGGCTCTGTCAGGCTGCCGAATTCAGTCTTTCCCTAACAATATTCTCAAGCCACTAAAAAAATGCAGGAGCGCCATATGCTAACCTGCAATAAATTCAGTGATCTCAGTATTCGGAGTCAGACTTTGGAGGTTCGGAGAGGCTACTATATCATAATGCTCTGTTTGATAAGCTTCACCTGCTGGATCCAAGGAAGGGAATGAGAAAAGGAGGTACCTTTGGACAGTCCTGCCAGGCAGATGGACAGAGGAGCTTTTCTTTTCAGTTGAATGATCCCAAGCACAATTGCACGGAACAGTTTATGGTGCAAAAGGAAAGATAATAAGAATCTAATGTGCAGGAAATTTTCTCTCTTTCCACAGACTGATATTGCTTGGTGCTTTCATTTTCTGATACTCTCTACATCCAAGCTGACTGTGATCGCTCTTGATGAAGGCACTGAGACAAGTAGCAGCTGAGCACCTAAATATCTCTGAATATCTCTGTGGACATAGATTTGATGACCCTGAGCACTCAAAAATTCAAAATAGGGTTAGATTCCTCCATATGCAGAACAATAACTTTTCTAGCCCTTTTCCCCAGACAGTCTCCAAGTCTAGAGTTTGAGACTATAATGAGAAGTTTAGAGCAATTGAAGTCTTTTATTTCATATTCATCTGAATGAGGACAGCCTGGAACCTGGGCTATCTCACTTTTTGGTTAAATAGCAGGACCTGTTTTACCTATGAAAGGGGACTTGACTGAAGTAAGGCCTCATGCTGATCTTGAAGACATCAGGGATGGTTCAAGTTGTACCTATCATATTCTGAGGCTTAACTTTGCCTAATTCCTGGATCTCACTGGGATTTAGGCAGAAGTTAGCCAACCCACTGTTCAAATTTAGGGGTGCCCAGGGTATGTTTTCAGGGTAAAAACATGGAGATCCAGAGAGTTTATGATTAAACAGTTGAAAGGAGGTGTGGTTTGGATGACAATTTGAGACTACGTTTGGCACTAAAGGCCTTCTTTGGGAGTGCTCTTGAGATGCATTTGTGAGCAACAGAGAAATGAGCTTTGCAGGCAGTGTTTGCAATTAGAAAAGGTTTCATCTCATCTAGTTTTTCCCATTTCATTGGGTAGCAGTGAACCTGGAGTTACCTGGTGTCACCTGGGCTCTGTCCAATGAGAGAGGTAAGCAGAAGGGACTCCTGTAAGCTATGCAGCATGAATTACCTTCTTCATAGTTTTGTCTCTCTCTTTCCCCTATCAGAAGAACCTTGATGTCCAGCTTAGAATAAGAAAAGGGAAGGCTGAAAAGATGAATCTTGCTCAACACAACACTCTTTCTTCCCAAAGCCCTGTCCTAACCAGCATGGAGTTTAAACCAGAGAAAACTTTGGGAAATGACCACTCATTTCAAAATCTTATTGTATAATTGAAAGATGTTCACTGGCACAATACAGCTGGTTAATTATGAAGCATTAAATAGATGAGGTCAGATTTTGACATCTTGACAATGATGGCAATCTTCACAGAATCACAGAATCACAGAAACTTCAGAGTTGGAAGGGACCTCTAGAGATCATCTAGTCCAACTTCCCTGCTAGAGCAGGATTGCCTAAAGAACATCCCTCAGGGCTGCATCCAGGCGGGTCTTGAAAATCTCCAGAGAAGGGGACTCCACAACCTCCCTGGGCAGCCTGTTCCAGTGCTCTGTCACCCTCACCGTAAAGAAGTTTTTCCGTGTATTTGAACGGAACTTCCTATGTTCTAGCTTGTGCCCATTGCCCCTTGTCCTGTCACTGGGAACCATTGAAAAGAGCCTGGCTCCGTCCTCCTTAAACCCACCCTTTAGATACTTGTAAACATTAATCAGGTCCCCCCTCAACCTTCTCTTCTCCAGGCTAAAGAGTCCCAGCTCTTTCAGCCTTTCCTCGTAAGGGACGTGCTCCAGTCCCATAATCATCTTGGTTGCCCTACGCTGGACTCGCTCCAGTAGTTCCCTGTCCCTCTTGAACTGGGGAGCCCAAAACTGGACACAGTACTCCAGTTGTGGCCTCACCAGTGCAGAGGGGGAGAATGACCTCCCTCGACCTACTGGCCACAGTCTTCCCTATGCAGCCCAGGATGCCATTGGCCTTCTTGGCGACAAGGGCACACTGCTGGCTCATGGATAATTTGCTGTCTACCAGGACCCCCAGGTCCTTCTCCTCAGAGCTGCTTCCCAGCATGTCCGCCCCTAACCTATACTGGTGTTTGGCGTTCTTCCTTCCCAGGTGCAGGACCCTACACTTGCTTTTGTTGAACCTCATTTGGTTCTTCTCTGCCCAGCTCTCCAGCCTGTCCAGGTCACGCTGGATGGCAGCACGGCCCTCTGGAGTGTCGGCCACCCCTCCCAGCTTGGTATCATCAGCAAACTTGCTGAGGATACACTCTGTCCCCTCATCCAGGTCATTAATGAATATATTGAACAAAATTGGACCGAGCATTGACCCCTGGTGGACACCACTGGTTACAGGCCTCCAACTAGACTCTATGCCGCTGATCACAACCCTCTGAGTTCTGTCACTCAGCCAGCTCTCGATCCACCTCACTGTCACCTCATCTAGCCCATACTTCCTCAGCTTCCTAAGGAGGATGTTATGGGAGACAGTGTCAAAAGCCTTGCTGAAGTCAAGGTAGATGACATCTACGGCTCTCCCCTCATCCAGCCAACCAGTTATAACATCATGGAAAGCTATCAGATTGGTCAGGCATGATTTGCCCTTGGTAAATCCATGCTGACCACTTCCAATGACTTCCTGTTCCTCAACGTGTTTGGAGATGACATCCAGAATGAGTCGCTCCATTACCTTCCCAGGGACAGAGGTGAGACTAACCAGCCTGTAGTTCCCTGGGTCCTCCTTCTTGCCTTTTTTGAAGATTGGAGTGATGTCAGCCTTCCTCCAGTCCTCAGGCACCTCTCCTGTTCCCCATGACCTTGCAAAGACAATGGAGAGCGGTCTAGCGATAACATCTGCCAGCTCTCTCAGCACTCGCGGGTGCATCCCGTCAGGGCCCATGGATTTATGAATGTCCAGCTTGGCCAAGTGGTCTCTGACCCGGTCCTCCTCAACTAAGGGAAAGTCTTCCTCTCTCCAGACCTTCCCCCTTGCCTCCAGGGTATGGGATTCGTGAGGGGCGGCTTTATCAGTGAAGACCGAAGAAAAGAAGGCATTCAGTAACTCTGCCTTCTCTGTGTCTTCCACCACGAGGGCACCCGTCTCATTCATCAGTGGACCTACATTTTCCCTAGTCTTCCTTTTTCTGTTGATATACTGGAAAAATCTCTTCTTATTGTCTTTAACTGCAGTGGCCAAGCTGAGTTCTGATTGAGCTTTGGCCCTTCTAATCTTCCCCCTGCATAGCTTTGTTATATCTTGATAATCCTCATAAGTTGCTAAGCCCCTTTTCCAGAGAATGTAAGCCTTCCTTTTTTTCCTGAGGTCCAGCCAAAGCTCTCTATTTAGCCAGGCTGGCCTTCTTCCCCGTCGGCTCATCTTTCGGGACATGGGGATGGCCTTCTCCTGTGCATCTAAGAGCACCTGCTTGAAGTATGACCAGCCTTCCTGGGCACCTTTGCCCTTCAGGACTGCCTCCCAAGGGACACTCTCAACCATGCTCCTAAACAGGTTAAGGTCTGCCCTTTGGAAATCCAAGGTGGCAGTTCTGCTGGCTCCCTGCCTCGCTTCACCAAGAATTGAAAACTCTATCATTTCATGGTCACTCTGCCCAAGACGACCTCCAACCTTTACATCCCCCACAAGACCTTCTCTGTTAACAAACAGTAGGTCCAGTAGGGCACTTCCCCTAGTTGGTTCCTTCACCAGCTGTGTTAGGAAGTTGTCTTCCACACACTCCAGGAACCTCCGGGACTGTTCCCTCTCTGCTGTGTAGTATTCCCAGTGGACATATATTTGTCTTGTATACAAATAGTCCTGCTGCAATAAATTAGACCATTTGTGCAATGGGATCTACCCAAGGCTATGAGTGACTCAGTGTGAATCCAAATCTGACACCTAATATTTATAACAGGGGACTAGATGACTCAGGGCTTTGTAACAAAACACAAGAGTTTTTCAGCCTCCAGCTACCTGCTTTCATCTCACCGCTGTCAGCCGTGACCGTGGTGTATGAAGGCACGGACTCCAGCTGTGATAAGCACGAAATCATTTATTGCTTCTCAAGCCTCGGCTTTTATACCCAAGCTCTAAAACTTTCCATGCACCTGCTAGGCAAGTAAACACATATTTCAGATCACTAACCCAGTCACCTTATTCAGTTCCCACTAAGATAAGCATGCAAAGCTGTTTTCTTGTTCCATGTTTATATTGGACCACTTTCTCTTCATTCTATCCGTATCGACATCTGCATTCCTGTTTCTGTGTGCTCTGCTCACTGTGTCCTTGGCCATACACAGACCTCTGCTTGTAGATCTGCCACAGTGACAAAAAGTCAGCACCACATGACAACTGTTTGGAGACATCCTAATGAGTGGGTGATGTTGGAGGTCCTGGTGGATATCACCTGGGAACACAGTGCTATGCCCAGGTCTCCGTGCTGGCAGCCACGGCAGAGGAGCGGTGACCTCCAGGTCAGGGTTGGAGCATGTCGGGTGGCATAAAGAAACCGGTGCTGCACAACTCCTTGCAGCATCTACTTCAAGGGGAAAGGCACATCTCAGCTCTCTGGGTGCAGGAGGGACAGAGCTCCCCATCAGCATGCACAACAAAAAATAATCATTCACCCCTCCGACAACTTTTGGCTCACCAATGAGGCCTAAACCATGTATTCTTCAGGGAGCACAGCAAACCCAGAGACCATAATTAAAATGTTAATCTACACTGAGCACTTACCCATGGATAAACACTTCCATTTGGCACAATTTCCCACACTCTTCTGAGATTTGAGACTGATCTCAGAACCCCGCTTCTTTTCCTTTTGATGTTTTTGGTCTTACTTTTGAGACAAAAAAAAATTTAAAAAGAAAATAAATAAAAACAAGAAAGAAAAATAAAAGGAAAGAAAAAGGAGAAAGAAAAAAAATTGGCACTTGTTTTTTTCATAAACTTTATAATTCCAGTTCATTTTTACTGGGGGTGGGGGAAAGCTATGTGTTCATTACAGCCAGGGGGAAAAAATGAGGTTGGCTCCCAGTTTTGCTTATGTTGTTAAAAGAACCTCTGAAGCTGCAGTTCTGGAACAGGTCTCCTCTTTATTTGAAAGCATGCTGTTTGATAGACTGTCGTTTGTCCTCTCCTTTCAGAAGAGCCAGCTGGCAGCTAAGAGCTAAAGCCAGCAACTTGCATGATGGTAAAGATGGTTTACTAAGGGACAGATATAGCTTTTTGGTTCAGATGGAGGGTTTGGATATAGATCCTAAAGGTGGGGGGGTGGGTGGAGGTACAAGAAGTGCGTGGCAAAGGGAACTAATCCTCTCCCTCGGACCACAGGGGAAGCTATTGGATTTGCACCTGAAATGAGAGCTTCTTTCACCTACCATTCACAAGCATTTATCAGTGGAGCATTTTAAATTTGCAGCCACCACCTGAAATAGTCTGAGGAAAATACAGAAAGTGCACCCAATGCCAAGTTTTTTCCTCATCAGTGCTTCTGTGTGGGAGCTTATGGATGTCCCTGAGATTTTCTCTTTGTAAATTAACATAAGAGTCTGTTACTAGGACAATGAATGGAAGAGGGGAAACATAACCCCCATTTCCAAAAAGAGGAAAAAGGAAGACCTGGGAAACTACAGGCCGGTCAGTCTCACCTCTGTGCCTGGCGAGATCATGGAGCAGATCCTCCTGGAATCTCTGCTAAGGCACATGGAAAATAAGGAGGTGATTGGTGACAGCCAACATGGCTTCACCAAAGGCAAATTGTGCCTGACACATTTGGTGGCCTTCTACGATGTTGCCACAGCATTGGTAGATAAGGGGAAAGCAACTGACATCATCTACCTGGACTTGAGCAAAGCGTATGACACTGTCCAACACGACATCCTGGTCTCTAAATTGGAAAAGCATGGATTTGATGAATGGACCACTGGGTGGATAAGGAACTGCCTAGATGGCCACACTCAAAGGGTTGTGGTCAATGGCTCAATGTCCGTATGGAAACCAGTGACGAGTGGCGTTCCTCAGGGGTCGGTACTGGGACCAGTGCCATTTAACATCTTTGTTGGTGACATGGACAGGGGGACTGAGTGCACCCTCATCAAGTTTGACAACGACACCAAGCTGTGTGGAGTGGTCAACACGCTGGAGGGAAGGGATGCCATCCAGAGGGACCTGGACAGGCTTGAGAGGTGGGCCCGTGCGAACCTCATGAAGTTCAACAAGGCCAAGTGCAAGGTCCTGCACCTGGGTCATGGCAATCCCAGGCACAAATACAGGTTGGGCGGAGAATGGCTGGAAAGTAGCCCTGAGGAGAAGGACTTGGGGGTGCTGGTGGATGAGAAGCTCTACATGAGCAGGCAATGCGACCTTGCAGCCCAGAAAGCCAACTGCATTCTGGGCTGCATCAAAAGAAGCATGGCCAGCAGGTCGAGGGAGGTGATTCTGCCCCTCTACTCTGCTCTGGTGAGACCCCACCTGGAATACTGCATCCAGCTCTGGAGCCCTCAGCACAAGAAGGACATGGACCTGTTGGAATGGGTCCAGAGGAGGGCCACGAAGATGATCAGAGGGCTGGAGCACCTCTGCTATGAGGACAGGCTGAGAGAGTTGGGGCTGTTCAACCTGGAGAAGAGAAGGCTCCGAGGAGCCCTTATAGCAGCTTTCCAGTACCTAAAGGGGGCCTACAGGAAGGATGGGGAGGGACTCTTTATCAGGGAGTGTAGTGATAGGATACGGGGTAACAGCCTCAAACTGAAAGAGGGTAGATTTAGATTAGATATTAGGAAGAAATTCTTTACTGTGAGGGTGGTGAGACACTGGAACAGGTTGCCCAGGGAAGTTGTGGATGCTCCATCCCTGGAGGTGTTCAAGGCCAGGCTGGATGGGGCTTTGAGCAGCCTGGTCTAGTGGGAGGTGTCCCTGCCCATGGCAGGGGCGTTGGAACTAGATGATCTTTAAGGTCCCTTCCAACCCAAACCATTTTATGATTCTATGATTCTATAATACTATGGGATGGTTCAGGTAATAAAGGAGCACAGATAAACCCAACACATGATCAGTTCTGAGGCTAAAATACAGCAAGCAAAACATCTACCTTCTAGGCTTAGTTCAGAGATTTGGAGTTTTCACTTGAAAAATAAATGGATACTTAATTCCTTTAGTCTTTCTGAAAACTATCACCACAGCTTTTAGGGAGTGAAAGAAAAATCCAGCTGTTATTTCATCTTAACCACTTCTGGGGTTCTTCCCCCTTCTGGGGACTGAGAAAGGCACATCCCCGGGTAACAATGTGGACTTTTTCCCCGCACTAAAAAAAAAAACCACATTCCTTTGTAGGTTCACACTCTTGTAGGTCATGAGGGAACATGAAGCACACGTAAAAGTCGCCGTGGAGACCAGCTTCAGTGCAGGTAAGGCCTCACTGGGGAAGGGGATCGCGGCGGATAAGGCCGGCAAAGGGCTCTTTTGAGGGCTCTTTCGAGGGCTCTTGTAGCCAGGAAAGGCGGCTAGCTCGTGCTGAAACCGGCAGCTCGGGGGCGGGCTGCTGACGCGGCAGGGGCGGAGTCAGCGTCACACGCGGCAGCTCTAAACGAGCTGTAAACACGCCAACGGTCAGTCGCCGTGGAGACCAGCTTCAGTGCAGGTAAGGCCTCACTGGGGAAGGGGATCGCGGCGGATAAGGCCGGCAAAGGGCTCTTTTGAGGGCTCTTTCGAGGGCTCTTGTAGCCAGGAAAGGCGGCTAGCTCGTGCCGAAACCGGCAGCTCGGGGGCGGGCTGCTGACGCGGCAGGGGCGGAGTCAGCGTCACACGCGGCAGCTCTAAACGAGCTGTAAACACGCCAACGGTCAGTCGCCGTGGAGACCAGCTTCAGTGCAGGTAAGGCCTCACTGGGGAAGGGGATCGCGGTGGATAAGGCCGGCAAAGGGCTCTTTTGAGGGCTCTTTTGAGGGCTCTTTCGAGGGCTCTTGTAGCCAGGAAAGGCGGCTAGCTCGTGCTGAAACCGGCAGCTCGGGGGCGGGCTGCTGACGCGGCAGGGGCGGAGTCAGCGTCACACGCGGCAGCTCTAAACGGGCGGTCCCGGAGTGCAGCGGCCGGCCGCTGCGCACCCAGCACGCGGGTAGCCTACGTGGGTCACCCAGGGCGGCACTGCAGTGCGAGCGAACGAACAAGGAGCAGCATTTCGTACGGTGGGTCACTGGAAGCCTTGAGTCTAAGGTAAGCAGAAGCTGGGCAACCACAAGCAGAGGAACATCGGCGTGCAAGGGCACCGGCTCAGGGCGCGAGGGAAGCAAACAGCAGAGATCCTCCATCTCCCGGTACGAGAAAAGAACATGGCCGCAAAACAGTCAAAAGCTTCTGCGAGGAAAAACATGGGAACTCAGACTGAGCTCCTCTGCAAGCATGTGGCTGTGCAGGTCTCGGTCTGTAATGAATGCCTGAGTCTGGCACTGCTCCCACAGGGTTCCAGGGACACTGTGTGCATACGGTGCGATCAAGTAAATGATCTGCTCAGGAAGGTGGTTGAACTGAAGGAAGAGGTAGAAAGGTTAAGAAGTATTAGGAACTGTGAAAACGAAATAGATTGGTGGAGCCATACCCTGAGGCAAAGGCAGCAGGAAGAGGCTCTATCAGAAGTGGATGACCCACTTCCCTCCTGTCACCAGGCAGAAGGAGAGGACTCAAGGGATAAGGGGGAGTGGTGTCAGATCCCTCCTCGGAGAGGTAAGCGAAACCTCTCACGGCCCCCCTCACCATCCCAACTGCCCTTACGTAATAGGTATGAGGCTCTGGAAATTGAGGACCAGGCGATTGAGGATGGAGAGGATGATCCATCCAGTGAAATGCACAGTGCTCGTCACTCACCCCCACGCCTCAGGACGTCCTCAACAAAGAAAGAAAGAAGGGTTATTGTAGTAGGTGACTCCCTTCTGAGAGGAACAGAGGGTCCTATCTGTAGACCGGACCCATCCCACAGGGAAGTCAGCTGCCTCCCTGGGGCCAGAATTAAGGACATACGGAGGAAACTCCCTTCCCTGGTCCAGTCATCAGATTACTATCCGCTACTGATATTTCAGGTAGGCAGTGACGAAGTAGGTACCAGAAGTCTGAGGGCAATGAAGAATGACTTTAGGGCCCTGGGATGGCTGGTTAAGGGATCGGGAGCACAAATAGTGTTCTCCTCTATCCCATCATTTGCAGGGGTAGACGAGGGGATAAATAGGAGGAGCCAGCAAATTAGCTCCTGGCTCCGCAACTGGTGCGTCCGGCAGGACTTTGGCTTTTTTGAACATGGGCTGATCTACAGGAAACCAGGCATGCTGGCATCAGGCGGGGGAAGCCTAACCCGAAGGGGAAGAAAGAGACTGGGACAAGAATTAGCAGGGCTTATCCATAAGGCTTTAAACTAGGTTTGATGGGGGATGGGGACGAAACCAGGATTACAAAAGTGGTGCCTGGGAGCAACATAGCAGTGCTCATGGGTATAAGTGATAGCAGGGTCTTGCAGCCTGCCTCAGCGATGGTGGGGGATAGTGAATTGTGTGGCAGCATAGACACAAGGAGTAGTGATAATTTGGTAACTACAGTAGTGTCCGAGAATGACCAGGTGCAAATTAGGGCCTGTCCCCCCAAGAAAGTGGCAGGACAATTAACCCAACTGAAGTGCATCTACACTAATGCACGCAGCATGGGGAATAAGCAGGACGAGCTGGAGGCCATTGTGCAGCAGGGAAACTATGATGTAGTCGCCATCACAGAAACGTGGTGGGATGACTCACATAGCTATAGTGCTGCCATGGATGCCTATAGGCTCTTCAGGAAGGATAGGCAAGCAAGGAGAGGCGGGGGTGTGGCCCTGTATGTTAAGGAGTGTTATGAATGCTTTGAACTTAATGATGGTGATAATGGGGTTGAGTGTTTATGGGTAAGAATCAGGGGCAGGGCTAACAAGGCGGATATCGTAGTAGGAGTCTGTTATAGACCGCCCAATCAGGATGAGGAGGCAGATGAAATATTCTATAAACGGCTGGGAGAAGTCTCAAGATCGCGAGCTCTTGTCCTCGTGGGGGACTTCAATTTGCCGGACATCTGCTGGGAATACAATACAGCAGGGAGGGAACAGTCTAGAAGGTTCCTGGAATGTACTGGGGATAACTTCCTGACACAGCTGGTGAGAGAGCCAACTAGGGAAGGTGCCCTGCTGGATCTGTTGCTTGTAAACAGGGAAGGTCTTGTGGGGGATGTGAAGGTTGGAGGCTGTCTCGGGAACAGTGACCATGAAATGATAGAGTTTTCAATTCTGTGAGAAGCAAGGAGAGGGGTCAGCAGAACTGCTACCTTGGACTTCCGGAGGGCGGACTTTGGGCTTTTCAGGAGCCTGGTTGACAGAGTCCCTTGGGAGGCGCTCCTGAAGGCCAAACGTGTCCAGGAAGCCTGGATGATTTTCAAGAAGGAAGTCTTAAAGGCGCAGGAGCAGGCTGTCCCCATGTGCCAGAAGACAAGCCGTCGGGGAAAAAGGCCGGCCTGGCTAAACAGGGAGCTAGTGTTGCAACTTAGGGAAAAAAAAGAGGATCTATGGCCTCTGGAAGGAAGGGCAGGCCACTCAAGACGACTACAAAGAGGTAGTGAAGCTATGTAGGGAAAAAATCAGGAGGGCTAAAGCCCAGCTGGAGCTAAACCTGGCTTCTGTTGTCAAGGACAACAAAAAAAGCTTCTATAAATATATTAGCAATAAGAAGAGGACTAAGGATTATCTCTGTCCTCTAGTAGATGGGGCCGGCAACATAGTGACCGAGGATGAGGAAAAGGCTGAGGTACTTAATGAAGTCTTTGCCTCAGTCTTCAGCAGTAGGACCAGTTGTTCCCTGAGCACCCAGACCCCTGAACTAGAAGACAGGGATGGGGAGCAGAATGAAGCCCCTCTAATCCAAAGGGAAATGGTGAGGGACCTGCTTCAGCACCTGGATGTGCACAAATCTATGGGGCCGGATGGGATCCACCCAAGGGTATTGAAAGAGCTGGCGGAAGTGCTCGCCAGGCCACTTGGTATCATTTATGAGCAGTCCTGGATAACTGGGGAGGTCCCAGCTGACTGGAGGTTGGCAAATGTGACACCCATCCACAAGAAGGGCCGGAAGGAGGATCCGGGGAACTACAGGCCAGTCAGTCTGACCTCGGTGCCTGGGAAGGTCATGGAACAGATCCTCCTCAGTGCCATTACACGGCACATGCAGGAGAACAGGGTGATCAGGCCCAGTCAGCATGGGTTCGTGAAGGGCAGGTCATGCCTATCAAACCTAATATCCTTCTATGATAAGGTGACCCACTTAGTGGATGAGGGAAAGGCTGTGGATGTTATCTACTTGGATTTTTGCAAAGCTTTTGACACCGTTTCCCACAGCATTCTCCTGGAGAAACTGGCTGCTCATGGCCTGGACAGGTGTACTCTTCGCTGGGTAAAAAACTGGCTGGATGGCCGTGCCCAGAGAGTGGTGGTAAATGGAGTTAAATCCAGTTGGTGTCCAGTCACAAGTGGTGTCCCCCAGGGTTCGGTGCTGGGGCCGGTTCTCTTTAATATCTTTATCAATGATCTGGATGAAGGGATCGAATGCACCCTCAGTAAGTTCGCAGATGACACTAAGCTGGGCGGGCGTGTTGATCTGCTTGAGGGTAGGTTGGCTCTGCAGAGGGATCTGGACAGGCTGGACCGATGGGCTGTGACCAATGGTATGAGGTTCAACAAGGCCAAGTGCCGGGTCCTGCACTTGGGTCACAACAACCCCATGCAGTGCTACAGGATTGGGGCAGAATGGCTTGAAAGCAGCTCGACAGAAAAGGACTTGGGAGTGTTGGTTGACAGCCGGCTGAATATGAGACAGCAGTGTGCCCAGGTGGCCAAGAAGGCCAACAGCATCCTAGCCTGTATCAGGAATAGTGTGGTGAGTAGGACTAGGGAAGTGATCATCCCCCTGTACTCGGCACTGGTGAGGCCCCACCTCGAGTACTGCGTTCAGTTTTGGGCCCCTCGCTACAAGAGGGACATTGAGGTGTTGGAGCGTGTCCAGAGAAGGGCTACAAAGCTGGTGAGGGGCCTGGAGGACAAACCTTATGAGGAACGACTGAGGGAGCTGGGGTTGTTTAGCCTGGAGAAGAGGAGGCTGAGGGGAGACCTTATCACCCTCTACAACTACCTGAAAGGAGGTTGTAGAGAGATGGGGGCTGACCTCTTCTCCCTGGTGACAAGTGATAGGACGAGGGGAAACGGGTTCAAGTTACGTCAGGGGAGGTTTAGATTAGATATTAGGAGACATTTTTTCACTGAAAGGGTTATTAAACATTGGAATAGGCTGCCCAGGGAGGTGGTGGATTCACCATCTCTGGAGGTGTTTAAAAAAAGGGTAGATGGGGCACTGAGGGACATGGTTTAGAAGTGGCTCTTGTCAGGGTAGGCTAAAGGTTGGACTCGATGATCTTAAAGGTCCCTTCCAACCTCAACAATTCTATGATTCTAAAATGATGTGAAAGCCTCACATACAGGCCATATCAGTTTGTGGTCATCATCTTCCTTTGTAATAGCACCCAGGCCAGGACTCCAGCATTTATACCAAAACACCTCTCTTGCTGAAGCTAAGGAGTAAGTCCTGTGCCTGGGAGTCATCACAGACTCATGGTACCTGCGTGTGCATCTCTCGAGACTGTGAATAGTGAGTTGCAGTAACAGACTTGGTCCCCCTCCTAGGACAGAAGAAAACCACCACAACACTGGCACAGTTGAGCAGATTCTCAGGCAGATTATGTTTTCCAGGCAGTACCTGATGGATTTGAGTGCCATTAAAAATTGTTTTGCCAAGTGGACAGGTATTTTACTTTGCATTACTGGTAGCTGAGAAGGAAACATGCCTTGTCTGCCTCCATGTAGTACACTAACATTTCATAAAGTATCACTCAGTGTGAATGCATTCATATTTCTGAGATAATTTAACTAAGAGGATATAAACTATATACTGTATCACTTTGCTCCTGAGTTATCCTGCCCCATGCTAGTTGCAGTTTAAAATACTGACTATATGCAAGTTTTTAACTAGTCTCACTAATGCTAAAAAAGCCTAGAATCAAACCTTGTGCCAGCTTTCCCACCAGGCAGGATTCAGCAGCCCCAAACACCCCATGAGGGCGCAGCCCTTCGGGAATGTGCCTGGCCTGTAGGCAATGCTCAAGAAATCATAGACAGCTGGACTCTTCTCCCATTAGGAGCAAAAGCAGCCCCATACTTTCCTGGGTGTGCCTGTGCAGGTAAGTGCTTCTTGGTGTGGAAAATCTGTCTCAGAAAGAGCAGCAGAGCCATAGGTGCTGGCTGGCTGTATTTCCCCTCACCTGAACATCTGCAGGCATGCTTTTTGTCTTTTGGGGGTTTTCATCTGTTTTCCCGTAAGTACTGGGCAATTGCAGTGAAGCCTTAAGTAGGGAACTCAAGTCACACTTCCTTATCACACATCCACTGTAGTGTGTTTGCCTCTCTGAAATATAAGAGCTGCCATTTTTTCCTGTAGAATCAACATTTCTTTTCACTACATCCCTCTACCTCCTTCTCTCTCTCTTTCCCTCTCTCACAGCACTTAGCAACTTTCTCCCTGACAAAATGTCCATCTGTAAAAAATAAACAGAACAATAACACCTTGTAGGCATGATGTAAATGTTGCTTGGGTTTTATTTTTGTACGAATATTCATATACTTAATTAAATACAGTCCTGCCAGCTTTGTAATTGCTTAAGACTATTCTAACAAAAGCCTAACTGCTGAAGCGGGCAGAATTGCATGTTCCTTCATTTTTCTTAGTCTCCTGTAGTGTATTCTGTGCAGTGCAGCAATGAGTGTATGATTTACTATTGTCCTGGAACAATTTCTGCAAAACCTTACATTTGATTCCCCTCCCCACCTCTGATTGTTCATATGCACAGATACATATTTTGGATCCAGAGTGGTCTCCAGGGAAGACTGTGGATCAAATTCATCCTTGGTATATCTTCCTTGAAGTCAGTGAAGTTTCACCATCACAAATGAGTTTGACCCCTTCAAGCAAAGCTCTGCAGTGGTTACAAGAGGTATATGAAACCACCCAGAAGGTATTCCCATCCAGGTTGTGAAGCAGCAGATCAGATAGACAGATGGAGCGACAGGAAGACAGGAAAAGATAGGATTTGCTCGGAGAAGAAGAAATGGTGAATACTTTCATGGCTGAGCTAGGAGCGATGCAGTTCTGGAAAAAATTTTGGAAAGGAATTTCAGGGACTTGGAGGCAAGTTGCGGCTAATGAAATAGAAGTTATCAACTGGAAGAAAGAACAAAGTGTTTTCAAGCATGCTTACATCAGGTCCTATGTCCTAACCCCATTGATGTTATAGGACACATCTGGCCAATAGATACAACCAGTGCATGACTTCTGAAGATGCTGTAGTGCATCTTTATAAAACACCACAAAACAAACTAAAAATTGCCCAGAAGTTTACTTCTGAACAACCCTGATTCTAGAAAATAAGTAACTCCTGGACAGCAGCTAGTCAAACTCAGGAACTGCAGGGTAAAACTCACGTTCGAAGGTTTTGCACATGGACTCATTACCAAAGCCAAGTCCTTTGGTGCAAAGCCATTATGCGAGAGCAAATCTCAGTGTTGAGATCAATGCTACAGCTATTCCTGAAACTTTGCTTTTGTGAAAAAAGTTCCTGCTCACAGGGGCTGCCATGAAGCTAATGAATGGCCTTTGTCCTCAGGGAGAACTTGTCCTGTGCTCAAGGAGCTTTGGATCAGGCCCAGAGTTGTTGGTTTTGTCATAGTCAAGCAAATAATTATGAAGAAGCAGACACCTTTTCCTAAAGAAAAGTTAGGCCTTGGTAAAAAAGCCATTCCCTACTAACTCTCTGGATGATCTAACACTTTGTAACATTTTTAGATGTACCTTTCCAACCTTAATGTCATTCATGGTTGTTTGTATAAAGATATAGCAGGATTGTTTGGGTTTTTTGTTGGACAATCAGAGATACCAAACAAATATTTGGAGGTTTTAGAGCTCAATGGCACAGAATACCTCATACCTCTTAGAAAAGATCTAGTGGCATTATTTTTAAAGAATAAGAATCAGACTAACCTTTTCATGTACATTAAGCAACAGTATTGATCCGCATACCTCCAGGGACAGTTTATAGGCAGAATACATCAGGAAGAAAGGCTCCCAGTTGCACAGCAGGGTGTTCAATGAGAGGAACTACAGGGAGATATTTGTAATTCACAATTTCCTGGAAAATCTCACTGACCTCTCCAGTGCTCCTCTTTCCTGTAAAAATTTACATGGGAAATGAACCCAACCCAAAGCACCAGATTACTATTGAGCCTGGGATGGAATGGGAGAGGTCACCTAGCACAGACTGAATAACATTTTTGAGTCCTAATGCTTCAAAGTTGGACTGACAAACCAAAATCTGCAGCTAAGGTACATTTTCAGATTTCTGGGTATACACTGCAATATCATTCCTATAGATGGAAATTTCTCCCCTAGTCACTTTTGGAAATAGATTGTCCTTTCTGGAAACTAGAGCTGGAAAAAAGGAGCATCTGAAATTGAGCTATCTTTTCTCTAGATCCTGCTCCCTGTCTCTTCCAGCCTTTCCCCCAGAAAATATAAAAATCACAAAAAGTCAAAAAGTAACACACAGGCATTTATGGGTGTGCGGGCATGTGTCTGCATGCATGTGAAAGAGAGCGATGGGGAGAGGATTCCTGTCCCAGAAGCGTGATTAAATCCAAACCAGGTTGATAAAGGATCTACTGTAGTAGGATGTATTAAAAAAGAGAGTTATTATATCTTCTAAACTGATCAAGGTGATAAAGTAACTGATCACACAGAAGAACTGCTGGAACTGCACCCAATTCTACTTGATGAGTAAACAGAGTCCTGTGGCTCATTCAAGAGGCTATAAATTTAAGCTTAGTATTTCAGGTCTATATCTAAAAAGTGACAGAACCTCATATCTCCTGATTCATCCATAAAGAATGCATCATCTTTTTGTACCAATCTAATCAGGAACACTTTTGTCCATTTTTCTTTTTAAGTCAAAAAAGGCACAGAAGAGATTTAGTCTTTTTATTTTTTCTTTTCTGGCTTTTTTTTTCCCCTCCTGGATTTGGGGAAAATAAAACCAACCTCGACTTCGATAAGCCTCTGACATAGGTACCCTGACTATACATCTCACAGTAGAGCAGTTCATTTCAACCCTGTGCTTTACCTACCATCTAGTGGATAGAAATATATTTGCATTTCTGTTGTTGGAGGATCTTTGGATTCTGTATCTTTTCTGAAATGAAATAAAAATAAACACTCTGTGATTTATTATTCTTCCTTTTTTTTTAAAGAAAATAAAATATTCATGTCTTTTTACCCACCTTATCTCAGTTCCACTGGGAGCACTGCAATATTTAGCAACTTCAGAGAAAAAAGGATCAAAAAAAATGTAGCTGTGCCTTTTTTTCTTTTCCAGATAGAAAATAAATGTCAATGCATGATCCTTCTTTTCCTTATATTTAAAAATAAAAAAAGATTTTTTCATTAAGAGATGAACCCATACGTCTCTGAATATGCATTTGAGATTTGGCCTTCAATTTGAGCCACTTATTACTTTTCAAAGTACTGCTCCTCTATCTGTCTGTCTTAAATTAATATCCCTCTTTGTGTGTTCCCCTTTCCATATTGCCTGCCATCTGTTACACGATCACTGAGAGATAGCGCCTGGTTCGCTTGTTTGATTAGTTATCTTGCTTTCTGTTTCAGTCGACATTGGTTAAATGACAAACAGAATAGTAGAGGTTGGAAGGGACCTTCGGAGATCGTCTCGTCAAACCCTCCTGCCAGAGCAGGGTCACCTAGAGCAGGTTGGACAGGAATGCATCCAGGCGAGTTTTGAATATCTCCAGAGAAGGAGACCCCATCACCTCTCTGGGCAGCCTGTTCCAGTGCTCTGGCACCCTCAAAGTAAAGAAGTGCCTCCTCATGTTGAGATGGAATTTCCTGTGTTCTAGCTTGTGCCCATTGCCCCTTGTCCTGTCACCGGGCACCACTGAAAAGAGCCTGGACCCATCCTTTTGATACCTGCCCTTTAGATATTTATAAGCATTGATGAGGTCCCCTCTCAGTCTTCTCTTCTCCAGGCTAAACAGACCCTGGCCTCTCAGCCTTTCCTCATAAGAGAGGTGCTCCATTCCCTTAATCATCTTTGTAGCCCTCTGCTGGACTGTCTCCAGTAGTTCCCTGTCCTTCTTGAACCGGGGGTCCAAGAACTGGACACAGTACTCCAGATGCGGCCTCACCAGGGCAGAGTAGAGGGGGAGAATGACCGCCCCCAGCCTCCTGGCCACAGTGTTACTCTCCTGATATCAGAAAAGTTATGCCATAAACAGGTAGAGATGACCTCTTCCACCGTATCTGTGTGATTATTTTCTAACATAAGGTTCCAAATGCTAGTTATATAAGTCGTAGCCAGTCACATTTAAATAATTGTTTGGGAGACATTAGATTTTGTATCATCCTAAAATAGGCATTTATGATAGATTAAATGAAAATGTGGCTTGACACACCTGTCTTCTTCCCTGATTACAAAGGGAGCTCATCGATGCAGGTCAGGTGAGGATCCTGGACCATGACTCAGTTCTTCCCTCTCGACCTCCAGCATTGGTCAAGCTTCCCCAGGCATGAAAGAGCCTTCGGGAGACCTGCCCTCTCCCTGACCAGCAGCCCAGGGCCGGAAGGTACTCGCAGCAGCTGAAAGGGCCTGAAATCAGATAGTCTGAATTGAGTCCCTGCATGCCTAGCCTCTCTTTACGTGCAGGGGAGACTTGTCAGTGCAGCCTGAGGAGCCTGGGGTCAATGCTGCTCACCCATCAGCGGGCACCAGGACTGCTCCAATAGCTCCCCAGGAGCCACCAGCAGCACTGACTAGCTTTTTACTGACTGTAAGGACAGCTTAAACACCAACCTGGGCATAAACATCCCTAGGTGTCTAAATTTAAGTGTTTTACCTATGCACGCTCTCCCACTCAATACTTTAGTCAGCTAAAATTTGGCAAGACAAATTCCACCATGGAAGGTTACTAATTTCACCTTGTAAGTCTAACTGGCAAGTGATGTGAGAAAAATAAAGAAAATAAAATATTTATCATTCTCACACTGCCTCAGCACAGGTTATTATAACATCATGATAACTTTTTGACACAGGTGGTACAGGAGCCAATAAGGAGAGGAGCACTCCTGGACCTGGTACTGACAAACACAGAGGGACTGGCGGAGGACATTAAGGTTGGGGGCACCCTAGGTTGTAGTGATCATGAGAAGATAGACTTCAGGATCATGGGTACTACGCACAGAACAACAAGAAGTAGAATCGCAAGCTTGGACTTCAGGAGGGCTAACTTTGACATCTTCAAGAAACTGCTTGGAGAGATCCCATGGGCTAGGGCTCTGGAAGGCAAAGGGGCTCAAGAAAGCTGGTTGGTATTCAAAGACCACTTTTGGAGGGATGGCCCATAAACTAAGGGCATTATATCTGCATGAATATATATGTATATATACATGACAGGGGAGAGTGGTGGCAATTCATTGGAACCTGTAAGATCTGTGCATGGCATAGATGGTATGGAATAAGGGGTGGATAATGTCCTGGTTCCGGCAGGGATAGGGTTAATTTTTCCTGGTATTCCATGCCATGTGAGCCATGCCCACCCTGAGCTGCCGGGGGAGGGGGCAGGAAGTCGCTGCTTGGAGCAGGCTGGGGCATCTGGGGTCTGGTCGGTGAGCGGCGGGGAGCGGCGGTTCCGTAATCGTGTTTGTATATGCCTCTATCCGTGTGATTGTTGTTGTTTGCCTGTTCCCTTTGCTGTTCTGTTAAACTGCCTTTGTCTCAACCCAAGAGTCTTGCCTTTTCTTCTGATTCTTCCTGTATCGGGAAGGCGCGAGCGAGCGGCACGTGGTTCTTTGTTGCTGTCTGAGGCTAAACCACAACAGGTGGTAAGGAAGGAGGGGAAGAGGAAGGACACTTGCTCTGAAAATCAGCCAGCAGCAGGAGCAATCACAAAAACTTCAAGGTCCTTCCTGCCCTGTCAGTCTGCTCCAAGCTCCACAGAAGTGGGAGGTGATGGGGTGTATTTTTGCTGCGTACTGGCGTGTGTGCAGCTGGGAGAGAAGTGCGGTTGGATGGAAAACCCCACCTCAACCTTGTGTTCATGCCCACTCCTGCTGATGCACACATTTGAGTTTAATTTTTGAAGTGAGCTAAAATAACATTAAAAGGCTGGTAAATGAAAAGTGAGACAGATGCTTTGAAGGACAAAGTCTGCATGTTCACTTGTGTCTACTTCAGTAGTGCTCAGTACATCTCCAGTGACATCTTTGTTATCAAGTCAAACAAGGCCAGACAACAATTCCAGAAAGCAGAACTTCATTTTCTGTACAGTTCTTTTTTTTAAGACAGTTGCCACAGTTTTGACCTGAATTAATAAACTAACAGTATCTGACCATGGTTTCAGGAGGCATGATGGCCAGGGACCATTCCTGGTAAGCGAATTTGGATGTAACCACCCCATCTTGAACAATAAGGTGTGTGGCTGCAGGCTGGTTTGTGCTACTGATGGCAGTCCCCGTGAGTTGGTGCAGCTGCAGCGTTATGGAGATGGAAGACATCACACCTCAAAGACCGTCAGGTTGCCAGCGAGAAGTCTCCTGTGGGCTGTGCAGACCTCTTGTCTGCTTAAAGAACGCAGTGCAATTAATTTTCTTCTTTAAACTTAGACATCAAGCCCTTGTTCTGAGTTACGGCCTGGGGGCTATAGGCAGCAGAATTGGGTGCACGGGAATGCGGGGCTGGTGTTTTTAGCTCCTAGGAACAAGGATGCCAGCCAGAGTTCATCACTAGCCTCCTTTGTTTTTAACAAAAAGGCTTTGAACTTCGTAGATTTTTAACAGAGTATTTGGGGGTCAGCCTACTGGTACATGCCAGTTAGACATTAGAGCATCTCAACAAGCTTTATGCCAGGCATGCCTTTTGTCATGGAAGTTGCTATCTATTTTTGCTGCTTTAATCATCTTTACTGTAAGGGTGGTGAGGCACTGGAACATATTGCCCAGAGAAGTTGTGGATGCCCCATCCCTGTATGTGTTCAAGGCCAGGCCGGATGAGGCTTTGAGCAGCCTGGTCTAGTGGGAGGTGTCCCTGCCCATGGCAGGGGGGTTGGAACTAGATGATCTTTAAGGTCCCTTCCAACCTGAACCATTCTGTGATTCTGTGTGATTCTGTGATTCTGTGATCTATGATTGTTAGCAAAGCTGACTGAATAGCTAAAAATGAACTGGTTATACACTGAACTGACCCACATCAGTTGCTTCTGGAATATCTGTCACTGATTGTAATACTCCTACCTGTATCTGTTCTGCAGAGAGTTTTGAGATGTATCCATATATAGAGAAATAGAGAAATACACACATACACACATATGTGTATGGTTTCTTTCATATTTTATAACTTTGGGTTGACTGGAAATGTTTTTCCACAGTTTCCAAAGATTTTCTTGCCTGTAAAAAAAAATTTAGACTATCGAAAATACTGATGATAATAATATAGTACCCCCTTCTCAAACTGTTGCAAATGTTTTTCTATAGAAATATCTCTCTGTAAACTAGCCGAAAGACTGTCTAATAACTATCAAGTAGTTCTGGATGAATTATTTTAAACTTCAGATTTGTGTAGGAAAGGAAGTAAAGAAAGAAAAATAGTGACCACTTTCTCTGATTGGATCCATCGCTGGCTTATAATGAAAGAGTACTTCAAATATCCCAGAGTTTGAAAGCTAGGAAAATTTAAGTTGTGTTACAACAGACAGAGATTTGCCATTCTTAAACTGAAAATATTAGAGCTATGTATTCTAAAGATCCCTCTCAATTTAAATGAGTCAGAAATAGCACTTAGATGAGTACTTTTCTTACAGCAAGGACCAGTATGCAACTAAGTTCAATTATTCCCTCTTTTCATCTAAACAAAAAGTTTCTTCCTTATGGAGGGAAGATAAAATAAGCAGCCCCTATTCAGGACATGCTCTCCAGCCAGGTGTCTCTGCATGTGCCCAGAAGCTTGGGGACAAGGCTCTTACCAGTACATCCTCCTAGGCTGTGTTAGAGCTTAGGGTGTTGTGTATCACTACACTGGTGCTGTATCCAGCTGAAAGGCTGCCTCCAAACATTATAGGGACACACTGGGTCTAGAGGTCCTACTGGGATAAATTTTCCAGTGGACAGGGATCAGCACAAATGGGAAGAGGTTAATAAACTGGATCTGAAGTATCTGTAGCCCAACTGCTGGCACCTCTCATTTTAACATCAAATGACAAGGGATGCATCACTCTCTCTCTGAGATGATGAGAGAATAAATCCAATTCTGATTGGCATTCAGAAATTATGGCAACAAGGACCAGTTAAGCTTTTACAGACTTTTTTTCAGGGTAACAGTTTTAACACCTTCCCCCCCCTTTTTTTTTGTTATTGAGAATGGAAAGGAAAAACCCATTTCTGTGAAAAAGGACAATGATCTTAAGCAAAACTGCAGATTACCTCTAAAACAAACTTTAGTTTCTTTAAATTTATTTTCCTGAGTGCACACCAAAAAAAAAGAAAAAAGAAAGACTAATTGCAGTCAATATGGCATTTTCCTTTATAGTGCACAAATGACAAACCCTGAGAACAGAGGGCTGTAAAGCAGGTAGTTATCTGCTCTTCCCATAGGGGTTAGACAAAATATCTTACTCAGCACATGACTCTCGAGGCAGGAATACACTCACTTGCCAAAAGAACATAAGTTAAAGATTTTTAGGAGATTTTTTACTTTGGTTCTTTAGTGCCTTGCCATTAGCCCAGCATTAGCCAGCATCCTAGCATCAGCCCAGGGATTTCAATGCAAAAATTCCTGCAGTGGCAGGAACCAGGAGCTGAACTCCTATTACATTTCTATTTATTAAAAAGTGGATTTGGAGGCACTACTGAACTGACAGCAAAGGATTTGCTAGTTTATTATTTAGACAGGAGCAGGTATCTTTATTCGCTGTCTAAAAAACAGAGAATTTCTTTATCTGACCAACCAGGGCAATGCTGTGTGACTCAAGAAAGGGAAGCTCTATTAGCAGCTGAAAACCAGGAGTTTCCCAAGAAAAAAGGTGGTTGAGGTGGCTTAGACCTCCAAGGGCTGTCACTGGTACCACTGCTCCGCCCTGCATTTGGCCCTAGGGCCAGGCCAGTTTGGGATGTGCACCTCCACGTTTTGTTTTGAATTTGTGCCTCTTAGGGGAAAGGAAAGCAAAGTTTAAAGAGCTGTGGAGAAAAATAATAAGCTAGGATGACCCCAAGGAGGTTAAGCAATTCCCTGGGCTGAGGGGAAGGATGTTCCTTGGTTCTTGGTAGGAGCCCAGTTTCTGCAGGGAAGTGTGCAACGCTCCCCTCCAGCCCTGCCGGCACTTTAGTCGTTGGGGCACTTCCCCGAAATACAAGTTGAGCCATGTTACTGCTTAGGAGGACCCTTGTTTCACACATCCCAGGCAAGTTGTCCTACAGATGGATGATAACACACAAAAGGCAAGTGGTGTAACCCTTCTGTCATTCTTGAAATAAAAATAGCTTTGGTAGTTTTGGAGCATGTTACATATTCTTAAAAATTGGGGGTCAGGTCCCCAAACTCCAGTTGCAATTTAAGCCTCCATGAGCTTCTTTGGGTCTCGTGCAGCCTTTGGTCCTTGGTAGAACAGGGTTTAGTTTATATGGCCTCCAGTGAGCTTGCACTGTGCAGATTAATAGAGCACATATCCCTCTTCACATGACAGTTCAGCAAAGAAAGCATTAATGCACATTTTCCTGCCCAAACAGCAGCTCAGTTTCCACAGCAGTCTCTTGGACCTCCTGAGGGTACAATTCTACTGTGATTTTTGATCTACTCATTCTGGCATGAAGCAAGTATTTCAGTCCATAAGATATCCTTGTGCAAAACTGACAATATTTTGTGCCAGTAGCTACAGCTTACAGAAATCATGGAGATGGCCAGTTTTACTCAAAGGGTGTAAGGCTTGAAGAGCATAGCAATGGTCTAATTTGTACCAGCTGGCCTGAGGACCAGACCTCGCTCCTCTGGGCACATTGAGAGGGACCGCAGATGCAAATCACTCTCCTTGGCCACTTTCAAGCCATTGATCTAATCACAGGTTTACTTTTTCTTTTTACACCCCGTCTGAGCTTTTCTGCTTACCCCTGGTTCGAGGAGCTTTTTATTTTTTATTTTACTTACGTGAAATATTAGCAGGTGGGGGAGATGTTCATTACTAAAGCAGACTCCAGCTGAAACAGCCATAAGCTGGTTTGTGAGCAGTGTCACGCACAAACTGGAAGGGTAGACACCTAGCTATTGTGTAAAGGCAATGACATATGGAGTTCAGCATGACTTTGTACCCAAAATGGTATTTAAACTTTCAACCTTCATGCAGAGACTCCAGGCTGCATCTTATTTTGCTTCTTTCTTTCCTAATTTGTAACCAATACTTGATTTAGTAAATTCCAGAATTCGACTCTGAAGATGAATGAAAAAGCCTCAGGAAACTAGTGACCTCCTTAATAAAAGAATACAATAACTTTACTAGATTTAACATTTCAGGGATCTATAAAGATTGGATTGGAAAGATATTTTTTTCATCCTTTCTGTGGGGGTAAAATGAAAGCACCTGGACCACACAGCTGGTTACTAGATATTATGTGCAGTGATAGAAACAGAAAGTATTGGCTTTCATTACAAGTCAGAAATAGACAGATAACACAAAGAAGACTTTTGAAATATCTGCCACAGAAGACAAAAGGAATATTTGCTTTTTTAAATGGAGCTCAATATTTAAAAGTAAATATAAAATCCATCCCAGATGTTTTTCCTCTTGATTTGTGCTCGCTTTTGACTCCTCCTTACAGAAAGTTTTAAAGCATTACCAGTTCCAATTATCTTCTTGAACTGTTTTCTGTGAAGCTGACATTACTCCCTTCCAAACAGTGAGTGGGTCTGATTCTCCCAGCACAAATCACCGTCTGTTGAAGTCCTTTGGAATGCACTGGCTAAAAGTTGCTGCAAGATCAAAACTTTATCTGATGAGGAATTTTTTGCAAAGCTTCATATCAACTGGATAGTTCAGTTGGCTAAATTATCTATGTTCAGTGCTCAGACAGGGCATAAAATGACATTATGGCAAAGCAAAGCCAAATAATCTCTCAAAATTCTTTTGTCACCTATTTACATTACTGCACTAAGGCTGGGATACATCTCGCCTGGATTTAAACATACAGAAGTGAAGAAACTGACTTAGAGACCCACCTTGGTTTTCCCTATAATTAAGAGCAACACACATATATAATAGAAACTCCTGGGGATAATGAATTTCTTCCTAGAATAGTTCTGAAATAGGTACAATTAATTACTCTCTAGAGGTAACTGTCTCTATGTACTGTCAATAAATGCAATACACATGATTAACTTTGACTAGTTGCTGTAACTTTTTAACAAGGTAGTTAAGTGAGGCAATTGTTTCTTTTTAGCATTTTACTTAAAATAAGCTTAAAATGCAGGATGAGCCAAAACGTTCTTCAAGAAACTTACTGGAACCAGACATGAAGGAATTTGACTGAGATTTCACGGTGATTTCCCCTCCTGGCTGACAAGATGAAAGTACAAATCTTAAAATCATGGACTGACCTTGCCAAACTTAATTTGGAACATCTGAACAGATTTTTTTCCTTTTTTTAGGCTTTGAAATGGCTTATTTTGCTTTGATTTTGATAATTTTAAAACTTTTAAAGTCAAAAGGACAAAAGGTCATTTCTAAACTAAAAAGTATGTATTTTGTATGTATTTTTGTTTCTGCCAGAAATATGGTATTTCAATTATTCAAAAATATAAATAATGAAATCATTCAAAACAGAGCAGCATTATCAATTTAAATTTCCAAGAATATTAATTCTCTGGTGATAATGCTTTAGTAGAAAATTCCTGAATAGACCTACTCGATACAGAAATTTAAGCATTACAGAGCATAGGTAAAGAGTCTGGAATAAATGAGATCTCATCAGTCTATTGAGGTTTATCAAAAGACAGCCAGAGGGGACTGGTGATGATCAGTCCTGCCTTTAAACACTCCATTATCCTTGATCCAAAATGCAGACTTCATCGCACGGTGCAAGCAATGTCAGGCTGAGCTCCACAAGAAATGCTATGAACACTTCTAAGCATTTTCTTCACTGAAAGACAGCTTGTAAAACACAAAGACTAAAGAAAGTACTTTTAAAAAGTATCAAGAAAACTTATAGTTCACAAATGCATCTTACATAGGAAATGTTCCCACTAAAGACAATGCACATGTAGGATGACCAGTTTGGGCTGTAATGCAAGGCTATTTTCAGTACAGTTGCACACAAGTGAATTTACTTAGATGCAATAAGCATCTGCAAGGTTGGCCCTTTTACACAAACATCACTTAAACTCTACAGAAAAGAAACTTCCTCTGGGGTGAAACACAACAATCACTGAACAGCTAAGCAGAGAGATGGGGAAGAAAACCCCACAAATGTATCAAAGAAAAGACTTGCGGGAGAGCAAGAATTCACACCGGCATGAAAAAAGCTGGAATGAAGCCAGGCTGCCAGATTTGGTACCCCACGCAAAATGATCTGGAAAGAAATGATGTAATGTGTAACTACTTATGTTAATATTACAGAAACAATATATAAACCCACAGCATTTCAGTTTTAATAGTACCCTGTGCTTCAGTTTTAATTGTGCCCTCCCTATGAGCATGAGAGGAATTAAAAATAGATAAATAAATTTAATTTGACCAAGGGCAAAGCTTTGAATTATCTTGGTATCTTGGGAGCCGCTCAGGAAAAAGGTTTTCTGTTGGGGACAGGAAGCAAAAGCTGTCCCTCTCAGTTCCATTTCAGACTGTGAAACTGTTTTGCTGCTGGTCTAAGGCAGAACCTGAAAGAGGTTCATGACTCCAAAGTCCAGCTTCACATATCCTTTGAGTCAATGAAATATTCCTCTCACCAGAAAAGCAATCCCATCTATTTAAGGGAGGCCAAACCATGATATTTATACTCTTACCCCATATATCCCCACTCATTTCAAGGAAATCTGTTATTAATGATACCTAGTACCATCTTCAGAGCAAAATACTTGTCAGAAGAGGTCAGTGTCATTATTTCCACTTTACAAACAAGAACAAGGCATGGGCAAGGTCAGATTACACATGTCTGTCAGGAGTCTTGAACTGATGCTTTTAATGCTAAGCCACAGTGCTTGCTCCTAAACCTTCCCTTCTCACTCTCTGCCTCCCAAAATCAGCTTTCCATACCTGCGATCATCATTAAGTCTACCATACCTGTATTTCATATGCATATCCATTCTGATTCAGGTAGTGTCCTTCTTTTTATTTACAGTTGGACCAAAACATTCACAAATGCATTGTAAACACATTGAGACAGAGGCCATCCTTCTGTTTTGCGCATTTTGTGCATACAGACACTGTATCCTGGCCCACAGCTGGAGTTAGTGCTTTACAATGCATCGTTCTGCAATCATTCTGTCTGATTTTAAATAACTGGGTAATTCACACCATCAATTATAGCAATTTTAGTAAGGCATAAAATTCCCTTTCACTGATGTTGTGTTAGTATAGCTCTACTGTGCATTCACATTACAGTTGTTCCCCAGATGTGAAGCACACCTCTTTGGACCAATAATTCATCTTATTACAAGCAAGTCTTGAATTTATAGCAGGACTTTGCTAGAAAAAAAAAATGAAAAAGAAACACAAACAATCCGGAGTACCTACTTCCAAGGCTGTAAGAAGGCTTTTGCTTTTGAGAAGCTTTTGATTTCTAAATCAGATGAAGCTCTCCTTGTATGTTCTACAAGTAATGTATTACCTGTCTCTCACCGCCCCGTAGAGGCTGGCATCCTCTCTGCTTATTAACTCCTTTCTCTGCTGTGAATGGACCAGATACCTTTTTTCTTAGACTGACTGATCGACATAATGAAGTTAAACTCAGAGCAATTGCTCTTAACCCATAGGTGCCTTTGATGTCTGCTGCTATTTCAGGCTGGATTAAAGGGTTGTAGACCTGAAAGCCTGACTGTATTTTGTTGTTGTTGTTGTTGTTGTTTGCTTGTTTCCAATACAACATTTGCCCTAATAAGGCTTCCTCAGTGTACTACCAACTTAGACCAACACAGTCAGGCTTGGAGAGCCTTTTTGCTTGGGGTGCTTAGGGAGAAATTTCGGACGCAGGTGCAGACACACAGACAAACAGTGTACCAAGTCCTGGTGCAGCAGAAGTGAAGACGTAATATTTCCCCAGGGCCTCAGTGGAAGGTGGGTTTCCAGCTCCTACTGCCACCACAAAACAAGAGTGACAACTGCTGCGAGGAGGGCATCGAGCCCCACATGCTCAGCCTCCCTCAGTAGTGGTGGTGGCAGACAGGACATACAGAGCCTCTCTAGCTCACTGTGTGGGCAAGAGGCAGAAACTTTGGGAACACAGCTTATTTTGCAAAGGACGCTGTTGCTTACTGTGTTTCCCTATTTAACTGTACGGCACTTGGGTAAATTCATATCTTCTTGGGTTCGAGCTGCTCAGCAAAGCCCTGATCCTGCTGCTTGGAAAGATGCAGAAAGAGCATCTATTGTGAGACTTTGGAAGCATAGTGTACTTCTTTCAAGAAACTAATACAGCAATTGATAAGTATTGTGAGAAACAAGTTCCGGTCCGAATGAAATAGGCTCAGGCAGAATCCTCTGTGAAGCACATTTTTATTCACGTTCTTGCAAGAGCGGGTGACCTAGCAAGTAGGCACACTTCCAGTTCTTGAAACACACCTTTTTATTCCCTAATCCCGGCTGAATTTTTCCCTCCCCTGTTTCCCATTGGTTAGGTACTCCAGGGTTCACAGTCTGTCCGAGGCGCCTAAAATTCTTCCTGCATGTCCTGCCTCTGTTTACTTCTCTTTATGCTACACCTAAAGGGATTATCTGACTAGTTTATTTCTTTCCTTTTTTGCCCCAACCACTCGTACCAGCAGCTCAAGGTTCACCGGTAGGGTTTTATCATTGTGGGATTTACAGAATCCCCTAATTTGTTTGGGCAAGTGTTAGAACAAGTGCTTGAACAATTCAGCCCTCCATCGGGAGTAGCCCTGCTTCAGTATGTGGATGACTTATTGGTATCCGGGGAGGAAGAAGGCAGGGTTAAAGAAGCCACGAATGAGTTATTGAACTTTTTGGGACAGCAAGGTTTGAGGGTCTCAAAAAAAAAAAAAAAGAAAATTGCAATAGGTGGAAACAGAAGTGAAGTACTTGGGACATCTAGTCAGTGAAGGGAGTCAAAAAATAAATCCTATAAATCCTGAGAGGGTCAAAGGAATAGTAGACTTACCTCTGCCAAAGACCAAGAAGGAACTGAGAACATTTTTGGGGCTGACTGGGTACTGTAGACTCTGGGTAGAGGGGGTATGCTCGAAAGACTAAAGGACTATATTACAAACTGTTAGCTGAAGAACCAAATGTATTGGTTTGGACAGAAGAAGAGGAGGATTTAGTGGAAGATTTAAAACAGAGCCTAATCAGAGCTCCAGTTTTAGCCTTATCTTCTTTGGAGAAATCTTTTCAGCTATTTGTTAACTCTAGACAGACAAAGGGGCTGTGTTAGGAACTCAAGAGTGGTGGTGGGGGGATAAGCGGCAGCCAGTGGCCTATTTATCTAAACTCTTAGATCTGGTCTCCCGAGGGTGGCCAGGGGATGAATGATAGAAGTTAGCACCCCTCACCAAGTAAAAACCATTTTAGCCCAAACCATGGGAAAACGGCTAACCAATTCAAGAAAACTGAAGTATGAAGGAATTTTAATTGAAAAGGATGATTTGATTTTAACTACCAGCCCTTGCCTTAACCCAGTGAGCTTTTTGTGGAAAAAACATAGAGGCAAAGGATGAAGAACTTACCCACGAATGCATAGATGTAATTGAGTACCAGACTAAGATACGACCTGACTTAAGGGAAGAACGCCTGTCTGGGGGTCTTCATTTGTTCGTAGAGGGTTCTTCAAGAGTGATAGAAGGAAAGAGGTGTAATGGATATGCGGTGGTGCATGGAGTGAGCCAACTGTGGAATTTGGATAATGAGATGAAGTCTCTGTGCTCAAAGAGCTCTCTCTTGTGCAACCCGGGGGAGTGAAGGCTTGTCTGGCTATCAGGGGGTAGTCTTGGGGAGCCAGGACAGCCCTGCTTTTCGTCAGCAGAGACAGTAAAATCAAGATAACAGAGACCTTGTGTAGCTCTTTGTTTCCTTGAGAGGCTGCCATGCCTGGTAATTGACCTTTGCCTCATTACCTGTGAAATGCATATTAAAGTTGACACCCCTGTATATGCTAATGAAGATTTTAGAGATCATGCTAAACATATATGACCATAGCACTCGTCTCTCCACCCAAATCATACTACATGTCACCTAGGGGAGGAAAACCTCGTCATTTTGGGGATAAAAGGATAAAAGGATGGAGAAAATGACTGTTAAATTGGGAGAGAAGAAATTTGATACTTGACGGACCAGTCGACGGGCTGCGTTCTCTTCCTCCAACGCAGGCAGGGATGCCTTTCTGGGTAAGCGCTGCGCCTTTCACCCTCTGGTGAATGTTACCCCGGGTTGTTGTACTGTCGTTATTTTTTCTAGCAATATTAACCTTAAGTAATTAGCGCTATTGTAGTCAGTGAATTTATCAACGGCAATCTCGAATCTGCAACTGTCGCTCTCAATAAAGTAACTAATTTTGATTATTTGTGAATCTGCTTCAGTGAAAGTCCTTTGGTGGGACTCTGATAGTAAATCAGTGAAAGTCCTGGGACTCTGACAGACAAGTGTCGAAACTACAGTCCTTTTAACGTGACACCAACAAGTAAAAGCATCTGAAAAATTACCTAGTGCATGGTCTGCTCAAATATGTGAGATGTATACCTTAAACCAGGCACTTAAATTAACTGGAGAAAGGGGAAGGAACAATATATACAGACTCTCGCTATGCCTTTGGGGCAGTGCATACCTTTGGTAAAATTTGGGAAGAATGAGGACTAATAAATAGCAAAGGGAAAGAACTTTTACACGAAGAACTTACAAAGCAGGTGTTAGGTAATATATTAATACCAACTGAAATAGCAGCTTTACATGTTAAAGGTCACCAGAGAGGCAATTTGATTACTGCAAGGGGAAACAGATTAGGGGACAAGGTGGCAAAAGAGGCAGCCTTGGGGCAGGAGAAACAATGACAGAAGCAGGAGCAGTGGAGAAATGTGGTAAATGGATTCTGCCTGATGGAAGGGAAATGGTCAACAAACAATGAGAGAAATAGTGACAGTGTTACATCAGGGAAGCCATTGGGGAACGCATGCAATGTGCGAATAGTTTTGTGGAAGTACAGATGCTTTGGCATATACACAATAGCCAAACAAATTTGTGAGGGATGTATTATTTGTAAGAAAGTAAACAAGAAATCCTTGAGAAAGCAATCTTCAGGAGGAGGAGAGCCCGGCTTGAGACCATTCCAAAGTATACAGGTAGACTTCACTGAACTACCACCAATAGGCAGGCTAAAAGATCTTTTAGTCCTAGTGGACCGTCTTACTGGGTGGGTGGAAGCCTACCCCTTGGTGTCAGCTACTGCAGCAGGGGTGATTAACATAATACTAGAACAAATTATTCACAGATACAGGTTAGTGGAGAATATAAACCCAGATCAGGGCAGTCATTTTACTTCTAAAATCCTTCAAGGAATTGTGGAAAGTTTAGGGATAGTGTGGGAACTTCATGTCCCCTAGCATCCCTCATCATCAGGAAAAGTTGAGGATGAACCAGACCATTAAGAGACTATTGTTGAAACTGATTTTAGAAACCAAATTACCATGGACTAAATGTGTACCAATAGCACTGTTGAGGATCCAGACTTCTCCTAGAAAAGATACAGGTCTCTTGCCCTATGAGATGCTTTTTGGACTACCTTATATGGGTAACAGAGAAGACTTGCCCACTTTGGAAACTAAAGATGTGTTTCTTAAGAACTGTATACTGGGGTTGTTGTCTTCTTTCTCTCTCCTCAGAAATAAAGGACTTCTTGCTCAAACTCCACCCATTGGAATTTGCAGTCCATGCCTTCCGACCAGGAGATTGGGTCTTGATCAAATCCTGGAAGGAAATCAAGCTCCAACCAGAATGGAAAGGCCCGTTCCAAGTGTTACTGACCACTGAGACTGCAGTGAGGACAGCCGACAGGGGTTGGACTCACTACACTCGGCTAAAAGGACCAGTTGAACCCCCGCCAACAGATCCGGTAGAACAGTGGACTGTACATTCTACTGACAGCCTGCTGTGAGTAACCCTAAAGAGACAATAAGACGTGGGTTGGGGTGGGATGATCCAGTTGGGAGACATAAATCTGTGTACGGCATGAATTTTAAGAAGCATTTTGTGATGATACTGGTCATAGGGGCTGTGTTGAGCTTCCCACTAGGAAGCTGGAGTGTACGCCTAGATCACATACGAAGTGCACACCCAGATTACCCGGTTAGGCTTATCATAAATATCACTAAAGGAGATACCCCACAGACTGTACGCTTTGATGCCTGTCAAGTACTGAAGTGTGGGGATCCTAGAGGCCCAAAGATGGTTGAGTGGTGAAAACAAGTACCTGTGCCCAGAAATTTGGAGGGTCGCAGAGGGACATCACGAGGCTGCACCTTGTGACCGATGGAGTGAAGTGTGGTGGACCACCCAAATTGGAGGGTGGACCATTGATGACAAGTGGATCAAGTCTTCTTATTAGTACCCTCTCAAAAAGAAAATACATTTTTACAAAGGATCACCTTCCCCACAGTGTGGCCTTTTTGAATGTAATCCTCTGTTGATAACTATAACCCAGGTGGATGATATGGCTAACCTAATATATGGAATAGGAGCAGATGTGTCTGGAAGAGATCCAAGGGGAAGATTTAGAATAGACATACTGGAAAACAGCAGTTAAGCAGAAGGGACGACTATGACTACTAAACTCCCAGTAATACAACAGTGGGAACCACTGAATGATCCAGCCTTGGTAATGGTTACTGAGATTAAAGATCTTAGACAAACATTTGAGATTGAGACAGGGTACGGTGAGACGAATGCTTGGGTAGAATGGGTAAAATATACTGTTAGTAGTTTGAACCAACGGAATTGCTATGCTTGTGCCTCAGCACAGATCGTCCCTTTTCCCTTAGGGTGGAGGAAAGATTCCGTAGGGATGTGGTGTATGATAGCATTATACCAAGAAAAGACCGCCTGGGGAAATGAGACTTGTCATTCACTTTCCTTACTGTTTCCTGCCTTAGAGTCTAGAGATGCTAAAGTGCCACCAGCATTTTCCACAGCGATTGGTAACCATCCAGCGTGCCTCTCATGGCAGGGTGTGAAGGCTGCCAAACCTGTGGGGGAATTTACCCTATGCACTGAAACTCTGAATGGGACCAAGGATGTGAAAGGAAACTACTCAGTGATACGAGTGCCTCGGGCGGATCTCTGGTGGTATTGTGGAGGGAAGACCTTGCGATCTGTGTTGCCGGCTAACTGGAAAGGTACATGTGGAATAGTACAATTGGCAATACCATTCACCCTAGCATTTGACAAAGGAACAGGATCCCTGAGCTCAGGCAATAGAGTAAAAAGAAGTGTGGGTGTATCCTTTGATGAACGGATATATATAGATTCCATTGGAGTCCCTAGAGGAGTCCCAGATGAGCACAAAGCAAGGAATCAGGTAGGAGCAGGATTCGAATCTGTCTCTTTCTGGTGGGCAACTATAAACAAAAATGCAGATTGGATAAATTATATTTACTATAACCAACAGAGGTTTATTAATTATACCAGGGATGCATTGAAAGGAATAGCTTAACAATTGGATGCAACCAGCCGAATGGCATGGGAAAATAGGATCGCCCTGGACATGATCTTAGCAGAGAAGGGAGGTGTGTGTGTAATGTTAGGGAATCGGTGCCGTACCTTCATCCCCAACAACACAGCTCCAGATGATACTATAACTAAAGCCCTTCAAGGGCTCACCACTCTAGCTGATGAGTTAGCTGAGAGCTCTGGAATAGACACCTCACTGACAGGTTGGCTGGATTCCTGGTTTGGGAAATGGAAAGGTATGGTGGTATCAATATTGACTTCTCTTATAATGGTAGCGGGAATGTTAGTGGCTGCAGGATGCTGTATCATTCCCTGTGTGCGAGGATTAGTTCAACGATTAATTGAAACTGCCCTAACAAAACGAATGGAAGCAGACCCTCCCCCATACCCTGGGAAAATGCTTCATCTAGAAGAAAATAAAAACTCTTGAGAAGAAGAAGAAGAACGCAACATCATGCTGTCGGCCCTAGAGGCCTCATATGGAACCATGCCCTAGAAATGCAAAAGACAATAAGATTATGAAAAAGGAAAGGGGGAAGTTGTAAGAAAGGCAGGTATTGCTTTTGCAGAGGAGAAAAGCCGTTTCCATCAGAGGTGGCATGATAAGGGAATGACTAAGGCAAAGAGGCTCCAGCAAAGGCTTGTAGAACATCTCTTATCACACAGACAAAAGGACAAACTGATTCCTACTGGATTAGTGTCTAGAAGGGTAGTCAAACATTTAACCAGGGCTAATGACATTGAGCAATCTTTTACCAAAAAGGAAAGAAATAAACTAGTCAGATAATCCCTTTAGGTGTAGCATAAAGAGAAGTAAACAGAGGCAGGACATGCAGGAAGAATTTTAGGCGCCTCGGACAGACTGTGAACCCTGGAGTACCTAACCAATGGGAAACAGGGGAGGGAAAAATTCAGCCGGGATTAGGGAATAAAAAGGTGTGTTTCAAGAACTGGAAGTGTGCCTACTTGCTAGGTCACCCGCTCTTGCAAGAACGTGAATAAAAATGTGCTTCACAGAGGATTCTGCCTGAGCCTATTTCATTCGGACCGGAACTTGTTTCTCACAGTATGAACACATAAAGGGAGTGGTTTCTACAGACAGTCAATATTTGACAAATCCCCAGAAAATGTGTGGATCCTGGTTTATCAAAATGCAGAATGGTTTACATCAAGCTGAGTATATTTTAAATTTTCTTTTTGTTCACAAAATACCTTTTAATTAATTTAATTTTTTTTTAAAAACTGACCAACAGTCTGGTTATAATAGTCTGATTCATCCAAATTTTCATCTATGAATCCTGCCTCTAATGAAAGCTCTTTTATTACTTTTTATTAGAATTTGTCATTATAAATCATCAATATTACCATAGTGTCCAAAGCTGTAAATGAAAATGATAATTATATTGGCTACTATGCAACTTTTAATGGGCTTTACCCCTAATCTGAAGGGGTTTCCAAAGGAGACACTTAATTCTTTATACCCATTTATTGTTTTGTCTCTTTACTTTTATCTTAAGTAGGTGAGAACTGCACTGAGACTTTCCAGCTCATTACACATGTGTGAATGAAATCTCTCCAACACTGGTTCAAGTGAAACAGTCACTGCCATGAACACACAGATGGAGGCTGTGGAGCTTCTGTGAGGATGTCAGGAGAGTAGTTTTTCCTCTGTCTTCCTTTGACCTTATAAATAACTCAAGAAACATGACAACTCTGCAGCCACGTGAGCACATAATGATGATCTCCCTAGCACTCAGATGACACTTTCTCTTTTCTGAATCTCTTGTTGCTTGTACAATGCACAGCTCTCAGCGAGTGTTGTCCCAACAAATGAGAGGTGGTTTCAGTTGCCCCCACTTCAAAATCTACCCAAAGGCAGGATGATTATGGAAGAGGAAACAAGCACCAGGAGATCTCTCACTGCCACCGATTTCACTGCAAGATGATGGCTGGGCTACTACAGCACTGTGTCTCAGTTTCCTCATGTATGAAACTGGAATACATCTTTTAAGAGGAGATTAATTTTAACTTCTAACTGATAGTTAAGAGGTGAAATTGGTACCTGGGCTCTGTCACCAATCCTGTGTGTGATCTTCAGCAAGTTATTTAGGCCGCCTGCAACAGGGAGCTCTGTAGCAAATTCCCACCCTCATTGCTGTTTTCCATCTTTCACCTCCTTTGGGCAGGATCTTACCTTTTTACAGTGCTTTGTGCAAATAAATGCCAGTCTCTGCTGACCTCTCTAAGCCCTTACCTGCTACTTAAACCAGCCCTGAGTGCTGCAGCTCTTCTCCTGGAGCAGGAGAGCCCTGCAGCATGGGATGGATCTACAATGATATTGAACTGACAAGGTAACTGAGCAAAAAGTTGGCCAAGCTTGCCACTTCCAGGTGAGGTAAAAGAGTATGTTATTTATGTACTGCACAGGGGAATTAAATCCGCCCCCCAACCCCAGTTGTTCTACCAGCTGTATTGTGCATCCCTGCACATGTCTGTAGGGCAGGGGAGCCAGCAAGGCAGCAGAGCAGACAGGGCAACACTGGCATATCTGCTTTGGAGGGGACTCCGGCTCATAGCAGAGCAAATGAACAAGAACTGAATCACAGAAAGCCCTAATCTCCTTCTAACCATGGGACACTGAAGGTTTTTTATATTCTTTGCTCTGTGCAGGAAAGTGTTCTCTCTTAAGGCATTAGCAGGTAAATCTCTTCTTTATACAACATCATCAGGGAAATGATGTCTGTGCTTTCACGAATATTGTGCTCTCAATTCCAGCTCCTGCCTTCAGGATTTGCAGTCACCTTCACAGAAAAGTCATACAGGGAATATCATCAGTTGAAAGGAACTAATGGTACTAAAAACCTGCCCCCAGAGCACAGACATAGGAAAGCCTAGTCAGAGGGTAAGATAATTTTTAGCTATCCATCTAGTCCAACTAGACTTAACTTGTGAAATAAACTCATCTCATCCTAGGATATGTAATGTTAATTGGGCTAAATTATCCCAAACTATTAGGTGTCTACCATGCTCCTCATTCAGAGTCACATTTACTAGGCTATCCTCAGCAGCTAATATTTCAACAAATAAAAACAGATGGTACTAATCCCATGAAGAAATTTGGCAGTCTTAACAGACATGATGGCTAAGGTCATATCCTTATTTCTCTTGACTGATGGGAAATCGAGGAACTGGTGCTGAAGGCTGGATCCAGCCAAGGCCATGTGTGGGGCTGGCTCTCCCACTGAGGTTGGTTCAAGGGTCCGAATTGTGTTGCCAAGGCAAGGGGAGGGCTGGGCACTCTACATTCAAAGCCTCTTTCACCTGATTTGTAAGGTGGAGACAGGGCTATACAGATTGTTTGAGATTTACAGATGGAGGATAGATACAAAGGCAAAATATTACTATGAGAGAAGAAGCAAGCTTTCTAACCTGGGGGGTGGAAGGGGGGGAAATCGAGAAAGGACTGCTTTATTTTGCAGTATTTTGCAGAAGTAAATATTCTTTCTTAGTCCAGAATAAGGAGTCATGGAGCATCCTTTGGAAAAAATGGCATTTAAGAAATCCATACTCTTGCCAACTGTGAGCCCTCGTATTTAATACCAACAGAACAGTGATTGCTGCTATATCCTGACTTTCAAACCCTCCCTACTGTAGTGTTTGTTCTTGCATGTCAGCACCTCTAGGCCATATATATGTGACATATGGATGCACAGACATGCTACAGACAAACTGCTATCTTTGGATCCTCTTCTTGTTTCCACAGTAACCTTACAGAAACAGCTATCAGTCAACAGAGAAAATCAAAGAAACAGGGAGGAACAGACCTTGAATACTGAGCAACTGATACCCTAATACAATTTAGGGTGTTTATTATGCTAACCCAGGGCAGGAGCATGTAGGCATATTATGTGGCATTTACAACACATATTTGCTGCTAGTTAAGCAGGAGCACAGATGAGAGAGCCAGTACAGAGATCTTTATGCTCACAGAGTGTTTAATGGCTTAATCCTCCTGTTAAACTGAGCTGAGCTTTGTTTTGTAGATGGTGCTTCCACACGCTCATTCAAGAAGTGACACCGAGACATACATAAATAGGTGCCCCATTGCTATTGCTGGACTTTGTATGCTAAGGTTAGTTCAGGGAAAATAACAATAAAGAGAAAAGACCAATCAAATATGCTAATTCAGGAATGTCAAACTCTTAATATGAATTGGTGCTCATGAGTGTGACAAGTGTCACATTAATTGAGTCCTTTTTTTGGTAGCTGTCAGTATATTGCTGTGTATTTCACAAATAGTTTTTCTCCCAAAACTGTTTCTCTCTAGAGACCGATTTTGGCAACCGTCAGATGAATTACCTAGTGAAAACTGAAAACTGCTTTGTCTACTAGTCACTCAAGGGGTAGTGCTCCAAGTAAGGAGCCTCAGCAGCTCTAATCCATTCTCCTCCAGACTGTCAAATCACTTTGGATCCACATGGTAGCGAGTGTGGGGGCTGTGGGTACCCCGTACTTGTTTTAAAACACTTAATTCTCAAGCATTAAAATTGTAGCTGCAGTAACAGAGGGAATCATGTTTACGGCAACTCTGCTCCAAATATTTACTCAATATTGCTCATTCTGGTTTTGAAATGAGATCAGGTTTCATGCTACGTAAAGATTTCAATATTAGTTCATGCACGCTAGCAAAAATAGAGGGAACAATAGCACTGACTGTAAGAAAATTAGTGCTTTGTTAGAACATTAAGAACTCCCATTCTTGGAATCAAAGCCTATCTAACTTGATTCAGAGTGCCATGTCAAATTGGAAACCTAAGACTAAATATATATTCCTGCTGTTTGTTATTTTAAAATCCTATTTGTCTCTCTAATACTTTTTCTCCCTGACATCAAACAAAATAATGTTGTTTTAAGATGGATGTTGATCACTCCACCACTGCTCTCCCTGGAAGAAATGCATGTGCCTAAAGCCCGGTAGGACACAATGTCACTCAGCTGGACTCATTAGCATGGCAGCAGTTTTGTGTTTACATCTATGCACAGCTCCTAGGGAAAGGTAGCTCCAGTTCAGAACACAGCATGTGTCTGTCTGCAGCTGACAATGTAGACGTGCCCTTAAAAGCCAGGCCATCCTTCAAGTAGCAAGTGAAACGGGCAGCTGCGGAGAGGCAGTGGCAACTTTTGACAAAGGACAAGGGCTGAGTGAGTAATTCCTTGATCTGTTGCAGATAGTCTCTGTGGCCTTGGAAAAATATGTATCAGCACCTGATCCACAGAAGCACGTAGGTGTCTGGGGTTCAACTTCACATAAAATTTAATTGCCTGAGTATGGCACTGAGGTAATTTCATTTCTCCCTGTCGTGACCAACCAAGGTCAGCAGGACACTCAAAATAGAATTTCTTTGTGTTTTCATGCTTAAATCCTCTGAAAAACCTTGTCCTGCAGATGGACTCAGAACATACCTCCAGCATGCAGCAAGCACTGAGATGAGCAGCCACAGTAATGTCCATCATTAATGTGGCTGGTGGGAGCACCATCTCCTGGACCAAGCCACAGCTCTGTGCTCTGCACACTCAGACAGAAGAGAAATGAGCTTCTGTCCCTTTTTTATGTGGAATGGCTTTGAACCCCCAACTCCTTTTTCCTAGGGGATGCCAGGCTTTTGGCAAACCCAGGAAGAGCAAAAAGATGATGTGCATGGGGGAGCCTCTGTTCTTCCTGCACACATTTGTAACAAAAAAGCCAAGATTTCATCTGTCAGTGAGCAAGGAAACAAAATTACGTAGAGATGCTTTGATGCAGAACACCCCATGAGCAGCTCCAGGTCAGGGATGGAATGGGGGAGTTGGGATATTTTAGGAAAGCCTGTCTTGATCTCATTCAGGTCTCCAGGCTTTGTCCCCCAAATTCAGCAGTGGGAGGACATCACAAATGTATTTTTGGCATGTCTGAGGTGTCCTTTATGTTTTCAGCCTCTGCACTGCCTACTAGGAAGCCCAATCGTAGGTGTCTAACCCTACCCGTGACCTCCGTAGGAAGCAATGAGCTCTGTTATGAACTCTGCCATGGAGCTGGGCACATAACACCTAGGTGTCTTTGTGGGATTTGCCCAGTAGCTTCTCTTGGGGATTATTTCTTTATTATATGTAATAAACAGCCAGATCCCTTAAACAGAAATGGCACTTATTTTATTATAGGGACAAAGTCAATAAAGCAAAAGCACAGCGCTGGGTGCATGACTCAAGTCAGAGGCACACCAGCTAATAGCTAAGACCCACGTCTTATATACATTCAATATTGCATACATATTCACTATTTTAGGCAGAGTAATTGTTTATGATGATTGCTTATCATTAGTCCTTTTTTCTCTTCTATTTGTGTGTTTCCTTCTGACAATTGTTTCTGAGGATCGATGATCTTCAGTTCCCTTTTCCCATGCATCTGTTTCCTTCTGGTAGGATCAGCTCCCTTTTCCCATGCATGTGTTTCCTTCTGGTAGGATCGATTATCATCAACTCCCTTCTCCTATGCATCTGTTTCCTTCTGTTAATCACTTGTGGGGTCTTTTGGAGAAGTTCTCTTTTGTTTCTCTCGGATGTTTTTCTTCATAGTTGCTGTTAGTTGTTATCTTTGAGGTTTCTCATGTTTCCCAATTTACTAAAGGTTAGTTATCCTTATAAGTCAAATATTTATAGCCTTGTTATTATGGCGAAAGCCAACAATACCTTCACTATTTTTCACATTTTGCCTCCAGGGTCTGTTGTAGTACCAGTATGTGAACAACTACAAGTCCTTTGCAACGACAGCAAAACAACCAGGGAAACCTCTAAATTCAGGAGAATCCTTCAGAATAGGCAGAAAGGCTTTGCGGAGTGAGTCAATACCAAATTCTTTAGACTGAAAGAGAGGCTTCAGACAAATTTTGTTTACACAGGAAAAGTGAGAACTTGTAATTTTAGCAGCCTGTCACAGGTTTCCCTGATCTTTCTAGGAAACGATAGGAAAGGATAACGTCACAACTAACAGGCACTCTCCAACAGACTCTACAGTGGTGAGTGATGTTGCTAAATGAACAATAGTGCTTCTGGTCTTTCCAGCACAGGTTAGTGCGTATGCGATTGAAAGACTAGCCATTTTGCAATAAAAGAGTTGAATGGGCTTTTGTCTTTTCAATCAATCTAAGGTTGCTTTTTATGAAGGAATATGCATTCCCTCTTTGACCTTGATAAAAGCGATGAGGTCATTGTGTAAAAAAGATAATTAGTTTTCCAGAGGTTTTATTAGGAAAAAAAAATGGTAAAGGAAGTGCCCAAAGCATGCAATTAACAAACATTAGAGCAATAAAATATTGACCCTAATTTTTCCCTTTATCTATTTCCTCCCATTTCCAACATTTGAAGCAATAATAGTGGCTAACAATCAATGGGTTCCTAATGAGAGCAGCTCACACTACACCCACAATAATTATCTTTTGAAAAATCAATAGGGAAGGAAATGTGAAAACAATTTGATATAAGGTGTGACTTCCTCTATTTCTGTTTATACTTATATACAAATCCCCCTCCCCCTGCAACTTCCTTCACCTTAGGGGCAGGAAAGATGTCTCCATCTTGGAAGATAATCATATAATTAAGATGTATGAGATGTGCCTGCCTGTGACATGTGAAATAAAAATATAATGAAGGAAACAATGCAAGCATGTATAAAGGACCTCCTCACCCTCAGCAACAGCATGTTCTGCCACGAACAATATTCTTAATCAGAAAAAATAGTCCTTCATAATAATCATGCTGCATACAATGATATTCATAACAGACCCAGGATGGCATGGCTGAGGAGGTATCAAAATACAGATGTAATTTTGCTATGAAATACCTAGGAAATTACATCCTGAACCTCTTCCTGCTGTGGATGTTTCTGTCGGGACTAGGTCATCACTGTTGATGCAGTTTTCACTGGAAAATAATTTAATACAAGTGGAATGAACACAGAATTTCAACCTAGTTCCATAGATATAGGTTATATCCCATGACTCCAGAGTGATACTGTGTACACTTTGAGAAGCTTTGAGTCTATTTCAATAAATGTCACAAACCAGTCCAACAACTGAATATTTCTATGGTTGTGATGAAGGATAAAAGTGGTTAATGCTACCTTTGCCATACCCAGACCATTGACCTTTACCCATCCACCACCACAGCAAAACAGTCTGTTTTTTAATTTGAGGTTGAGAGCATGAAAAGATTGGCTGCAATAAATACCCATAATAAGATGTAAAGATTTTGAACGGGCTGAGATTGTGAAATGCAGGGACTGCATTTCCATCTGCAAACTACCAGGCTTGATGTGAAAGTTGTGGGTATAACCAAAGAAATCTTCACAACCTGCTACATAAATAATGCTGGTTACAATGCTATCTGAAGCTAGCTCAGATTAGTCCCCATTAACATTGCCAGGCAAAAGCTAACATAGGAAGGAGTGTCATCGGAAAAGAGTTGAATCTGAGATTTCCATCTGGCTAAAATATAGGGTGATGATGGGCAATTAGACTTCATCTACAACCCAGACAAGTAGAGAAGGAATAGAAACATCCATCCAGTTGAATTGAACGCCCTCCTACTCTTACCACTCATGTTCTGCTTTAGCATCAGGATGTCTCAGGCTTTAAATGAAATGTCAAATATAATTTGTCTCTGGATACACAAGATATATGATTGCCCTTGGAGAAAGTTGATAGCACACTCTGTGTTCTTTGAGCAGAAGGCCTGCATTATCCATCCTGCTGTTACAGCTTCATTTCAAGGAGTGTTTGAGACATTCCTCAGAAGGGCTCGGAGGGCCTCCTCCCCCTCTCTTTTGTCTCTCATCATTTGTTTTGGGGAATTTAAGGGTCGTCTCTTCCATGTATCTAAAAAAAATCTCTACTTTCTTAGCTTATTTAGTGGCACTCATGCTTGAGACTGAAGAGATTCAATTAAAACAGCAGTTTATCCTCATTTTCTTCTTTCTTGAACAGAGTATGTATTTAGCACCTCTTTGGCATCTTTGTTTTTAACAGGACTGATAAAGAACTGGAATGAGTCTCCTTAAATTAACACATGAACACTTTATACTCATTTCAAGTTTTTACTCATTATTAACCTGTGCTACTGAGTATAACCCCTCCTTTTCCTCATCCTCCTTACTCCAGCCCAGTATTTCTCTTTCTTTTTCCTTCCCACCCTCTCAGTGGTCTTTCACATCCTCAGCTCTCTATTCCACCATTCTTCTTGTTCCCCCTCTCCAGTCAAGCACCTCATGAGCAGCTTTGCTTCTTGTTCTTGAAGAAGCAAATGACATTTCTCTTCTCAAATCTCCACCTTCTGGTCTATCTGCACTGTCTCATTCACGCCTTCTAAAGCTCTTGTATTCTTCAATGTAAGAGCTCCCAGAAGCTGAAGAGCTTCCAACAGGAGCTTTTAATCCACATTTGACTTTGAATTTAAGGGTGAAACGTACTGTTTAACTGGGTTCTTAGGTCTCAAAATACCTCAGGTGAATTCACTTCAAGATAGAGGGAAGGACCAGAAATAGAAAGAAACAATCATAAATATCATGCATTATGCCAAATTTCACACAAAACTGAAAAGCTAAAATCATAACAGCCATAGAAAAGAAACATGTCTAGATCACCAAGGTTACCTAGGTTCTCTTAACTTTGCCTCTTTAGCCACAGAAAATCTTACACTCCAACTGTCCATCTGATGTGTGTTCCTAGGGCATTTGCATCACCATCTTAGTTTCTCAGTTGAGAAGAATTACCAGTCTTTTGCTGGAGAAAAGTCTCCCTCTTTTCTCTAAATGTTGCCATACACTTAAAATGTGTGGCAAATCTGTGGCCAGCTTCCCTGAACATTTGATCTTGAAGTCGTCATTTCCACTAGCCTGCATTTTTAATTATGTGGATCTTTTCTACGTGCTCTTTTATTTCTGTAAAACCAATGTTCTGCATTCCTTGTTCCTCTGTAGTCCTTCCTGTACAGTTATTCCCATGAAATAATTTCATTACTATGAAATAATAGTATCAATACAGAGACAAAGAATAACAGGTCAGCACTGCAGAATAGCAAGTTCAATCTATGTCCTCCTCATAATCTTTAACAGAGCAGAAAGGAAGAAAAACAGATGGCTTTGCACCATGGCCAGAAGGTTAACAAAGCTAGGCCTTTTCCAATGAGCTGTAACATTATTGTTGCTTTTCTCTCTAGATCAATATTGATTATATGTTCTAATTTCATTCAGATATTGAATTTGTTTTATTGGGCAAACATCTGCAGTCTCCATTCCCTGTCCCTTAGCAAATATTATTTCAAACTTCTTTTGAATTCACATTGCACAAGTGTGACTCTGCTGCACTCACAACAGTTTTTCAATCATGTGATATTGGTCCAGAATCATGTAACTGGTCCAAACATAAGCTGACATACCAGTTTTACTGAAATATGCCTTCCCTGTATCTTTCTTGCCATGTCAATGAATAACTCAGTGGTTCTCCTCCCATGGGATGCACAACACTGGTGGTCCATTGTGGCAGTCAGTTAAGTTGTTGTCACTGGATGAGAAAACATACTGCCTGAATATTATTTTCATAGTTAGGAATTAAAGTATACGGTATACCCCAAACCAAAACACAGTAACCATTAAAACTAGAGGGCTAATAGTTGTCTGTCACCTCACTGGGGAGTATTGGAGTTGATCACTCTTCAATCATAGCCTTAATCTGCTTTATTTTTCTTAATTATGACTTTTCTCAGAAATAAATGATGTATGAATACAGACCTTTTGAGCACCACTTCATTTGACTTCCTTTAGTTAATAATCTCCAATCTTTTTCCAGTGTTTTTTTTTCAATTTTGTTTGAAGAAGCAGAGAGAGCAGATATAGAACAAAACGGGCATGAAGTCAGAAAAGGTACAGTCATAGGTAAAATAATGTCACAGAACTGAAGACATAAAACTGCAGTCATTTCCATTTACATAAAGAAGAGTGTGGGAAGAAAGATCGCTACCATTTGGAGCATGGTTGTTTGAGCACTTTGGGATTTGGAGATCAACCACGGTCACGAAGCAGCTGGGAAGTGACACTATGCAGAAGTATCACCACTTCACAATGGTTTCAGGATTTCAGGCTGTTTTCTTAAAATTATAACAAATCTGAAACATTAGAAACATCTCTTCAAAATCATATTTTTTAATGTTTTGAAATGTTTAGATGTCCATTTCTGTTTTAAAATTATAATATAGTGGAAGAAGCATAGCTTTGAACAGTTCCTTCAAAAACATGCTCAAAATATTTCACTCCAAAATGTCTAAAGAGGATGCCAAAATATTGTCAGAGCTTCATCCCTTCGCGCAACTCCTTCCTCGCAGTTTCTCTGAAACAGTATTCTCATAATGTAAAGATACATTTTGATTTCAGTGGAAATGCATTTTGTTGCAGGAAGTGTTCCGCTAATTTTTTAACCATGATGTCTGGGAATAATGTTTCAGGAAGCTTTAACATCCCAGACAAACAAATAATCATAGAATCATAGAATTGTTAGGGTTGGAAGGGACCTTAAAGATCATCTAGTTCCACCTTTTGATGCTGGTTGATCAAAGTTATTCAAGATCCTGTGCAAAGCTAGTTCTGTGAAATACCAAGATTATTTCAAAAACATTAAAAGGTAAAGTATATATTTTACTGTCTACTCAATTTATTTATTTTTTTTTTATTGATATATCTTGGTTTTTCTCACAAAAATTTGTCTTCACAAAATAGTCCTCCCACTGCTTTTCCGGTGCCTGCGAGTCTTATCAGTTCTCAAACACTCACAAGGAAATAAATAATGCAGGACTGGCCTTCAAAGAACTGATAAGGTTAACACTTCTGGCGCCTGAAAGTGTGGGAGAACTGTCTTGTGAAGACAGGATAGTTTTGCCACTCGTGTGGTGAGCTTGCTAGTTCTCAGTTCTCAAGGCCACTGTGTCCAATGAGTGACCTTTGCTTCATTATCTGCGAAATGCATATGAAAGTGCACACCCCTGCATATGCTAATGAAGGTTATAGAGATCATGCTAAACATGTATGACTATGGCACTCGTCTCTCCACCCAAATCACGCTACATGTCACCTGGGAGAAGGGAGAAACCTGAGACGAGGCTGTCCTCGGCAAGGAGGGTGGACCATGCTAATTCAGCAAACATAAAAGGGGAAAATAAGTGCCCCTGGAGGGGGAACAAAGAAGAAACAAAAAGAAGAAGATCATGCCTGGGAAGATTCTTCCCAAGAAAGAAGACCGTGCCTGGGAAGATTTTTCCAAGAAAGAAGAAGATTATGCCTGGGAAGATTCCCTGAAAAAGATGCTGGAATCAGGACCGGTGATCTCTTTCTCTCTGTCTTTTTCTGATTTCTGCTATTAACATTTTACCATCTATAAGAAGAGACAAACTTTAAGTGACCCACAGACCTATTCTTAGAAAGGCTATAGCAGAAACTGAAAACATTGTTAGACTGTATAACACAGGCTGAGAAAGTATGTATTTGAAAGGCTTATAGTCACTAGAATACTGACAGAAAGCTAACCTACTTGCAAAAGGCATCCAAAGACAATGATACAAGTGACTACAGAATTAGTCAACAGGTATAAACATTTATAATTTACTTGCAGATATATACTGACATTGCAAACTTTGCCTCTCAATATGAAAGAGGACAGAGTTAGTGATCTCTGTTTTCCCATCACCCCTCCAGCTTCCTTGTATCTGTAGAAATGCACATACAGATGAACAAAGCTTTCATATTCAGTGCCACCTGCTGAATGTGAGACTCATAAAATTATAAAAATGGAGGAAATATCCATTACATTGTGATACATTACTGAAGATGCACAAACAGGGAACAGACCAACTAAGTTAAGTATTGGTATAAATTAAACAGAAAGCACATTTGCTCTAGCACTGGCCTTTCAAATTGAGAGTGATGGCATCATTAAATAATTGAACTGTCTCACCTTGCACAGTCAGTCAGACAGAATTCCAATAGGGATAATTATTCCAAAATGGATATGAAGGCAATTCAAGTTCTTTGCCAGTTAATACAGCAGTCTGCAACTTGACTTTTTGCTGCCTTGTGGATGAAAGTGGATCAGGATAAATGGATTGTTTTTCTTCAGTTTCGCAAATGTGTCAAGTACTTCATTAGGGCTGATCCCTTCAGTAATTTTCTTTGTGAAGACAAGGTTTGGTTATTGCTCATGTCACATAATGCTGCGATAGGGCGTCCTTAAATATTTCTCCTAAGAATTAATTCCTGGCTTCATCCAACATATAATTTCAAGCCCAAACATCAGATCTGTCATCTTGAAGGCTTTCTTTCCTGAAGTCCCTGTCATGAGGTCTGGGCATTGTACATTACATGTAAGCAACACCAGTTGCACCATCCAAAGCTCTCCCATCACTTAGGTAGGCATGTCCCCTTTCCATCCCCTTTCCATAACTGCACAAGCCTCACAATGGTCATGTGAGAGTGCATATGTAGTCATATGAGCCACAGCACAGGACTCTATGAAAGTCTACAACTGAAAACTAACTTCATATAACTTGACCTTAATAACCTTCAGTGAAATAAATTTTGTCAAGAATTGTCTGCCTTAGTTTTCGCATCCCTTGAGTTTTGAAATGTCAGGTTTTGTTTTTTTTTTCTGAAAATTAAGCTGACACTCTTATAGCATTTTGGTATTCAAAAGTGCACTTGGAAGGGTTTTTGTCTGTGTACCTGTGATTATAGGTACACAAGACCTTCCTTTCCTTCTCTTTTACCATCGCCATTGTTTCTTGACTTCCATTGGCTTCACTGAGCCCAGTTCCTCCAGTTTTCTGAACTTAGTGGACTGTAGTTTCAACCTTTCTCCTTAATTTTCTGTTTAAACTGCTTTTCCTTCATAATAAATACAAGTATATTCAGTTATTCTTCACAGCCTCATGGTAAAAATAAATAATCATTCTCCTTCTCTAGTTCTCTGCTTACTTCCCTCCCCTTTAAACTCATCAAAAACACTATCTATGATCATTGAAGCATCTCTGCATCAGGGAGCTCTTCTGATGTTATTGCTATGGTTCTTCCTCTGCACTGAATCTTTCTTTACTGTTGCTTTAATGACCCCTTCCTGAACAAATATTAGTAACTATTCTCCCTCCTCAATCTCTTTTTCAGCTCTGCAGCTTGGTATTCTTTCATTATTTTTTTTTTCTCTCTGGAGTTTTCTGGTAATTTTTCTTCTAATCAGTCCCTGTGAAGTTCTTTTTCATCCTTCCTTTTCTCCTGGTGGTCCAACGGAAGTGTGAACTTGATCTTTCTGTGTTCTTGGTCAACCCCAGTTCTTACCATCATCTTCGTATCCTTCATGTTTTTATATCCATCTGCATCTTGGTGGTTAGAGAGTCTGAAAAAAATGAATTCTCTGTAAGTTAATTGTTGAAGAGGCCAATGTCATTTTTGTGGATTTTTTTGTTTACACAAATAGGGTGTATGGAGGATAGCTGTAACTTCTATTTTCTCTAAACCACTTATAAATATTCCCAAGATACTTCAGTACACTCAAAAAGCAAAACACAGTGGAATTTTTTCCTTTCTTTCTTGTTTCCTGTCATCCCAAACTGAAATTATATCTTTACTCAGTGTCCTAACAGCTTAGTCTGTGCAAAGGTTGCCCCCTGAGAAGAGGTGGAGACCTCATGTTCATGTCTTTGCAATTAGATTGGAGACTGATATAGTCTGGAATACCCTAGAATATAGACTGGAAGCAATCTTGCATGAATAGAGGGATGAAGCTAGGTAATCTCACTGCGTGTTCCTCCTCTCTTTGTGATATCTGTGACACTTCCCTGGGGACGCAGCAGTTCCCGTGCCAGCCATGCAGTACTGCAAAGCAGAAATGTCTCTTGCTTTGGGAATGCCTTGGCAACAAGTTGACAAGAACAAAGACTGAACTTATTGGAGCAGTGGACTAACATGGCAAATATTCACCTGTCTTTAAAGAAAAGGTATTTAAACTCCATAGAGGTGGTCATACTTGACACTGAAATCATACAGGCAACCGCTCTTGCATGGCCTTCTCTTTATAAATGCCAATTATTTTCAAGTTTTGACACACAGCAGTGAATAAGCTTTTAACATTTTGATCAGAATTATTGTTAAACAGAGAATTCTTTATGCTTTGTGTCATCTCTTATAGACACAAGCCACTCATTTATGTCTAACAGTGATGGTGAATATCCAACAAAAAGAAAATATGCATAGTAAGAGCTGCTTTATTTACCTTACAGTTCACTTATGGGTCTGCTCTGGGTTAAGAAGAAATCAATAAGAAGGGGCCTGAGATCGAGAATTATGTCCTTTCTCTCCATCAACTAGTCAGCCAGTATGGGAAAAGATCCTCAACTGTGGGGGTTTAGGGAACTAACCATTTTTTACAACCTAAATCTTAGTTTCTGAAGCTCCATTTACGTTGCAGATAACTGTACACTAGAGAGCAGTCCAACTCAGCAGGCAAATTTAAGGTTTTCCCTCCAACTACACCAGGTGGTCATCTGAAAGCTAACCACTAGCGCCCAAGTAACAGTAGACATTGAGGACAGCTGGCAAATTAGGCCTTAGGGCTGCTTTTGAAACAGTGTGGGTGTAACCTTATGCCATAAAATTATTAAGAAGACAAAAGCAGCTCCCTATAGAGGAGAATTATTGTCGGGATATCTCTAGCAATGATTCTTAGAGGCTGAAATCCATGTGAGTAATTAAAAACAGCTTGGTTTATGAAACAATAAAAAGCACATTCCATTTTTCAAAATCCTTTGTCTTTAACACTAAGATGTTAATGAATTCACAAACTACCTATTGTTTTCAAAGACTGATTCTAATCTGCATGAGATTCATTTCAAGATTAAGACACCTAAATGCGTATGTTCACAGGTCAGTGGAGATCTGCTTAGTACAGTCAGCGGAGCTTGAGCCATTCAACAAACTAGTCACGGGGGTCAGGCTTTAGTTACCTACATGCAGGTCTCTGGTGATATGAAACATTTGTGGAGGATGGCAGCTGTCACATGGGGCCTGTGAGAGGCTCCACCATTTTTCACCGTTTTTTCTTGTTATCCTTGATTCTATCTAATTCTAATCTGAGCTTTAGCTTGCCTAATCTGGTTCCTGGAAACTTGGACAGTTTCTCTGTATTCCACCCAGTCTTCCTGTCCTTGCTTCCACCCTCTGTAGGCCTCCTTTTTGCTTTTGAGCTTGTCCAGGAGCTCTTTGTTCATCCATGCAGGCCTCCTGGCTTTTTTGCATGACTTCCTCATTCTTGGGATGCACCATTCCTGAGCTTGGAGGAGGTGATCCTTGAATACTAACCAGCTTCCTTGGGCCCCTCTTCCCTCCAGTGCTTTTTCCCATGTTACCCTGCCAAGCAGGTCCCTCAAGAGGCCAAAGTCTGCTCTCCTGAAGTCCAGGGTAGTGAGCTTGCTGTGTGCTCTCCTCGCTGCCCTAAGGATCTTGAATTCTACCATTTCATGATCACTGCAGCCGAGGCTACCCTTGAGCTTGACACTCGCCACCAGCCCCTCCTTGTTGGTAAGGACAAGGTCCAGCATGGCTCCTCTCCTCGTTGGCTCCTCTACCATTTGAAGAAGAAAGTTGTCATCAACACATTCCAAGAACTTCCTGGATTTCTTGTGCCCCGCTGTGTTGCCCTTCCAACAGATATCGGGGTGGTTGAATTCAGAGGGTTTGGCTTTTTAATTTCAACACTATAATCATTGTCAGGCTGTCTCAGCTTCGCACTATGTGCTTGTACAACATTAAGCGAGAAGAGCTCCAAACACTGTTATAAACATTCCTCCCCCATCCTGTATATGAATCAGGCTCACAAATTCTACTATCCCCTTAGTGAGCTCCTTTGTGCTTTGACATACAGTAACTTTAAATCCCAGGGGTTTTTCTGGTTTATGACTTATCTGGTTCCTCCATGGTGACTGCTGCCTCTTCTCAGGCCAAAGAGCAGTCTTTAACAGCCAGTCATCTTTTACCCATCAGATGTGTCCAAACAGCTGGAACTCCCTTCTTATTTCCACACCAGTTACTCTCCTTTTTAACACATCTTTTTGCTCATTGTCTCTTTTCTGATATGCCTTTGCCAGATGACCACATGAAGCTGATGGTAACATTTAATTTCAAAGGGCAGATGTCTCTGTGTGACAGCTTATTCAGAAGTCTGTGTTTCTACCACATGCAAAAGAATGAAGTACATCCATATTTCTAACTGCTTTGTATTTTTATGTGTGTCTATAGAAAGATCACCTTTCCTCTGCATTGCTGTAATAGAACAAATAAATAACAGAATCCAGAGATAGGAGGAGAAGTAAAATGCTTATTCGAATTGTGGGCTTATTATAGGAAAATAATTCTAAATCATATTTCTTAAAATCAAGAAAGAGCAGTAAGATGGTATAGTATTGTCACAGTCACACTTACCAAGCATCTAACTTTGTTAGTAATGCCTCAGTTATTGAATTCAATTCAGTGCATAATTAGGTTCCAAGCTGTTTCTCCAAGTCAGGGTTGGGGCACCAGACACTTAAAGAGGACACAGTTGGTTAATCGTGCCTTCCATCTGTATCTAAAAACACAGAAGGTGTAATCTATTTGCTTGTATTAGCACATCAATGAACTGCTAGTTTTTCTTTGAAGAGTTCTGCAGACATCAGAATTAGCCATAAGCCACTTTAATAGGCTAATGGAAGCTGACTGTGTTTCCTCCTAAAGCAAGCAATAACAAGAGTAGCATTTTTTCTCTTAGTAGCTTATGCACACAGCAGAAATGAAATAGCTGGGCACTTCAATTTGCCCGCACACTTCTTAACACACAATAATGATATCCTGTGTTGAAAAAATAAGCCAAAACTGCGCTCACATTTGTTTCAGATGAATAAACTCTGAAAGTAATACAATATTCCCAACTAAAACATCAGGAATAAAAAATTCAAAACCCGAGGAACAAAAATAAATTGCAAGATTATAATAAAAAGAACAACATGACCAGTTACAGAAACTGAAAAAGCCTAAGGCATAAAAAACATAAGCTTAATCCTTTGTATTGGTGGTACAATAGGACTTTTTGATGGGTTATCACAATGATGCCAAGTATATTGGAAATTGGTTGTATTGTAAAACTCTGATCCTTCAGAAAACAACCCTGATTGATAGGCATCTTTACTAAGGCATATAACAGTCACCTTAACTCACCAGTGCATTGGTTTGAGTTAAACCTGTATCTGCAGTTGTTTCCTCTGAGGTCCAATGTAAGGGTCAGGCTTTTGATTTTGCTTTTTGACTGCCTGATTTCTGTACTTGTTTTTCAAAGAAAAATAGAATTCTCAAGTGTCATGTCCCACTCTCAGGGGAGGGTAAGTGACTTCAGATTCGTAAATCCCCAATGGCATGGACTAAGGTGAGATAAATCTCAAGGTCCGTATATTTTCGCTCCTTCGCAAGGGTAGAGATACGACTTGCCACTGCTTCTGGATTATGCCAATTATTGTGGGCCCACACCATTCCCAGCGGAGTAGGACACCTTCAGTTTCTCCAAAATCAGTGAGCAGTCAAGCACAGACATTTCTCAGGCTGTCATGGCTTGCTACTGCTTGAATCTCCCCTGGCTTATAGCTGAGAGGCCACTTCCCAGACTCTCCCTGTCCGCAGCTGGATAGAGAACCAGTATCCCTTAGGCCAATGGGTAGCAGTCAGGCCTTTGCTCCTGCTCAAACCCCTCCCGGCTTATAGCTGAGAGGCTGCTTCCCGATCCCCCCTGTCCGATGCCGGATAGAGAATCGGTATCCCTTAATATGGGTAGCAGTCAAGCACTAACCCCTGCTTGAACCTCTCCCAGCTTACAGCTAAGAGATTATTTCCCTTAGGACCTTCAAACACCAAGCAAATCCTGTCCGTGACGCCATGTCCTGGTTCCGGTGGGGATAGGGTTAATTTTTCCTGGTATTCCATGCCATGTGAGCCACGCCCACCCTGAGCTGCCGGGGGAGGGGGCAGGAAGTTGCTGCTTAAAAGCGGGCTGGGGCGTCCCAGGTCCGGCCAGCGAGTGGCGGGGAGCGGCGGTTCCGTAATCGCGTTTGTATATTCCCCTATCCGTGTTGTTGTTGTTTGCCTGTTCCCTTTGCTGTTCTGTTAAACTGCCTTTGTCTCAACCCAAGAGTCTTGCCTTTTCTTACGATTCTTCCTGTATTAGGAAGGCCCGAGGGAGCGGCACGTGGTTCTTTGTTGCCGTCTGAGGCTAAACCACGACAGTCCTTTTTGGCGCCCAACGTGGGGCTCGAAGGGTTGAGATAACGACAGAATCCAACTAGAACGTGGAAAAAACGGTTTTGGTGGGTTTTTTTTTGTATGCATTTATTTTATTAGGTAAATAGTCGCTGGTCATCATGTTGCTTGGTTTGTTCTCATGGCTGTGTTACATAAATTCCTATATGGCTTATGTACTGCCTGCGATGCTGTTTACCATGTCTGGAAGAGGGATGAGGATTATCATTCTGCTGTCCTGTGCGATATCTGTTTATGATATGATAACATCACTGTTCAGACGGCTATTTTGGGGTGTTTATGTGATTTTGCTGTCCTGTCCGTACATTGGACACCGTCTCTCAGAATTTGTTAATAATTTCCCCAGCCCTTTTGCCTCCCTTTTCTCCTTCGGGTCAGGTATGACAGCTTTTGAGAATTTTGAATATCCTTGGGATACTCAAACCAGCGTGTTCCTAGTGCTATGTCTCCTGAATACGTTCCAGGTCTTGTTTAGGGTTAAGCGACTATTTAAGACTACCACCCGGAGATCTGCTCCGAGGCTGGATAGTCAGGGGTGGCATGGCATGTGGGAGAGCATGGGCAGGTACCTAGAGAACTACTCACCTCCAATGGTCTGGGACTTCACCCCTGAACAATTACAGGACCCTGATAAAGTGGTAGAATATTTGAAGGGAAAATGCTGTGGCTATTCTAGAGAGGCACAACTCACCGCACTGTGCTGGGCCCTGGCCAGTATCTACCAGGCACTGCTCAGAATTATGCAGCACCCTCAAGGGGAAGAGATGGAAACCAGACCAGCAGCCCCTGCGGCTGCTGCAGCCCCTGCAGCAGACACTGCGGCTACTGCAAGCCCTGTGACGGACACTGCGGCTACTGCAACCCCTGCGACAGACACTGTAGCTACTGCAATCCTTGCGACAGACACTGCGGCTACTGCAACCCCTGTGGTAGACACTGCAGTTACTCCAACCCCCATAGCAGCCACTGCCACTGAACCAGGGAACCAACCCGTGCCGGTATCAGTTGCCCCCATACAGAAGAAGAAGTACACAAAGAAATCAGTTCGCTTAGTAAGAGATGATGATGAACCAGGGTCATCACGAGAGCAGGAGGAAGAGGCAGAACCAGAGATAATTACTCGATCCCTATCCTTGAGTGAGCTGCGGGATATGCGAAAAGATTTCAGCCGACTTTCAGGCGAGCACATTGTCACCTGGCTGCTCCGGTGCTGGGATAATGGGGCCAGTAGCCTGGAATTAGAGGGTAGGGAGGCCAGGCAGCTGGGATCCCTGTCTAGGGAAGGTGGCATTGACAAGGCGATTGGGAAAAAGACCCAAGCCCTCAGCCTCTGGAAACGACTCCTGTTAGGCGTGAGGGAGAGGTACCCCTTCAGTGAAGATGATGTATGTCAGCCAAGCAAGTGGACTACCATGGAAAGAGGTATCCAGTACCTGAGAGAATTAGCCGTGCGGGAGATGATTTATTATGACTTGGACAATGCAGACTTACCCACAGACCCTGATGAGGTGCGATGCACAAGGCCCATGTGGCGGAAGTTTGTACGGAGCGCACCATCGTCATATGCCAACTCCCTGGCAGTAATGGAATGGAAAGGTGAAGAGGGACCAACGGTGGATGAGGTGGCTGGCCGGCTCCGGCGATATGAAGAAAGTCTCTCTTCCCCCCTTGTCTCAGCTGTGGAGAAACTGTCCCGGAAGGTCCAGCAACTTGAAGAGAATATGTCCTACTCCCCACCTGCACGGGCCAGCATCTCAGCTATTAGAAGCAGGCATTTCCCCACTCAAGAGAGAGAGTACAGAGGGTACACACCACGAGGCACCCTGTGGTTCTACCTGTGGGACCACGGAGAGGACATGAGGAAGTGGGATGGACAACCTACTTGGATCCTGTGGACACGGGTACAGGAGTTGCAAGGAAGGACAACCACAAAAGGGGATCCCTCCAGGAAAAGTGCCGCCCCAGTTTCCAGTGGGCAGTTCCCCAGACAGAGCAGAAGGCCTGATCTTGCTTCTGATCCTCTTGAAGGAACTTCCAAGTAATTTATGCAAGAAGTGAGTAATGGATACTATGACGAGTATTAGGGGGGCCCTGCCTCCGGCCAGGTGGAGGAAAGGGACAACCGGGTTTATTGGACGGTGTGGATTCGATGGCCTGGCACATCAGACCCACAGGAGTATAAGGCTCTAGTGGACACGGGTGCACAGTGTACTTTAATACCATCAAGCTATAGAGGGGCAGAACCCATTTGTATTTCTGGGGTGACAGGGGGATCCCAAGAGTTGACTGTACTGGAGGCAGAAGTGAGCCTAACTGGGAATGAGTGGCAAAAGCATCCCATTGTGACTGGCCCAGAGGCTCCATGCATCCTTGGTATAGATTACCTCAGGAGAGGGTATTTCAAGGACCCAAAAGGGTACCGCTGGGCCTTTGGCATAGCTGCTTTGGAGACAGAGGAAGTTAAACAGTTGTCTGCCTTGCCTGGTCTCTCGGAGGATTCTTCTGTTGTGGGGTTGTTGAGGGTCAAAGAACAACAGGTGCCGATTGCTACCACAACGGTGCATCGGCGGCAGTATCGCGCTAACCGAGACTCTCTGATTCCCATCCATGAGCTGATTCGTCAACTAGAGGTTCAAGGAGTGATCAGCAAGACTCGCTCACCCTTTAACAGTCCCATATGGCCGGTGCGAAAATCTAATGGAGAGTGGAGGCTAACTGTAGACTATCGTGGTCTGAATGAAGTCACGCCACCGCTGAGTGCTGCCGTGCCGGACATGCTAGAACTCCAGTACGAACTGGAGTCCAAGGCAGCCAAGTGGTATGCCACGATTGATATAGCGAATGCATTCTTCTCAATCCCTTTGGCAGCAGAGTGCAGGCCACAGTTTGCTTTCACCTGGAGGGGCGTCCAATACACCTGGAATCGACTGCCCCAGGGGTGGAAACACAGCCCCACCATTTGCCATGGACTGATCCAGACTGCACTGGAACAGGGTGAAGCTCCAGAACATCTGCAATACATTGATGACATCATTGTATGGGGAAACACAGCAGAAGAAGTTTTCGAGAAAGGGAGTAAAATAGTCCAAATCCTTCTGAACGCTGGTTTTGCTATAAAGCGAAGTAAGGTCAAGGGACCTGCGCAGGAGATCCAGTTTTTAGGAATAAAATGGCAAGATGGACGCCGTCAGATTCCAATGGATGTGATCAACAAAATAGCAGCTATGTCTCCACCAACTAGTAAAAAGGAAACACAGGCTTTCTTAGGTATTGTGGGTTTTTGGAGAATGCATATCCCAGATTACAGTCTGATTGTAAGCCCTCTGTATCAAGTAACCCGGAAGAAGAATGATTTTAAATGGGGTCCTGAGCAACGACAAGCTTTTGAACAAATCAAACAGGAAATAGTCCATGCAGCGGCCCTGGGGCCAGTCCGGGCAGGACAAGATGTTAAAAATGTGCTCTACACTGTAGCCGGGGAGAATGGCCCTACCTGGAGCCTCTAGCAGAAAGCACCAGGGGAGACTCGAGGTCGACCCCTAGGGTTTTGGAGTCGTGGATACAGAGGATCCGAAGCCCACTACACTCCAACAGAAAAAGAGATATTGGCAGCATATGAAGGGGTTCGAGCTGCTTCGGAAGTAGTTGGTACAGAAGCACAGCTCCTCTTAGCACCTCGACTGCCGGTGCTGGGCTGGATGTTCAAAGAAAGGGTCCCCACCACACATCATGCAACCGATGCTACATGGAGTAAGTGGATTGCACTGATCACACAGCGAACTCGAATGGGAAACCCCAGTCGCCCAGGAATTCTGGAAGTGATCATGGACTGGCCAGAAGGCAAGGATTTCTGAATGTCACCAGAGGAGGAGGTGACGCGTGCAGAAGAGGCCCCACCATATAATAAACTGCCAGGAAATGAGAAGAAATATGCCCTGTTCACTGATGGGTCCTGCCGTATTGTGGGAAAGCATCGAAAGTGGAAGGCTGCTGTGTGGAGTCCTACACGACAAGTTGCAGAAGCCAGTGAGGGACAGGGTGAATCGAGCCAGTTTGCAGAGGTGAAGGCTATTCAGCTGGCTTTGGACATTGCTGAGCGAGAAAAATGGCCAGTCCTTTATCTCTACACTGACTCATGGATGGTGGCAAATGCTCTGTGGGGGTGGTTACAGCAGTGGAAGCAGGGCAACTGGCAGCGCAGAGGCAAACCCATCTGGGCTGCTGACCTATGGCAAGATATTGCTGCCCGGATAGAGAATCTGGTTGTGAAAGTGCGCCATGTAGATGCCCACGTACCGAAGAATCGGGCCACGGAGGAACATCAGAACAACCAGCAGGTGGATCAGGCCACTAGGATTGAAGTGGCTCAGGTGGATCTGGACTGGCAACATAAGGGTGAACTATTCATAGCTCGGTGGGCCCATGACTCCTCAGGCCATCAAGGGAGAGATGCGACATATAGATGGGCTCGTGACCGAGGGGTGGACTTGACCATGGACACTATTGCACAGGTCATCCATGAATGTGAGACATGCGCTGCGATCAAACAAGCCAAGCGTTTGAAGCCTCTTTGGTACGGAGGGCGATGGCTGAAATATAAATATGGGGAGGCCTGGCAGATTGATTATATCACACTGCCACAAACCCGTCAAGGCAAGCGCTATGTGCTCACAACGGTGGAAGCAACCACTGGATGGCTGGAAACATACCCTGTGCCCCATGCCACTGCCCGGAACACTATCCTGGGCCTTGAAAAGCAAGTCCTGTGGCGACATGGTACCCCAGAGAGAATTGAGTCGGACAACGGGACTCATTTCCGAAACAGCCTCATAGACACCTGGGCCAAAGAGCATGGTATCGAGTGGGTGTATCACATCCCCTATCACGCACCAGCCTCTGGGAAGATAGAACGATACAATGGACTGTTAAAAACTACACTGAGAGCAATGGGTGGTGGGACTTTCAAACACTGGGATACACATTTAGCAAAAGCTACCTGGCTAGTTAACACCAGGGGATCTAACAATCGGGCTGGCCCTGCCCAATTAAAACTTCCACGTACTGTAGAAGGGGATAAAGTCCCCGTAGTGCACATGAAGAATATGCTAGGGAAGACAGTCTGGGTTAGTCCTGCCTCAGGCAAAGGCAAACCCATCCGTGGGATTGCTTTTGCCCAAGGACCTGGGTGCACTTGGTGGGTGATGCGGAAGGATGGGGAAGTCCGATGTGTACCTCATGGGGATCTGATTTTGGGCGAGAATAGCCAATGAATCAAATTGTGTGCTGTTAATTGATAAGTAACACTGTCACTGTATGTCCTCATTGCTATAATTGCTATCAGTTGTACTACAAGTAAGGCACAGGGATGATGGGATAAGAACTGATCTCAGCAGCTGGCGCCCAGCAGTTTCCTCAAGATCTACATTTTCAGCCCACGGACTGCGTGCATGAGCCACACCGGGTGCACCAGTCACAAGCTCCGAAAAATACAGCATGCAACAGACGAGCACCACCCAGCATCTCACCTGCCCTGAGAGACTGTTCTAACAGATGGAGCCCAAAGCCGTGGATTAAAAGAACTCAACGGACACTTTGGAGGGATGGCCCATAAACTAAGGGCATTATATGTGTGTATATATATATATATATAACAGGGGAAAGTGGTGGCAATTCATTGGAACCCGCTGGGCATGGCATAGATGGTATGGAATAAGGGGTGGATAATGTCCTGGTTCCGGCGGGGATAGGGTTAATTTTTCCTGGTATTCCATGCCATGTGAGCCACGCCCACCCTGAGCTGCCGGGGGAGGGGGCAGGAAGTTGCTGCTTAAAAGCGGGCTGGGGCGTCCTGGGTCAGGCCAGCGAGTGGCGGGGAGCGGCGGTTCCGTAATCGTGTTTGTATATTCCCCTAATTCCCCTATCCGTGTTGTTGTTGTTTGCCTGTTCCCTTTGCTGTTCTGTTAAACTGCCTTTGTCTCAACCCAAGAGTCTTGCCTTTTCTTACGATCCTTCCTGTATTAGGAAGGCACGTGCGAGCGGCACGTGGTTCTTTGTTGCCGTCTGAGGCTAAACCACGACACGCCATTAGAATGTCACGTCCCACTCTCAGTAAAGAGGAGGGGTAAGTGACTCAGATTCGTAAATCCCCAACAGCATGGACTAAGGTGAGATAAATCTCAAGGTCCATATACAAACAATTATTAGTTTCCCAGAATGATTAGTATAGGTCTTAACAAGTCCATGATAATTGGTTAGGCATATGACAAATTATGGCAAATGATGAGGTATGCATTGTGTTACTTAACAACAGGTGTAGGACAACTTATGGCAAGCGGTACTTAAGATCATACTTAAGGTCGTTACTTAACAACTCTAACCGTTACTTAACTATTCTAAGAGAAAAGAGAAACTGAGGGATAGAGAAAGGAAAAGATGGAGAAAAAGACAGAGATAAAGAGGTCACCGGACCTGGTTCCAGCATCTTTTTCAGGGAATCTTCCCAGGCATAATCTTCTTCTTTCTTGGAAAAATCTTCCCAGGCACAATCTTCTTTCCTGGGAAGAATCTTCCCAGGCATGATCTTCTTCTTTTTGTTTCTTCTTTGTTCCCCCTCCAGGGGCACTTATTTTCCCCTTTTATGTTTGCTGAATTAGCATGGTCCACCCTCCTTGCCGAGGACAGCCTCGTCTCAGGTTTCTCCCTTCTCCCAGGTGACATGTAGCGTGATTTGGGTGGAGAGACGAGTGCCATAGTCATACATGTTTAGCATGATCTCTATAACCTTCATTAGCATATGCAGGGGTGTGCACTTTCATATGCATTTCGCAGATAATGAAGCAAAGGTCACTCATTGGACACAGTGGCCTTGAGAACTGAGAACTAGCAAGCTCACCACACGAGTGGCAAAACTATCCTGTCTTCACAAGACAGTTCTCCCACACTTTCAGGCGCCAGAAGTGTTAGCCTTATCAGTTCTTTGAAGGCCAGTCCTGCATTATTTATTTCCTTGTGAGTGTTTGAGGCATTCCATTGAAGGCTTGGAGGGCCTTCTGCCCCTCGTCAGGAAATTTACAGTCAGTCCCTTACATCAAGTCACTGCATTATCCATGAACTTGGAGCATTTAAAAATAACCCAGGACTGATACCCAAGATAAAACTCTGAGTGCTGGCAACAAGCTATTACGTAGATCACAGTTCAGAAGCACAAAATTCAGCTGTTGTGAGGAAAATATCTGTGGGATCCATCACTGCACTGGGGCTTTTTCCCAGTGACTTGCAGTTGCACTGAACTTGAATTCATGTAAAACAAATTGATAATTGTGAGACAAAGGAAATAATACAGAGTAAAAACTCTCCTAGAGAGCTGAATATCATACTGACATCAGCAGAGGTAGGTAAGGATTATGATTACAGTACTTTTATAAGTAATTATTCTCTCTAAATAGTTGAAAGGCTCAGGCTAAATGGTGAACAAGTATCAATGACAGTCTGTACTTCTCTAGTACATTCTAGCTCAGAAATGCACAATTAACCTTCAGAATGTCTTGAAAAAAATAAGTGTTTGGATTAATCAAAAAATTATTATCTCCTCAAAAGTAAACAACTTCCAGTTTAAATTTTGAAGAGTGAGATATCATCCTTAATTTAAGATGGATTTTTTCCTACCTGCTGTTTTGAGCTAATGCCTACTTCAATTCTCTGCTAGAGCTCCTAAACCAGAGAAACTTTACTTGGACTTCTTACAGCAATGTTATTATTTTCTTAAAAAAAAGACAAGCTTGGAACTAGAATTAGAAAATTCTTCAAGGGAAGTACTGGAAACACAGAGAGCATTTGTTTATCAATTCCACTAAATTAAGGAGAACTTTATTACTGATATATAAAAATAACCCAGGACTGATACCCAAGATAAAACTCCGAGTGCTGGCAATAAGCTATTTATGTAGATCACAGTTGAGAGCTTCAGTCTGCTATAAGGAGGCTTTACTCATGCAAGTATCCTTAGAGACATCAATATAATGGATCACCTTATATAAGGGTTACTAAACGGCCAGTGAAAAGATATTCTTTGGATAGTAGGAACAGAAATATTTATTCTGATTTGTAATTTTAGGATCCTTTTTTTTTTCTGGCTACAAATTAAATGGTACAAGTTCATGCAGAAAATAACAGAAGTCCAATTAAATTCTTAGACTTCCTCATAATATTGTTTAAAGGTAATGTAAATAGGGACAAAGCCCAAGTTTATTTAAAACATATATAGCTTCACAGAGTACAGTGAAAAGGCAGTTTGCACCAAATGGGGATCTAAACTATGCCAAGAAATAGTCATGTTCCTTCACACTAATAGCTCTTGTCTTGCAGAAACATCTGCAAAGCACCTGTCATAAATGAGAATCTGGTTCTGAACGTTTAACCCCCAAAACCACGGCCATCTTATTTACCCTTTTATTTTATACTCTGGTAAGGAGTACAAATCTCAGCTGGGACTTCCTTGCATTAAAACAATAATGTGAAACTGGAATCCTTAAACTATCCTTTATTTGCAATTAAGTTAACTGAGCTTTTGCTGTGATAGGACCGGAAGGAAGGACACCAACCTGACAAAAGGCAACACAGAGCATAAAGGTTAAGTTCTGGATGAGTGGAATAAAAATGAAACCTCCCATTTGCTTCAGAAAGAGAAGTATTTCACCCTGGAGCATTACGAGAGAGTGAGAGAAGAGAGATGGAAAACATGCCATGACTTATGAGACAGGGGAAAGCCTCACAGGTAACTTTTGTTCTCCTTCATGTAGTGAAATCTCTGCTCACTTAAGATGCTTGATTTATTTTAGAGCTGCTTTTAGCTGCAGTTGCAGGCTGAGAATGCTTCAGAAGATGACAAGGTTGCTAATGCTCAAAAACTGAGTGTAGCATGTGGGAGATGCGTGCCTTTATACATACAAAGATGCAATGAGGTATGATATGGACTTTTCAAGGGATTAAAGTGCCCATCAAGTCAAGAGCATGTGTTTTCTACAAAACCCCCAAGGACCTATTTGCTACTTAACCTGCTAAAAGCCCTTAGTCTTCTGTCCCACACTCTCCTAGAGTTTCCTTCACATTTGAAGGTCTCCAACTACTGCTCTTACTCCTGGTCTACCACATTAGCACACAGCTGAGCAAGTCTGAACTTGACATTTTTCCAAGGAGGTTTTTCAGTAAAATTTCCTCTCAACTCTCTCGGCTTAACTCCACCTCCCTCTTGCCAAAACTCCTGGTCATACTAGTAGCAGTAGACCACCTCCTCCTGCCTACTGGGCAACCACCTACATCCTCCCAGTGATTGTAGCAACAAATCTCTGGCGATAGCCATTTCCCCTGAATTTATCAAACATGCAAAAAATTATATAGCATGCATCCCATTAAACTTGTAAGACTTCAGCCACTGACACTTGAGAAATCATTAGCTCCTGTTCTACACAGGAAGTCCAAGGATGCTGGATGGTTAATCAGCTATCTCTTTAAACATGTCGAAGATATTTAAACAGCAGTTAATGGAGAGCCAGCTCTCCTGACAGTCATATGGTGAGCTGTGTGGGTTAATATCATCGGTGTCTCCAAAATGTGTTTTACTTTGTCAGTGAAAGAATCATATTATATTGGCTTTTTAAACATTGAAAATCATTACTCCCATTAATATCGATTTGCATGCTGACTCTTAACACGGGTATGTAACCGTATCAATTTCAAATCTATTGCAATATTCTGATATAGAATTCAGAAAAATAACAACTCAAAATCATCGCTTTTTCCTGATAAAATCTGATTTACTGTTAAGACTTGTTAAGATCAATTTTTATATTCCTCACATTAAATTTTTCCATCAGTAGCTGGGGTGTCTGATATTGTAATAATATGAATGGGTATTTTTGCCATTCTTTCATTACTCCAAAAGAAAGACTGTCTTTAACACATTTCAGTTAAAATCATGAGCTATTGTGTAAGTTTGTGGAAACAAAGGTAGTGGTTGAGCTTTTTTAGGTTCCTTTCTTAAGAGGTTTAGTGCTTGCCTATGCTATCTTCCTTCCAGCTTCCAGGTCAGCTGTATCCCAATTCAATCATAGCGTTTTATTATTCGTTATTTATTTTCTCAGATCTTCAGAGACACATTCTTACCCCAGAGTACTTTAACTCTTAACTCCTTCAGTATGAACAACACAGTCCTTGTATGTCACACATTTTCCCTCTTCTTTTTTGTTATTGAATTTGTAGCAAATGTATTGCCTCCTCCTCTGCAAATACTCACACACACACTTGAAAGCCTATTACTGAAATCAGCAGTACTATGTGGAATAATTACTAAATTGGCCAAAAATACAAAAGTACAGCATTGTTCACACATTAAGGAAAAGTCTAAAATCAAGAGGCTTCTGAGGTAGAAAATAGCTGCAGCTGGCATGAAGGACACAACATCTGTGGTTCCCTGATAAGGATGCTTGTGAAGCTACATGAGGTACAGGACGGGATGCAATTATTCCACGGCTTTACCTTATGATGTATAGCGGATATGGGAATGGGATGATACCATGAAACAGATAAGCTGCCAATTAGCTGCCCGCTAGATGCTCAGAGCCAACATTTTGTCAAATTTTGATGAAATGCTGTCCTTTGTGCGAACTTTGCTCATTATAATGTCATTATAATACCAAAACACACCTCCATCCCGAAGGCTACCCGCCTCCAAGGTGCGACCACTCCTTCTTGAGTCTGCGCCCTGAATTTCTCGTCAACTATACCTTTAATTGTGAAGCGAGAAAAATTTACACCAATCATGATAAAAGTATGTATGACTAAAGTCACTCAAACTCCACCTTGAAGATAACAAATAGTATAAAAATAGCCCGAGAGAGGGGGGATACCCAGGGAAGACACCATCTCAAAGAATTCCATCACTGACTTCTGGGATCAGTCGACGGGCTGAGCCTCTCTTCCCCCTCATAGGGCCGCCTTTGGGTAAGACTTAGACTATACCGAGTGCTTTCTCGGGAAACTTAGAAATTTCTCTAGAGAATCTCTTTCCTACATTTAAAGCCAGGCTGTATCGTTTATAACTTTGTCGCGCATTTTGTATATGTAACAATACTTTCATTTGCACGTGCTTTGCAGACAGTGTATTTATCACTGGCAATCCTAAGAACCTGTATATCTGTTGTTTAAATAAACTGCACTGTTTAAGTAGCTAGTCGTTT